>NC_134539.1:35494375-36106250 GCF_050624435.1 Tenrec ecaudatus
AGCAGGCAGCCTCTGCTTCCTCGTGAGGATCAGCTGGTGGGTTTGAACCACAGACCTTATGGTTAAGCAGCCCCAATGCTTACCTGACAACGCCTACAAGGCTCCTTTGAAAACCCTTAGAGCCCAGTTCAGCTGACACACATGGGGTTGCCACGAATCGGATTTGACTCATGGCAACTGGTTGATGCACTCTTCAAAGCAGTAAAAACAAAAAAAGGCAGTTATAGGTAGATTTATTGTGCCAACATGGCCAATGAACACTTGGGATTGATCCAAGGGCTGAGAGTTAATGGCTCGGTGAGCCTCACCTTTCTTGTCTCTTGCTCTTTGATGATCAGACCAGTGTGCAGGCTGCCTTAGCTTGTTCTCTGCCTCAATTTGCAAGCTACACTACCTGTGGGACACCTAACCCGTGGACTGTGTCACTGTAATTTGAGGTTCCTTCAAGACCTGCTTCCCCACACCACTGGAATTTACATCTCTTGAACTGGGGACTGTCGGGCCCTGTCATCTGGCTGACTGTTGGTGACCTGCCTTGCTGTTTGCTGCTGTGCCCAGATAGCCTGAATTGCTCTACAGAGGACTCAGCTGTCTGCACCCAGCAGCCCTCAAGACTCGAAGGGCTGCCAGTGTATGAGCTGTCTCACAGAAAGAAGTGAGTGGCACTGAGCCATTTGTACTGCTTTATAGATTAATTCACTGTTTATTTCTTATGTTATATCTATCTATGTAAATATATAAAATCATTAGTGTCCTGGTTTTGTTTCTCTAGAGAACCTGTCTAACACAGGCACACACTAGGAAGACGATTTGAAGACCCCCACCTCCTGACACTTTACTGGTTTTCTTACTAATTTCTAGAGGCTCTTAACACACACACACACACACACACACACACACACACACACAGTCAGCTGGAGGCTGCTTCTCTGCCTGGGCCCCACCCCTCCCACTGCACGCCTCACAGCAGGTTCTCCCCAGTCCCCGCCCCCTAAAGCCTTGGCACAGCCCATCATGCAGGGGGCATAGCAACAAGCCGTTAGAGCAGCGGTTCTCAACCTGTGGGTCGTTCGACCCCTCCTTTCATAGGGGTCGCCTAAGACCATCGGAAAACACATAAATATTTCACAATATATAATTACATATTGTTTTGTGATTAATCACTGTACTTTATGTTCAATTTGTAACAATGAAAATAGATCCCGCATATCAGATAATTGCATTACTATTCATAACAGTAGCAACATTACAGTTATGAAGTAGCAATGAAAATAATGTTATGGTTGGGATCACCACCACATGAGGAACTGTTAGAAAGGGTCTCGGCATTAGGAAGGTTGAGAACCACTGCTCTAGGCCCAGGGGCAGATTAACGCCAAGACACAGGAAGACCTTCAAGGAACCCACAGATGCTGAAAGGAGACAAGCGCCTTAATAGACGGAAAAGTCCTTCGACTACATCGAAGCACCCTGACTTTGAACTTGTAGCTTTCTGAAACTGAGAGTCTTGTGTGTTGGTGAGGGGCACCCCTTCTGGCATTTCTGTGTAGCAGCACTAGCAGGCTCCCACGGCAACTCTTGTCCATTCTGCCTGCTTATCTCAGTACACTCCCACCCCAGTCACTTTATTCCATTTATGTATTTTTCATTACGTATCTCATAAGCCACTGCAAACCTCCCGCGACATGCGTACATAAATATTAAAAATTGACTCAGAGTACAGACCTTACTCTGTCACGTGGCTCCTCTGGAGCTGGTAGATGGGGGGAAGGTGCAGTTACTCACTCAGTTCTGTGACGGTCACCGTGCCGTGGGCCTGAGCCTCCCCCAGGGTGTTGGCCGAGTGGCACTGGTACACCCCTTCATCTTCCTTTCTCAGTGAGTTGATCTAGAAATGAAACAGGCAAAAGAGAGCGCAGGCAGGTGTGTATGCCTCTGAATGGCACAAAGAATTATAGGCTCGTTTCGCTCCTAATGATACTTCAAGGCAGTGTCCTGTTGAATGTGGCTTTTCTGGCCACTGGGCCCTGGAGCTCCCACCCCTTGTGTTGCTAATGGGCCTGGGTAAGAAGGCGGAGGAAGGCACTGGCAGAGTTCAGTTCTGAGTGATGGCAAACTGGGCTAGTTGTGGTTGCCATCCTGCTGGGGATGAAATCATCCATTTCAGAAGCAGCAAGACGAAATGTCACGACAAGCAGGAAAGAAGATCCAGGTGGGGAGAGTGACTTTGAACCCCGAGAACCCTGTGCATTAAACCTCCTTGACCCAGGAGACAGCTTGACACCAGGAGTGATGGAGACGCAGCAGTATCAGCACCAGCATCAACGGCCTGCGCACAAGACAGAGCAGTGGACTTTCCCACCCACTGAGCAGGTCAAACAGAATGCTTTCAGGCAGGAGGCTGGTTTGTAAAGTAGGGTGCCTCTGGATGCTTACTTGAGGGAGCTGGGCTTTGTGGACCCCCAGAACTGGAGCTGAATGCCTTTGGGTTGAAACTTAGAGCGGAGTAGCCTGCCCTTTGGGCAAATGTTGGCAACCCTAAAATTGCTTTGTAACATTGCAGAGCAGAGGCCAGACCCAGAGGCTGAGGGCCGGCGAGGGGGCTGCCTGCGGGCATGGCAGAGAAGACACTGTCCTGACTGAACAACTGTATCCTGAATGGTAACCTGTTAACTTCCCCCGACAAGCCCCATCATCGTGAGCATTGCCTGCAAGTTGTGTGGCCACTGCAATGAGTGATCAAACCCAGCTGTGAAGCAGTGATGTGGAGGAAGGAACAGCTGGTGTCAGAAGAGGGGAAAGGGATGGCTGTCTGACCACTCACAGGTCTGGAGGCGCCCGGTCTCCCGGGCTAACGTCAGGGCAGCTTTCCTTCTGGAGGTTCCAGGGAGAATTGGTTTCTGGTCTTTCCCAGCTTCCAGAGGCGCCACTTGTGCTCCTTGGCCTGTGGCCTTTTCTCTTCTCTGCGAGGCCAGCGATGCCCATTGAGTCTCACATCCGTCCCTCTGCCTCCCTCTCAACTTAAGACTTGTGAGTACATTGGACCCAACTGGGAAATCCAGGAGCGTCTTTGTAGCAACCTTCATGTCCCCTTGTCAGGTAACAGCATATGCACAGGCTCCGGGGACTAGAACATGGACATCTTTTGGGGGCGGTTATTTGGCCGCTTACCCTCCCGGCTGGGAAAGTACACCACCTGTCCTCCCCACCTCACACCTCTGAGGGGGTCCAATGAGAAATGACTAAAAACAGCACTGAAAACTGTGACGAGCTGTGGCAATGTAAAAGCTGGCTAAGGCACTTGGCTGCTAACGATGAGCTGGATGGGGTGAGCCCACCTGGAAGAAAGGGCTGGCAACCAGTTACCAGAAATCCAGTGCAGAACATTTCGACACTGACACACACACCTGGGGCTGCCGTGAGCCAGAATGAACGTGGCGGCAGTGGTGACAGGTGGGCAGTCAATATTGTCCAATGCGCCTAACCAAGCAAGACACTCACCAAAATCCAGGTGGTAGCCTCATGATCGGAAGGGCTTCCCCGCACCTGCACAGCGATATTGATATGATCCCCAGGCAGCTCCTCCAGCACCTGGGTGCCCACCGGAGACTGCGTGATCTGTAGGGAACAGAAGAGCCCAGACGTGTTTGGAAAAAGCATCTCTTGGAAAGAACCGACCCGTGGGCAGCCTTACCACCTTCAACTCCTCCGTGTCTCCCAGGGGGAAACCCTGCTGTCAAGTTCGTTCTGACTCCCGATTACCCGACTGATAGAGAAGAACAGGGGCTTCCCAGGGCGTGACCTTGACAAAGCCAACTGCTTCTCGGGAGAACGCCGAGGCTGTCTGCGCCCACCACCACGTGCAGACTCAAAAACTTTACTCAGGGTTCCAACCCATGGCAGTGGGTGTGTTTGGGTTAGGGGCCTTTGAAGGGCTGTGGAGGTCACATATGTTGAAATCCCCTTCAGTCACACCAAACTGGATCTGCAGGAAGATTGATTTTTGCCATAGTATTGGGTCACCTGTCACCAGCCAGGTCTTTTTTATTAAACCCAGCTCCTGGTTTTTTTTTTAAAGTGGTTTCTAGCTTCCCAGTGGCTGATTTGGCCAGATGAACAGTAGAACTTTCCAGATACCTGGGTGGCCAAGGGCGCAAAAGGCACAAGAAAGAAGGCCATGTCCCTGTTTGCAGGGAGAGGTGTGAGGCAGAAGCCCAGAAGTGGGGGAGTTATAGATAAGGGCTCTTTCTTTTAATCCTGATACACAAAGGAAGATACACACACTACACACTTCAAGGAAAATACAAAAATGTTCCCCATGTCTGTTTCTTTCCCGCGCACTCCCTCCTTCCCTCCCACGCCCCTTTGCCCACCCCCCAACACACACACACACACACACGCATTCTCACACACAGTCACATTCACACACACTCAGGCATACACACACACACACACTCACACACTGATAAAGCACGAGTTCTTGGGTAGCAATACCTTCCTCCATGCGATGACAGGAGCGGGCACAGCCCTCACCTCACAGGACAGGTACACCTGTGCCCCCGTGACATTGTGAGTGCTGCGGGGTGGAACGATGACCACAGGAGCTGGGAGAAGACAAGGGACACGGCCTTTACCTGCCAGGGTCCAAGCACCCCACCTCCGCCTGTGGCTGCCCAGCCTGCAGAAAGCATCAGTGGAGTTTGCAATATGACACCCCTGTGCCCCGCCTCTGTCCACACCCTGCAGGGGCCAGGGCAGCAGCAGCAGCTGAAACCCCGACACGCAGAAGCCACTCACGGCCGAGGAGGCAGAGGGAGCACGCTCCCAGGACCTGGGAGCAGGCCTGCAGGTTT
Organism: Tenrec ecaudatus; assembly: GCF_050624435.1. Classification (NCBI taxonomy): domain Eukaryota; kingdom Metazoa; phylum Chordata; class Mammalia; order Afrosoricida; family Tenrecidae; genus Tenrec; species Tenrec ecaudatus. The sequence goes on from NC_134539.1 coordinate 35,499,229, forward strand.
TCTAGCCCACCCCTTTGTTTCTCACAACAGGAAAATGGGGGCCCAGAGAGGGAGGGAGGCAATTCCCAGAAGCCCCAGGTGTGTCTGGCAGCTCTGAAGGCCCCCTTCACACACCCTCCAGGGCTCCTCCCCCGACTTGGCTGCCATCTGGCGACAGGCTCCACGCAGCAGCTCCAAGGGGGTGGGGGTGTCATCTCCAGGGGATGGGCTTCTCCCGGCCCCCACCCACCATGGATGGGGTTCACCCTGGGCAGGGACTCCTGGGGTCCATTCAAGAAACCAGAGATGCAGTCCCTCTCACAGCTCCCCCGACATCCCCCCCCACCCCACAACACACACACAAGAGCTGATTAATAGACATAGAAACCACTGGTAAAGGGAGGGTCTGGGGGTGAAGAACCAGGCTGACCTGGTGAAGCAGGCAGGCCTGGCTCTGGGCTGACAGGAGGGAGCGGGCTCTCTGGACATAATGACGGGTTAACCACGGTCAACACCTTCATCCTCCCTACCCGTGCTCTCAGCCACGCTCAGACCTACTGCATCCAGGTCAGCTGCCTATCCCGGCATTCAGAAACGCCCCAAACCAAACGCACTGCCACGGAGTCGATGCCAACTCCGAGCAGCCCTACAGGACAGGATAGAGCTGCCCCTGTGGGCATCTGCGACTGATTCCTTGTGGGAGTAGAAAGCCCTGTCTTCCTCCCGCTCCTGGTATTCAAGGCCCCGCTCTACATGTCCACACTGCCCTGCCTTCTCTCTGCCTGCATACTCACCTCGCTGTCCCCTACCCTGGTCTCCTCCCCCCGCAGCTCTGCCCTCCAGGAACAGGCCTGCCTTGCAGCCCAGCTGTGGACACCCATCTCACTCTGCACCAGGTCCTGGGGAAGGTGTGATGGGAGGCCTGGTGGAGGAGGTGCTATGAATTCAGGTTTCCTCATCTGTGAAATGGGCACAGGCCCACCCCTGAGCTGCGGACTGTGCCCTGAGAGTGAAGGTGACGAGTCAGGGTGGCATGAGCAGAAGCGGGGTCAGGGACAGGCCTGGTACCAGAGGGTGGATGAAGTAGCGCGTGGTAAATAGAAACCGCAGGAGCCGTTGCCTACAGAGCGGACCCTGCTGCTTTGAGGGGCATGTCCTGGAGGGGGAGAGGACCCTGATACCACTGCTGGGCCACCGTGGCACAGGAGACAGGGAGGAAGGGGGCAGTGTCAAAGGCCCAGGAGCTGAGGGCCCCTGCAGGGAGACAGGGCAGCAGCTGACCCTACCACGTGACCCCCAAAAAACTCCAGGAAATTGTCTGAGAGCGGCAGAGTCTCAAACTGGACAGCCCCTCTGGCATCCCGGGTCCCCAAGCTCCTAGGCCTGACTGGGACTGGGAACCCCTACCCTGGGGTCAGGCCCTTCCTCCCTTGGAAATCTGTTAGTGAGAAACCTTATTCTGATGAACTGAACCCCTGGCCCCAGCCCCAGCCCTATCCTACCCATAACTCTCACCTGTTGAGCACAAGGCTGCCTCGGGAGCCCCACGGCCTCTCGGGTGCCCCGGCAGCCCTCCAGGTAGTTGAGTACAGAGCTGTCTTCACCCTTCAGACCCAGGCTGCTCTCTTCTGTTCCCATCTGGTCAACTTTAGTCTGATTGGGCCCAGCTGGCTGTCCTTCAGGGGACCCTGGCTCTATCCTCCAGTACAGCCCACACCTCTGCAAATGCACCCAGAGACTAGCTGTCTGACACGTGCCCCAGTGTCTGCTGACTGCCACAGGGCCATTCATCTCATGTCCTCCTGCAGGAGCGCGACAAAGGCGGTCTAATTTATTCACCGCCTCCCTCTGGCAACACAGGGCTCGGCTGCTCTGGGCACCGTCAGAACGACATTCCCCACCACAGTCCTCTCTGGCTCCAAAGGGACACTCGGTCAGTGGGCTTCGCTTCCATTCCTGCAGAGCCATACATTATAGATGAGATTCCACCGTCCCTTTCGGGCCTAAACAAATCAACCCCGTAAATCACATTTCCTTGTTCTACCCCCCCCCCCCCCCCCCCCCCGCCTTTCCCGCCCTCCTCTCTTGCAATAACTACAATTAAGAAAATCTGTCCCAGACACGCTGTCTTTGTCACATACTTCCGGGAGGAGAGCGGCATTTCTTCAACAAAAGAGACCACCTGCTCGTCAATGTTCACAACGACACGTAAGTTAAAACCATCTGCACACAGTGAAATGGATGCTTTGGGGTGAGCGGCTGAGCGAGCTTGGGCAAATGGGTCGTGGTGGACACGCCATCCTCACCAATTCAGAGAGTGCTTCTGGTCACTTGGAGAATTCCCTCCTCGCCCTGCTCATCTTTTCTTGCTTTATTTCCCCTAGGGGCTCCCTGGACTCAATAACCGGGCCAGTCTTGGGAATAACCGCAATAATCCCAGAGCAAGCAAGTGCTGCCGGTCCAGCTCACACACACCCACCGCCCCACTTACAGGGATCAAGCAGCCTTGCCAGATGGGAACTCAATGGGCCCTTCAAGGCTGGAAGGAACCATCTTCCCCAATGCCTCAGAGCATGGTGTTGGGCGGGGAAGGACCAGCGAAGCCAGCCCCCAGACCCCCATCTGCTTGTGCCAAACACCGCAGTCAAGGAGTCTGTCTCATAGTGATCGCACCGCACAGCCCCGGTAATTTATGCTAATAGCTGCTTTCAGTGGAACCAGAAACAGCTTAATCCTGCTCCCCGCAGCCAGAGCCTCCAGCCCCCTCCCCCAGCATGAAAGGCTGTGAGCACCCAGCCCCCTTCTTTGTCCCTCTCTGCAGGGCTCACAGGCTCCAGGTTACCTGGTAACCTGAGCCTTGCACCGTCCCCCCCCCCCCATGTGAATTCTCTAAGAACTCCGGATCTCTGAGCACATGGAAGCTGCAGGGGCTCAGTTCCCTGGTGGGCACTGTCCCTGCCCCCAGCTCATTGGCATCCATCATGACACCCCATGCTGATCTGCAGGAGCCCCGGCTCCCACCAGCTTCCAAGTGTGAACTACAGTCTCTGTGTGTGTATGGTGGGGAAGGGGGGTTTGGGGGTATCAGGGGATGTCCACACAGAGCGGCCCTTATGAAGCAATGGCTTTAACACTGACAGCAGTACTACTGAAATAAAGACTAGGGGGAGCTATGCCGTCTGCTGGGCGGGACACTGAACCAAGAGTTGAGCCCAAAATGAAGTCTCACCCCTCAGCCTGGCACTGAGGGTCTGCGGTGAGCCTGCCCTGAACTTCTCTGAGGCCCCAGTTCCTCCAACCGCTGCACACACTGCCCCCCACCACACACAAAAGACCCTCACAGTTTGTTCTGGCCGGGCCTCCCCCAGCCTCTCAGCCTAGTGTTGCCCCATCTTTCAAAGTCTCTCTCAGTGGTTCCCTTTCTGGGACGCTCCCTGTCCCTGGTCCTCTCAGGAGCCATCCTGCTGTGCTCCTCAGTCTCCATCCAGCCAGGCCCCGCCTCAACAGGCGGAGGGACACCAGCCCTACAGCTTTCACTGGCTGGTGTCAGGCACACTGCCAGGCCTGGCTTCCTAGTCTGTCCTAGTGTAGAGGCTCCGAGGTCATCACCACGTGTTCCACATTTCAGCCGCATGTAGACCATCACCGACAACTGTGCAGTGGCTGAATATGAGGTGCACTGGCCAGGAATGGAACCTGAGTTTCCTGCATGGAAGGCCAGGGATCCGACTACTAGACTGCTGGGAGTCGCCTCTGACTGCTAAGAAGTAGAAGGACAAGCAACAAGCACTGGGAAGGTTGATCAAGACTGAGAAACCTTCAAGACTTCAGTTGTCGCATAAAGTCTATGTGTGGCCCCACCCCCACCCCCACCCTGTAACCAGTATGTTAGCAGGCTACAGATGCACGGTGCCAATCAGAAAAGAGCCAGGCAAATCCAGGCTGCACACAGCCCACGCCAGCCAGGAGCTAGCCCTGTGCTCCTGGAGAATTCCCTTCTCTGGGCCTCAGTTTTCTCTTCTGCAAGCCATGTCAGATATTATAGGGGGTCCCCAACTTATGGTGTTTTCATGATGAACCACACTAAGGACTGTTCATTTTTTAAATGATTTGTGAGGTGTTTGGTTTTTTTTAATATATATATATATATATAGTAAAATACATCTGTAAGTTTATATGTAGTGTTTCTTTTTTTTTTACATTTTATTAGGGGCTCATACAACTCTTATCGCAATCCATACATATACATACATCAATTGTATAAAGCACATCCGTACATTCTTTGCCCTCATCATTTTCAAAGCATTTGCTCTCCACTTAAGCCCTTTGCATCAGGTCCTCTTTTTTTTCCCCTCCCTCCCTGCTCCCCCCTCCCTCACGAGCCCTTGATAATTTATAGATTGTTATTTTGTTATATCTTGTAGTGTTTCTAAAGGTAAGATTTATAAAGAAACTGATCATAAAAGGTAATAACAAGAACTCAAAACCAAATTCATTCGAGTTGATTCTGACTCATAGCAACCTAGGGGACAGGACAGAACTGCCCCTGGGGGTTTCCAAGACTGCAACTGTTTGCAGGAGCAGGTGGCCTCCTCTTTCTCCCACGGAGCAGCTGGTGGCTTCAAACTCCTGACCTTGACCTAAGCGGCCCAATGCAAAAGCACTATGGCACCAGAGATCCTATAAAAACTAAAAGCAAGGCGGGGGGAGGGGGGGAGCGGAAAGGATGTATTTGACTCACGTCAGAACCTAGGTGTGACAGAGTTGTTGGGCGTTTTGGGGTGTGGGAGAAAGGCCATCAGTGCAGGCTGAACACTCTTTCCAAAGGCCCCTCCCCAGAGCAAAGTACAAAAACACTTCCTGACCCTGCGATGAGCCCTGTAGGTATTTAATAAGCCCTTGCTGAAGGCTCCTGGAGGAACCCAGGAGGACGGTTTTATGAGCAATAGTGAAGCCGAACAGCTGCTGCTGCAGTTGGCTTTCCTTCCACCAGGGCCCCAGAGGGCATTGTTAAAAAGTGCCCCTGCTGGGTTGTCTGAATGAAGGATGGCAGTGGTGCAGGGGCAGCGCCAAGGAATGAGGGGTGGCTGGGCTGTACCTTCCAGTTTTGCCAGGACCCAACACATAAAATGCAGCTCAGAACCAGGAGCTTCGGAAAAGCCAGGCCAGTCTGTGGCTGAGGGAAGACAGGGATTCTGAAGGAAGCTGAACTCCGTGAGGCCTGGTGCGTGCCACTAACTGGGATCATTAAAGGCAGCTTCTAGATCACCTCCCTTTGGCCTGTGTGCATCTTTATTCCCAGGGCCTGGGGGGGGGGGAGGACTTTGAGCCCACAGATGAGAGTGGAGGAGCTGTCACATTTACTTGTCATTTGGTAATTTTCAGTGAATTAGGGGTATGGGGTTTCTATCTGCCATCTGGCCTCACTCTGGTAACCATGGCAACCACCATCTGCCAGGCTTAGGATGATCAAGTGCTGTCCGGAAAGAGCCCTGGGGGTGGGGGGGGTGGTCAGGGGTTTTGGGAGTTGGCCAGGCTTTGCAGTCACCCTGGGCAAGTCCCCTGCCCACTGGGTCTCAGTCTCCTTCTCTGCATACAAATAAATTTGGTTTAAATGTCTTTAAGGTATCTTTGTCCCAGAAAAAGGAACCCTCCACGGGGACGGGATCTGACTCAGAGATGTGGCCGGCTGGCGTTTCTTAGGTATCCTGCATGCAGGGCTGAGAGTGTTACCTGTCTGAAGACAAAGAGAACTGCCTGCGAACTAACTGCTGAGGAAAGCAGATTGTGAAACACATCCAGACAGGAACAAAGGGAAGATAGTGGGGGGTGGGGGTGGGGTTATGAACTGCTTAAATGCCAGGGGGCAGAAACAAAGGTTCAAGGTGGAAGGGAAATCCACAAGCTGACAGGGCCCCGAGAGAAGACTGGCCCAAGGACATGGGCATGGAATGGGCAGGGGCACTGGAAGCACCAGCCAGAGAGCACCAATCTGGAACAGCCAACAGGACCCATCCCGGGTCCCTGGGTTCTCCCAGGGTCCTAAATGGAACATGCATTGTCTTGGTTTCCTGCCCCATCTGTCAAAACCCTTCTAGTCTCTGGACTCTGCATCTACCTGGAATGCTTCAGGGGACAATGACACGACGCACTCCTTAAGAGAAGAGGTTCAGTGAGCCAGGTCTGTGTGCCAAAGTCAACCGCTCAGTGTCTTAGGAGTATGTCTGGAGTGGGTCTCCAGGCTCAGGGCAGAATTCTTCCCTCCATATCTGAACCTCAGACCCCAGAGCCAGACTCACGTACTCTGAACTCTCTAAAGACAGCAGCCAGGGGGTACCTACTACTATCAAGTCGACCCCAACTCATTTAGACCCGTTATAGGTCCTCAGGCTGTAAATCTTTACGTGAGCTCCTTGCTCCCGAGAAGCTAGTAGGTTTGAACCACCGACCAGTCCTACCAGGCCATTCTACAAAATCTTGTCCACAGTCCACACTCATGCTTAGAGAGCCAGCAAAACAGGTGGCTTGGCTGGACAGCCTTAGACTTAAGGTCTTTGGGGTAATTTATAGAGAGTGGGAGAGCTTCGTAGTGAGAAACAGTACTCAGAAACAGCTTCGTAGTGAGACTAAGAAACAGTCTAAAACTTGGCCCCTAGAAATCCATTGTAAACTATTCTTGAAATTTTATTCATTACGGAAAGTGGACCCTTTCAAACTACCTAAGCCCAAAGCTCACAAAACCTGGGTCTAGCTCAGATGGCGCTGTAGTCTGGCCTGAACTTGGATCTCCCAAGGACATTCGTGTTCTGGATGGGCGCTTCCTTAGGTCAACAAGCCTGACGGCCCAGGCACTCCGCTCCTGTGACTTCTGGTCCCAGTCCCTTTGGGACATCCTCCTCCTCCCTCCTTCTCCGTTCAAACAACCCACCCATAGCACAGTGCTGGAGCCCACCTGGGGACACAGAATGGAAACCCCCGAAACTGTTTCCCAGTCTGTTTGGGACAAACAGCAGGTATTTAGGAGATACCAAGCTTCTGCGTCGCACAGCGGCAGGTGTCTCCAAGAACTCAGTGAGGGTAAGTCTGGGCTGTATATTCCCATCCCCACCCCCTCGGGTTTTCTGGGGCAGTGGGGTCCCACTTTCTCCATCCATCCCAGCCACACTCACCGAACTCGCAGGGCCCTTCGTGAGCCTTGTGCAGGTGGACCAGGTGCGCGCGGGGCGCATGCCGGGCGCGCAGACGCAGCGCGCAGACGCTAGGGTAGGAGCGGCCGTCGGAGCCGCAGACCGAGCCGCGCTGCGCGCACACGCAGAGCCCAGTGCCCTCGGGCGCCGCCCCCGCGGCTCGGCTGGCGCACACCAGGCCGGGGCCACAGCGCGCGCCTGCCCGCCCGCCGCAGCTCGCGCCCTCGGCGCCCAGGCAGAGCGCGCAGCAGCCGCACACGTCGCGCGCCGAGATGCCGGGCGCGGGGCAGCGCGCGGGGACTGGGCAGCGCTCCGGCCGGCACGGCCCGCACTCGGGACGCCGGCTGCCCGCGCCGCGGAGCCCCAGACCGGTGGCCAGCAGCGGCAGGAGCAGCAGTGGGACGAGCAGTGGGGCGCGCGGCATGGTCGGCTCCGGGCCGGCTGCGGCGCCTGTGCTCCGCGCTCCGCTCCGTTTGCGCGCGGCAGAGCCATTCCGCCCGCCCCGCGGCCGCTGATTGGCCGGGTCTGCTTAGCTGGGCGCCCTCCGACTGCGCCCGGGCCGGGTGGGAGCAGGGCGGGGTAGTCTCCGGGCCCGCAGGGGCTGTCCTAAACCATCGGATCTTGGGGAAACGGAGACTTAGTTGGTGGAAACTTAGTGGACGTCGCTCCGATAGAACTGAGATTGAATGGCCCAAGATCCAAGGCCGGCTTAAAAGATGCCCCCTAATTCTCCCAGAAGAATGCATTATTTTTTGTTGCACGTAGTCGTTTTAAGGGGTTTCTTTTAAAAAGAGGATCTCGTTGCGGCAGCGCTTACTCTGACTCATGGCGACCCTGTTGGACACAGAACTGCCCCGTAGGGTTTTCTGGGCTGCCCTCTTTACGGAATCCGCTCCCTGGATTCAGACCGCCAACCTTTCGATTAGCAGCCTAACGTTTAACTATTGGGCAGCCCATTTGGACCCCGGGAAGACCAGTTATAGCACTTCTAGTGGGGTGTTCTTACCCCACAACAGGAGTGCTTAGGACAGGGACCGCTGCGGGGCGCCTTCAGGAGCAGCTGCAAGGAGCAGGGGTGGAAAGGACAGCCGCACTGGGGCTGGGGAAGATTACTGTAAGAATGCAGGTACAATGGTCAGCATAGCTCTAGGTGTTTATTGTTGATTGCTTCCCGCCAGCAGGCTGCTGCCTTTACTTGAGTGGCCTTGCGCTGTGCACACACTCCCTTCACCCCCTGTGCATCTCTCCCAAGAAAATAATCACTAGGTATAAAGGTTGGTCACTGCATGGAACTCTTGGCAAACAACCTTGCTCCATGCCTGCTGATGGGCAGTGGTTAGATAGATGAGTTATGGTAAAATTATGTGGGCATTGCAAACAGGGAAGGAGGTGTAGGTTACCTGAGATGAAAAGATGTTGATCTTGTGAAAATGGCAATTACAAAGCGAGTGTCTAGTGAGACGGCCTGGCCCGTTTGTAAATACCTGGGTATGTATAGGTACAGGAACGGAAGATTGTCCAATGGTGTGAAGGAAACTTAAAATTGTTAGATCAGCGATTCTCAACCTGTGGGCTGCGACCCCTTTGGGGGGCTTGAACAACCCTTTCACAGGGGTCGTCTGATTCATAACTAGCAACATTATAGTTATGAAGTATCAATGAAAATAATTTTATGGTTAGGGGCGGTGTCACCACAACATGAACTGTGTGAAAGGGTTGTGGTATTACGAAGGTTGTGAACCACTGTGTTAGATGACAGAGATGTCCATCCCACTAAGTCCAAGCTTTCTCATGGTCACAGTTTTCAGAGGGAAATGGGCCGCTCCAGACACTGTAAGCACCCCAGCAGAGAAGGGGTTCAAGGACAAATGAGTCTTGTCAGGAGCATGGGAGGTGGGGTTCAAAGCATTGGATAGAGATTGGGTGATCCGACCTTAAATGCCGCAATTGAGGCCCAGTTTGGGTCGTACAGTATCCACCCTGAGACTCCAACTGGACAAAGCCCCACTGTGGTTGCAGGATGAATGTGCACAGGAATTGGCCTGCTTTTCATGCAAAGGGGGGGGGGGGACAGTACCTGAGGCGCTGTCATTATTATGGAATTAATGTGTGCTTAAGGCAGGTGGGGGGGCACAGCTGACAGAGGCACATTTACATATGATCTGTGCGCCTTTGAAATGTGAGTGCACCCTGAATGCATGCCTACCCTGGGAATGAAAGCCTGAGCAGAGACATCAAAGGCGCCTATCGGGAGGAGAAAACATTTCAGAGCCTTGAAGGGCATCCTTGTCCAGCTCATCTTTCTTATTTTTAAAAACTGTGGGAGATAGGGAGATATTACATAATATATATGTAAATATATTTGAAATAAATAGAAATTTTATTTCTATCAAATATATTTCTATTAAATATATTTACATTTACACACATATGTAATATATAATATTATATAATATATATACATATATATATATATAAAACAAAATGATTGCCATCCCAGCGTGTTTTCTGTGTACAACTCAGTGGCACTAAGGACAAGCTAGGTTGTATAACCATCACCACAATCCATCTCCTTAACAAAATCTCTGGGCGTCAATTTCCATTGATAAATGGCCACAAAGCCCATAGCGATGCGATGCGTTAGTTCCTTTACTTCTTTTTGGTCCCCAGAGGGCCCATAGGATGGGAACCAAATCCTCCTGTCCTGCAGGTGGCGAGCTCCCCGCCCTCCAGCAGGGTAATTAGGGAGCAGCAGTGATGGGTGTGGTTTTCCACCTGCGCAGCTCCCTCCCCTAAGGCCCCCTTCAGAGTGTGCACACACCTCCGCAGCTGCTGGAGGGAGTGTGAGTCCCTCCACCTCCTTTACCCCATGCAGAGAGAGGAGTGGCCAGCTGTCGGGGAGGGTAAGCCTCACTGGGACTGAGGCGGGTGAGTGTAAGAATGTAGGCACCAAGGTCAGCATAGCTCTCAGGGTTTGTTATTGGTTACTTCCCACCATGAGGCTGTTACCTTTACCTGAAGAGGCCTTTCACCTTGCTCACACTCCTTTCACCCCCAAGTACCCACCTCTGGATCTGTCCTAAGAAAACCAGCACTCACTAGGTGTAAAGATTTCATCCCGAGTTGGCCACTACCTGGAAACTGCACACAATCCAGATGCCTACTGATGGGTAATGTTTAGACACATTAGGATACATTCAACAATAGAGCATTACGTGGGCATTGAAAGCAAGGAAGGAGGCATAGGTTAATTGAACTGAAAAGATATTGCGTGGGGGCCCCTGATGGGATTCCCAAGCTTTATAGGCAGGGATGCATACACCAGGGCTTCTCAACCATCCTAGTGCCACGACCCTTTAATACAGTTCATGTTATGGTGACCCCCCACAACCATAACATTATTTTTGTTGCTACTTCATAACTGTAATTTGGCTACTGTTACGAATCCGGCAACCCCTGTGAAAGGGTCGTTGGACCCCCAAAGGGGTCATGACCCACAGGTTGAGAACCACTGGATAGACGTTCCTCATCCAGACTGCAGGAGCCTGAAACCCAGTCTCCAGACCTCTGACGGGCTCCCCTCCAGCAGATTCTAAGGGGAAGTGTTTCTCAGGGGAAGCACAAGGAAAACCCGCCCAACCATACCACCTGTGTAAGAGGGAAGGAAACAAGGCACACAGCTCTGCAAAGCTGGTAACTCAGGTACGGGGCAGCCAGACAGAATGACTGCGAATTTGCCTTGGACAAACATGTAAAAAGCACTCTTTGTAGGCACCAGGTATGGACCAAGCTCACAGCTGTGGCGTGGGCAGGGCAGGGCCCCAGTGGGATCCCCCACATCTTCCCAGGCTTCCCCAGGGGCACTTTCCAGGCTGCCCAACAGAGAGGAAGTGGAGAGCGGGTTGGAGCTCAAGGCGGGCTTGGGGTGCAGCAGGCAAGGCACAGAGAGGGTTTCTGGGTGGAGGTTCCCTTAACTGTCAGCTGAGCCTGGTCTGCACATGGACAGGGCAGGTCGGGAGGCCCGTCTGAGAGTGCTGATTAGAGTTGTGTGGACCTCCTGAGGCTCCAGCAGTGTCCGGAGCCATGAGGCCTGGCCATTGTCTTGATCTTTATTACCTGAGCTCTGTAACTTTCCACACACAGGAACTGTTTGTTCTGCGGTCATTGTTCTCAGGGAAACACCTGCGGCTTGCTCCCCCATTTATTCTCAGGGAAACACCTGCGGCTTGCTTCCCTGGCCTATATAAGCTGTAGCCTTTTACTCAATAAACGACACTTGATCAGGCTGCTGTCTTGTCTCCATTTCTCGTGTCTCTTGTCCCCCCAATTCCCACTCCCTCCTCAGGGTCCGCGTTGAAGTTCCCGCGGGTCGGGACACAACAGTGTTGGCAGGAGTTTTGTGTCCCAGCCCCTAGCTCTGGGGATCCCAGCCAAGCAACACCCTGCAGAGGTCTGGGGTTCATTTCTACCCACTTCCACCTCCCAGTAATGCCAGCCTTTCCCTTGGTTCTCCGAGTCCTAACGGTGGCAGCTGCTCCCTTCAGTTACTACCCTCATGTCACCTGGTTAACAGCTCTTGAGAGGAAGCTTTCTGTGTCACCTGACTGGCCCTGCGCGAGCTCGCTACATTGATGTGTGTTGGCGGTCCCAGAGGGTCCGACCTAGGCTGCCATCTTTGCAGCAGCAGACCACCTGGTCTCTCCTGTGAGCCAAGGATGAGTTCGAACCGCCAAGAAAACCCTCTGGAGCGATGGGTCAGAATCCATGTGGTAGCACATCTCAGCAGACTGGGTCACAGGGCTGGGAGACGAAGCTCTTGGGAGAGACCAGATAATCCCTGGAGGCCCAGGGGTGTGGGTTTGCCTGAAGTAACGGGGGCTGAGGCGGGAGGCCGGGCTTTGTAGACATGGCGTCGAAGTTAGGTCAGGTCGGGAGCGGAGGTCTTCAGACCATCTCAGACTTTATAGTTTTTCAGAGGAGGGGACTGCAGCCCACTATAGGACAGGACTTGCTCAAGGTCATGCAGCAATTCAAAGGCAAAGCTAAGATGAGAGCCTGGGTTTCTGATAAAAGCAGGTTTATCATTCATGATAGAAATTTACTTCTAATAGGATAGAAGCTTCTTTATTTTTCATGTGCAGACTCAAACAGGCATTCCTGGTCTGTGGCTGGCTGGGCCCCAGTGTTGATGCAGAGGCCCAGGCTCCTTCCATGTTGTGACTCCATCATTTCCAACACTTAGCTTCAGGGCGGAAGAAGGGAAAGAAGACAGTGATGAGGACACACCCACTTTCTGCCTCCCTGACACAAAGATGAAGGGATGGATAAGGGGCAGAATGAATGAAGTGAGAGCAAAGGAGGAGCCACAGTGAATCCTGGGTAATGAGTGTGCGGGTGCTGTTTACAGGCCCAGGAATTGATGGGATTGACAGATGAGGCCACCTGAGCTCCAGTTCCCATCAGGCCCCAGAAACAGGGAGCTCAGTTAGGACCCACGGCCCGTTCTGGCCACTGGCATCTCATCAAATCCTCAGCAGCAGGAGACACCAGATAAACCACACATCTCAGATGTCCACGCCTCTCTCAGGGCCGTCCGTGGCTCCTGCTCTGTGTCTCAAGGTCAGAGTCCTGGGATAGCGGATGTGACGGTCCCAGTGAATCAGGCCAGCTTGTTGGTGTTCTACTCCGGCAGAACAGTGCTGAGATGCTTGGCTGCTGCCAGCCAGAGGCCAGTGGTTTCCCCCTTGCCCCTCTTGTTGGGCAGTCTTCAGAACACATGGTAGATAAGTGCTACTTGTGATTGATTGGCCTTTCTTGGGTCATTGGCCTGTGCCCGGCTTTTTCACAGGCAGCAGTGGCCTCTTCTGTGAAGGAGCCCTGGACACGGCTACGTGGGCTCAGCAGGCTTTCCAGGGCTTGGCTGGTGTGACTAGTAAATGTTTCTTCTTTACACCTCAGTGTTCTGACCCTTAAAACAAAGGGCTCGGGTCGCCCGGTGCTTCTACGTCCCCACATTCGATGTGTGAGCTAGGATCACACGAGCCGTGGAACAGATAAGCCCCACCCCCAATACTTCACTGGCTTATTATTCTAGAACGTAGCTTTTTGCCCATCAGCCAGCCGTGAAGGGCAAACCATGTTGAGGACAGCCAGGTCTTGAGGTCCTACTTCCTTAGGGCCTTGGCACCAACCAGCAGGTGGAGAAAGAGCCGTTGGAAAAGATCCCACTGCTTCTCAACTCTCTCGTCCCAGAGGTGACTTACATCCCTCCTGCTCATCATGCATCCCCGAGACTGTGCCCCATGTTCACGCTGAGATGCCAGGGGCCTGGGGGCCCAGCCGGGGCCCCGCACACGCCTTCATGTAGAAGAGAAGGCAGAGGCCTGCAGGACAGCTAGCCAGTGGGTAACTGGCCTTTCTTGGGACAAGCGTCAGCGGTCCTGTTCCCAAATTTGCCTCCAGTTGCTTCTTGGGACCAGCGGACTGCCTCATTCCTGGGGAATCGTGGGTGCAGTCTTAATTTATGGCTGCAAGAATGATTTGATACCTTTTCACCCCCGGCCTAAGGGGGCTCAGTCCTGGGCAAGGCGCCCTCTCAGGGGCCGGGGCGCGCAGGCAGATGGCAAGTGCAGTCTGGAACGGAGTGAGCCCTAAGAACAACTGCCGCTGTTCTTCAACGAGGAAGAGGCCTGCCGCTTCCATTTTGCCCATTAATGATTGACCGGATGTTTGCCTTTTCTCTAGGGTGTTTTTTTTTTTTTTTTGAGTGCGATAAAGAGAAGAAACAGAACATCCGAACTTGAAAAGAAGGGATGACCGAGGGCCGGGAGGATCCCTGAAAAGGGGCCCGAGGAGAGGAGCTCTGTTTGCCGGCCCGCCACCATGCTCTCCTCAAGCCTCAGGTGAGTTTAGAACCACGACATACCCCGGTGGTGGCGGTGACGGTGACGACAGCTTTCTTCTCGGGTGCTGTTGACTGGTGGAACTGGCTCCAGGCAGCACGGGTTCATGGATCTCTAGGCAGGCTAAGCCAGGAACCACGAGGCAGGGTGGAGGGGTGAACCTGAACTCTGGGTCCCTGGGCCTGAGACTAGATGTCGCTCCTCTCCAGCTTGCATCCGTGGTCTGTGTCGTCTGAGGCCCCGGGTGGGGACACTCAGCAGTGGGAAGAACCTCGGATGTGATCATGCTAGAGCCAGCTCGTCGGGCCCCTGGTTTCCACGCACACTGGCTGTGTCAGCTTGGACAAGGAGCTTGATCTTTTGGAGCCTCAGTTTTCCCACCTGCAAAAGCTAAACTCACCTCCACCACCGAGTCGATGCTGACTCCTCGCGGCCCTATCACACAGGGTACCGCGGTCCTGGGAGTTTCCAAGACTGAATCTTCACGGGAGTTGAAAGCCCCCTCTGGCTTTTTCCTGCAGAGCGCTGGTGGTTCCGAACTGCTGACCTTGTGGTTAGTAGGCCGACCCCAGGACTCCTTCCTCACCTATGAAGCAGCTTGCTGATAATGCTCTCTCAGAGGACAGGGCACGAACAGGCACCCCGGCGTGGCGCACAGTCAGCCCTTGAGGCCCCTTAGCTTCCCTTTCATCCATCCATCCATCCATCCATCCATCCATCCATCCATCCATCCATCCTTCCATCCACCCATCCATCCATTCAGGTGATATGCATGAGTACCAGCTACCACCAGATGTTGAGCCAGGTACTGGCCACACAGAGATGAATAAGGACCCTCATGCATAACAAGCTCCCATCTCGGGGGGCACAGATTCATGATAAGACAGTTGCCAACAGTGGGCTGGCCGCTCAGGTGATTATAGTATGTTCCCGGCTCCCAGCAGTCCGGCCTCTTACTTCAGAAATAACCACATTCAAACCTGTGGGTCTCTCAGCCTCAGGAGCCCCACTACTCAACTGCAGGTCTGAACTTGAACTTGGGTCTCCTGGCCAGGCCTCTTCACATGAGGGCTGCAAAAAGAGGCCAGCCAGCCACTCTGGGAAGAGATGGGTCATTGGGGCCCCCTGTCCGGCAGAATGGGAATGGAGACTGGTCACGGGCCAGGCCTGATAACTACTGGTTACTGGTTAACTAGATAAGGGACTGAAGTTCACAGTGTGGCTGGTGGCCCCGATGGAAGGGGAGAGCCTGCCACCCTCTAGCAGGAAGCCTTGGGATGGCAGCCTGGCTAAGTGCCCTGTGCCCTGGGTGAAGCTGGGGAGGGACCGGAAGGAACACGATTCCGTGAGGAGCACTGAGAGGTCACTGTCCAGCCTGGGGAAGACTGGCCTCAGACACTCTGGCAGAAGAGGAGCCAGGGGCTGGTGCTGAGGGGGAGACACCCTACCAGGGAGGGTCCCCTTTCAGCTCCGTGGGAGGAAAAGGCCTGCTCTTTGGTGAGAGCTGACCAAGGCAAGGAAGGGATGGGATGGCGAAGCGACACGCATTCATCTCCCATGCCTGGCACTTGACTCTCATCGTGTGCGATTCCTGTGTTCCCCCGTGCCGCAGGCACTAGATCTGTTTGGAGGATGGGAGAGTGAGTCCCAGCTCACCCGGGTGACAGGACTGGGAGCGGGGAGCTGGGATTTGCTTTCATGACTGCGTGGCTGAAGACCAGACTTTTCCTCTGGGCCTCGCTGACTCAGTAAGATGGAACTTTCCCCCTTGGGGCAGAAATGATCTGCCTTGGGCACATCATTGCCAAAAGTGCCCAAGCAGGGCTCCGTGGCTCCCTGGTACTAGGTGTGGTGTTGTCCAAAACGCCAAACTCCAACCTCACTGCTATCGAGTCAATGCTGACTCATTGCGACAGGAGTCCAAGCCACCAGCAGCTTTGAGGGAGACAGACTGGGCTTTCTACTCCCGTAAACAGCCAGTCTCAGAAACCCACCGGGGGTCTCTGTGCGTCAACACCTACTGAGTGGCGTTGTAGAGGAAGGAAGACACCAGTTGGGGCTGTGTCTGAGAGCCTTTGAGTGACCAGTCCCCAGTCTCGATGATCCCGTGACCTGAGGCCGTTTGGGCAGCCCCCATTCTGTAGGAACAGGGCTGCGTCATGCCGCCCCATGCACGACAGACCCACAGCGCTGCTCTCTCCTCCTTCATCCCGCTCTCTTCTGCCCCCCTCCTACTCTGTCATCGTGAGCAACGTTCCTGGTCTGTTAGTGCCCCCGTTTGCTCGTAGTCTCCTCTCAGACCGTCGTCCTGAGAGCGCAGTGAGCCAGCAAACACAGGTCATAAATGGGCACCCCAGCTTGGTGTGCAGTCACCCTTGCGACATGTTAGCTTCCCATCCATCCATTCACCTATCCATCCATCCATCCATCCATCCATCCACTCAGCACACGTTGGTGAGCACCAGCTACTGTCAGATGTTGAGCAGGCGTGGGGCACACAGGAGGCTGGCAGTTCACTGCATGGTCAGTGGCCTCAAGTCACCAGTGAGGTCAAATCCACATGACAGCTGTGACCCAGTTGCACAATAGGCCTCCTTCCCTCTTTCCCTCCCTCCCTCCTTTCTTTTCTCCTTCTCCTCACTCACTCATTCACAGCAAACACTCACTTGGATTCTTGATGTACTTTACCCCAAGCCAGAAGCCAGGGGTGAATGGTTGGAATTCAAAGTTGAGCAAGTCCACGGTCTAAAAGTGAGAGGTTAGAAGCAAAAAATTCATCCGTAGCATGAAGTAGAAGCGCTCAGTGCTAGAGCGTCCTGCAGGCCAGGTGCTGGGGCCCTGGAGCAGGAGGTGGGACACAGAGACATCGGTCACAACTGTGCAGGAGGGAGGCGTTAAGGGCTTGAGCTAAAGATCCCAAATGGCTTCCCCCACTCTTTGCACATCTGACTGAGGAATGGTGTAGAGGAACCCTAGGGGAAAAAGCCAATACTTTCCAATTATGTCATCCAGCCAAAGGCCAGGAGGGTTGCGTGGGCCTCTAGCAATCATCCGAGAGCCGAGTCGTGGACTTTACCATGCATTTAGGTCTTATGACCATCATTTTACAAAACAAAATGGAACTAAACGTGAGAGAAGGGAATCCAATGGAAACCACCAGCGAGCACAATGTGTATTAAGTTTTTGCTTTGTGAAAATCACACACACACACATTAACTGGATAATGTATATTGGAAAACAACTTTGACTTGTCAAAAAAGAAAAACCAACGTAAAACCACTGGTGTGGCCCACTCTCCTGATCTTACAGAGACGGGGCACGATTGCAATGTGGAGTGTGGGAGGGTCAGGTGGGCTGCTGTGTCTTTGCTGTGTTCTGTCCTCGAAACGTGGGGTTTTCCTTCTAAAGCC
Source organism: Tenrec ecaudatus (assembly GCF_050624435.1). NCBI lineage: Eukaryota > Metazoa > Chordata > Mammalia > Afrosoricida > Tenrecidae > Tenrec > Tenrec ecaudatus. The sequence continues at coordinate 35,516,707 of NC_134539.1, forward strand.
TAGTTCATGTTTACCTCCAAACTCAGACGTCATCGGAATCCTGGCTACACCCATAGTGCATGGCATCCTGGGGAGGGTATAATCACCGGCTCCCTGAACTAAGTGCATATATTGTACACGAGTTCATTATAACCTGCACTGATAAAATGGACGCATCACACACAATTCACAAACAGTAACGTGCGCCCAAGGCTCCCTATTGCAAATTCCATATAGCTAATTAATTCTCACAGAAGGCTCTCATTGACTTTTGCTGGACTTCTTCATTTGAAGCCAGCTTTGGTTGCCATTGACCAATGAGTATATATTTCTGACATGAATGCTGGTTAATATTTTTATTTACATTAACAGATAAGGAAAATGGGTAGCAATAAAGATGTACATCAGAACGTCACTTTTGTTTGTCAGTGGTTGGGAACTACTTTTTGAATCGGATACGTTTTAATTTCGAAAGACTATTTTCTCAATTTCTAATGGTTCCAAACATAGCATATATTTAAATTTCAATCTGCATTATAGTCGTTTTCTCAATCACTTGATAGATAGCCTTGGAAATTCACAGGGGCAGTTCTACCCTGTCCTACAGGGTCCCTGTGAGTCGGCATTGACTCAATGGCAGTGAGTTTTTTGTTTCTGGTTAGCACGTCAAAGACAAGTGCATTGCTGAGAGAACTTGCCTACAGCCAGCCACTGATCACAGAGGGAACATAGGAGAGGGTAACCCCCCAAAATGGAATTTTACCCCCAAAGCTATGTATTTAATTTTTTTTAACAAAGCAACCTGATCACCTTCAAAGTACTCTCCAGTACACTTAATACATTTGTCAAATCTGAGAATCCATTCTTGGAATCATTCTTCAAACCCGTCTGTTTGGATGGCTGACAGCGCCGCCCTCATTTCCCCTCACCTCTTCTGAGTCACCAAAGAAGAAGTTGCACGGAGCGGGGTCGGGTGAGTCAGGTGCCTGGGGCAAGAGCGGCATGCTGGTTCTTGCCAAAACTGGTGCACTGAGATGGCTGCGTGAGCAGGTGCATTGTTGTGGTGGCAAAACCAGTCCCCCGTCTGCCACAAATCAGGCCTCTTTTGTCACACGCAGTTGCACAATCTTTTCAGAACCTCTAAAGAGAAAGTTTGATTAACAGTCAGACCTGCTGGAATGAACTCCAAATGTACTATCCCCCTGGCAACTAAAAAACAAATGGATAGTGTCTTAATCTTTGATTTCACTTGACAAGCTTTTTGGGGGCGAGGTGGTGACTTCCACTGGCTTGATTGATGTTTGCTTTCAGGGTTATAAAAACAGCACTATGTCTCGTTATCAGTAATGACCTTGGGGGGGAAAATCTGTTTGGGAGCTGTTATTTCCAAGAACAGCATGTTTCTTCTCGATATATTTTCCCCTCATCAGTCAAAACCCAAGGCACAGATTTTGCCCCGACCCTTCTCATTCCCAAATCTTCTGCTGCAATTGGCTGAAGTGAACTCCACAACAGTCCAGAAAACTTCCCGCCTCTTCACTGGTCCCTCATCAGTCCTCAAGCACAGGTGCACCCATTCTGTCAATGTTTTCATCCATTTGGGAAGTGGACAGATGTCCAGAGCGAGGTTTGTCATCCATCGACATTTCACCTTTTCTGAAACAAGAAAACTACTCATACACTTGAGTTTGTCCCACAGCATGTCCTTGTAAGCTGTGTTCAACATCACAACAGTTTCTGAGGCACTTTCCCCAAGCAGGAAACAAAATTTCACAGCCCCACGCTGTTCTCTTGGCCATCACAAGAAACAAGGTTTGAGCGAAACTGCTTTTATTAAAAAATTCACTGTGATCAGAGAGAACCTCCCCAGGTGATGCCACTGGGTGCACTAACTCAGAGTGAGTTGCTGGATGCTCACCTGGGGGGGGGGGGGAATGCATACTATGAAAGCTCCAGCCAGCGGAGCTTTTATTCCTTTTTTTTTTTTCTTTTTCTGTACCCTCTCATGGTATGAAGCATATTTTCCCCTTGGATTGCATAAAAGTGTTAAGAGCTTTTTTCCCATTGGTAGATTGGTTCTCTCCATTTTTCTACCAACAGAAATGCACCTACCTTCTCCAAGACATGCAAGCTCCCCTCCCCTCCTCCCCCACAGGCTCACTTCTCACTCTGACAGTCCTCCCCTCCCCTCCTCCCCCAGGCTCACTTCTCACTCTGATAGGAATGTTGGTTGGTTTGTGGTGGCCTGAGCACAATGGTTTATGGCTGCACCTAAATGGTCATCTCTCTGTCCCTCAGTCTTGAAAACTGACCCAGCTGAAGTGAGGTCGCCTTTGTCAAAGTGGTTTTTAAGAGACCCGTGGACAGAGGGTGCTGTACACTCCGTGGGCACTCGCCAGGCGCTCTGCCATACTGTTTGGCAGACTCAGTCAGCAGATTGGGTGACTTGGAAGCAGGAGTGTGCCTTCATCTTGGTGTCTGTCCTTATAGTGGTGGACTCATACAGAATTTGTCCTTTTGTGATTAACTAACTTCACTCAGCATGATGGTTTAGGGATCCCTCCACATGATGAGATATTTCACTGTTTTTGTTTTAGGGATGAATAGTATTTCACTGTGTGTATGTACCAAGGTGGGTTTTTAAAAATCCATTCTTTTGCTGATGGGGATTTTGGGACTATTTGCAGCTTCTTGCTATTGGGAACTCTGCTGTAGTGGACAAGGGCGAGCATACATTTATTCACAATCTGTCTCTTATTTCTTTGGGGTCTGTGTCTAGCAACGGTATCACTGGATCTTATAATATTTCTATTGCCAGTTGTCTTAGGTAGCACCATATCAATTACCACAGTGCTTGTTTGAATCCACGAGGCCACCAGCAGTGTACAGAGTCCAGTCCTCGCTCCATCCCACTCCAGCATTTGTGATTCTGTTTTTGTTTTGTTTTGCGTTTCCTAGATGGCTGGTGAACGAGAATATTTCCTCATGCATCTATTAGCTATTTGATTGTTGTCCTTTGTGAATTGCCTATTCAGGTCCTTTGTCTACTTTTTAAGTGGGTTGTTTGTGGTTTGTTTTGTTTTTTCTTATTGAGGTGTTGCAGGATTCTGTAGATTTTAATAATTCATTATTTGTCCATTAAGTCATTGATAAATATTTTTCCTTATCCATGGGCTCTTGTTTTACTCTTTGAATGAAACCTCTTGATGAACATGAGTGTTTTATTTCAAATAGGTCCCAGTCATCTATTTTGTCTTCCATTGTGTGTGCTGCCTTGGTTACATCTCGTAGTCCATACACACCCTGCACTAGGGCTCTTAGGTTAGCCCCAGTTTTCTTGTTGATGATCCTAACAGCTTTGGGGTTTTCATTGAAGCCTCTGATCCATCTTGTTAATTTTTGTGCTTGAGGTGACGTATGGGCCCTGTTCCATGCTTTCACAGATGGAGATCCAGGTTTTCCATCATCATTTGTTGAAGAGGGCACCTCTTTCCCATGTGATGTTTTCTGGTCCTTTGTTGAAAATCAGTTGTCTGTAGGCAGATGCTTTTATTTCTGGGTTTTCTATCCTGCAGTTCCATTGGTTTGTTTATCTATCATTCCATCAGAACTAGACTGTTTTGACTACTGTGGCTGTGTCATAGGTTTTGAGGTCAGGTAGTGCATGACGTCCTGCTTTGTTCTTCTTTTTGAGAAATTCTTCCCTCTCCTTGTGAAGTTGGTAATTAGTTTTTCCATGTCTTTCAAGAATGATGTTGGGATTTGGATCAAGATTGCATTGTTTTTGTAGGTTGCTTTAGGTCAGTGATTCTCAACCTTCCTAGTGCCGCAACCCTTTAATACAGTTCCTCATTATGGTGAACACCCAACCATAAGATTATTTCCATTGCTACTTCATCACTGTAAATTTGCTACTGTTATGAATTGGGCAATCCCTGTGAAAGGGTCATTTGACCCCCAAGTTGAGAACCGCTGCTTTAGGTAGTATTGACATTTTCACAATATTAAGTCTTCCTATCCATGAGCATGGGATATCCTTTCATTGGTGTGGGTCTCTTTTGGTTTCTTGTAATAACACTCTGTATTTTCTCTAGAAGATTGTTTGTTTCTTTGGTTAGGTGTTTCATCTTCTGCATGGCTACTGTGAATGGCATTGTGCCCTTGATGTCTTCTTCAGAGCTCTTTTCACTGGTAGATGGGAGTCCAATGGATGTCTGCTTGTTAATCTTGTATCCTGCTCCATTACTAAATCTCTTAATTGCTTCCAACAGTTTTGTTGGTTGTTTCTTTGTGTGGAGATTTTGGGGTTCTGTCTATATAAAATCATATCATCTACCAAGAGTAAGAGCTTCACTTCCTGTTTGCCCACGTGGCTTCTCTTGATTCCTTTTTGTTGTCTAATGGTCCTGGCTAAGATTCCCAGCACAATATCGAATAAGGTTGGTGATAAGGGGCATCCTTGAAGGCACATTTCTTTGCCTTCCTCCTGAGCACTGTGAGAACTTAATAGCTATGTAACTTCCTCTGCCCTCCACGCCTCTCCCCACCCACCTCTCTCTCTTCTTATGTGGGGTTTCCTCTGGCAATTCAGTTTACAATTGGAATTCCAAGCATCTTTTAAAAAACAATAACTGCTTATTTAGAGATCTAACAATACATTTGGCTATATGCTCTGGTCAGAATAGCTTTTAAATCCTTCTTTATCCTCATAGTCTCTCTCTCTCTCTCTCTCTCTCTCTCTCTCTCTCTCTCTCTTTTTGTTGTTGTTATTACCTGTGAATATCCTCCAACTATGCTTTCAGGTGGGGTCTGTAGTGGACTGATTTCCTTTAAAGTTAAAAAAGTTTCAGCTTCATAGTCTCTTCCTGGGCTCTGCGGAGGCAAGAGAGGCCCTAGTTATGTGTTTACATGATCAGCTGTCTTGGTAAAATTGGAAAAAGTAAGGGATTTCTTATAGTTTCATTTTAAAAGTCTTCCCCCCGCCTGATTCTATAAACTTTGGGCCCCACAGAAATGGAATCTATCCCACTGTGACATCCGGTGAGGAAGATGCTAGATCCAGTCAGCAGGGCTGTTGGCTGGAGAGAGAAATATAAAAGTTGATTGGTTCACTTAGAGAAGGTGCATCACAGGTGAACAGCACTGGCTCTGGGAAACCAAATGGTAATCGACCCACTGGTCTTGGTGGGCTGTAAGTCAGATGCCTGACTGGGGAGCCCAGGACTGAGCAACTGCAGCAGTGACTATGGAGGTGAATTTTGCTTTTTGGCCTCTTTTTCAGAACCAGGCAACTGAACATCACCTGCGTCAGCCCAATGGACATGGAATTCTTCCTCCATTACTCCCTCATCCCATCAGTAAGTAAGGGCAGAGGAGGGCTGAGAAGGGAAGGAAAGGAGATGGGGTTGCCCCTGTGCACAGGCTCTCAAAGAGGACTGGACAGTCAAGAGAGAGTCATCAATTGAGTTTCCTTCTGAAAGCTTGCCTTGCTCCCCAGGTTCATCTATAAAACACATAGCCAAGGGTTAGTTCCAGTCAGCCTGAGAAGGTGCCTTTTAAGGCCAGGCATCAGGCATATTTGATTGTAGGTAAGCCTGCAAAGGCTTTTGGAGGAAATCAACATGGTGGCTGAGGTCTGGTGGGAGATCTGGAGTTAGCTAGGGGAGGGAAGAGTAAAGAACACCTCCAGGCAGGGAGGGAGCTGGAGGGCTGTGAGGAACTGGAAGAAGGGAAGTGGCTGGCTGGAGTGGGGGACTGAAATGGGCTAGGCTAGGCCCATTAGAGCCCCGTAGCCTCTCTGCTAAGGGGTTTTGGCTTGGATAGAGGAGGTTGTGAGAAGGAGAAGTTGAGGATGTGAATTGTACAAGTGGAAGGATGGTGGGACCTGCCTCTGTTAGTCTGGGGAGACTAGAGAAGCAAATCCAGGAAGACTCACATGGGTATAAGAAAGAGCTTTATATCAAGGACAGTAGAATATTGAGAAAACATCCCAGCCCAGTCCAGATCAAGTCCATAAGTCCGATATACCCCATATGTCAATACTAGTCCATAAATTCCTCTTTAGACTCACACAGCCATGCAATGATGCTGAGTGCAGGAAGATCACAGGCCAGTGGGTGGAAAGTCTTATGGATTCGGTGGTGGTGGAAGCATCTCAGCACTGGCATGGGTCTCCACGTGGCTTCTCCAGTTCCAGGGCTCTGGCTCTATCAGCCTATCTCTATGTGACTTGTCAACAGGAATGTCAAGCAGAGAGTGTGCTTCCCGCCTCCCGGGAGGAAGATAGGAGTTCTCAGAATCCTCAGGAGAAGGCCATGCCCACACGGAGGTCTCATTGACTAGGACCTGATTGCAGGCTAGACGCCTCCCCTTCACAAGTTGACAGGAAATTATGTAACTGCCACAGTACCATTCTGCAGCCCATGAGCCACATGTGGGCTGGGGTTCAGGTGTGTGGGTCTTCTGGGTAGATGTGGTCATTAACATGTGGGCAGAGACTCAAGTACGAAGAGAAGTGGTCTGGCCTTGGACTGGGCTCTGAGGAGCATGGAGGAGTCCGAGGCGTTGGGGCCCTCTGCTCAGCACCCCATCCTCTGTCAGTGAGGGCTGTGCTGACGATGAACAATCCCACCAAGCCTCTCATCTTCTCTTCTCGCAGATTTTCATCATTTTGGTCTTGTCCTTCCTCCAAAGACGAAAGCACTGCAGACAGAGGGATGACGCTTCGCACCTCCTGGGGAAGCACTTTGGCATCATCCTGTGAGTTGCGCGGGTCCGCCAGAAACACGGTCTTGCTGAGAATGCACCTCCGCTCTCCAAAAGGCACTTCCTCAAGCATGTTCTGAGCACCGCCTCTCTGCACAACCCCAGGCCAGGGTCCCGTCCCAGAGGAGGCTGTAGCTTCTGCAACAAGCCATAGCACAAAAGGAGGGGGTGTGGAAACAGGGACATGAACTTGGTGTTGAGGGGACACACAGATGCACGAACAGCTAAGTACTCTTGGTTGGGAAAAGGCCATCAGGGAGGCTCCTTAAAGAAGTGCTCCTTAAGCTCACCCTTAAGGGTGGAAAAGAGCAAGCCAAAGGGGAGAGGAGCTGAAATCCGGGCCCCTAATGCCCAAGTGGCCACCTGCTATGTGCTGCTCTCCCTGTCCACTGCCGTCTTGGATCCTTTGCGCAAGGATGCCGCTCCCTTGGAAAAGCCCGTTCTCATTTCCCAAACACTTCTGTTTACCCCGCCCTAGTCAACGCTCTCTTCATTACAAGGAACATACCCACTCAAGATGGTTTTCACAAAAGGAAAACATCTTTACTAAGTGATTTAGACGTCATGGACATGAGCCAGGCAGGCCCCATGAGAAGTGGAACCCGTGAGACGGGAGTTAGTGGGAGACTGAAGCGCGTTCTAGATCATGCGAGCCCCCTCAGCACCATTTCCCGTTGTCCTCTCTGACTTCATCAATGACCTGGGATCTCTTTCCCTAAACTCCAGCTGGCCACTAGCTCCAACTAGACCCCCACTTATCATGACTCTGCAGACCAGAACTTCGCCGCCAACTGACTCAGGTCCGCAGGGCTATGAATTCAAAATACCAGATGGACACCCGATTGGCCCATCCAAGATCAGGTGGTCACCCATATATCCCAATCCACTGTGGCCAAGAAAGCACAGCCACAGGGTACTACCCCAGCCACTGGTACCCAGAACTCCATGGGAGACATCGCAAGGAGTGGGTGCAGGAGGATCCCCCCAAACTGTTTAGCACACACTCCTTGTTCTGGGCTGCCCGTGCCTCCCACAGACGGAGCTCCTCCTGTGTGTTTGATGTCGCTGCTGGAGTCCAGTGGACGTGTATCTCCTCGGGGCAAGCATTCTACCCTCTTTACTTTAGTGCCCCGCCCCCACCCCCCAAGGTGGGATTGCTCCTTTGAAGCCGACCAGTGAGAAGCTCTCAGAGCCACTTACCGTCTCACAGGTGTCTTTTTGTGTTCACAGGCCTCTGGACTTCGTGGGCATGTTTAGTAACCGGTGGTCCTACGGAATGGCCTTTGGGGCCACGGCCAACAAAGTCATGTTCTTGTTCTCAGAAGGCTACCAGCCCCTACAGGCCCCAAAGTGGGCCCAAGGTACACAGGCTGCTGCTGGGAATTTCATCATGGGAAGGCACTCTCAGAGACGCCAGGCCGGGGTTTCTCTGGTATGGAGAAGCGGGGGAGGGCACATGTCAATGTCCTTCTCAGCGTGTTGCCTACCCAACGCCAGTGCTTAACCCATAGAACCTCAAAGCTTCCTTGTGGAGCTCTCAAAGGCACTTTGGACACCATGTAACATGGGAGCAGAAAGTACATTCTCCGTCACCCATCCAGAAAGCTCGTCTGAATCAGAGTCGTAGCCACCTCCTTCCTCTCAGCGAGGCCTAGAATCCTTCTCATAGAAGGCTGCCTTCATTGGCAGGGGTCTGAAGTCTCTTCCCTCTCCCTGCCTGTGTGCTTCCTGAAAGAGCAGCTCTAAAGCATAAGTTCAAGTCTCCCTTCCGCAATGACATCCAAGCCTCCCAGTCTGGCCCAGATCTTTCGGAGAGCTCTATTAACTGCCTACAAATACCTTACTAGAATTGGGAAACGCAAAACCACGATGACATACCACTGTACACCTCCTTCAAAGCACGCAGTTTGGAAAGTTTGGGCACGTGTTTACATCCACGAAACGGTCACCCCATCATGATCATGAAATATCCATCTCTCTGGAGACCATTATCTGATCCCCCCCCCCCCGCCCACCCCTTACAGCTTTCTGTTCACATGATCAATTCTACAAATGGGTTTTCCTTCTATTGAGCTTCTGTGGTATTTCTAGAATAAATGACTTGGGTAAGGTTTTATTTCCCAATAGGCTCTTGGACCCTGTTTGCTAATATTTCAAGATTTCTAAATCAATATTTGTAAGTGAGATTGATCTGTAATTTTTTTCATTGGTCTAGTCTTCACAAGATTTTATCACAGTCTTAGCTTCTTATAATCAAACCAAGTTGGAGGTTGTCCTTCTCGGAGATTTTGAAAGAACATGAAATCCCCAGCCTCCCAGAACTCCGCTGAAGCCAGAAGAGACATCAGCTCATCACCTTGGGCCCTGTCTCCCTAGCCATGGTGCTTCTGATCGGAGGCCTTGAGGTTGGCCTGTCCTACTTCCCCTTCTTCGCCTGCCTCTCATCTGAGTCCCGGCTGGTCAGTGCTGTCCTCGGCTTCAGCTACTCTCTGATATGGTAAGACAAGATGGGTGCTGGGTGCCTGCCCCGAGGCTCCTTTGTGCAGGACTGAATGCTGGTCAAGGGCTACAAGTGACCAGAGAGTCCTCTGAGGCGGCCGATTTTGCTCAGAGGGGAGATTGAGACTCAGGGTGGGTGGGGGTGACTTGCCAAGGGCCACAGCAGCCCCTTCTTGTACCTGACCTTGAGGTTTCACAAGGTTAGGCCAGTGTTTATCTGCCTCACACGGGGCATTTCCAGCAGGTGGCAATTTTGGGAATAGGTCTCAAATTTAGGAAAACAATATTCTGTAAACTGCTGTGGGTCCCATTGGAGGAAGTAGGGTCCAAGCTGGGCTCCTCTGCTCTACATCACCATAACTGTCTTCAAAACCAAAAGAAAGACACGGGCCTTAGCTTGGCATCCACAGGGGGACCCCTTCCTGTTACTCCACCCACAACCAGTGTTGAGTACACACTTCCATTCATACAAGTCCTACACGTTTTTGTTCATTTCAGCCACGTATCCATTCAGCACACATCACAGTGTCCCCACCAAGAGCCATGGGAAGCAAGACAGTGCCTCGGGGACCAGGTGTTCTAGTGTCTGTGTGTTTGGGCCGCTAGTCCCTTACGGATCATCTTCCGCCCTAGTCTAGTGACAAGTGGATACTCACCCTGGTGGATCAAGGCCCCCACCAGGCTGAAGGGGGCTTGCCCTTCCGGGTGAGCTCTGTGTGCTCACACCTAGCATAGAGCCGGCGTGCACAGAGCTGGTCCCAAGGACTGTGTTGAGTAAATAATCACGTGGACAATTGTACTCGTCAATCCCCAGGCTCATTACCTGCTACCAGCCCCTGAGCCGAGTCTGCTTTCCCATCCAACGTTGTCCATGGAGCATGGGACATTTTTGGCTCAGGGTCCTTGTTGCCAGCCACTGCATTAGGTCAGGGGTGGCTGGCAAGCCATGCATATAACAATGTCTACAATCCCAAAGATAGGTGGGTTTCTTTCTAGTTTTAAAAAATGTGATACCTTTACCATGTTGAAGCATACAATTGGCACCATTTGGGGATATAATTCCATGGTGTTAATTGCCACCACATTTTGTGCTCTCGGTACTGCTGTGTATTTCCCAGCATGTCACCACGGCCAAGAAGAAGAGAGAAGTGTATCCAGAGATAGAACCGGAGCGAGCGCCTTTCCTCAGGCTCTGACGGGGCTTTGGGGGAACGCTGTTGGGAACCACTCAGAGCCTGGGTGCAATGGGAGCCGGGCCCCAGAATGACCGTGACCAGAGGGGAGCACATCACTTTGGTCAGCGCTTACAGAGCAGGCTGGGAGGAAACAGAGCCGGGAGACCTGACTCTTCACCGGGGCTCTGCCTGCAAGGAGGGGACATGAGATGCCAAGGGCCTTCCTGCCTGGTCTGCCACCTGTGGATTCTGAGACTGTTCTGAATGAGGGCGTGTGGAATGAATGGAGGCAGCGCAAGCAGATGTCTGCTCTGTGTGGGAACCAGACTCCCAAGGGGCAGGGACAAGGGGAGCGAGGCAGTATGGTGGGACTTAAGCTATTTTCATAGGGTGTGTTCCTGGTCCTGCGCCAGGAGGGGCACCCAAGTGCTCCAGGTCCTGTTTCTGTTTTTTTCCCAGGTTTTCTGTCACCATCCTTCATATCACACATTGTCCCCATGGGCAGGTGAGTCCAGGTGAGCTGTGTTTAGGGTATTCACGTCCCATCACACCTTGGGCCCTGGGGCAAGCCCCTCTCAAAACGTCAGATTCCTCCTGGGTAAGAAAAGGTGTGCTGGAGCATGAGCATCGCTCCCTCTGTTTATCAAAGTGCTTATCACAGACACTGGATGCTCACCCAGGTCTGCACGGTGGGAGGTGTCATGAAACCTACTTTACAAGTGAGGAAACTGAGGCCCAAGTATAGCAAGTCATTCCTAAGTAGACTTGGGATTCGAGGTGAGGCCTGGCTGAGGCCTGAGCAAGTGGGTCTTGGTGGGGGCAGGCTGGACTGGGAGAACGTCCACAGGTCCCGTCCCTGACACTGCTCTGGGGCCTGCTTCTGTTGCAGTTTATGGGGCAGTATGAGAGCATCGTGTTCTACTGGCCTTCCCTGCTGTGCCTCACCTTCCTGCTGGGCCGCTTCCTGTACATGTTCATCAAGTCTCTGAGGGTCCACCTGGGTTGGGAGCTCCAGGATGTAAGTATAAGCCCCGGGTGCTGGGCATACGTATCATGACGGGTGTAATCCTCACCACAGCCCTGGGTGGTTCTCCTCTCGTCACTTCACACACTCTGGATTTGGAAACTCGGGCCCAGAGAGGTGAGCTCAGTTACTCAAAGTCACCCAGCCAATCGATTGCAGAGCCTGAATTTGAACCCAGACTGGTTGGCTCGGCCATCTTAACCACCAAGCTACACACGTTCCTATTGTCAGCTGTGGTTTCCAAACTTCTCAGATTTGAATACAGGAATGAGCTCTTCTGTCGAGGAGTTTCTCTGAAAACATAAAAGTCTATCAGGGCACCATTCCTAGCCGTGGATCAAACGATGAACCGGGCCAGTGGCTGTTTCACGGCAGCCCCGTGTGTTACAGGGACCGGTGCTCCATCAGGTGGTCAATGGCTGAGCTAGCTTTTGGGAAGCAGATCGACAAGCCGTTCTTCCAGGGTGCTTCTGGGTAGACCTGAGCTACCAACTCAATGGTCAGCCGAGCACCCATCAATCATTTGCATCCCCCAGGGACTCCAGGTGAAGCAAAGGAAAGGAGGGTCTTCCTTTCTTGCATGACACGGGCCCTCTCCTAGCGAAACCCGCCCTGGCAGGCACAGTACTGCACAAGGGCTTTATAGATTTCATTTCCTTTCATCTTCATGATAAAACTTCACAAGTCGGAACTATTATTTGTTCCAAATGCCGATGAGGGCCTGAAGGCTGGAGGTGTGACCTAGCTTGGGCACACAGCTGGCTGATAAGTGAAGCCAGATTATTTGAGCTCTACCCAGCATCCAGGATCTGTAAGGTTGTACTTGATAACACAGAAAATGCACACATTCAAATACATGAAGCAAGCTGGAAAGCTCATGGCACTTGAAAGAAACCTTTCATAACAAACCAGTACTGTTTCTTCTTCTTCTTTTTTAATGCTGAAAAAAATAATAAATGAGCAAAAGAAACCCCTATTTATAAAAAGCGAAAACACTGAGATTTCAAGGGTTCCATTTTTCAACTAGTGGCTTGAAATATAGTAGGAAACCACCAAACCTCTAAGAGAGAGAGAGAGAGAGAGAGAGAGAGAGAGAGAGAGAGAGAGAGAACTCCACAGAGTAATAACTGATCCAATCAATAAAGGGAAGGCTGAAGCCAGACTGACGAGTGAAGTGGGGCCTCTAGTACTTCGTGGAGACAAGCACTAGACAGGCAGGAAACTGGCCCCGCTCCTCTTTCCAGAAAGTGACTGGAGAAGATGACAAGATGAACTCTTGCCAGATTCCTACCATCTGTGGCGAGAGCCCCTCCCAGAGAACAACCCCCTAACCAGACATCGTGAGCCAACGCGTGCCCCTCTCTCCCTTTCTCACAGGAAGAAAAGCCGTTCCTGGAAGCTCACCAGGCAGAGCATGTCAAGCAGCTCCTGACGAAGCCCCCGCTCCAGTAAGCCACCGCGACTGACCCCCCTTCTCCCCTCAGTCTTTGCACCACGGATGCCGACCCCCACATGGGGCAGACCCGAGATGACAGGAGGGCCCGGTATTAGTCAGAACTGTGTTCACTGATGACGGAAGCTTGACCCAACTTGGCTAAGAGAGGTGGTCCTTCTGGAAAACTCTAGAAGACGTTGTGTTTCGGGTCCAGCTGGGTCCAGGCATCAGATGAGGTCTTCCTCGACATTTCACAGCTCCGCCTTTCTCTGTGGTGGCCTCAGCGTTAGAGGAGCTTCCTCCTCCTTTGGCCCCAGAATCTCCAAGCTTATACCTCCATTGGAGAGGAAACAAATTTTCCTTCCCAGTTAGGCAAATTAAAGTCCTAGGAATGTATTTCATTGGCTCAAATTAGATCACATGACACTCGGGGACCAATCGCCATGGCTAGGGAAGTAGGGTAAGCTATTGGTTACATCTGGGCCATACATTCCCCACCGGAGCCAGGAAGTGGGGTCAGCCTCACTCAGTTTTAACCACATGGACTGAGGGGACATTCCCAAAGAAAACGGCAAATGCTGTTACCAAACAATCCTCTGCCTCGGCTACTCTGTTGACAATGAAATATCCTGAGAAGGAATATGTCATATCCAAAGCCACACCGTGGAAATCTTCCATAGAAAAATCAGTACTTTGGTTAGTGTTAGATTTGTCTATATATAGCAGAAAATCCAAATTAATAGTGACACCAACAAGAAAAAAATATTCCTCATAGAAAGAAACCATCTCTGGAGGTAGGCAGGTCATCCTGATAAAAAGGTCTGTCGGTTTATCAGACTTCTGTGAGGCTGTGATGCTGCGATGTCACTGGATCACCCAAAGTGAGCAGGTGTCGGCAAAGCTTCCAGACTAAGGACAGACTACGAAGAAGGAATAAGCTGTCCTCCTCGGAGGAATTAGCCACTGAAAACCTTACGGAGAGCATCGAAATATTGTCAGATACTAAAATCCTCACGAGTGGAAGGGGACCATTGTCAGAGAATCTGTGCCAAAAGATGAGCCCCTGAGGTCAGAAGGCACTCAGCATACGACTAAGGAAGAGCTGCCTCCTCAAACCAGAGTCGACCGTAATGGCGTGGAGCGAGCAGAGCTGGCAGGACTAACACCTTCCGGGCCTTCATTTGCTGATGGGGCATAGCTCAGGACGAGAAGAAACAGCTGCCAGCGTCTATTAAACACCAGAATTTAGAATGCACCAAGTATGAATTTAGGAGACTTGGAAGTCATCAGAAATGAGATGGAAGGCATCAAGATCAATATTCTAGGTGTTGGTGAACTGAAATGGACCAGTGTTGGCCATTTTGAATCAGAAAATCATGTGGTTGATTTGCTACACCAGCAATGAAAGAATCAAGAGGGATGGTGTCACATTCCACATTAAAAAGGGCATGCCAAGATCTATCTTGAAGTACAATATTGTCTGTGATGAGACAATGTCTGTCCACTTGAAGGGAAATCGAATCAAGGTGACTATTATTCAAATCTGGGCAACAGCCACTAAAGCTAGTGGTGCAGAAATCGAATAAGTCGGCCACCACCTTCCGTTTTAACTTGATCAAAGATGCAATCGAGATGCATTGATGATTATTGGCAATCGGAAGGCAAAATTTGGCAACAAAAGGGAGGAACAGTCATTGGAAAATAGGGTCTTAGTGATGGACAAGAAGCTGGAGATAGCATGATAGATTTGCAAGACCAACAGCTTCTTCACTGCAAATGCCTTTTCCCAACCGCACAAATGGTGACTGTGCATGCGGACTTCTCCAGATGGAATACACAGAAATCAAACTGACTGCATCTGTGGGAAGAGACACTGGATAAGCTCAGTATCAGCAGCTAAACCAGCCCAGGGGCAGACTGTGGAACAGACCATCAATTGCTCATGTGTAAGTTCAAGTTGAAGCTGAAGAAAATTGAAACAGGTCCATGAAAGCCAAAATTCAGCGTTGGGCTATCCCACCTGAATGTCAAGAACATCGCAAGAATAGATTTGACACATTGAACACTAATGACAGAAGACCTAATGAAATGTGGGATGATATCAAAAACATCCTACGTGAAGAAAGCAAAAGTTCACAACAAAAACAAGAAAGAAAGAAAAGATAAAAGTGGATGTCAAAGAGACTCTAAACCTTGCTCTCAATTGTAAAGTGTCTATGGCAAATGGAAGAAAATATGAAGTTCAAAGCTGGACAGAAAATGCCAAGACCAGCTCAAGAAGACACAGTAAACACAATGAAAAGTGCAGAGCTAGAGTTAGAAAACCAAAAGGGAAGAACATGTTCACCATATCTTAAACTCAAGGAAAAAATCAGTTACCGAGTTGAAATTTTAAAAGATTCTATGGGCAAACTAGTGAGCCCTGGTGGTGTAAGTGGTTAAGCATTGGGCTGCGATCCACATGGTCAGCAGTTCAAAACTACCAGCAGCTCTGTGGCAGAAACACTAGGTTTTCTACTCCTGTAAACAGTTACCGCCTCAGAAACCCATGGGGGGCTCCATGAGTTAGCACTCCCTTGATGGCAGTACAAGATGGGGAAAATATGGAACGGTGCAGGAAGTATCCAACGAGGATGGAAAAGAATACACAAAGCCACTGTACCAGTCGACAGCCCACCATTTCAAGAGGTGGCATGTGAGCAAGAACCACGCAATGGGACCAAAGGAAGAAGTGGAAGCTGTACTGAAACCATTAGCCAAAACCTAGGCTCCAGGAATTGATGGAATACCAACTGAACTGTTTCAACAAGCTGATGAAGTACTAAAAGCACTCATTTGGCTATGCCAGGAAATTTGAAAGATAGCTACTTGGCCACCTGACTGGAAAACCAAGTACCAAACTCACTTCCATGGATTCAGTGCTGACTCATAGTGCCTCCCTGTGGGTTTCGGAGACTGTAACTGTGTACAGGAGTAGAAAGCCCAGTCTTTCTCCCGAGGAGCTGCTGGTGGTTTCTAACTGCCAACCAACGTGAGATATTGCTCTATAACTTATACATTCTGTTAGGTCACCTTTCTTTTGAATGGGTACAAATATGGAACTCTTCTAGTCAACAGATCCATATTTGTACCCATTCCAAAGAAAGGTGACCTAATGGAAGATACAAATTATAGAACCATATCACTGATAATACATGCGAATAAAATTTTGCTGAAGATCATCCAACCATGGTTGCAGCAGTACATTGACAGGGAGCTGCTAGAAATTCAGGCTGGATTGAGAAGAGGAGGTGAGACAAGGGATATCATTACTGATGTCAGACGGATCTCGGTTGAAAGAGAATATCAGAAAGATGTTTACTAGTGGATAATAGCAAAGTATGGATAGCCTTGAGAAGAAAGAATTCCAGAACATGTCATTGTGCTCACCTGGACATGGATTAAGAGGCATGCACAGAGCAAGGGAATGCCGCATGCTTTAAAATCAGGAAAGGAGAGCATCAGGCTTGTAGCCTCCCACCATACTTAGTCTGTATGCTGACCAAATCATCAGAGAAATTGGATTATATGAAGAAGAACGCGGGGTCAGGATTGGAGGGAAGCTTATTAACTGCCTTTGATATGCAGATGACACAACCTTGCTTGCTGAAAGTGAGGAGGACTTCAAGCACTTGCTGACGAAGATCAAGAATTTCAGCCTTCAGGATGGATTATAGCTTGTGTTAGACTCAAGAAACAAATTCATAGACACTCATATGTGTATAGGAAAGAGCTGTATGTATAACAGCAATTGAGAATTGAGAAAACATCCCAGTCCAGTCCAGATCAAGTCCGTAAGTCTGATATTAGGTCATGTCCAATATCAATCTATAAAATTCCCTTCAGACTCACAAAACACATGCAATGATGCCAAATGCAGGAAGATCACAGGCCAGTGGGTGGGAAGCCTTGTGGATCCAGGGGCCTTGTAAGCATCTCAGCGCTGATAGAGGTCTCCACGTGGCTCCTCCAGCTCCCAGAGTTCTGGCTGCATCAGGGTAGCTTTACGTGGCTTCTTGTCAGAAAAGTTTCACAGGGAGTGTGTGAGTGTCTCGCCTCCAGAGAGCTATTTATCTCCTAAGCACCTCCAAATGAGGTCATCAACCTGCAACCTGATTGACAGGTAGACTCCACCCCTTCACTCCTAAGTCTCAAATTGACAACAGATTTTGTAACAGCCACACAGCTCAATGTGAAAAACAAAACGCCCCCTTCCCAGGTCCTCACAATTGGACCAATAGGTAAGATCATGATAAATGGAGAAAAGATGGAAGTTGTCAAGGAGTGCATCTTCTTGGATCCACAAACAATGCTCGTGGGAGCAGCAGTCAGGGGACCAAATGGCACATTGCATTGACTAAAGCTGCTGCCATGACCTCTTCGGTGTTGGAGACCAGGGATGTGTCTTTGAGGACTAAGGCACAGCTGACTCACAGCATGGTCTTTTCCACCGTCTCGTCTGGGTGTGGAAGTCGGGCATTGCATAAAGAAGAACACAGAGGAATCGATGCGGGAGAATGACGGTGTTGGCGGAGAATCCGGAAAGTGCAGCCAGAAGAAGGAACAAATCTGTACCGGGGCTGGTCCAGCCAGAATGGCCTTGGAGGCCGGGATGGTGAGACTCCAGTCCGCATGCTTTGGGCCTCTCGTCAGGAGAGACCAGTCCCAGGAGAAGAGCACAGAGGGGAAGCGGAACAGAGGCGAGCCTTTGACAACAAGCTGGATCGACCCAGCAGCTGGAGCAACGCTGGCACGTGAGAACACGGCGAGGAAGACACAGGCCCGACGGTGTATTGTTCTGTTGGACATAAGGTTGCTGTGGGTCACGACTAACTGGACGGCACCTAATGCCACCACCACCACCATGGTCGTGTGGGGACTGTCTTCCTGCTCCGACATCTTAGTGCGTGGTTCCCATCCTCAGGGTTACCGCATAGTCCCAGTGGCTACTGGACCTCCAGCCTGGACAGGCCGCCACCCCGGCATTTGCAGACACAGGGAAGAAGAAAGAAGGCAGAGGAACGGCCCTCCCGGATCCACGGAAGCAGCTTCCCAAAGCCCCCACGACACTCCTGCTCAGTCAATGGGCCGGCACTCTGCTGTCCGGTCACTGAGCTGCAAGGGGCTTGAGGAAGCGTGCTCTTTGGCTTGGTGAATTACTTTCCCTAATGAAACTGAAGGAAAGCAACGGAGGGAAGGAAAGCCAATGAGGCGATGGCCTGTACTCTCTCCCTACTCCGAACTCCAAGACGGAGAGGGGGCGGGGGGTGTGATTTTGAGGTGAACTGAACATTTGGCTCAGAGCCTCTCTGCTTGCGGTTTCTGCATTCACAGAGAGAGAAAGAAGTCTTGGTTCCAAACCAGGGTTTATGAATGGGACCCCTGCTTTCAGTTCCCGAGCAGAATGATCGGGACCACTGTGCTGGCTTTCATCTGCCTCTACCTGGTAAGTCGCCCGGAGACAATCCTCGTCTAGTTCATGACTAAGGTGGGGCAGGGGCTTGCGGGAGCTTCCATGCAAGAAGCCTGATATATATATATATATATTCTCCATGGAGTTGAATCTGAATCATGCGACCCTATAGGACAGAGTGGAACTGCCCCTGTGAGTTTCTGAGACTAATTAATTATGGGAGCAGCCAGCCCCATCTTTCTCCCAGAGTGGCTGGTGGTTTCAGACTGTAGCCCAACAGGTACCCACGATACAACCAGGGTTCCTGCGGGTTCCTAAGAGCTGGGTCAAACTTGCATTTCTGTCCAGCAAAGAAGAATCCTGTTTGAGCACCCGCCGCCCGCCCCCCCCCACCCCAATGTGGTCACCAAGATAACCCTTACTGGTGAAAGCAAAGCTCCGCAGAGAGCTTAGCAGGGGCCTGGCTTGGGCAAAGCGCAGAGCCTGAGAGAGGGAAACTTGGTTTGAAGGCTCAGGCAGTCTGAGAAAGCAAAACAGGTGGCAGTGCATCGAAATTCCAGTGACGTAGTCTAGACTTCCAAGCTGCCCGAAGATGACAGCGCTGGAGCCCCTCCCTCAGAGAGAAGTGAGGGAGGGTCGGTGGAGACAGCTGCCAGCAGTAACTGGAGACGCGGGGCCGGGTGCCAGGAGGCACAGTGGCAGGGCGGCAGGAGGCGAGGTGGCAGGGTGGTAAGATGTATGGAAAGATGGGCAAGCATCCGCTGGGTACAGGTATGCCCAAGATGTGGAGCAGTAAGTAGCAGATTAAAACCAGAATCCTCCTTAAACCATCTCTTGCTCCAAGTAAGCCCTGCATTTCACTCTGGTTCATTGGTGTTCTGAGAGTCCCTTGAGAATTTGCCGGGTCGGCTCCCGTGCGTGGGGCGACGATCTCCTACAGCGCACAGTGCCGACCGCCGTGGAGAGGCCGGCTGCTGAACCGCTGGGGGGTGCTCACAAACCAAGCGGGGCTCGGGGGGACCCTTTGAACCCTGTGCTTCGTGTCCCCAGTTCATCGTCATTGAGTTCTGCGTATTTGTGCATGTGAGAGATGAGTTGGATCTATTTGAAGGCAAACTGGACAGCCACATCCGCCCCCCGAACGACACAGGGACTCTGACCCCCGTCATCCTGCAGGTGAAAGAGCTCATCAGTGTGGCCAAAGGTAAAAACCGATTCAAAAGCCTTATTCGTCTTTTGATCGCGGGGTTATAAGAGTTCTTTATGTACTCGTCCCTTCGCAGATATGTGATAGGCAAATATTTTCTCCCGTTCTGTGGGCTGTCTTTCCATTTCTTTCCACATTTTGCCGTTTCCCGTGTATAAGGATTGCACTTCCTTCTTACATTTATTCCTAAGTATTGTATTGCTTTTAGGTTTTTCTCATGTTAAATGTACATTGGAGGACATTGGCCAGTTCAACCCCTTTTAAGTATACCATTCAATGGCATCGATCACCGCCCAGTGCGGATAACCATCACCACACTCCGTTTCTAAGTGCTGGCCGGCAGCCCACCCAGAAACCCAGCACCCAATGAGCAACAATTCCCCCTTGTAACCACGGACACACGTGTCTGTGCCTGCACTTGCCCTTCCTGCATATTGTACCTCGGCTAGATTGTGCAGTGTCTGTCACTGGGGCCGGGGGGAATGACTTGTTTCTCTCCACGCCTGCTCACGTTTCCTCCACGTACGCATCTGAGCTTCATTTCTCCGTGTGCTCCACTGGGCACACACGGCATCTGATTTATCCATTCATCTGTCCGTGGACACCTGGGCGTTTTCTCCCTTATGCTATTGGGCAGAGTGCTGCGGTGAATATCGGGGGCTCCACCATTTGCCTGAATTCCTGCTGTGGGTCTTCAGGGGCTCTTCCTCGGAGTGGAATTGCGGGGCACGTGGAAACTCTCTGTGGACCCTTCTGCGGAACCACCACGCTGCCTTCCTTAGGAGCGGCTGTTTCGCTTCAGTGCTGGTGACCGTTAGCGCCAGTGATTCTATTTGGCTCCCTTTCCCATCACTTATGTAACTCTTTATTGATTTCCTCACGTTGGTCACGCGGACATTCTGCCCAGACCTTTCTGACGGGGGAAGTGTTTCCAAAACAGTATTTCTGCTTTGCTTGCTGAGGCCTCTCGTTTTGCCTCTTCTATTTCAGGAGTCTGGGTGGTGACTATTTTGCCTGCCTCCCTCACGTGTGTGAACTACCTGTTCCACATTTTGGCCTGTTACAGGTAAGCGGGCTCTTAGGGTCTTTGGTGGGTCTGCAGCATCAGCCAGGTGCTGTGAGTGGTGCCGGCAGAGCGCAGGCCAGGGAAGATGCACGTGGTCTGTTGCTAGGCTGCTATTGGGTGCTGTCCAGTTGGTTCCGACCCACAGTGACCCAGTGTACCACAGGAGGAAGCACTACGCCATCTTGTGTCTTTTGCTCTTGTGTCTGAGCCCATTGGTGCAGGCACTGCGTCAATCCATCTTGTGGATCGTCTTCCTTGACACGGTCTCGGGCCAACAAAATCTATCTTCTAGGGACCACAAAACGTATTGATAAGAACAAAAAAATAATAACCTACTGGGTGGCGTTTTTCTATGACCTAGACACTATTATTAGCATCTTCATTTGATTTTCACCATAACCCTGAGGGATACGTGTGATTATTTCCATGTTGACACCTGAGGAAGAAGAGACTCAACCCAGTAATACGGCTTGTCCAAGCAGTTAGCAGAAGGGCAAGTCTCCCTGGCCCCAGAGACCTTGCTATTTTCTGTGCACACCAAGCCTCTCTCTGGGGTGTCAAGATCTGCCACTACAAGCTCTAGTCATGGACATTGAAAACAAATTGGAAAAATACTGGAGATATAAACGCTGAAGACATAAAAGCAGGTGCAAATGGGAAGACAGTCTCCAGAAACATCAGACTTGCGTGGGGCCGAGGATGGGACTCCAGCCTGGGGATGGGAGGCAGTTGGTTTGTTAGGGGGTGGGATTGTAAGGAATGTGTTCCCTCTTTCCCTTTGCATTGGCATAAAGGGGCCACAGTAGCATTATCTTTAGGTGCTTGGCTGCCAGCCAAAAGGCTGGCAGTTTGAAAACACCCCCATCCCCCCACCCCAGCTGCTCTGCAGATGAAAGGCCTGGCTATTTATTCCCATGCAGATGACAGCCAGAAAACCCCATGGGAGAGTTCCACGTGCTACATGGATTCGCTGTCAATCAAAAGCCCCCAGATGGTCCATGGTAGAAACGTAGAAGGTGTGCTGGCAATCACGTTGGCTTTCTGCTCCGACACCTCGTTGCCCAGTAACGTACTTATTGCAGGAAATTAGAAAGCATAAACAAGAGAACGAAGAATATCATTCCTGCCTACCTGGTCAGATTCAATCCCATCACTTTCATGAGAAGATAATCTAACAAAGTGGCATTGAAGTCACCGGATTAAGGTTTCTGAAGGCAATCAGAAGTCTGAGCGTCCATGAGCGGCAGTCCACCCTAGGCCTCGCTGTAGATGTGGCTTGAACTCTGATTCTGCACAAGGAGCCGGGGGACTAACATGACTCACACCCCTCTTCTCCCCAGAAAGCACATCAAGAGGCTGTGGTCTGGAAACAAACACTTCCTTCCCGTGAAGCTACACAGCCCGTCCTCCTCCGAGAGCGTGGTAAGTCTGCAGAGGCCTCTGGAGACAGCAGTGGGCCAGGGTCAGGCAGTGCTGGGGGGCAGAGCCTCCAGCTGGGAATCCAGAGTCCTCCATTCCAGCCCAGGGGCTGCGCTGTGAGTCAGGCCAAGCCCTTCCCCCTCTGGCTCTGGTTCCCTGTCTGCCTTCCCCGCTTCTCTGGGGTCGGTGGGTGAAATGCAGAACGTGGGTTAGAAATCGCGAGGGTCTGGGCCCTTCTGAGATTCCCTTTCCTTCTTCTCTGCTGCTTCCGTTTCATTTTCACTGCCGTGAAAGCAGACGTGGCCCCACACATGCTCTCCCAGCCGTTCCTACAGAAACAGTGAAGGTGACCATTCCCACACTCCTCTCCCAAGTCTCATTCCACCGCCCGTAACCCGAACTCTCTTCTCTTTCTTAAATCTCAGGTGGCCATAGCAAGGTATTCTGGGTGGCAAATAGCCTATATCCTGTGGGGTAAGTGCCACTACCGGACCCAGTCCGTCCTCACACAGCCCTGGGCTCCTGGCAGGGAGGACAGGAGTGTCCCACGCAGCCCTGGCCGCTGCCTTCTTGGAGACCTCAGAATGGAGGGAGGTGGGCGCTTCAGAAGGGTTATGGAAAAACAGGATTCAAGAATAGTGGAGTTTTCCCACCAACCTCTTTTTGAAAGCCTCATCTGTCCTGACCCCCCAGGGGCCCTCTAAACTCCGGTGGTGGTGACACAGAGGAGGAAATGCTGGCCCACACCCAGGGCAGGGCCCGGTGCTCGCCCGAGGCATTGATCTTAGCGGTGACTGAGTAAAGTTCAGAGGAAGATAGGGGGCATGTGCCAGGTAGAAGCAGTGCCCTCACCAAGCATGCCAGGCCATGGGGGGGGGGAGTGTGTGTGTGGGGGGGGGGAGGCCATCGGGGTGTGTGTGTGTGTGTGTGTGTGTGTGCAGGGCCTCAATCGACCAGCACTCTCTCCTCCTCAGGCTACCTCATCATCCACGTGATGCAGAGCCTGTTTGGCATGGTGTTCATGTACAGCCTGGTGCTGCCCATCACCCACAGCCGGGGCCTGGAGGTGCTGCAAGGCCTGGGCATCGGGATGTGAGTGCAGGAGGCTCGAGAGGAGGGGACCTGGGGGCCCCTGAGGTCACGCTCCAGAAAGCGCCCTTTCCCAGCTGGGCTCTTCGCAATCCCTGGGCCCCAGTCTTGGCTCTGACCAGGAACAGTTTATCAGAACTCTCCCCGGAAAGGGAAGCTCACAGTTCACGAGACACTTCTTCACCCAGTGTCCTCCCCACCCAAAGGTCCGTTTTACAGCTGGGCCGGAGAAGGGGGGAGAGGGGGCGTGAAATACAAGGCAGGGCTCTGGTCTGGGATCAGACACTGACTTGCTGTGTGACATTAGGGTATAAGTGAGGCTCACTTCACCATGAAGCACATGCCAGTCACCTATTCTCTTAACTACCCGGTGGGGCTGGCCCTGGGAGCCTCCGCTCACAGGCGAGAGGGAGAAGAGACACGGAGCTGCTCAGCACTTTGTCCCAGGAAGGGAAAGAGCCAGGATTTGGAGGCAGGCGGCCTCACACCTCTCTCTAACCATTACTCCACACTGCCACTCAGGAGAGGCCAGCATGGGGCGCAGTGATTTCCGGGGCTGCTGGGGAAAGGAGGGGTCCCCAATACATCATCACAGGTCTGGTAGGCACAACTGTGCGGCGATAATAAGTGAAGATCATAGTGAAGCCATCGAGAGCATGAGAGCTAGAAGTCATGGAGTCAGACACAATTCATGGTAGCATGCTCACCTCAGCCCCGCTCGGTGGTCCTCGTGGGGAGCACCCGAGAGCGAGAGCAGGAGAGCAACTTTATTGCTAACCAAGGGTTATAACTACTTAGGGGGGCGTGATTACAGGTAACCACACGTCACAGGAAGGGGCAGGACAACAGACATACACACCATAGGAAGGGATGTTCCATAGGTATAAGCGTGACTGGAAGGGGATGAGCTAGGGGTGTGCCCATAGGAAGGGTGGGGGGACTAGAGGGATACATGCGACAAGTTGGACAGACCCTAGATTCATGATGGTGGCCTAACCTTGGATGGGCTTGACCTCTCAGGGGTCTCCTACAAGGAAACAGTCAACTACTATCCTTACCAGAAGGGAGTGGGCCCTACTTATTGTGGGATGAACAGTGGTAACTGCTTGCTCTGGATGGCTGATAACCCTTAGGGAGAATAACCCCTGACCTACTTCTGTTGACCTCCAAGTGTATAGTCATCTGCCACGTGTAGCAAGCAGCTAGTTTGCCATATATTTGGGGGAGACAACTTGGGAGAAATCTTTCTGTTTCCCACCTGTCCCCCCTTGCTTTGAGCTCCTCTACCACCACCCCCAACCCCCCACAACCTCCAGTGCTCACCTTGTCTTAAGCCAGCTAGCTGCTCTGCCCATCTCTTCTGGCTGTCTTGGGCACTTCTGAAAACCTCGTCCCCTCCTGCCACCCTAGGCCCCAGGGGTGGTTATCTGGAGCCAGAGGGCCTGACCGCGTGGCCATGGGAAAATCACCTGCCTCAGGGGCCTCTGCTCCTCTCCTGGATCGCAGTGTGCTGTGCGGGGAGCAGTAATGGCCAGAGCCTAGGTTCCTGCTGGTATGCTGGGTGGGTGGCATCTCTCTCCTCAGGGCCACCCCCAGGCGACAGGGCCCTCAGGATAGCCCTGCCCTGTTTTTCAGCCTCACCATCGCCATCATCGTGGGTATCATGGTCCTGCAAGTGTGGATCGCTGCCAGCTTCTTCCTGCAGCCGAAGATGGCCCCAACGGACAAGCAGAAGCCCCTGGCGCTCAACAACAGGTGGGAGGGCTGAGGGACGGGGTACTGCAGGCTCTCTGGGACGGGGTGTGTCTCAAAGTGCCTGGGTTCAACTTCTGACTCCACCACTTACCTGTGTGACCTTGGATGACCTCACCAAACATCTATGGACCTATTTCCCCAATTTACAAAGAAAAGCACATACATCAAAGGTGTGTTAGGAGGAGAATTACACATGAAAGGGACTTCAAGCCTGTGTAGGCTGGGCAGTGGGGGGGTGGGAGGGAGAGGGGAGGGGAGGGCAGCATCCCTGTGGTGCCTGCCTTTCAGAAGCTGTCAGCCCTGGAGTAGAGCCCAGAGGAGAATTCCCAGAGAGGAAGTGTGGACAGTGGACAGGGAGGGACATGAAAGGTGGCAGGGAAGAGGCCGAAGGAACCAAACAAATTCAAACCAGATTCAGATCTGGGGCCGCATCGGGGGGACCCCCATGGGACTGAACGCACTTGCCCCGTGGGGCTTCCTTGGCTGTCGTTTTCCCGTCCCACCACACAGGGCCAGGATTTCCTCCCCTCCATGCCCCTGGTGTATTCGACTGTCCACCGGTCGGAGTTGCGTGGAAACTTCTGTGGTGTCCGTGGGCAGCTGGGGGGGGGGTGACCGATTCTGTTGCAGGTGGAGCAGGGGCAGCTGCTCAAGGAGAATGTCAGTGGGGTTTTTTCGGGGAGGGGTCTTGCTGGGAAGGGGGCAACCACGGGGTAGAAGCTGGAAAGAGACAAGGAAAAGATGTCTCCGAGAAGAGTGCGTAAACCAACGTGGTGCCGGACAGTGGGTCAGCAGCAGGGAGAGGGGCACAAGTGGCAGGGCCAGACACAGGGCCTGTAATATCAGGATGGGCCCTTGAGACTTTCTTCTGAAGCCAGCAGGGAACCACTGTGGGGAGGTTCACACCGCCGTCTGGGCTGGAGGCGGGTCACTATGGGACCAGACGCAGCCACAAAGCCAGTGGCAGCCACGGGAGGTTTCTTGTACTGTTGTTAAGTTCTGACCCCTATATACAACCCCTATATGCACAACAGAAGGACACACTGCCGGGCCCTGCGCTGCCCTCCCAGTGGTTCCTCTGCCTGAGCCCGTTTTGGCAACCACTGTGTCACTCCATCTCCTGGAGGGCCCGTCACCCTCTTTTCTTCTATAGGAAACCTCAACATCCCCAAACCATGTGGAATAGTTCCAGCCCCAACTCCCCCTTGGGCTGCACCCTGCACTGCAGCCGAGCACACCCCTCCCCCATCTCCCCCAGTGCCCTGGAGTAGGTGCCAGCTTACAACCCAAGGTCACCAAGCTAGGTGGCTCCGGGGGCCTTCCTGCCTAACCGCCTTGCCTCTCTGAAAGGGCACTGCCCTGGGGCTGGCTTCTGTCTGCAGGAAAGCATTCCACAACTTCAACTACTTCCTGTTCTTCTACAACGTACTGCTGGGGCTGGGCGCGTGCCTCTCCCGGCTGCTCACCAGCTGCATCCTGGGCACGTGGCTGATTGCCCGCATCGACAGGACCATCATGCAGAAAGGCTACGAGAGAGCAGACATGGGTAGGTGCCCGACCCTAGTGGCCCCTCCTCTGGGCAGGGCTGCTGTCGTCAACCGGGCGCCGTAAGTTGGGCCCTGCTCCATGGCGTACATCTTTCCAGGGTGCAGGAAAAAACACGCTCAGCCCAAGGCTGGGATCCAAACCACCCTGCCAAGCACTTTTGACGGCCCTCTGGGCTCCAGCGGCGGGCAGTGAGAGGCTGTCCAAATCCTTGAGCGGACGCCTGAAAGAAAACAAAAGCGATTCTGGGTCTGGGTGGGGGGAACCACATACAGCTGCTCCAAAGTTCCCAGGGCTGATGCTTCAGAAGTTCACCCCCAGGTCGTCCTCCTAGGTCCCTTTGGGTGGGTTCAAACTGCCAACCTTTCAGCAGGAAAACAGCCTCTAACAAGCGAAGGGCCAGTAGGCGCAATTGTATGAGGATCATATATAAAAATTATGGTAAAGTCGTCGAGGATATTAAAGATAGGAGAGAGAGTAAAATAAAGGAGTCAGACACATTTTATGACAGCGTGCTCACCTCCACCCCTCTTGATGGTGCACGTGGAGCTGGGAGAAGGGACAGCCCCTTTGCTGTCTTGGGACATTTATAGGTAGCCATCAGACACGCATATTCAGTAGTTACATGTGTCACAAGGTGAGTGGTAGGTAACTGCATTAAGGTTCCTGAGCTCACAGGTGCGGAACCTAATACCGGGGGAAGGAATGGGGGGGGGGGGAGTGGTTGACAGCAAAAGGATGTCTGCTTCCATAGGGAGATAAAGCCAGCCAGGTGCTCACATTAAGGCAGCACAGCTGTTAGGGGAGAATCTGTGGGAACGATATTTAAAGCAGGACAATGTGCTTGGACTTTATCTCTAACTTACCAAAGTGGAGTCTTTCCCACCGTGGAATGCTAGCTTTCCAGATTTCCTCTAAGTTAGAGACTATAGTCCTCGTCGTACTTCAGTACTTCAGAGTTAGTTTCCCACAGCCAGCAGCTGAGCGCTTAACCATGTGTGCCACTCAGAGACTCCAAACGAGGAACTGGCTGCTTGGCAGCATGGACACACCGAGAATGAACGCCTCAGAATCGCCGGGGTCCCGGGTCGGAAGTGTGTTCAGTGAAGGATATGGTCCCCCAGGCACCTCGAGGGAGCAGCATCCTGTTGGTGCCCCTTTGTGGCCCACACCCATCCCTTCCCTCATCCGCCCTGGGTGCAGAGCCCGAGCTCCAGGTGTTACGGAGAAGGGTGGGATCGGAACGCTGCCTGCTCTTCTTTGCACCTTGTTTTGACCCAAAGAAAGACCAGGAAGACCTGCCCTGCGGGCCCTGAGGTCCTCTCTGCCTTCCAGGTTTCAGCACGTGGATCGGCATGCTCTACGTGGATCATTACCACACCAACCCTGTGCTGGTCAGCTTCTGTCACATCCTGATAACCGGCCACCGGGAGAGGACGCTGCAGCGGGCCATCAAATGCTGTTACCTCAACCAGTCGGCAGGTAACTTCTACTGTTGGCATCTGCACTGGGGTCAGACAGCGGGAACTCACTACCCGAGGCCAGAGTGGTGGGGCAGCAGGGGTGGGGAGCCAAGGTATGCCCTCCATCCCACCTTCCCTACCCTACCCCCAACCCCTTGGGAGCACAGGAGGCGTGGCTCCTGGGGCCGGCCTGGTTGTGAGACCCACTCAGGCCCTGTGTCCTTGTCCTGCTCACTGGGCTCTTCTCTTGTTGCTGGAATGGAACCGTGGTTCTGCTAGCGGAGACCGCCCACACCGCTGGCCCAGGTCCCCTACCCATAACCCAAGCCACGTACCAGATGCCCTTCCAGCTGGGGCTCAAGTGTGTTTGTGTGGCCCTGATGCTCTCTTCATGGGTGGCTGCCACCGCCCCACCCCCCGCCTCCTCAGGTCTCTGCCCCTCCCAGTGCCACGACTATGTTCTGCCTGCTGTGGGGACACCAACCTGCCAGCTGGGCCTCGGTCTGTGGACACTCACCCGGACTGTCTTTTGTCTGCCAACACTGCAGGCGCACAGCTCTGCCGGGCGGGGCCCCCTCATGACCCACGGGGAGGTTGGGGGACAAGGGACCTGGCCCATATCTCTAGGAGTTCTCGCCAGCCCAGCGCATTCTGCCAGCTCTACCTTCACCCATCTGCTCTAGGTCCCCGGGTGTCGGCTCGGTCCAGGACCAGGTGGCTCCTGCTGCAGACTCTCATCAACAACCCCAGTCTCGTCCAGCTCAGAAAAGCCCAAGGGTGCAGTGGCCGAGCGTGTGCCCAGATGCTGTGGCCATCCTCTGAGAGCTGACCCTGGCCCTGGCACCTGCTCCTGGGCCAGGCCAGCTCCTCTGGAAGACAGTCAGGGTGATGGGCAGCTGTCCCTGCAGAGGTGGGATGGCACTCACACTGAGTGTGCAGGTGACCGAAGTGCCAGCCAACTGTGGGGGGTGGGCCACCTGAATTCTCCATGGACCAGATCACCCTCTTGGTTTAAAACAAAGAGAAAGACAAAAAAAAAGGACCGAAAACCAAAGAAAAGTTCTGTTGAACAAGTTTTACCCAATAGCGCTTCCACTGTCTATGGTGCAGACTTGGTCTTGGGACTTGGACAAAGACCCTGTGTTAGTTCCAGTTGACCAGAGAAACAAATCCAGAGACATTCAGACAGGTGTCAGAGAGAACTTTATATCAAGAAGTAATTATGCATCAATAAAACACCCGAGTCCAGATCAAGTCCATAAAGTTTGATCTTAGCCCTTATGTCCAATATTAGCCCATGAATTCTTCAGACTCACGCAGCACATGCAATGATGACAAATGCATGAAGATCACAGGCTAGTGGGTGGGAAGTTCTGTGGGTCCAGTGGCGGTGGAAGCATCTCCAGGGCCCTGGCTGCCATCAGCGGTGTGGCTCCATGTGGCTCGTCAACAGGAGGTGAAGCACCAGGGAGGAAGAGAGGAAGTCCCAGAATCCTCATGAGAAGGCCACGCCCACAGAGGCCTCACCAGGCTGTGACCTGATGGACAGGCTAGACTTCACCTCTTCGTTCTGATTATCAAGTGGACATGAAATTGTGTCCCAACCACAGAGCCCTCGAGTGTGACTCCCCCACAGAAGGTTGTGTTACGGGAGAGGGAAGTCTATGTTCTCCATCAGGAGTCAGACTGCAGCTTTCTCTGACCCTCCTGGGGCCTTCATCTGAGCAAGGTCCTGCTGGCGTCCTCTCTGGGCACTGGCGCTGGGGAGAAGAGGATGCCTATGACAGCTGTGCCAGCCGCAGTCTGATAGGAAGGGTGAGCAGACTCAACCCAAGCCCACACATTGATCCCTGAGTGGGGGGTGGGGGGGGGAGGGTGCGGGACAGGGGCAGACCCGGATTCCAGGGCAAACTGTGCGGGGTCTCTAGCCTTGGTGAGGTGGCCAGGAAAGCTGCCTGGCTGAGAGGGGCAGAGAGAGAAGTCCCTGCAGGTGGCAGGAGGGTAAGCCTTTGCAAGTGTGAGGGGACAGGGTGTGGGGGGCTGGGTAGGATCAAATGCCATGCTGTGGAAGTCTGGTCTTTTCTCTTTGCCAGGGAAAATACCCTGTAGGGCAGAGTTTGCAAAGCTGTCAACCTGACAAGAGCAACATCGGTGGCACGGAGGTTAAGCATTCGGTGGTTCAAACCCACCAGCCACCCCACAGGGGAGAGATGAGGCCATCAGCCCCGGTAGGGCCATCGCCTTGGAAACCAATGGGCCATTTCAGGCTTCGCTTGCCATGGGCATGCTCGGCCTGGACCACCATCACAGGCTTCTATGCCGACCTACGGCCTCGCCGTGAGTGGGAATCCGCTCAGCAGCAATAGGTTTGTTCTGGTTTGTCATCTTTATGGAAGCAGGCTGCCTCCTGCCCTCTTTCCTCCAAGGAACGGTTGGTGGGCTCAAACCAGTGACCTTCTGCTTAGCAGCCCAGGGCCCAGCCACTGCACCACCAGGGCCTCCTCTTTGCAGAGGGGAACCAATCCTTGGGTTCAAGCACACGGATTCTGATGGCAAATCATCCTGGAGTCTGTCCAAAGGCAGGAGCCATCCAACAGGGCCCAGAGAAATCTGTCCCAGAGCCACTGAAGCAGGTGCAGTCCCTACTGCTGAACACTTAGCACAACACGCCCATCCTGTTGCTGGGTAGGTTCGCCTCTTTAAGCATCATTGCTGCAGCGGACCTTAGTCCCCCTGCTTTAATAAGGAGCTACTGCCGCTGGGCTGGGGTCAGGGGTCCATCCTCTCTCTGTCTGTTTCCTCCACTGGGAGGTTGTCCTCCTTTGCTGGTTTCCTACAAGTTGGAATGCCCCAGGACTGACTGCATCTCACTGCCCGAGGTTTTCTAGTTACCTCCCTTACTTTTCTATACCACGTGGATGCTGTTGACCTCCAAATTACCTACCTCCTGTGCAACTCTCTCCTGAGGTTAACGACTCAGACATCCAAGTCCCTACATGACATCCCCATTCTGATGTCTAATTGGGTCTCCAAACTTATTTGCCTGGACAATATCTTGGTATTTTCGCTCTTTCTACACACACACACACACACACACACACACACACACACACAATCTACCACTTGCTCAAACCAGTCACCTTAAATTCTCCTCTGCCCCTCACCCCTGATGCTCAAGCCAGCGGTTTTGTTGGCTTTGCCACGAAAACTGATCTCAAACCCATCCTTTCATCCTTTCCCTCCATCCCCATTGTCAATTCTAATCCAAGCCAATCATCTCTTCTGTCGACCAATGGAGCCTCACAGTGTCTGCACTGTGGTCTCTTAAGGATACTCTGAACAGCTGCCTTTCTCTGGTCTCCGAACTGCTGCATTCTGAACCTTCTAGAATCCATTCCCCCACAGCAGCCTTTCTGAGCGTAAAAAATGATCAACTTAAGTTACACTCCTACTTAACACTCTCCACTGGAGGCCTGTTTCTCCCTGAATAAAACCCCCAAAGCTAGCTTTTCATCCCTACCTACCGTTCACCAGTGGTAGGCCTTAGTCTTCCTTAAAAATTCACATGTCTCCGTGTCTGGGTCTCTGTGTGTAGAAGGCACTTCTAAACAGCTAGAAACCAAGTTAGAAATGTTTGTAAAATGTTGACTTGGGAAAAAAAATCATTTATCAGACCTGGGTGGGGGGGAACGAAGAGCTTTGAAGACGTGCTTTGGAAGCTCACAATGACAGATTCATCCCACGAGCTAATATCCCACGGTGAAATATGCTCTTGAGCCAACGTTTATGATCAGCAACATTGGATGGAAAACCAATTTTCCTCACCCCTTCGCTTCCGAATGAGGAAGGAGGGCAGAATTATGGCAGGGCACTGAACCATGACTTTGGGGGCCCAGTCCTTGCTGGAGCCTGTGGATGTAGGGCAGGCTACGGTGAGGATGCCTCCTGGATGAGCTGGACACCCCAGGGCAAGGGGAGGTGGCGAAGGGAGAAGGAAGGCCCTCGATAGCTCTCATATCACCAGAACCTACCTCTAGGCCCCCTCTTTTCTGCCCTCAGAGACTCAGAGAACTGCTGTGTTGATGACACAAAGGTGGTTTTCCTGCAGGCTGCAGTGCTGGCTCTGGTCACCAGGGGGAGACAGCCACTCCCACACTGCAAGAGCTGCACCCTGAGCCAGAGTCATCCCAAGGCGGTTCTGGGGTCCCTGGACTCAGACCCTGTTATTGGCACCCATCTTCACTGCCTGCGCTGGTCAGAGGACCCGGAGGTATCTCCAAGAGCACACCACTCATTTGGCAAACATACCCTGAGCACTTACCCTGGGAGAAGTGCTAAAGCCACCAAGGTGGCCCCCTCCACACTGGGAAGCCAACATCTCCATGCCTGTGCAGGAGCCAAAAGGATGTGAAAAGAAAGGGCAGAGGTAGAGAGAAAATGAGGGCGGCAGGGTGCCAAGAAGGGCTGGACTGGCTGGAGCAAGGCTGAGAGGTCAGAGGGGGAAAGCAGGTGCCTTTCTGACACGGGGCCTGTATCAGTCATGGACTGGATGCCCCGACACCACCCCCACGTGGAGCTTTCTTTCTGTGCACAGCCTAGCCGGGCGCCTTGGCTTCCTGGTCTGCTTGCCAGTTCACGGGCAACTGGCAGGAATGTTTGGGAGCAGTTGGGCCGAGTGCTTCAGTGCCTGTTGGCCAGGCCTGGCTCTCCACAGGGCAGCTCACACCACGCTTCCCCACCCCAAGGATGGGAGGGTCTGAGAAGGGGAGGGGTGCAGGGGAAGACGAGATGCCAGAGAACAGAGGGGGCAGGATGGAGGAGACAGACTTTATAGCCAGACATCGGCAGTAATGTCCCATCATGGTCATACTCTTACTGGTTCTAAGCGAGCCTCCCACCACCAAGTGCAGCCCACACTCTGCGGGGGCAGGGGGTGGAGGGAAGGTTCCCAGAAGAATGTGAACACCAGAGGTTAGGGAGCCTTGGGAGCTGTGGTGTGGGCCACCCAGCCCGTGAGCCCAGATGGGGCTTTTTCATCTGACTCTCCGCTGAGGGGTTTCTATCAGCCTCCTCGTGGCACAGCCCAGGGCAGGAGGCCAGCAGGGGAGGTGGGGC
Organism: Tenrec ecaudatus; assembly: GCF_050624435.1. NCBI lineage: Eukaryota > Metazoa > Chordata > Mammalia > Afrosoricida > Tenrecidae > Tenrec > Tenrec ecaudatus. The sequence goes on from NC_134539.1 coordinate 35,549,695, forward strand.
ACTAAGAACACACCCCTAGAACACTGCCCTGCTTCCAGGTGAGCTCCATGCTGCTTGCCACCCCTTCTGGTAGACTCCCATCTCTAGGTTTGTGCACTAGCTCTGTGGGGCTTACAGATCGCATCTTACCCACCCGGATGGTGCCCCGAGGAAGGAGGCACTACCATCACCCCCATTGTGAGGGAGATCTGGGACATCCTGAGCAGCAGTCGTTGAAGGTGCAGGAACTGGCAAGTGGGGGCAAGCGACCTGATGCCGGCCTCCCCTGGGGACTGCAGGGACAGCTGCATCAGCTCCACTGCACACAAGGTAATGAGAGGGCCTGAGGGATGAGGGTGAGCAGGCAGGACGTGTGTGAGAGAGCGTCTCATTCAAGACACAGGTAGAAGCAGGACTTTGGAAAAAGGCACCCCAGGAAAAGTGGCCTTACGTCCTTGGCAGTAAATCCCAACCGCCCTGTTAGACGCAGTCCCCCGACTCAGGTCACTCGACGGGAGATTCTCAGGAAAGGAACTTCCCACTGTGGCCCTAATTCCTGAGCTTCCAGCCTTGGGAAGTCCGATCTTGAGACCCGTGACGGAAGGCTAAAACAGAGACCCGGCTGTCACCGTTGATGGTTTCTGACCCGTTTGCCAGGAAAGATTGCAAAGGTATTATAGGTTCATCCTGTGGCCCAGGCCAGTCCATCCAGACCAGACCACCACGACCCTCCTGCCTGGGAAACCCCCAAACCCAAAGTCTCTACCTTTACTGTTCCTCCAAGGCCAGGCACCAAGAACCTGCCCGGGTCCTAGTTGCTAAGTACACCTGGGGCTCTAGTAGGCCCTGGCAATACAGAAGCGTAGAGGAGAAGATGGTTAGGGACTAGATGCTCCTGTTTTGAGGGACCCTGGCTGTGTGCCTTACAGGGAATTCCTAGAAAAGCTAAGCCTCTTGAGTAATCGCTGCAGGGTGGGGGATGTGGAAATCGGACACCCACCCAGGCAGGATGCACCCCGACTCTCTGCCCCTTCCTTACAAGATGGGCCAAGTTGGGTGCACAGGCAAAGGAGAGGTGTGGGGAGAGAGATGGGTTAAAAAAAAAGCCCTGGAGGGGCTGTTTGAACCCAGCTCTGTGGACAGACAGGGGCCTGGATAAGGATGGAGGTGAAGAGGGTCCTCATCAGAGCGAAGGCCTAGGGTGTGGGATCCTGCCCCACCCAGCAATCCCTCACCCAAGCTTATCCCTTGGCCCCAAGAACGAAACATGTCACAATTCAGGCTGCTGTGGGGCCAGTTCCTGCCGCCAGAGCAGCTCAGTGAGACAGAGAGAAGCCTGGGCAGCAGTGGGCACTACAGCCTGTGGCTGTGGGCCTAAGCTGGCCTGGGCGCTTGGACTCCGGCTTCAAGGCTGGCACTGTGCTGGTGTCGGCGAAGGAGGCCATTGGCCAGGATAAACTTCGCCCAAGGCTGCTGCTCTGTCCTGTGGCTGCAACCTGCCTCCCGGGACCTGGAGTCCTACTGCTAGTTGGTGAACAACACCAGGGCCAAGAGAACAAGGCCGCCATCAAACAATGGCACAACGGAGCGGCAGTCCCGGCGCTGGCACCCCAGCTCCTTTGTGGATCAGCCCCGTGGGCAGAATGAGCCACTTTACCTCTCTGGGTCTCAGCTTCCTGGCCTGTCAAGTGGCCTGGTGTGAGCGGCTCTCTCTCTCAGGTAGCTGGGGCGTTGGGCACCACGTGTGGCGGGTACACACAGGCACAGAGGTAGCAAGTGAAAGGGGGCAGTCTCCAAGGTCAGCCACCCAGCACCACTTGCAACTCTCCAAGTCCTGTCACGAGCTCAGATGCGGGTGCTACCTCAGCAGCGGCGCCCAGCTGACACTCAGCTTGCACTTGGCCAGGTCCTCCCTGCTCCAACATGGGCGGGGATCAACATGAGCTTGGTCCACGTGTCTCCAGACAACCAGAAAGAGGCCACCTGGTCCTTCCCTGACAGTCCTTGCCCAGGCCCCTCCTGCAAAGGTTTTTCTCTTTGTACCCTTAAAGGGTACTTCAACGCCCCGGTTCCAGGGCAGAGCTTCTCAACGCTCCCAGGAGCTCTGCATGTTGGCCTGGAGGGCCCTGCAAGGTCCAGAACACCCACAGATCTCGCCAGCCTTCCTCAGTTCAAGGAGTGGGCCTTCCCGTGGCCCCTGAAGACCCGTGGCATCCGTTTGGCTTCCAGCAGCACCTGCTGCTCAAGCCTCTGTCCGTCCTGCCCGGGGCCGACCTGCGTGTGTGTACGTCAATCCGTACGTACGTGTGCACGAATTCTCTGACTTAGGAGTCTGCAGTTACAGCTCCCTGCTGCTGACTGCTGCATCATCCCCATCAGCCTGGACATGGACAGTGGCAACACAGACAAGAGTGCTTGAGATGGGTGGCCAGGTGGCTCCTTGGTCCTCTCAGTCACCACCCCCCCTCAGGAATCCACCTTTCCTGGAAGGCTATTTTGACACGTCGTCGCTGACTCTGGGCCCCACCCTGGCTGTCAGAGATCCCACGATGATGCGCGGGGCACTGAGCCAGGCCTCCTCCTCGGTGCCTGGAATGGGGGCTTCCTGTTTGGGTGTGGCAGACGACATATTCACAGAACTGTCTGCGTGCTTCCCAGTCGTCCACCCAGCCACACCGGACCCGCTTCAAGGCTGAGCTCAGAGGACACACACACCCTCTGGGGGGTCGGATTATGGGGTTTGAACCCACAGCAGGCAACCACAGAGCTGACTGCTCAAGGCCTCAGTTTCCCCAGTCCATGGGGCCACTCCAACCACAGGAAGGTGCACTGGGGGTGAGAGGTGGCTGGCGTCTGCACCAAGTCTTTGAAGAGCATCACAGGGTAGGTCAAGGGATGTTCTTGTCGTCCCGGTCCTTCGGAGTTGAGGTTCAGGAGGGTGCCTCTATCTACAGTACCTCAATCCAACACACATTCTGGGGGCTGGGAGCCTGCCGCCTGCCTCCTGCCTGGGCTCCCTCTCAGGGCCAAGAGGGGATGGCCTGATCTGCCCAGAGGGGGTCCTGGCCGTTGAGGGCGGAGAGATCACGTGGGCCCAACGGCTGCCTGTTCACTGTGCTTGCGTTTGCGCTTGCGCGCACACCCACTAGTGCGCGCGCGCGCGGAGTGGTAGCCGGTGTGCGTGCAGGCTCTTGGACCAAGGCAACCGCCTAGGGGGCTGCGCCAGGGTGGTCACTGTTCACCCATGTCCTCCTGCGTGCAGGAGTCTCCTGCACCCCTCACCAGACCCTACACGCACCCCACTCTGAGTGGAGCGAGCTTGATATCGCATCCTACCCGAGAGCACGTTTACCAAGTTGTGTACCAGCCCATTCACATGGGAAAGCGGCGGGGACTCCCCTGAGAGCGCACGAGGACGCAGGGCAGACAGGCAGCCTCCAGGACCAGGGCTCGACTCCTCCCAGAGGGCTTACTTTGGGAATGAAAGCCTCTACGACCCGGGGGACTCAATGCTCACCCCTTCCACATATGTAGTGTGTTTTCTCCCCTCCCACAAACACACTGCTCTACACAGAGACCGTGGGAGTGGCGAGGGGAGGAGCGGGCAGCAGCATAAAGACACGGGGTGGGTCGTGGAGACAACCATGAGTACATAGCAGGTGTGTGTGTGTGTGTGTGTGTGTGTGTGTGCCATAGAAGGGAGGGGTCCCTGCTCTCATCAGAGCGCCTCTTCCTTAGTGAGCTTGCCACCCTCTCCTAGATCCTCCCTGATTTTCTGTACCATTTTGGCAAGTTGAGAGAGATAGGCAGGGCCCCTGTTGTACAGATAGGAAGATTGAGCTCTAGAGATGTTAAGGACCTACAACCACCTGGGGAACAAGGGGTAGCAGACCCCCAGGCCCACATTTACAGCAGGTTCTAGATCAGAGCAGGCAGGTGGTAAATAGGAGCAGTGGGGAGGGAGGCTGGAGAGGAAAAGGAGGGGGTTGGGTTTCTGTATAATTAACATTATGTCTGCCAGTTGGCCAGGGGCAATATTCATTTGTTGAGTGTAGCAAACACGACCCTCGCGTGTGGCATTAAAATCCTGAGTCGCACTTGGCTTCTTTCAGCTCCTGGGTGAATTTTACATGAGATGGAGATCTCTCATTTCTCGCTGAACTAAGAAGTCTCATAGGGTTTCCCGTTTCTGTAGAAGGATGGAGACGCCGGTCTCCCTTCTCTGGCTTCCTTAATTAGGCACGTAGGGCCACCTTTGACAACCTCCTGTCCACTTCAGTGTCATAGACTGGGCACGGAACGAAGATGGCTCTTCTGATCTCCTGGGACTTGGAGGACGAAAGTACTATCCGGGCAGAGTGAGAGCCTCGGCAAGGGAGCGATCTTGACAAGAATCAATGCAGGAACCCAGGCCAGCAGCTGTCTTTCCCTACAGCCTTACGGGGAAGAAAGAGCCTTTTGGTCCTTGGCTGCTTCTGTAACCTGTTTCTTTTGACTGCCAAGTAGCAGTTCATCTATGGTTCTCAAGGTCAAACTCCGGAATTCCATTCAGCTCAATGTACCTTTTAAATTTCCCTTGAGATTTCTTCCTGGGGCGGTAGGGCATTGTGCTTAGTTTCCTTGTGTTCAGAGTTTCCCATATTACCTTTTATTATTGATTCCACTGCAGTCAGAGAGAGCACACCGTGTGGTTTTCCTTTTCATTGGGTTGCGGTTCCTTCTACGGCTCGGAGGTTGTCCTTCTCGGCAAGGGTTCTGCGGGCGCTTGGAAACCACGTGCCTTTTGCTGCTCAGGGCAAGTGTCCTGTCAATGATGGTGACATCTGCTTGATGGACAGGGCTGAGTTTTTCTACATCATGGCTGATTTTGTCTCCTCCTGTGAGTTGCTGAGAGAAGGGTGTTTAAAGTCTCCTGTGATCATTGTGGATTGGTCTTTCTCCTTCCAGTTCCATCAGTCTCGGCTTCCTGAGTTTTTCAGCTCTTGTTTGCTACCTACACATGCAGGATGTGTGTAGTTACTGGATAAATTCAGCCTGAAGCATGTCCCTCTCTGCCCCTGGTCACTTTCTTGACTCTGAAGGCACTTTGTCTGAGAGAGCTCTGGTGGTGTAGTAGCTCACAAGTTGGGCTACCAACTACATGTTCAGCAGTTCCAAAGCTCTAGGTCAGTGGTTCTCAACCCTTTCATACAGTTCCTCATGTCGTGGTGACCCCCAACCATAACATTATTTTCGTTGCTACTTCATATCTGTAATTTTGCTACTGTTATGAATCGTCATGTGAATATCTGATATGCAGGATGTATTTTCATTTGTTGCAAATTAAAGCAGTGATTAATCACAAAACAATGTAATTATATAGTGTGAAATATTTATGTTTTCCAATGGGCTAAGGCGACCCTTGCTCTAGTCGCTAAGTGGGAGAAAGACTACTCTTTCTACTGTAAGGAATTAGTTTTAGAAACATACAGGGGCAGTTCTACCCTGTCCTGTAGGGTCCCCTGTGAGTCAAAATTGATTGAGTGGTAGTGAAATTTTTTTAAAAATTCTTTTGATACTTTATATGACCACAATGCCGCAAATCCTGCTTTGTTTTTATCAGTGTTTGTGTAGTAAGTCATCATTCATTTCAACCAATCTATCATTTTATTCAAAAGAAACTTTTTCCTTTTCTTTGTTGTTGTTGAAACTGTTTCTTTTGTAACTGGCATTTTATGGGCTGTTTTGAGATCAGTACAGAGACATTAGGAACAATTTGTCTACACTGCGTAATACAGGACCAAAATCCTAACAAGGCATGTAGATACGATTCTTTTATAAATTCCAGTGACTTTCCAGCTTTAAATTTGGAGGGAAATTTTCCTTAGGAGGCTATCAATAACCATTATCCTCAGATGTTGATACACTGTTACACCTTATGTTCCACTAATTCACAATGTAATGTCACATACACTAGGCATTCCAATGTTCAACCCTTCACGGCACATGACAAAGTTATGGGGCAAAGTGGACTCTCACGACCAAAGGTGTTACACAGTTCTAACAAGAGCTACGATGAGGGAATGGTTCCCAGATACAATTGTATTAAACACACAGAAACCAAATTTTAAATGTTCAAGCCATCCACATGTATGATGGTGACTCCAAAGTGCCATTAAGTATGTTTTGGGGTGTTTTTTTTTTGTTTTGATTTGTATTTTAAAAAACCCAAACAACCCTCGCTGTCATGGAGTCACTGCTGACTCACAGTCGGCTTCTCAGACAGTAACTGTTTACGGGAGGAGAAAACCCAGTCTTCGGACTGAGGAGCTGCTGGTGGTTTCAAACTGCAGACCAGGCAGATCGAAACCCAACACGTCACCACTCCCAACATGTAACCAACTCCACCACCAGGGCTCAAAAGAACTCCAGGGGACCCCCACCCCAGCCACATCCCATGGAATGTTACATTGACACCCACGGCAGTCAAATCTTCCCACAATTCAACCTCCCACTATTATCCAGTTGTACTCCAACATAAGCAACCAGTAAATGATTTCATGTCTTAAAGGAAAGCATTTAGTTACACTTTAAAAATGAGGTGAAGTGGAATTTTCTCCTTCTTAAAAGTGTTTCTAGAGCTACTACAAAAATTTGCATGTCCAAAATAGTTGATAAAAACTTTCCTCTGGATTGTTTGTACCAGAAAGTACAGAACAGGGTCCATTGATAAAGCATGGTAGATACACATTAATCAGACTTTCCTCTTGCTTCATCAAAGGCTAGACTCTGTTCAGCAGGTGAACTTCTTCTGTTTCCGGGTTGGCTACTGCAGCCTCCTTCCCTTGGCTCTCTTTTACCTTTTTGCATGGCACTTTTATGCCTGAGGATTTGGCCTTTCTTGCTGCCTCTTTTGGGCTTCGACTCCACTTTTGCAGGCGCAGGTTTCGCCTACATCCTGGCCTGATCTCCTTCTTCACCCATCCAGCTGACGTCCTTTGGGACATCCTGGCTTGGGGGGAGGCGGGGTGGGATGGGACGCATAGCTTGCCCTGTGCTGCTTCCCACCTCTGCCCGCCAAAGACAGCATGCTCTCTTTTCTTAAAAGACCATTTTAAAATGATAATTTTTAAAAGTAATGGGGGGGGGGCTCTCACAGCTCTTTTTATCGAGCATATTTGTACCTGTGTTACCAGTGTTATTTTCTAAACATTTACTTTTTATTTGAGCCCTTGGTATCAGCTCCCCACCCACTCGGTGACCCCTTGATCAATTGTTATTTTCCTATCTTACACCTACTGCTGTCTCCCTTCCCCGAAGTTCCTTCCCCCTCCTGCCCCCACCTTCCCCTACCCTCCTGGTGTGGGTGCTCCCATTGCTGTTCCCGAGCGGGTTAGCTGACCTGGATTACATGTGCTGTGAGCTCTTAAGCTCTTTGACCTACTCTTTCTCAGCCTCCTGTCCCGATCTTTTAACTGGTGTGTTTAAACCATGGCTGCAACGATTGATATTTAAGACTGCTATGTGTTTCGGTTCGCTTTTTGTTTTCGTGTGTGTGTGTCTTTTTATTTTCGTGTGTGTCTTTTTGTTTTCGTGTGTGTGTGTCTTTTTATTTTTGTGTGTGTGTCTTTTTGTTTTCGTGTGTGTGTGTGTGTGTGTGTGTGTGTTTTCTCGGTTCGTTTTTTGTTTTCTTTTCCCTGTCTCCCTGTGGGCCACCTGAGCAAGTTTTAAAATTCCACTTGGAGTTAGCTGGCGTGGCTTCTCAGTGTCTTTCCTTCCACGGAAACCTGGCCTGGGGGAAATGGAGGGTAAAGAGGTCTGCGGCACCAGGGGCGCCCCGCAAGCTCCCGGCAGTCTGCCGGGCCTTAGGGAGGGGAGGGCGGGGCTACCGCGGCACCCTCTCCCCACCCCCACCCCGCCCTCCGCCGCGTTGTCTTGGAGACGGCAGACAAACTTCCCTTGGCCGTTGTGGCTAGACCTGCCTGCAGAGTGGTCCAGAGGTGTGGTCCCGGCCAGACCCCTGGGCACCCGCCCGTCCCTCCCAGACCATTTCCCTCTGGACGTCCACCGGCTGCCCGGACTGCTCGCTGGCGTGGAGACTTGGGGCGCAGGGCGGAGGCTGTGGTCTCCCCCTGACCCAGCTGCTCCCCCTTTTGGTCCCCTCCTGTGCACGTGTGCGTGGAAGGCCCCGCTGCAGTCGGGTCTGGTGGCACGCAGGCCGCGCTCAAGTCCCAACTGACCCCTGGGGCGCGTGGACCTTCCACGTGAGAGCCCGGGCGAGCAAAACGCCACGTGACCCCCACCCCACCCCACGGAGCTAATTCACCCCGCTACGCTCAACAGGGAGCTGGCCTCCGCAGGTTCGGTTCCAGCCTAAGGCTTCCCACACCCGTCCCCAATCTCTCTGATTCCGGTGGGTGTGGGATGGGGGGCAAGGAGGAGTGATAGGAGCTAGTTTCCCAACATCCAGGTTCGGAATTGCAACTACACCCCAGACAAATTCCCAGTGGCTTCCTGGCGCAAGCAACAGGCCAAGATGTCTTCAGTGGGACGAGTGACCCAGGTCCCCCATGGGAAAGTTTACCAGCAGATCTTCGAGGCGGAGGTAGGCTCGCCCCTCGGTTTTCCCCACCTTCCCTCTGCCGCCACCTCCCGTCAACGCCCCCTTACCTCACAGCAAGCCCCGCGCCCCCATACACAGCATCTCTGCTTCTGGGACCACCGCCCCCATCTGCGAAGCCAACGAAATGAGGGCTTTGAAATGGCTGCGATTTAAAAACAAACCCCTATATTGGTCCTTAAAATGTATGACTGCCAAACAAAAGTCTGAACTTGAACGTGAGATCCTCTGCTTAAAATTCGAACTAGTTAGAAAGATCCAGGATTAGCCTTGGGCACCCTGGTCCTTTCCTCCTGAATTAAAGGATCTTTCATTTGCCTTTTAAAATGGAGTGGTGGTGGATTTGAGGCGTACTCAACCAGTTGCCCTGGAGTAAAGTGGGCATTTTTCAGAGGTGAATCGCTAGCCCCATTATCTGAGGCACCTCTGGGTGCACTCGACCCTCGAATGTTTCACCGTTTGCACCCCGCTCCTACACAGTATCACACAGGCCCTGCCCCAGGCAGTGTGTCTTCATCGGTGACTAGTGGCTGCAGCAGGGCTGGCCAAGGACAGTGCAGTGTGTGCCACATGCTCCACAGCGCTGCTGTGCTGGGTCACTGGCCATCACCTTTGCTGAAATGGCCTTATGATCTGCAGACCAGCAGCCACCTCTGAGCCCCACCTCTGAAGCGTGGCACTACTTCTCCAAAAGGAGACTTTTCCATCCCGAATTTGAGGCCTAAAGATGCTCTTTGACGAAGGTTTGGAGACCTTAGCAAAGCATAAGGAAGCAGTCACACACATCATGCTCTCAGCCTGTCGTGCGCTTAAATAATTGAGGCCGCACTGGATAATTATGTTTATAATTTTTAATCTATGCTTTGAATGTCTACTTTTGCCTCATAAACGTCACCCCATGCCATTTAAAATTCTTGGTGGGTCTCATTTTCACTGAAGGAGCTGACGGTCCATTGAATGGACATACCACATTTGCTGGGCCCATCCCTTGTTACTGGACAGGTCTGTTTCTGCCCACTTCCTAGTGACTATAAAAATGAGACTGGTGGAGGTCTTTGAAGCCCTGGTGTTTTGGGGTGTACACATTGGGCTGCAATCCACAAGGTCAACTGTTCGAAACCACCAGCCACTGTGCAGGAGAGAGACAGGGCTTTTGATCCCTATGAAGGGTTACAGTCTTGGAAACTCCCAGAGACAGCTTCACAGGGTCGTGATGAGTTGGCATTGACTCTAGGTGAGTTGGTGGAGGTTTTGCTTAGAGGGCTTTTAGTTAATGGGGTCAGGATGCTGGGGGGAAATGGTAGAGGGGATTGTTGCAAACCTGAATATTCTCACTGGATCACATGTGTAGAAATGGCTGAAATGGTGCCTTTTGGTGTGTATATTTTCATTCAGAAGCCGTGGTGGTGAAGTGGTAGAGAAGTCAGCAGTTCGAAACTACCAGCAGCGCCAAGGGAGAAAGGCTAGGCTTTCCACTCTTAAACAGTTGAGGGCGTAGAAACCTACCGGAGTTGCCCTGAGCCTGCAATGAGTCAGTGGCAGTGAGCTCAGTTGGGCTTATATTTTCACGACAGCACAAGTCAGTGAGGCAAGGATGACCATCCTGGCCCTCATTGGATCTCTTAAAAGCTGTCTCACCACAAGTGGTCAAATGAGTGGCATGGGGGCATGGGGCCCTTCCCCTGGGCACCAGTTTCCAGTGGGGCAAAGGCCTCAGCTGGAAGTGGCTTCCTGGGGACAGCTCCCAAGGTCCCTCGGTGTCCCGCACAGTCAACCTACGGGTGTAGAGGGATCTGCAGCACTGGCCCCCGGTCTCCCACGGCTTCAGGTGCAGCTGGTCCGGTCATTGGCAGCCAGCAGGAAGCAGGCTGTGGAACACTCTGTGGGCCCAAAGAGCGGCCAGACGCCCTGGATGAAGAAGGTGGATGTGCTTGAAGGAGAGATGCTGTCTCCCCGGCAGCGGAAGTGGATGAACAGTCTGCCCAATGATGGGGCGACAGAGAACCCCGTGCTCTACAGGTAAGGCCGGTCCTCCAGTCCACACCCCCACCCCCTAAGTGCCCCTCAAAGTCTTCGAAAGTGCTACAGAGTTCCCACAAGATTACGAGGTCCCAGGTGAATCGAAGGCCCAGGCACTTCTGCCGAGAGAGGTTGTCGATGATGTTTGTCTCCTGGGCTTCCTGCCTTCTGCCTCCCTCTGTCCTCCTCTTCCCCACCCAGTGGTTACTGCCTGAGGCCCAGCCCCAGGCACTGGGGGTGGGGAGCCCACCTCATGGAATTGGAGATGCTGCCAGCTGAAGGAGGGAGTGGGGATATTTAGCACAGGCCTGGCTTTTCAGGGCGGTCACTAGCCCCTGGTCCCGTTTCCCATGTGACACTTGGTTTTCAGCCAGAGCCCAAGCATGCTCCCCGAGGGTGGGGCCCTGTCTTCTCCATTAAGCACCCACAGTGTCTGGCGTTGGGAAACACGAGCACTGCTGGTTGGGGTAGGGCCGGGCCGGGCCTCGGCATTCTCTAGGGTTGGCCGGGGACCGGAGACTTTGCCAGGCCAGACAGTGGCCCTGGGGCCCAGGCATCGACTGTCATCCTCTCCTTGTGCTTCAGGGAAAAGAAAATAGCCCAGATGGAAAAATCCCGAGAGAGCGAGCGCACCGTTGCTGCCCGGGAAGTCCGGGGCCTCGGGGACACTCTAGGTGAGCCGCTGGTCCTGCCTTGGGGACAGGCCTGGCCTGGCAAGAAGAGCCCTGCAGGGGCGGGGCATCCAGCAGCCTCCGGAGGGGTGCTTGCCTTGGGATCTCAGGTGTCAAGGAAGTGAGGTTGTCTCCCTATACATCACATTCTGTGGCACAGAAGCCCCGGCCTAGTCTCCGTGTTAGCAACACACCCCCCCCCCGCCCCAAGGAAATGATCGGGTGTAGCCTAAGCCCCCAATTCCCATGAGTAAGAAAGACACTCATTGCTAGGAAAAGGAGCCCGAGAGGCACAATGGTTAAGGACTCAGCTGCTGACTGGAAGGTTGACAGTTCAAACCCATGGGAAAGATGCGGGTGCCTGTTTCTATAAAGGTGATGGTCTCAGGAACCTGATGGGTAGTTCGACTCTGTCCCACTGATCCACTTCCCTGTGAGTCGGAATTCACCCAAGGCACACAACAACCTGCTTGGGAAATTCGGAGGGGTTAGAGCCGTGTTCTCCACCTTCCTGATGCCAGGGCCCCTTAATACAGTTCCTCATGTGGTGGGGACCTCCCAACCATCAAATTCATCACTGTAATTGTGCTGCTGTTATTAATCGGGCGACTCCATCGTTGGACCCCCCAAAGAGGTCGCGACCCACAGATTGAGAACCGCTGGGTTAGAGGTTACCTTCTAGGAACCAGGGGCAAAGGCCAAATGCTCTGGGAAAAAGAATTCTTCACCCACCACCCCCGGTGTGTTCCTTTAAGTTTCCTCACTTGTAAAATGGGTGTCACAACAACACCTGGGCCTCCCTGTGGGTGGTTGAGTAGCAAGACCTGGAATCAGTCCCATGAGCCTCAGGAGGAGCTAGTAGGCTGTTGCATGTATCTTCATTGACAACACTTGAGAAAAGGACGTAAAAGGCGCCGTTGTCCACGCGGGGACGTTTTCTCCTGCATTTCACGGCCTGCCTGGACTGAAGGACCTCCGCCATCTGTTGACTCTCCCTTTGAGCCTCCCTTGCCGCCTTGCTGACGCAGGGCCTCAGGGGGCTGTCTTCTGAATGCAGGCTCCCGCAGGCAGGTACCCTGTGCCTGCCCGGGCTTCTCCTGGGAACTCCTGAAATCCCCCTTTGGCCCGGAGGGCAGCTGCATCCCCTGCCTTGTTTCTCCCAAGTTCCCGAGAAGATCGGCCCCATCAGCGTGCCAGGGAGAGGAGACCACAAGAGGGGCAACTACGAGGAGGCACTGGCGAACTTTCACAAGGAGATCCAGCAGATTGGAGCGGTGAGGGCCTCCCCTCCCTCTGCCTGCTTCCCCACCACCACCCCACTCCAAAGGCGGGGCTTTCAAACCTGCATCCGCCTTTCCGGCCAGCTAGCTACGAGGTCTTCCCTGCCACATGGCAGCGTGATTGGCATTCCAGTAGAGAGGCGTGGGTGCTGAATGTCTACTCACACTCAGTCATTCACGGTGACCCTATAGGACAGGCTAGAACTGTGAGTGTCTGAGACTGTTTCTTGGAGTGGCTGGTAGTTTTGAACTGCTGACCTTGTGGATCGCAGCCCAATATGCCTAACCACTAGGGCTCCTGGGATCCCCGCAATTCTTGGAACCACTCCTAAAACTCAGGCAGGACTCACTACGTCCATTTTACACATGAGGTCACGTCTCTCCTGAGGTGACCCAGCAGACCGCATCCAGCCCCTGCTGGAACCGGGCTTAGGTGCCAGAGCCGAGCCTTGGCTTCCCTGCACGGCCTGATGAGTGGCCCAAGGGCTGACATAGGTGATCTTGTTGCTCCCTGACCCTCAGCACCTCCCACCTTTGTTCTTCCTGGTTTCTCTCCAGAGACCTCATCCCTAGCCACACTAGTACCCAGAATATTCCATACAGAAAACCAGCCTTCCGACAACTGGGTCTCTTCCCTTCCTGGTGCTCTCTGAATCCCTGAAATCTCTCACCCTCTTTCCCACCCACAGACTCTCTAGCTGTGTCACCTAGTCCCAGATTCCTGATGCTGACCCTGTACCCCAAAACCTAACCCCCCCACAGCCAGCTCACCAATCTCTAGGGATGTCCCAACTGCTCTGCTATCACCCAAACTCTGTTGCCTTTGCCACACAACTTAACTGAGCCTCATAATGAGTATGCTTGGAATTCTCTCAGGTAGCAGTCCCTTCATCAGTATTTGCTGAGCATTGGTCCCATCTTGGGGTTGTGATGGATGGTGATCAATCAAAGCAGAGTGCCCAGCATGTGGTGGCTGCCATCTGCCCGGTGGTTGTGAGTGGAATCCCAGGAGCACATCTCTCCTCAGGACCAGGCAGGGCTGGTACTGCTTGAAGCTGTACTCACGGCTGCCGTTTCCCTACTGTATTAGTCAGGGTTGACTAGAGAAACAAATTCATAGACACTCGTGTGTATAAGAAAGAGCTTTCTATACAAGAGCCATTGGATATTGAGAAAATATCCCAGCCCAGTCAAGATCAAGTCCTTAAGTCCAATATTAGCCCATATGTCCAATACTAACCCATAAATTCTGTAGACTCACTCAGCCATGCAATAATGCCAAATGTGGGAAGATCACAAGCCAGTGGGTGGAAAGTCTGATGGATCCAGTGGCAGTGGAAGCATCTCAGTGCTGGCAGGGCTCTCCGTGTTGACTCCTCCAGCTCTAGGGCTTTAGTGTAGCTCCATGTGTCTTCTCAACAGGAATGTCTTACAGGGGGAGAGAGAGAGAGAGTGTCCCGTCTCAGTGGGCTGGTTATCTCTGTTGCGCCTCCAAATGAGGTCATGAAGCTGTCACCTGATTGACAGGCTAAACTCCACCCCTTCACTCTAAAGTCTCAAATAGACAACAGATGATGTAACTACCACATCCACCGTCCTCCACCCGGTTTCAGGAAATGGAACCCCTCGTTGTGGACTCAGGATCCCTTCTTTTGCAAAAGCTGGCTGGGTGTGACGAAAACATCGACCATCTCTTCCGAAAGATGGAAACTGAATCCCAGCTTCAGGACTACACCATCCAAGTAGGGGTCCCTCTTGTCTGGGCTCCCCATGATCCCTGCCTGCCTCCTGGTCCTGTGCCTCGCCTTCCTTTCCCTTCCATTCCCTCCTCCCCCGCACACTCTGTGCAGACCCTGTGGGAGCTGTGGGACAAGGTGGCCGAGAAGTCCCTGCTCCGTCAGCAGTGGGTCAAGGAGCTGGAGGACAGCCTGCACTCGCTGGAGTTCTCCCGAGCTGAGAGAGTGAGTGGCGCTCAGACAGGCTCCTGGGTGGCTCGGGCTTGCGGGGGTGGGGGTGAGGGGGTGTGGGGCGAGTGTGTGTCGGGCAGCCATCTGTTCCCTCTGAGGTCTTCAGAGAAAGAGAGGCCGCAGCCTCGGTGCCTTGCCCTTTGTGTCCAGCTTAAAGAGGTGTTGAAGAAGTACGTGGAGATCATCGAGAAAACGTCTTACCTCATGCAGCCTGACGTGTACAGACTGATAAACAAAGAAGCCATGGTGAGTGCGCGCACTCCAAGGGGCGGGCCCACAGGATGCGGAAGGGGAGCAGGACCCCATGGTGCCCCAAAGAGCCCTGGGTGACTCCCACTTGGCCTCTTACGATGGAGTGCCTTGGTTGTCTGAAGCGTTTTCAATGCAACTCATACAGCTCTTATCATAATCCATACATACATCAATTGTGTAAACCACGTTTGTACATTCATTGCCCTCATCGGTCTCAAAACATTTGCTTTCCACTTAAGCCACTGGCATCAGCTCCTCATTTTTTCCCTCCCCTCCCCGGCCGCTCCCCCTCCCTCATGAACCCTTGATAATTTATACATTTTTATTGTGTCATATCTTGCCCTGTAGCACATCTCCCTTCACCCGCTTTTCTGTTGTCTGTTCCCCAGAGAGAAGGTCACATGTAGATCCTTGTAGTCGGTTCCCCCTTTCCAACCTACTCTCCCAGTATCACCACTCACACCACTGGTCCTGAAGGGATCATCCGCCCTGGATTCCCTGTGTTTCCAGTTCCTGTCTGTACCAGTGTACATCCTCTGGTTTAGCCAGACTTGCAAGGTAGAATTGGGATCATGATAGTGCGGGCGGGGGATTGGGGGTGGGGAAGGAAACATTTAGGAACTAGAGGACAGTTGTATTTTTCATAGTTGCTACATGGTACCCTGACTGGCTCATCTCCTCCCTGAGACCCTACTGTAAGGGGATGTCCAGTGGCCTACAAATGGGGTTTGGTCTCCACCCCACACTCCCCCCCCATTCACTAAGATACAACTCTTTCTAAAATGCCTTTCTTACCAACCTGCTATCTTCAACCAGATGGACCTAGCCGAGTGTCATGGTTACGAACACCGATGCTTTTTCTGAGTGTCCGCTGTGTGGGGGTGGCAGGGGGTGAGTGGGAGACATTCGGAGGGACACGCCGGATACAGAGAGACCAAATCTCCAGTGTAGTGAACTAGGCAGGCTGGCGGATGATGATGAGGGCCTGGTCGCAGCTACTGGGTGCACTGGGCAGGGCCACACGATGGAGTCATGGGCTTAGGGGCTGCTATAATGGCAGCTCAGCGACCATAGCGGCTGTGTTGGTCCAAGCTTGCCAATTGGCCTTGGCCCCAAGCAATGCCCTGTCTCTCAAGGGCTTTGGGACACGTCTAGAGACACCTTTGCGTGTCCCAGTGGCTGGTGTGGCATTGGTGGGGGCGACTACTCTCTAATAGGGAAGGGGAGCGGCACCACACACTGGAGAAGTGTGCCCCTCTCCGCCCCCCCCCCCCACACACACCAAGGGTACCCAGGTGAGAACTACCAGAGGGGTGACCTTTGATCATGGAGGGATAAAAGAGCCCCTTGGGGCGGGGCTGATCCCTGATGTGAGTAGCTGCTTTGGGAACAAAAGAAGAGGCATGAAATGCTACATCTCTCTGGAGCGCTCCCTGCCTTTGACTGTCTTGCATCTAAGGTCCTCTCCCTGGATGGACTGCCCCATCCCCGGGGGACCTGCCCAGCAGCAGGCTGCTTCCTCGGAGCATCCACTGAGCTCAGACCCAGGCCCTGGCCTCTCTCAGTGGACCTGTGGCTGATCCCTGTGAGAGCCCTGCCTTCCTGCCTGTGACTGCAGATCATCAACCAGGCCCTGCTGGGCAACCGGAGGGCCATCTCTCAACTCTCCCTCAACCTGATGGAGGCCGCGCTAAAGCACGAGGTCAGCAGCCGCCGCCGCTGGCACGACCTAGTGGACACCTGGAAGGCACACAAGAAGGACATGCTAGTACAGAGCTTCAGGTTCTTGGAGAATAGGGGCGGTGGGTGGTGGGTGGAGGGTGGAGAGGCCAAACCCATGGTGGGGGTAGTGGGGGGGGCAGTGGGAACTAGGGAGGTGTCATTCTTGGTCCCTTTTTTTCAATTATGACTCCGCTTTTCCGGTGATAAGGGCCATCCTTTAAAAGACAGCCACCTGGAGGCAGACGGAAGGAGCCCTGGTGGTGTAGTAGTTACTCGTTGGGCTTTGATCTGCAAGGTTGGCTGTTTGAAACCCGCAGTCCCGAGCTTTCTACCCCCGTTGAAAGAGCTGCAGTCTCAGAAGCGCATAGTGCCAGTTCTACCATGCCCTCTAGGGTCGCTGTGAGTCAGTTCAATGGTTCCAGCCCACAGCTACTGTGCTGGGCTAAGATGCGGCAGTGTGTCCCCTACGGATGTCTTGGAAACCCCAGGCAGCACGTCTCCTCTGCCCCGCCCCCAGCGTCTCCGGGAGTGGCGCCTTCCATGAAGGAGTACGGGGCTTGTACACAGGGGCCATCTTTGGCCCGGCTGCACATCAGACCCCATCTTGGGACTGTACCTACAGGCCCCTGCTCTTAGCCCCTGAACTTCACTCAGCGCTCCATCGCTTTTCACGCACCCTCGTCTTGCCCTTCACCCCTCCTCTCCCTTCCTGCCTCTCCCTCCCTCCTCCTGCTTCCTTCTTCCCTCTCTCCCCCACTCCCTCCTCCTCCCCGTCTCCCAGAGGTGTAAGAGGAGGGCTCCATTCAGTGCTGGACACGCCCCACCCTTCCCTTCTTGCTTCTCCACGGTGCACATGTGCCTGGTGCCCAGTGAGTTCATGGCCAGTAAGAGGATCCAGTCTCCTCCGGCTGTGAAGAAGGAACTGGAGGCCATGGTGAAAACCCAGAAGAGCCTGCAGTGGACGCGGCTGCAGCACCTCTACACGTGCAGGTACCATGGGCGCCAGGGGCCACGGGTGGGGGGTCCAGTGGGGAGGCGATCCACCACCACTGACACCAGACCACCTCCTGATTCTCTGCTTGTGAATGGTCCCCCAGGTCCATAGTCTTGGGCCTTCCAGCAAGAGAGGGTGTGGCACGCTGCTGCCGAAAGCCGTGGAGTGTGCTGGCGGTCATGCAGGGGCGGGCAGGCCTGGGGATGCACAGGCCACAGGCCGGGGGAGGGCGCTGAGCTGCTGCCAGAGGCCAGGGGTAGATGGGTGTGCTGCTTGGAGGGGAACCTGCAGGAGCCTGTGGCTCCCGAAGAAGGGAGAGCGGGCAGCTCTGGGCCGGCCGGAAGCTCTTCCTCAGCCCATAGGGCAGCAGGAAGATGCCTTCCACACACTTCTTGCTAAGATGCCCCTTGGGTGTTTCGGCCCAACGAGTGCATGTGCAGCTCATTTTTAAACACCTTCTGGCCTCTGGGCGGCCAGGGAGAGAGCTCAGGCTCACTGACAAGGTGGCACACGAGTTCCCTGCAGCAGGCGAGGACAGCCTGGGGGCACCGGCCCTCTTGTAGCCTCTGCTGTTGCTACATTTGCTATGTCACATTAGCCAGAGCAGGTCACATGGTCAAGTCCAGGTTCCAGGGATGGAGAGCTGGCCTCTTATCTCGTGACATGTGGCAAATGACTGAGGGCATTTCCTCAGTCTGCCATACTTTGCCCAATCTGCTATACATTTTGATGACTTTGAATTGTGCTTGATCATAGTTTATTTAGACACTTTGTTGTTGTTAGGTGTGTAGGTTGTCATTTCTTATGTTTATAGGAAATGTTGTCCAGAAACACCTTATTGCATAGATTTTGTCAGGATTTTATCTGGTCTTGGATTGGGTTCCTAGACATAGAAATCCGTGGTCAGGTGATATAGCTTGGTTTTCCCCATTCAAAAAAATCAAGTTTTGCTAAGTAATGGACTCCCTAGGATTTGAAAAACAAAACAGAAAAAAAAAACTTTCCAGAAGAAACAGGTACCAGATAAAGCCCTTCTCGTCATTTTGTTCTTTATTCTTACATAGATAATACTCTAGAGCTATGTGCCTAGGCAGCAGCCCTCGTGGCATAGTGGGTTATGTGTTGGGCAGCAACCCAAATGGTCGGTGGTTCGAACCTACCGGTCTCTGAGATAGAGGAAGCTGTCTGTTCCCATACAGATTTAAAATCTCTGCCCTGCAGGGCTCCTTCAGGATCACTAGCAGTAGGTCCATATCCTACTGAAGACACTCCTGCCGTTTGTAAGTACACCTTTCTTCAAGTGTTGCTGACTCGCCCTATCTCCCCCACCCCTTGCAGGGAGTTTCTGCCCCCCATTTACTCCCAAGCCCGGCTGAATAAATGGTACTCCTCCCTCGTCGCCATGAATAAGCAGCTGGGTGAGTCATGTGGGCAAGCCTCCATCCCCGCCCCCCCATCCCTCCCCCGTCTTTCTGGGGTGCTGCACAGTGCTCGCTTTGTGGGGTCTTCAGCCAGTCCCCTGAGCACTGCCAGGAAGTCCATTCCAACTCACAGGGCCCCTGCAGGACACAGTCAAATGGCCTTGTGGGATCCTGAGACTGTAAACCTTTACGGGGCTAGAAAGCCTCATCTTTCTCCCTCTGAGTGGCTGGTCATTTCGAACTGCCGGCTCTTTGGTTAGCACATAACCAACACATAGTCCCCTGTTCCCCTGTTCCACCAGGGCTCCTACCTTAGCCAGTCAGTGACTGTGTGTTTGAGCTACTGTCGTGAGCTCAGGAAGTAGGGACAAGAGAGGGAGTTGAGTGAGGCCCACAGAGGTAAAACCCTGTGTGTAGGGGTTGGTGCGGGGAGCAGCAGGCAGAGGCTGGCAGACCTGAGGGCCAGGGATATCCTACTACCCTTAAGGCAGTAGGAGCCCAGGGGAGGGCTCTGGGCTTGACTTGATGACATCCAAGGCTGTGAGTGGATCACACGGTATAGCAATGGAGACAGGAAGACCCAGCAGGGGCCCATCAACAGCACCCCTTGGGAAGGTGACCCTCCGGAGGCGAGTAAGCAGCTGCGAAAGGTGGTCATCAGCTTTAATATGTATCTCCCCCCTATCCCCAATGCCCTTAACTTTACACCCAGCCGCTGTCCGCTGGTCCCCCTCTGCTTTGTCCACTAGTCGCCAGTAAACCTTTGTTTGTCTGCTTCTAGAAGCTTCCAGGAGCACTGAGCTTCAGGTGGCTGGCAGGCTTGTGGCTCTGTTTATTATACACTCCAATTACACAGCCGTTGAGTTACAAACCACAGAGCCCTAGTGGCAGGCAGAGTAGTTACACACTGGGCTGCCAGCCACTCCTCAGGAGAAAGATGAGGCTCCCTGTCCCGATAGACAGTCCCAGAAAGCCACTGTGGCCCTTTTGCACTGTCCTCTAGGAGTCACCTGGGTCAGAATGGACTGGAAGACAGTGAGCTTGACCTTGAGGAAGCAGTGGGGTTGGGGGAGAGAAAAGACGTTTCCAAGCCTTCTGCTAGTCCATCACAGCCCAAGGAACTGCACCCAGGGCCTGTTGTATGGCTTGGCACAGTTTCCCCAAAAGAACTTCCCTGGCCTTAAGACAGAGTCAGGAGTTGGGGCCAGAGTGAATTCAGTCAGGAGGCCACCTGGGATCCTTGTCTTTAGGGGACCCCCCCCACCAGGCCTAGGCTTGACCTCTGGTCCTGGCAGCTATCCCTCTAGCTGGGGGAAGCCAGGTGGAAGGCAAGCAACTGAGACATTTCGTTTGTTTCCATCCCTGGAGACACCTACCACCAGGACTGCATGCTACGCATCCGCCTGCAGTATGAGAACACCTGGCAGGAGTGCCTGGCCCAGGTGCAGAAGTGCAAGGTGGGCCCCGCACTTCCTCCCACCCCCCTACCACCATGGTCCTGAGATGAACTGAGGAGATGGGGTGTGGGTGTTCCCTCCATGGCCCTGCCCCATCCCCTCGTCACCCCACCTTCCTGCTTTCTTTCCTCCTACTGCCAGCTCTCCTGGCCTCTGGAGCTCCTGGGGCTCTGTTCCCTCTGCCTGGAATGCGGTTCCCTCCCCCAGCTTCACCCCACCCTGCCCTCCCCTCCTGTGTTTGGTCCTAGAAGCCTTTAGTGACCCCTTCACCCCAGACCTCACCTCCTCCTCCCTTGGCTAACCTGCCCTGATCTACTTAATCACGGGGTTACTCCCAATGGTTTGTTTCCATAAAGAATCATACTGTCACCCCCCATCTCTCTCTCTGCTCAGCCTGCCTTGACCACAGGCCTGACCACAGCTCAGCCACCAGCCCCTTTGGTGACCATGACTGGTTTTCTGGGTTTTAGAAGGAGATGCTTTTTGTCAAAATGTCCCTTCCTGCCCCCACCCCCAGCTGCTCTGATGGAGCTTGTAGGAGGACCCTCAGGAAGGTGTGCTGGGTTGAGGATGGAGGGGTGCGGCAGGGGGTGGGGGCACTCATAGGATCCTATGAGGCTCGGGGGTGGGGGAGAGTGGGGGCTGTGAAAGAGCAGCCTGTAGCACCATGGTCTCCACAGGAGTAACACCTGGGGGAGCTGACTCTTGGCTCTGCTTTTCGGGGTGCAGGCAGAGAAAGAACGCCCGGGGCTGCCACAGTCCCCTAAAAGCTCCCTGGGCCTTGCCGAGGGTGCCTGGTGGTTTTGTTCACCCAAGGTGGAAGCGTGCAGCCGTGGACGAAGTGCGAGTTTGGGGGTGGCAGGCTGCCTTCTCGTGAGAGTGGCACATCCTGTAACAGATGGGGAGGCTGCTTTCTGACTGGCATTGTTCAAGGGCACAGCGAATGTCAGCCGTGCCCGCCTCGCTCCCAGCAGCACGCAGGCTGTGAGGGAAGCTGAGGCCTTGGGGGGAGGCGGCTCGTCCCCGAAGGGTGGGTAGCCTGAGTTTGGCCTCCAGCAAGTGACTGCCTGTCTCTGAACCTTGGGGTCCTTGCCTTGCCCTGGGCTGTTGAGAACTTGAGTTGCCGAGACCCAGGGGCACCAAGTGATGTGGCCTGCTGACAGCTCCTGGACACGGGGCCCAGTGCGTGAAGACCTGCTATGTGTACCACACAGGCTTCCCAGAGGGTCCTAGAGATGGGTGTGGGCCCTTTTTTAGAATCAGCTGCTGGACTGGAAAGCCTTCACTGAGGAGGAGGCAGCAGACCTGGTGAGCCCATCCTTCTACCAGATGGTGGGCGTGCTTCAGAGCAAGGTGGAGGAGGAGCTGGAGTTTATGGACGTGCGTACAAGGGCCGAGAGACAGGCGGAGGGTGGGAGGAGAGGGCCCTCCCGGGGGCCCGTGACACCGGGCTGCCACAGGAACCAGCACCCCACAGAACTGTGCCGCCTTGAGTTGGGGCATCAGGGCCTGCCTTCAAAGGGCCAGGTGGTGGCTGCGGCTCTGCGGGACCTGGGCCTCCCTTGAACTTCTCCCGTCCGCCACTGTGGCACCGAGGTTGCCTCAGACGAGACAGTGGTGGCTGGCAATGTGTTCTCGGATCAGGGACTTAGGGTCACTGGGCTTTGTATCACTTTAACATGACAAGAAAGGCTGCTGTTCCCTGTGATTTAAAAAAAAATAGGTTTTTGTTTTTCATGTTTTTTCATGTAAAGCCTGTGTGCTTTGCTCACAGGGCCTTCCCAAACCAAGTGGGAGGCCACAGCGGCATGCCCTTGGTTCAGGCAGGATGTAAGACGCACATAGACAACCTCCCACACCCACCCCGCAACGGCCCGACCTCGGCGAGCCCAGAACTTGGAAGAAGGAAAGCTCTCTTTGGGCAGTTTTGGTGCTGCCAACCTACATGTCCAGGCACACCTGCGGTTGCTCCTTCTACTCTGTTTCCCCAGTGTGGCCCTGTGTCTGCCGGACTTCAGTGGGACATAGGACAGATCTTCAGGGTCAGGGGGCCGAGGGTGTTGCTGGGCAGACCACAGTGATTGTGCCCTGGGGTGAGGGGAGGGGGGTACAGGCATGCCCCAGAAGTGGGGCTTGCTAGACGAATCCCAGGCAGGGGTGGTTGGTCCTCAGAGTCCTGGGGCTTCTGCTGACCAGTCGGGGGACCCCCATGGGAGGGACTCTCCTCCTTATAGCCTCTCAATGCACTTCTCGGGTTCTGTCCTTGCAGACATCGTTGGAGAGCCTGGGGAAGCAGACGGAGAGGCAGAGTCTGGACCTCTTCCACTACTTCCAGGAGGCTGTGCAGCTGTGGGAGAGCCACCGGAGCGCCGTGTCGGAGCAGGAGCTGGAGCTGGAGAAACGGGTGGAGCAGCACCGGCAGAAGCAGAACCAGGAGAATCAGGTGTGGGGGATGTAGAAACACGATCACCGTGCATACATCCACCGGACCATCCATCAATCATCCATCTACCCATCCACTCATCCATCCACCCACCCACCCATCCACCCATCCATCCATCCATCCATCCATCCATCCATCCATCCATCCATCCATCCATCCACCCACCAATCCATCCATCCATCTACCCACCCACCAATCCATCCATCCACCCACCCATGCATCCAGTGTGTATTTCTCAGCACCTACAACAGGCCACCGGCAGACGCAGTGCCAAGACCTGGGGTCATCAAGAAGAACTGCATCTGTTAGCTCTTGGTCTACCAACTCCTGGCCAGCAGAGTAGTGGGCACTGGACACACCTTCAGGAAAGGAGTCCTGGGCACTAAGGGCCAGTTGGAGGGCACCAGGGGTAGAGAGGGCTGGGGTGAGGGAAGAGACAGGCAAGGGCTTGCCTAACCTCTGGCCCAGGTTCTGAGGGCGAGGAGGCCTGGCTGCACGTCCAGGAGGATCTCTCCTAAGAGTGCAGGAGCACAGCACAGGGTGCAGTCTTCTGGGGAGGCCCAGGCTTCAGGGGCCACAGTGTTCTATTCCCCCGCCGATGTAAAAGCCCACCAGAGTGTGCTTCCCAATGGGTAGGAAAATCCTGGATGACAAAGATCAATGTTTCCATTCAGTTGTAAGTCTGAGGGATATAACGGCTCAGTTCGCACAGTGTACCTGGGCCCTCAGATGGCAGCTCTCCCCTGCCCCCCTCCTCCCCTCTCCCCGCCTCTTCCTGACCGGGTCAAAAGGGCCACCAGACTCAGGGAGGCTGGGGCAGCAACCAAGTGAGAGCAGATGACAAGTGCCGATGGACTTGACCCCTAATGGGGAGAACTCCACAGGGGCTGGGCCTGGGGGACTGAAGGCAGTAGCTGCCCATGAGCGCAGAAGGCCCCAATCTGTGGCCAGCAGCCACCTTCCAGGAGGGCCTCGCAGGAAGCAGCCGGAGGTGGAGGGAGTGGAGCGTGCTTGGCGGGTATTTCAGGACCCCTGTGAGGTCGAGGTCCCCCTCTTCTGGGATCTCCAGACTGCTCGAGGGAAGTCATTCTTGGCATCATGGAAGGACCTCAGGAAAGGTCAGTGTTTGGTGGTGAAGTCCAGGTCCTCCCTTTGAAAGATGGAAACGTTGAGGGTATCCAGACGAAAAGCAAGCCAAGAACTGTGACCCGTACTCCATGACATGAACCGAGATCCATTCAACACCGATGCTGAGACCCAAAGGGCAAACCTCAAACTGGCCAGCTCGGCCATGGAGCCAGACAGGGAGTGGGTGCCTAGGGCCAAAAGCGGAGGGACGGACGGAGGCTCTGTGCCTCTCCCCTGACCAGGACTCCTCCCTTCCAGAATAGCGGTGTCCCCTTTCCAGCCTGCCCGCACTGGGCATCTGGTGAGTGTGGGTGGGAGAGGAGAGCAGTGAGCATGACCTGAGCAGGCTGGCTGGGGCCAGATGGAGATTTGCCTCTGAAGGAGCCCCATCGAGCTGGGGAGGGACGAGGACTCCAGGCCGGGAGAGGACCGCGACTTGGGGCAGAAGGCCCAGGGAGCAAGAGGATGAAGATATGCCGTGCCCCTTTGTGTAACGGAAAGACTGCTGTGGGTTTGCGTCACCCTTTTCCCCCTGGGGCGAGGACGTCCACTGAGGGGCAGGGTCTCTGAGGCACTAAGGTGCCACGAGTGTAGCTCTCCTGTGGGCAGCCGGCCTGACCCTCAGCTCCTATCTGCTTCTTTCTGTTTTCCGACTGCTGCCAGGCCCAGGAGGCCTGCCTGGACAAGCTGTTGGACCAGCTGAGGCAGCAGAGCCTGGAGCAGACCCTGAAGCTACATCTAGAAAGGGCCAGGGACATTCTGAAGAACATGGAGGCAAAGTAAGCAATGAGTCGGAACTGACTGACAGCAGGGAGTTAGGTTAAGACCTGGCCCCCAAAGGCAGAAGGTAGAGCAGATGGCCTGGGATTCCTGGTCTGGGCCACGGGCAGCCTGCTCAGGAACCTGGAGGTGTGCCCAGCCCAGTGGAGGGCAAACCCGATGCCTCTCGCTCTGGAGAATGCTTGCGGCCCTTTGCGGCTCCACTCTCAGCCAGTGCAGCGGCTTCAGGGACAACACGGTGCCTCTGGGGTTGACCTGGAAACCTGATGGAGAGGTTTTGAGGCAATGTGATCTGAAGGCTAAGCATATAGGCCCCGTCCCTGTTTTGAAAATGTATGTAGCATGCATGTTCTTCGTTTTTTCAAAAAGCCAACCAGTATAGACAGTGGAAATTTACCTCGAGTTGATTCTGACTCATGGGGACCCTATAGGAAGGGTGGAACTATCCCTGTGGGTTTCTGAGACTATATCTCTTTATGGGATTAGAGCTTCCTCTTTCTCCCACAGAGCGGCTGCTGGTTTCAAAGTCCTGACCTTTCGGTTACTAGCCCACCTTTCGGTTACTAACCACTACACCACCAGGGCCCCCCTATACACATATAGTATAGTGCAGTACAGTCTAGTATCATAGTCTTTAAATAAAGCTTGTAAGGGAGCCCTGAGATGACTTCCTTTCTAAATGACCTTGGAGATGTATCCTCTCATGGGGGTGCTACTTCATGACCCCTCCTCCTCTAGCTGAGTAGCTTTCCCAGATGGGTTGCTGTTTGTCCATCAGACAGTTCCGCGTGGACTTCCATGTGTCTTTATGCCCTTGTGCAAACGCACTCTGTGTTCCGTCGGCAGAAATGGAATTGCCCTGCCAAGTAGATGGCTGTGGTAAGCTTCAGAAACACAGCTTCGGGTCAGTTAGGTACCCCTGAGTCTTGGTTGCCCGACCTGAAGAAATAAAAAAAGCCCAGGCCTGGCATTCAGAGGCTTTGGTGGGGTGACACAGGACGGGCAGGACAGTGGGCAGGAAGGGGGAGCTCTTGCTGCCACAGGACAAAGCAGTGATGATGCTTCAGTGGGGTGGGGGGTTGCGCGAGGTCTGGTATGGACTTGTGGCCAGTGCAGCTGGCGGAGGCTTGCCGGTTGCTAGGATGCTCAGCAGGTTCCAGTGAAGCTCACAGGGCAGGACAGACTAGGAAGAAGGGCCTGGCAATCTGCTTCTTCGCATCAGCTAGTGAACGCTCTCCATAACTGGTCATGGGGCGAGAGCAAGATCAGGCAGCATTTCATTCCATTGGGAGGGGTGAGGCAGGCTGCAGCAGTTGCAGCAGTCATCGCATGATTGGTACGTCCCTGTGTTGTCCCATGACCCTCCACATCGTCAGCAGAACGGCACCACCAACCCAGGGACTGCGGTCGTTGAAGAGAAGTCCACATCCTAGCTCTCTGCGGCTCTAAAGGCCAGATTTGGTCTTGCCTCCCTGGGGTCTGTGATGTTGCTCCTATTCCTTGGTTCTTCCGACTTCCACTCCTCAGACTGGCCTTCCCACCTGCCTCGCAGGTATGAAAGTTCCCACGCCATGCTGAGGAAGGAAGTGATGGCGTACCCAGAGATCATGCTGAAAGAACTCAATTCCTACAGCTACAGCCTCAGCCGACACTTCTACGTTCGGGAAATCTTTGGGCAGGTGTGGAGAGGCACACGGGGACCCTGGCCTGGGCAGAAGGGAGGGCCTGGCTGCTGCTTCTCCCCCACGTCGGGACTTCGGAACTCTCCCCGAGCTGCACCAGTTAGAGGCTGCGGTCAGATGGGGCTCGCAGCTGGAATGGGATTGACACTCATTGCCCCTGAGTCGATTACCACTCAGCTGCCACGGAGGACAGAGTAGAAGTGCCCTGTGGGTTTCTGGCTTTCCATCTTTACTGGAGTTGACAGCCTCATCTTTCTCCCACGGAGCGGCTGGTGGGTTCAAACTGCTGACCTTGTGGTGAGCCACTCAGCGTGCAACCCGCCACACCACCAGGGCTTATTTATGACGCTGAGTTCCTGACCCTATCCACATACCCCCACCCTCCCCCCCTCCTGCCCCAGGCCAATAAGCCTAAAACAGAGCTCTGACTTATTCATCTTCCTGCTCAAAACACCCTCCACACCTCTGCAGTCCGCACCGAATCCCACACACAGTTCTTCAATGCCCACACAGGTCCCCACACCTGGGGCTCCAGACTTCACACTCCCAAGTGTGATAAGCTCATCCCACTTGCTGTGTGTGCCCCCTGCAGGCCAGCTCTGCTTGTGCCTCTGTAGGTCCCCGGTGCACCCACACTGCCAGCCCACGTCCAGTGGCCACTGATCCTGACCCCTCATCCTGTCCCTGCCCTTCCCTGCCAACACTGCTCTCCATCCCTGAACGTGCTTGTCTGGTGCTGTTGGCACCACTCTTGTCCGGCGACTCTGCATCATCAGAAGAACGGCACCCCCAACCCAGGGACTGCGGTTGATGAGGAGAAGTCCTCACCCCAGCTCTCTGCAGCGCTAAAGACCAGATTTGGTCTTGCCTCTCTGGGGTCACAGACCCCAGAGAATCTGACCAGAATGCCTTTCCTGAAGAGCCAAATCCCACTCCCTGCCATCGCATCGATTCTGACTCATAGTGACCCCATAGGATGGTGTAGAGCTGTCCCTGTGTGTTTCTGAGGCTGTAACTCTTTACGGAAGTAGAAAGCCTCATCTTTCTACTCTGGAGCCACGGGTGGTTTTGAACTGCTGGCCTTTTGATTAGCAGCCCAGTGTGTAACCATATGCCACCAGGGTTCCTTCCTGAAGGGAAGGTATTCCTTGTGCATTTCATTTCATATCAGCTGCCCGTGGCTCAGCCTTGCACGGCGCCATTCAGACTCAGTGCCAGCCACTGCCCCTAGGGTAGTCTGTGAACATCTGCCTTGGTGGAATTGCCCCGAGTTTGGCTCTGTCACCAGAGAGCAAACTTGCTTGGGGTTGACACAGACCTGGGGGTGCCCAGTTCCTCCCAGCAGACCCCGCTCCTCTCCTGTCCCTGTCACTAATAAATGCCCCCCCCCCCCCCGGTATACTAGTAGGAAAGTTGGCAGTTTGAACTCACCCAGGCGCACCTCGGGAGAAAAGCGATTAACTAATCATTGCTGGCCCTGGAAACCAGATGGCACACGTAGCCCTGCTCTGCGAGGTGGACGGGCGCCAGGAGTGGGTGTCGGCTCCACGGTAGCTGGGTTTTGGGGAGGTTCTGGGTTAAATAGTGAACATTTTTGGAGTCCCGCCTCTCAAGGTGGAGGCTGATGGAGGTCACTCTTGAGAGGCGAGTGGACAGACTGATGCTGCCTCCATCCTATTTCACACGGAGGGCATCCCCTAAGGCTGGCAGGACTTTCCCAGGGTCCCTCCACTAGGCCTTGGACCTAGGCCTGCATACTGCCGCCACCCTGTGATCCGTCCACCCAACACACGCCCCCACCCCCCACCCCCACCTGCCCCCGAGCCTGTGCATCGCAGGTGCACAGGGGGCTCGCAGCTGGGCTGTCAGGATTCCTTCCCATTAAGTCTGTTCACCTCCAGCTTTGGGGGGGACCAGATGCCTGTACCTTTGTTCATCCCTTGGGGAGCAGGGGGAGGGTGTTGGTCTTTGTCCCCGATCACTGCCAACAAGTGTGCCCAGAAAGGGATGATCACTTTCATGCCTAGGTGCTGATGGAGGCTGCTGGGCTGCCTGGGACTAGGGGAAACTCTTCCCTAGCGTGGGTCCATGCTGACTTACACGCGGCCAGCGCCTGGGGGCGGGTGGCCTTCAGGAGTTACCCTGCGAGAATGGCAGCCCTGGTCACCCAAGGCCTGTGCTCTTCCCCTCATAGAACCTGGACGGGAGCATCTTCTTCAGATGCCGGGAGCCAGGTAACCCTTTCCCAATCCAGGGGTGGTTCTTGGGGAGCAGGTGTACACGCGTGTCTGAGTTGGGGAGGCCTCGGGGTCCCGATCCCCTGGGTGACCAACCTGTCTCTGCACACCCACCCTGCGGTGCCGCGCCTCGCAGAGGTGCACGAAAAGCTCTTCCAGGGGAGCCAGCAGAGAGGACTGCAGAGAGGACTGCAGGCCGCTTTGGGCCAGCGTGCCAGCAGAGAGACCAGTCCCTCCCAGAGCAGGCATGAGGCAGAAGGGACGCAGGAAGACGGGGAAAGCCTGGAAAACCAGCCCTTTACAAACGAAGAGCGGCTGGGCCCGCCTGGAGCACCAAAGAGGGATGAGTCCCTGGAGGATGAGGACAAAGAGCGGCTGGGCCCGCCCGGAGCGCCCGAGAGGGATGAGTCCCCCGAGGATGAGGATGCTGTCCAAGGGCCGGAGGAGCCGCCAGTTCAGAAAGAGAGCACCTCAGAGCTTTCCCTGTCTGCTCAGGAAGACCAGGGGCAGGAGGAGGAGGAGGAGGAAGAGGAGAGAGCGTCTGTGGAGGAGGTAGGCCGGCAGGTTCATTCATGGGCCTGAGAAACGGTGCGTGTCGGAGCCCTGGTGGTGGTGTGGTTGTGTGTTGGGCTGAGATCCACAGGGCTGGCAGTTGGGAGCCACCAGCAGCTCCTGCGGGGAAGGCCAGGCCGGGCTTTCCACAACCTCGGAAGTCCATGGGACGCTGTGAGTCAGCGTGGCTCAGCTTCATGATGGCAGTGAGGCTGGGTTGGGGTTCTGTCCTGTCCGTGCACCCCTGATACGAGCGAGCGGGGGGCCTCCAGGGCCCAGCCTCCACGGAGGGACACAGGGAGGGTGCGGAAAGGACTCACATTTTCCCTTTCATCGGTGAGAATCCAGTTTCTCAGGCACAACAGCGCTTTCTGGAAACCGCCCTTTCTCTCGTCACTCCCCTTCCAACATCCCACTGTAGGGTCACCTCACAGCTAACGATGGCCTTTCCCGTCTCACCCCCTCTCACGAGGGGTGCCCGGGGTGCATCTCTGAAGCCAAGCCTGGCCGCCATCTCCTGTCACTGTCATTGAACACCCTGTGGGATGGGTCTCCGTGAGGCAGAGTCAACTGGAAGATGGTTGTTGCTTTTCAGTTGTGTAACTCAAGGTGTCCTCCCCCAGATGAGAGCAGGCTGCCCCACCCCACCGCCCCACCCATCTAGGCCTTTCCCTGACTCGGTAGCACAAGAGAGCCTCCCGTGCCCTCCCGGCCTGCACGCAGCCACACAGGACTCTCAGAGACCCCGGACGGACCTCGAGATGGGAAATCTTTGAAGTAGACAGACTCACGGACGAGGAACGTGAAGCGCATTAATCTAACCACACATTTGCAATGGATACCTGCTCTGTGCCACGGGGGGAATTCTCTCTGATCAGGGGCCCCAGACTCAAATGTCCACGGGCGTGTACTAGAGCGGGGGCAGGGAGGGGGGGCTGGCAACCCACAGGAGCATCCTGAGGAGGCAGGGGGGTTGAGCATGGCTTTCTCAACCCTGTGGGATGGGGTTCACCAGTTCTTCTGGTTTCTGAAGAGAAACCAGAATCCAGAGGTTTTTCACTTTTATTTTTTAATCGGATGATTTCATAACTCTAAAAAGCATTGTCTGGAGAGGGTCACCAGAGCTTCCGGACCAGATAGCCTAGGAGGAAAGGCCTGCTGATGTACTTCTCAAGGGCAACCTTCTGGATCTGCAGCGGGTCATGGGAGCAGCCCAGGGTCTGCTCTGTTGTGCCTGGGGTCGCCCGGATCCAACGGCAAAACAATATAACAGGGCGGGGGCTCTTGGCCAGATTAGGCCCACAGGTCACTGGCCAAGGCAGGTGTGGTCGGGATTGTGACACACTTCCGATGCCTTGTCACCTGCTTAGGCCGAGTGCAAGGAAGAGATGCTGGAGGAAACCCCCACCGAGGACATGGAGAGCTTCACAACTTCCAGCGGGAACACGTACTTTGTCTTCCTCCCCCTGGAAGAAGAGCAGTGTTTCAGGAGGGCTCATTCCTACCCCTCGGCCATGCTCAGTGAGGAACTTGGAGACACCAGGTTCCTGGAGCACGTCATCATTCCACCCAGTCTGCTTGCAGAATTGAAGAAGCAGTGAGTAGACGCATGCTTTCCTGCCCGTCTGTAACTGTGTGAGGCTGGTGGACTTGAGAAACAAGTCCAGTAACACTCATATATGTGTCTACATCAAGGAAGCAGCCCAGCCAGTCCAACTCAAGCCCCTAAGCCCAACACGAGTCCGTAGGTCCCTCTGAAGACTCACACGGCCCCATGCACTGATGCGGTGTGCAGGAAGGTCGCAGGCTGGTGATGGCAAAGTCATGTGGATCCAACTTCGTTGGAAACATGGCAAGGTTCTGGCAGCTCCCCGGGGCAGCAAGCAGGAAGGTGAAGGCAGAGAGAGGGAGGTTCCCAGGACCTTCCTTATGAGAAGGCCATGCCCACAGTGAGGCATCATCCACCCCTACACTTTTAGCCGTCTTCAAGTTGACATGAAGTTACGCAACCACCACAGTCAACAAACATTGGAACGGTGTGGGGTGGGAGGCAGGGGTAAGAGACACAACCGCCGACACGTCCATCTCCAGGGTTCCGTGTGAGCAGCCCTGCTGGCACAGTGGGCTATGAATTAGGCAATTAACCACCAGGTCGTCTGTTAGAAATCGCCAGCTGTTCCTAAGGGAGGAGGAGGAGGCTTTCCGCTCCTATAAAGAATTACTCTCTCAGAGGAGCTACGCATCAGAAACGACTCAAAGGCAATGAGGGTGTTGAGTGTCTCATGTAAGAGTGGCTGCCTGTGACCCCCTTGTCCCATGGTTCATGGGGCTTCCACCCTACTGGGCCACGTCTGGCTGCATTTCTCAATAGGACAGGTGTTTCCAAACCCCCACCCCCAATCCCATTCAGCTAGGACACCTCCACACTGGAAGCACGCAGAGCTTTTTCCTGCAGCCATCTTTGTACGCTCAAAACACAGGAAGCAGCCCCCTGCACACGATGAATGGGGGGAGAGGAGAGCAAGGAAGAGGTGTGCTCTGTGCCTCACTGGTCCCGACTGAGGACGGGGCTGACCCTTGCCCGTCTCTCCCGCAGGCTCCGGACTGGCTTTTTCGAGCACCTGGAGAAATGGTTCGACCAGTGTTCCGTCAACATCCAGGTCATCATGACCACCAAGCTGGAGGAGTTGGAGCTGGAGCTGAAGCTGCGTCTGCACCTGCTCCAGCCCAGAGCCCAGTACATTGAAGGAGACATCCACAACTTCCGGGCAGGTAGAGAGCCTGCCTGCGGCACCTGTGCCTGCCGTCTCCCGCTCATGCCCTGCTCCTGCCTGCCCCCCAGTGCCCTTGACCACATCCCCACCACTCTGTGAAAGACGTGTATGAGGTGTCATCACGCCCAGGCTCTCGACGAGTGGGGTGGTCAGAGTCCTCAGTGAAGGACATGCACAAAGGACTAAGGGTATGGGCCGCAAGGCCGGTAGTTCAAACCCACCAGCTGCTCCTGGAGAGAACGATGAGGCTGTCTGTTCCCGTAAAGATTTCCAAAGACCCGGGAACCCTATACAGCAGTGTTTCTCAACCTTCCTAATGCCGCGACCCTTTCATACAGTTCCTCATTGTAGTGACCCCCCCCCCAAGCATAACATTATCTTCTTTGCCACTTCATCACTGTCATTTGGCTACTGTGATGAATCGGGTGGCCCCTGTGAAAGGGTCGTTCGACCCCCAAAGGGGTCGCGACCCACAGGTTGAGAACCACTGCTATATAGGGTCCCGATGAATCAGAATTGGCTCGAGGGAGTGGATTTTTTTGTGTGGAGGGCCTCTGGATGGCTTGACCGCTAACATACAGATTGTCGATTCAAACCCACCTGCTGGGACCACAGATGAAAGGCCCGCAGAGGTAAGAGCCAAGAAAGCCCCCGTGGAGCTCGGGGCCACTCTGCAACACGCGTGTCCCGTGTAGGTTTCCCTGGAATGGGGTTGGCTTGACTCGGCAGCCCTAGGTGGTCTCCTTGCTTCATCGAGTTTCTCATGCTGAGGTGCGTGCGGAAGGTCACTCTGGAACCAGAGCCGCCCCATCCAGTCCGTGGATGGCGCACCTGCGTGGGGGCGTGTGGCTCGGCCTCTCCAGCTGTGTGACCCCGGCAAGGCGAGCTCTCTGAAACAGCCCCCAGAGAAGCAGCGCGTCATGGCATCAGCCGCTCATTTTGTTGCGGGAGCAGGATGGCTGCTCACATAGTTTTCCTGGCCATCACCGGGAAATCGGGGTTGCCAGGCCGATTTCTTCCTCGACGCTGCTGGGGGGC
Organism: Tenrec ecaudatus; assembly: GCF_050624435.1. NCBI lineage: Eukaryota > Metazoa > Chordata > Mammalia > Afrosoricida > Tenrecidae > Tenrec > Tenrec ecaudatus. The sequence goes on from NC_134539.1 coordinate 35,582,690, forward strand.
TTGAACCACCAACCCCTTGGTCACCAGCGGAGTCAAACCGTTTGTGCCACCCAGGGGCCCGTTGTTGTTGTTAGCAGACCTTGGTTTGGGCCCCCCTGTCTTTCCTTCTAGGGCTAGGGTGGGCACAGAAGGGAACTTGGCCTCAGCGGTCCCTGCTCTGCAGCTGCCTGGGAAAGGCTGGGGCTGGTCCCTGCCCCGGGATGTGCGGGTGCCCTTGGTACTGCAGGGCCGGCAGTGAGCCCCCGCTGTGCGGCCCTCTTTCAGCCGAGCTCCTGCTGCACCAGGGGCGGGTGGACAGACACTGTGCCGGGGTAGTGGAGACGCTGAAGAAGGAGAGGCTGATGTTCCGCCAGTTCCAAGAAGAGCAAGACCTGAGGAGCAAAAACTTCCGCCGCAAGATCTTCGACATGGAGCATACCTTCTTGAACGCCTCCCGGAGCCACAAGTAAGGGGCCCCAGGGCCGCCACCTGCCCGCTGCTGGGTAGCCACCACCACACCGACCCACGGACTGCAGAACGGAAGTAGATCCCATGGAAGTCTCAGGCTGATTTGGGGCATGCAGAGCACCAGGCCTTTCTTCAGAGGCACCTCTAGGTGAACTTGAACTCCAGGCTCAGGTTAGCGACTGAGCGTGTTTACCACCTGCTCAGCCAGGGGCTCCCTCTGATGGATTCAGGAGCAGGTTCCGGGGCCCCTCGGCATCTTCTCTTCTGAGCTAGCCTCTACAAAAGACTCTACCATGAGCCACTGGGCCTCCCCAGGGTTCTGTCCACCCGGATCTTCCACATCCAGTGATGGCTGTCCTTAGCACACATGTTTCTGGGGGAGATTTGATACAGCCTCTGCCTCTCCTAGGAAAGGGGACAGCCCAGGAAGAGATGAACTCAGAGGGGACTGGGTAGCGTTGAAGAGAGATGGGGAGGGGCCAGAATTCCCCATCAGAGAAGCACACTGGTCAGGCTCTGGAGAGGGGGTGCCCAGGAGAGGATGAGGGTCTCGGGGCAAACAGGTAGACAGGAAACCAGTCAGGAGCCCTCACAGGAGTCTCTGTCTCAATCTCCGTCAGAAGCACATGGGACACTTGGTCAAGGCGGTCTTGGTTGTAGAGTCGGAGCTCACAGAGCACTTGGTACTCAGGCCCCTGAGCATGGAGCTTGAAAAGAGTGTGTTGGAAATCTGGGGTGACAGGAGCCAGAGGGGGCGGGGGCGCCCTCCGCTAGCACCTTGTGAGTTACAGTGCCCAGCACATACTGGCACTTTGAACTTACGTCGAAGGACCCCTTTCCTACCCAGAGAGGCAGACTCTGGTTCTGGTGGTCCACCGCTGGGCAGGCCACATGAAGTTGAAACAGCCTGGGAGGGGTCCTCCCGGGCCGGGGCCTCACCGCCCTGCCCGCCCATGCCCCGCAGGCTGGTGCTCCTGAACAACACGCTGCACAGGGAGCTGCTGAGCTACGTGGACGTCATCCAGGTGTCCCTGCGCAGCTTCCGGCAGTACTTGGAGGAGAGTCTGGGCAAACTGCGCTTCACCAACATCGAGTTCGTCCGCAACTGCAGGTGGGCAGGCCCAGGGACCCCCACGCAGCTCCGTGGGGGCGTCTTGGCACTCTGGCACAGCCTTGTAACTCCTTCCTAAATCACATCATCCTGGATTTCGTCTTTGACATTGGTGACAGGCTAGATTCATTTTTTTAAACGGTTGTTTTCTAAGTCATACATCTTATGTTCAGCAACATTGGTGCGATCAAACACCAACCCCCAAACACATCAACCTCATTGCCATCAGCCGATGCCGACTCAGAGCGCCCCTATAGGACTGGGTCGCACTGTGCCCTGCGGGTTTCTAAACCAGTAACTCTTTACGGGACCAGAGAGTCTCATCTTCCTTCCATAACTCGGCTGCTGGTTTTGAACTGCTGACCTTGCAGTGAGCAGCCCAAAATGTAACCACAAAACACAGAATGTTACCCAAAAGTGGAAACCTCTCCCCCAAAGGCCCATTGCCCTTTACTTCCTCTCTCCCTGAGCTGTCATCAAGGCTGTGGCGTCTCCAGGCCAGCCACGCTCATCCCACGGGCCCTGCCGCCCTGGGGGCTCTGTGCAAGTCTTCCTGGGTGGATCCCAGAGGAATCACATAGGCAGCACTGCACTTGTCTCCCTAGGACAGCGGTTCTCAACCTGTGGGTTGTGACCCCTTTGGGGGTTGAACAACCCAACCCTTTCATGGTCACCCGATTACTAACAGTAGCAAAATTACAGCGATGAAGTGGCAATGAAAATAATTTTATGGTTGGGGGGGTCACCACAACATGAGGAACTGTATGAAAGGGTCGAGGCATTAGGAAGATTGAGAACCACTGCCCTAGGGTCTGACCCTGTGTCTGGTCTGACAAACTGGCCAACATGGGAAAGCTGGACCCCGCCCCCACAGTGCCACTCCTGTACTCCTCTATCCCTGGCCTGGTCCTTTGCGCCTGAAGCCTAGGCAAGCCCAGCATTCGGCATAGCGGGGAACGCCCAGGCCTAGCTGGCGGCTTTTATTTCTCCTGAATCATTTTCAGGTTATTTTCAGAGGGCGGTAACTTTTCTGCTGAAGAAATCGACTCCCTGTGTAGCCGACTAGAGAAGGAGGCTTCGCGAATCGAGTTTGTCGAAAGCCTGATCATGATGAACATGGAGAAGATGGAGAGCGAGTACCTGGACCAGGTGGGTGAGCCCTGCCCCACGCCCCCAGCCAGGTTGCCAGGCCCTGGGCTACAAGGTGGTCCCTCAATTTTTCCCAGGCTAGATGGGGGAGTGAGCCCACTTTTCCACCATTAGTTAAGCCTTCCAACCTGTACTTCCAAAGTTTAAAGAAAATATCTAGTCTAAGTGAAGCTGCTCCCCTTTCCTTTTTGCCCCCCTTTCTCTCCAGGCCAATGATATCATCAATAAGTTTGAAAGTAAATTCCATAATCTCTCTGTGGACCTCATTTTCATAGAGAAAATCCAGCGGTTGCTGACAAGGCTGCAAGTGAACATCAAGTGTGAGGTAAGAGGGATTCATGGTCAACTGTGAATTTTTATCTGGTGCCATCTGCTTTATGAAGCAAGCACCGTCCCAGCTGCTGGGAGTCCCAACACCACCGTCTTAGCCCCCAAGGCACGTGCACACCAGCTTGGAAGGCGGAAGTTAAGCCACGGTGGCAGTCGCATTCCTTGAGCCGTGTGCACCACATGCCTGGCTGAGCCACATGCTTTGATATGCTTGCGTTGGTCCTTACAGAAGAGTAGGGGGCAAGGGTTATTTTGATCCCCATTTTGGAGATACAGAAACAGACAAATAAGAGGGGTACCCCTCACCCCCCAAAAAAACAGCCAACAGAAGAAAGCTCGTAGTACGTATTTCCACCCCCCCTAGGCAAGCATTAGGCAACTTGCTCAGAGCTATTGTACCCAGGGGGCGTTACCTGGGAAGGTTCTCGCTGGTAACAGTGAATTTTTTTCATAAAAGCAGTTTCACTCAAACTTCATTTTTTGTGATGGCCCGTTTAAGAAGAACAGCGTTGTGGCTGTGGAATTTTGTTGGCTGCTCAGGAAAAAATGCCGCAGAAACTGTTGTGATGTTGAACACAGCTTACAAGGACAGCAGTATGCGAAAAACTCAAGTGTACAGGTGGTTTTTCTCCTTTCAAAAAAGGTGAAATGTTGGTTGATGACAAACCTCGTTCTGAACATCAGATGGACAAAAATGTTGACTCTGTAGTGCATTTGGAGTTTGTTCCACCAGGGCAGACTGTTAATCAAGCCTTCTATTTAGAGGTTCTGAAAAGATTGCGTAACAGTGTGCGACAAAAAAGGCAGCCGGTGGTTTCAAACTGCTGACCTTGCGGATCGCAGCCCAAGTCATAACCACTACACCACCTGGGCCCAGAAAGTGGTGCTAAAGACATGCTGGAGGGAGAAGTGTGACGCAGCCTGGCAGGGGTGTGAGGAGCGGGGTGTCCAAAGAGAAGGTAGGGAGGCCAGAGAGGGGCCAGGCCTCCCAGGCAGAGCCTTGTGCATGCATGCTCTTGATGCTGGCGATGCCATCGGGGCAGTGGGGTCATTTGCCCAGGGCTGTACCTGCTGGGGCAGTCAGGTTGCCAGGTGTAGAATGGACGGGAGGTGGAGGTGGAGGTGTGAGGGGACCGGGGTGGGGAGACTAATAGGGGATGGGTGTTGGCAGGGAGAGCACCCCATCCAGAGCTGAGTGCTGGTGGGATGGGCAAGTCTTGAGGTGGTTGGAGAGAGGGGAGGAGGAAGAAGCCGAGGCGATTCCCAGGCCTGCTGGGTCATCCTGGAGCAGTGCTTGAGGGCCCCCTGGGTGCCGGAACAAGCAGAGATGAGCTAGACAGCCCTGCCCGCGGCTCACGAGAACTCAAAGGGAAGAGGGCTTGCTGCCATCCCGGGCTGTGGAGTCAGCTGGTGGGGATTCTGGGCCAGAGATTCCCCAGGGGCCTCTGCTTCCTCCTCCGTGACATGAAAGCAAAACCAACTGGCCCGTCCATGGCAGGGAGGAATGAGTGACTGTGCATCCAGCTCTTGGCACAGCCTCACGCACTGCCATCAGAGTGACCCCCAGGACGGGGCAGACCTGCCCTGTGGGATTCTGAGACAGTAACGCTTTAAGGGAAGTAGAAAGCCTTATCAATTTCTGCCTCCAGAGCGGCTGCTGGTTTTGAACTGTCGACCTTGCAGTAAGCAGCCCTGGTAATTTCTCAACAAAGGAGGTCTGTATGGAGGTGCAAGCTGAGTGCCTCACATCGGGGCCCTTAAAGCACCCCAAGGCCCTCGGGCAGGGGAGTCCCGGTACACGTCGAACGGGCGTATTCCTAATTGTCCTCCAGCAGATGCGGCCATGGCATTCCTTCCTGGATTGATATTTGGGGGTCTACGGTACTCAGAGGTTTCTTTGATTTTTAACATGCAAAACTGTGAGAAGCAAAATAAATTTTCTTCCTTTTTAAAAATTTGTAATGCTAACACTTCATTATTGGTATCACTTGGGTGTTTCAAACGACATGGATTTTTCATTCAGTTTAGGGAACATGATATGTTCAGTTAATTTACAGGAAAATTTCCACTGTCTCATATTTTAAAGATCACCTTGCTCTCACAATATGCATATTATCAAATGCATTTATTATTAAGCAAATTACATGAAATAAGAATGTTTATGTATTTCCACACAAAATGTCTACTAAGTAGGTCACACAATTTTAGACAAAGACGATAAATTATAAATGTCTATGGAAAGACTGCAAAAATACACGTTCACCGTGGAAAATATTGGACTAATACAAAAAGTAGAGAATAATTCTAACAGATTTGGAAGAAAAAGCACAGGAAATTAACTTGTTATTCATATGGTTGTCCAAGTCATATGATCTGTTTTTCCCCAAAAAAAACATGTTATTGGGGCTCCTACAGATGTCACCCCATTCCACAGTTCCACCTCACCAGGCAGTGTTGTGCGCTTGCGACCACAATCCATTTCAAAGCATTCTCTCCTTCTTGACCTCCTTGATAGCAGCCCCCTACCCCATGGTGCCCCCCCAAGAAACACGTATTCTACTTGTTGCCTCATAGGTTCATCAATCCTGGGTTTCATACAGCTGTGCAATATTTTTGAATATCTTTTAAAATACCATGCTTATTGTAATAAGTGTGGATATATGTGAATACATATTTATGACAAACCATTTGCTTTTTTATATGTGTTAAAAAAACTATTATTGATGTTCTATTTAGGTCAGCTGTCTCAGACACTGATAGCACTCCGCTGTCTGCAGGCCACCTGCTAAGGGTCTGTCTCGGCCCAGACTCCTGCTCATCTCCATTACGTGGCGTGGCTCTAGATTTTGGCCTTGGCTCCCACCAGGATGGGTTAGCAGGTGGGCTGTATAGTATTGAGCTGGACCCAACCAGGGCTGAATACTAATGGACTGAACTCATTAGTCCAGCTCTGGATCTCAGTGGTGCACTTGCTACAGTGGATCCCAGGCTGGTTCCAGCCCTTGCTTCTTGGGAGAAATAATTCACCCACGGGACCCAGCATCTAACAAAGCATCCAAGCCCCAAGCTCACTGCCATGAGTCAATTCTGACTCATAGCAAACCATAGGGCAGAGTAGAACTGCCCCTGTGGGTTTCTGAGACCGTACCTCTTTATGGGAGTAGAATGCTTCCTCTTTCTCCTGTGCTCCGGCTAATGGTTCGAACCGCTAGCCTTGTGGTTAGCAGCCCAGTGCATGAGCCACTAGGACACCAGGGCTCATAGTTCTTTTGAAAGTAAGAGCACAGAGGTTCCGTGAAGCATGGCACAGTGTTCGTACACTTGACAGAGGGCCAAGCCCGCTGAGCACCCCGCCTGCCTGGTGGGTTTCTTGTCATCCTTAACCCCCTACCCTCTCGCCCTGGCCCCTGCCCCAGAGTGACCCTGTGAGTGGGATTGTTTTGCTGGTAAATGTCTAAATGTTTTTGGCCTTGCTTCTTTGAGCTTGCTTTCCTCAACAATTCCTCATTCCCCAAATGGGGTTACCTTTTCCCACCACCCTACCCCACCCCCGGCTCTAAGCTGTACCTACCTAGCAGACTCCTCCTCTAGCCTCTGTTCTTGTACCTCGGAGACAGAAGATGATATGGCGCAGGTCAAAGCAGCGTGCTTTAACTGATCCCTACGAGAGCCAGCAGTGCATCGCACCGGGCACATTCGCTGCAGGAGACCTCTTTGAAGCGTTGAAAAGCAACCGTGTTTCTTAGAGGATGAATGTGCCCTTGACCCAAGCCACGGTGCTTCCAGTCACCTCGTGTGTGTGTGAACGTTGAACATCGAGCACGGAAGACTGAGAAAGAACCGATGTGTCTGGATTACGGTGCCGGCAGAGACGATTGGAAGTACCATGGGTTGCCAAAAGAAAAGTCAAATCTGTTTGGGAAGAAGTACAGCCGATAACACTGCTTGGGGACGTACTTTGGATGTGTTGTCAGGAGAGACCTGTCGCCGGAGCAGGACATCGCGCTCGGTAAAGGAGAGGGGCAGCGGAAACGAGGGACATCTTTAACAAGATGGATGGACACAGTGCCTGCAATGGTAGGCTGGAACACAGCAGTAAACGCGAGGACGGCACAGGGCCAGGGAGGATTTGTCGTGTTGTACATAGGCCCACTCAGCACCACCTAAGAACCACGACAATGGATAGGTTGAAGGGACTCTCATAAGAAAACTCATCCTTTAGAACCAAATGCCTCCTGACATGGAGCCAAATGGCTCATGTCACTGCTGCTGCAGTGGCACCCGGGCTGTTGTTAAAGCAGATGCTGTGTTTGAGGTCCTGACAGTCCTGCTAATGCTGCTCCTTGTGTCTGCACTCACAGGGGAGGATCCCAGTAATCCTGTTTTTAAATATCAGTCTAGTTCTTGGAGTGGAAAATGGAAGAAAACACTAGTGTACTGTAGCTTGTTGCTGCTCTTTTTTTTCTTACAGTCCTATTGGCACTTCATCCACCTATCATATTATTCAATCGTTCCATCTTCGTATCTTGAAAACATTGCTTGTTGCCGATCAGATCACCTCTTCGCTTTCCATGGAGTGCTGTGTGCCCCAGCCTGCTTGTCCTGCAGATAAACTGATGACCTCACTCCCGCTTTGCAAGCAACAACAACAACAATAACAACAACATGAGGGGGAACGTCAAAATGTTCACAGAAAATAGAATGATAAGATAATGGAATTTTTCCACAAACTTTTTGAAGTCCCCTAAAATGTGACTCTTGACCCGGTCATTACACAAGTGTCGGCTCAGGCGTGGCTCAGATATAGTCTAACCCTTCCGTGAATAACCTGGAAGTGAAATGGCACTCTGGAAACGTGGAGCGGCCAACAAGGAGTACAAGTCCTTCCAGAAGAAAGATGACCCCACTTCTAGATTCCCAGCACCTCCCGTGGAGGCTTGAGCAGAAGCTGTGGGGCTGGGAGTGGGGGTGGGGTGGGCGATGTGGCTGTGGAACCCAAAGCAGGAGCTGTTTCTCTCCCCAGTCTGTCCCGAAGAAGAGCAGGGCTGCTCCTGGTTCCATAAGGCATCAGGAGATTCCATAGGGCATCATGAAGAGAGCCAGTAACCTGGCTTTTACAAATCGCTGTCAGCTTGTTCTTATCGATCTGTGTATAATCAGCTGTCGTAGCTCCTTCCCTGCCCTGCGTTCCAGACAGACAGCCGCTGCCGCCTGCTCATCCGCAGCATCTGCCCCGCTGGCACCACCACCCCCGACACCCCAGAAAAAAGGCTTCTCCAGCACACTAATGTTTCCGTGCAGAAAGGATTTCAGGGGTCGTTTTAAGGAACCTCCGGGACTTCTAGGATTGTCTTTGTCCCCGTGTCCCCCATCTGCCAGATTTCCAGGAAACATACGATATAATGCTGCATGGTCCCCTGACCCAAATAGTTGACTGAATAATAAACCTCTAGTATTGTTTGTAACTTTGTTTTCATTCTTGGGAATTCTTCAATAGTAAAACACCAAACAAGAAGCAACTTGGTGGGGCGGGGAGGTGGGCCGTTACTGAGGGGCATTGATCTAATTTCTGGGAGGTTGGGGGAAGGTTTTTTTGTTTTGTTTTCTACCCTGCTTTTGTTTCTCTGTCCTCGATCCATGTCTCCGATAATACGTTTGCTGGACATTTTCCTGGTTGAGACAGGTATTTTAGAAACAGCCTCTGACACCTCCCTCTGGTTCTCTAGGTGGCAAAGTCCAATTCGCAAGCAAATGAATTAAATGCTTCTCTGGAGCAACTGCAAAGCAAGATAGAAACCTGCCGCAACTTGCGAGAGAGAGATGTAAGTGCAGAGCACAAGTCGGGCTGGGAGAACAGCAAGCATGCCGCCTGCTGGGACCTCCGCCCTGTGACTGGCTTAACTCTGTGGTTTGGACTCTATCCCAGAAGTCTCCAGCTCCAAGGAGCCTTGGAAGACTTCCTGGAGTTGAGGAAGAAAGGAGAAATCTCCCACCTCAAACCCACCCCCCACCCCCTTCCATAGCCTGGCAGGTGGAACCCCGTGAGTGTGAGTGCGGGCCTTACTTGTGGCTTCCTCATCCCTCTCCCTCCCAGCCCCCCCATGCACCCAGGCATCCCTGGCTGTAGGCAGCACTCAGCCCTGCCCTCTGTCCCGCTGCACACCTGCCTTCTCTCTGCTTCCTCACTTAAGGCTTCAGGTGTTACTTAGCACACAAGCTGATCTCATCTGTTCTTTGTACCTACACTGTGAGAAGTCTGAACGGAACAGAGTTTGAGGGTAGACCGCTTCTTGGGAAGTTCCCACCGGGTCCCTGACAGCACCAAGGGCTCTCTGGTTCACCCCCCCACCCCCCCTGTCCCAGCCACCCCGAGTGTGCCTTCCTCTGCCCCTCAGGCTCTCAGCGCCTCATTCCGGCACTCTGAGAGCCAGGTCCCCAGCCCGACATACATCCTCTTCCGTCTCAGTGATGCTGACTTGTGGTCTTATTGTCATTGCAAACTGACTGTGACTTTTACTTTTCTCTTCATTACTTTTCTCGCTGCGAAGTAATGTGCACTTCGCATCCCCCACCCCCCCAGTGGGTGGTCCTGCTGTCATCCATCGCCATGCCCCCAGTCACCTGTGTGAGTCTGGGCCTCCACGGGGGCCTTTGCACTGCCGAGGGGTGCACAGAGGAAAGGGCTCTGTACACTTTGCCCTTGGCTTCCCGGGGCCGCAGAGGACCCAGGGGAATGTGGTGTGACCATCCATGTCCACAGCTCTGGAGGGAAAGCCACGTCCTCTCCCAGGTGCCCTCAATGCCTGCCTCTGCCATCTCTAGCTAGTGCCTGGGGTAGGCGGGCAACAAGGGGACCAGGCGGGGGGAGTTTTGTGAGTTTGGGCCTGGTGAGGCTTGATTGCTTGGTTTGATTACAATTGCCGATTACGCCAGTATGTCACGAGCCGCGTGATCAATAATTACTTTCCGCTCTTTGATGGTTTCGAATGCTCAGTTTCTTCTCTGCAAAGGTACATCAAACAATCTAATCATCCTAAAATTAACTCGAATGATCAATTATAAGAGCATTACAGCAAATGGCCAGGTATAAAGGCAACACACCACACACATTATTATTTCAGCACCATAGTGCCCGCCCAAAGCATTGCCTTCGTCCGTGTGCTCACCCGGGCAGAGTTGGGGAGAGCAGGAGTTGATGTCTCCTTGGTTCCCAGCTTTCCAAAAAGTCAGGGTCTCTACCCGGGTTGTATAGACAGGTCAGCTGGCCGTTTGACGCCTTCTGGAAATTCCGTGGCGTCTTGCCAAGTCTTATCGGGGTTTCCAGACTTTCCAAGGTGGCTCTGTAGACCATCTATTGGTTCTTAGTGGCTCAACATTTAAGCTGTGCCTAAATATTTCATTTCTTTAACAAAATGGAGTTTCTTGTGTCCATGTCTTGCAAGGTAGTTCTGTGATGCTCTCGTGTGCCCCAGCCTGCCTGTGGGGTTGGGGGAGCCGTGTCTGACATATCTGCGGAGCTCTGGCTGTAGCTAGGGGGTTTGGGGATCAGCAAATTGCAGCACGAGACCCGTATATGACTTTTTCCAGTGTATACCTGGCTCTGAAGTAAAATTGAGGGAAAAAATTTAGGGTATTATTTTTTAATCATTTTATTGGGGCTCATACAACTCTTATACAATCCATACATACATCAATTATGTAAAGCACACTTATACATTCATTGCCCTCATCATTCTCAACATTCGCTTTCTGCTTGGGTTCCTGGAATCAGCTCATTTTCCTTTTTCCCCTCCCCCTCTCTCCCCGCTCCCTAACCTAAGGGTATTATTTTTAAGGGTGTAAATTTAAGTAGAGAATGGCGATTTCATTTGTTTGTAAAAAAAAATATTCATGAATCTCAAATAATGTTTAAGTTGTTGTGAGAGACAGGATTGGCTCTTTCACTGCTAACGCTCGCCGGCCCCTGGCCTGGGGAGATCACTGCTCCAAGGAGGGGCCAGGAGCCAGCGAGACCTCGGAGTAGATGGCCGCCTTGCCCATCGTGGTGTCAGCCCTGTCCATCCCAGCCTGTCCTGCTAAGGAACAGCCCTGTGGGCGCTGCAGGGGACACATTTCATGAGTCCGTCCGTAGATGGGAGGCTGAGTCCTTCCAGTTTCAGTCATTTGCCCAGACATGAGAATGGCCCGTGCCCACATCCCCCAAAGAGAATGGCCCATACCCACATCCCCCACCCCACAGGGTCCACCCTTGAAGCGAGAGGCCCCCATGGAGTGGAAAGACACCAGTTAGGACTGGACTCCACCCCCACTTGCCCCGGTTCCTGAGGCTCCCCCTCCCAGGCTATCTCCACGTGGCTCTCTCTGCTTTCTCTAGATGGTGACCACAGAAGACATGCTCAGCTTTGTCCAAACGTGGATCACAAAAGTGAACCAGAGGATGCAGTACCTCAACTGCAGCCTGGAAGTGGTGACCGTGTCTCAAGTGGTCTTTTCCGTAAGGGATGGGACGGGGCGAGGGAGAAGGGTACTTGGGCTGAGTGGGCCTGCGGGGCTCAAGGGAGCTTCAGGGAGGAGAGGGCCCCTGGGCCCCTCCCTGCTGGACATCAGGCCTGCAGGGAGACCTCGGATGCTTAGGTCCTAGTGTCATGTATGGACCATTGTTGGCATTAGACTCGGCCACCGCTGCCTTTTCTCTGTCAGGACCCTCCACTCACCTGCTTCCCTCACTCTCAGCCCGGACCCCTGTTTCTTCCCATCACACCCAGGTGCAGCCCTTGACCCTCCCGGGCCCCCTACTGTCCCATTTAATCTCTCCATTCCTGTCCCACCTGGCTGCCTGTGCCCTCCCTCCACTCTCCCCAGCCCCTCCCACCCCACCTGCCTCCACAGGCTATTTCTCCAGTTGCAGCCAGGCCTCAAATCAGAAAAGACCCATCTGACCTCTGACTAGGCCATGGCTCTGCCCTCAGAGTCAAGTCCAAACCCATCACCGGACAATTGAACAGGCTGTCTCCTCAAGACTGTGAACCCCAACGAGGGCAGAGCCTGCATTGTCCCCACTCCACACCCCAGCTCACCCCACCCCCTGCCCACAATTCCCAGGAGGTGCCCGTTGTTTCCTGGGGAGGGTCATGGGGTCAGTGGCATGCATACAGGGAATGCTCCTCATAGTCTGGGCTGGCCACCCTCCAGTCCTTGTCTGTCACAGCCTCACTTCAGGGAGGGGCTTCCCACCCTGCCACCAACACATGAATCCATTCCTGCTGCAGACTCCCAAGAGTCTGGGCCCTTCCCTCCGAGGGCTCCCAGCGTACCCCTGTGAGCTGACAAAGTAACACGGGAGCATTGTAACTCACCTCGAGCTGTGGGCCGCTAATGCAACTGATGCTTTCTCATGAGAGGAGTTGGCCACTCTTTCTCTTAGCTCTTCAGTAAAAAAGACATTGTCCTGGCGTACCTGTGGAGTCCACCCCGAAGATCTGCAGCCTCCCGCCTCACTTGAATCTCTCAGAAGGTTCCATGCTTTCCCTGCAAAGCACTGTTGGTCTGGGTGGAGCAGAGAAACAAACCCATAGACACTCATGTGTATAAGAAAGAGCTTGATATACATGAGTAGTTGTATTTTGAGAAAACATCCCAGGCCCATCCAGATCAAGTCCATAAGTCCGATATTATCTCATATATCCGTTACCAATCTAAAAATTCCTCTTCAGACTCACAAAACACATGCACTGATGCCAAATTCTGGAAGATCACAGGCCAGTGGGTGGAAGGTCTTGTGGATCCAGTGGCAGTGGAAGCATCTTAGTGCTGGCAGGGATCTCCATGTGACTCCTTCAGCTCCAGGGCTCTAGGGTAGCTCCATGTGTCTTGTCAGCAATAAAACGAAGCAGAGTGTCTCTGTAGCTGGCCTCCAGTGAGCCATTTATCTCCTTGGTGCCTCCAAATAAGGTCATCAAGCTGGGACCTGATTGACAGGCCAAACTCCACCCCTTCCCAGGTTGACAGGAGATTATGTAACTGCCACGGCACCAACTCCAAATGGACCAAACCTTTGTTTTGCCTAAGTTCATGCTAAGGACTGCTGCTCCCTCAAGACCCAGGACAGTCTTGAGGAGAGCAGGCCCTCAGGAAGCACTTCTGTAGCCACTTAGGCTAACGTGCACACGGGAAGGGACAGCCCTCTAAGGGAGAGGTGGCCGCCACTGCTTTATAGACGGGAAAAAGAGGCTTGAAGGGGAGTGGGGAGGGCTGACGCTTGCCTCCAGCCACAGTCCCTGTGTGTGTTGGGTGTGGAAAGTGGAGCCAGGCCTGCTTGCCTCCCCTGATGGCCAGGACTGGTCCTCACAGATTCTACCTCTCCTCTGGGGCCTGCAGGACAACATCATTACAGTTGACTCAGAGATAGATAGTGACCTCCTGGTGTCATCGGATATCCTTGAAGAGGAGACCAGGACGGACATCGTCTCCCCAGAGTCCTTTGCCCAGCCGATCCGCCTGGGGAAGTCCATGATCGAGGACCCAGTGGTGGAGGTGATCAAGAGGATCCTGCAGTACGTGGCCCTGGGGGTGGGGCGCAGCACAGTGGGGGCCCCACGGTACAGCTTGAGCCTTCAGGGTCCCACCCACTGGGGTTTCTCTCTGAGCCCTACCCTGACAGCCTGGCACCTACCAACAACCACACACATCCTGATGAGCCAAAAGCACTCTCAGCCTTTGTCTTTGGGGCAGGGGCCACCATTCCCTCCCAAAGACAGACTCAAGAAGAGGCTGCCACCGCTGCCCGAGCCCAAGTCATCCTGGCGGTCACCTCAGAAAAACTCACGTTCCTTCCCTTTGCTTTCAGGATTCCCAGCACCAAATACTCCAGCCACTCGCACGAGAAGGCCCAGTCACAGATGGGTAAAGGTTCACAGCCTGGTTAGTCCCTGGGCATTCCCCCGGGGGGGGGGGGGTGATGACGCAGGGACCAGCCTCACCTCCTGTCCTCTGCTCTTGTTCTGGGCACTCATCGTTCAAAGTCTTCAAGAAACCTATGCGTCGGGGGGAGAACCCGAAGAAGGCCATGTCCATTGGCAGTGCCACCTCGATTGGGAGGTAGGGCCCCTGGGCTGGGACCTCCCTTTCTCCACCCCTCACCCTGCCTCCCTGAGGAGGGCAGAGAGGAAGGACCTCATTGCTTGGCCACTCTTGGTCATCAGGATGCAGCTGCACCTGGGTCTGAGTGTGTTCCCACCCCGAGAGGTCTCTCATCTGGGGTGGGGGGTGGGGTGGTGTACTGGTTGCGGGGATCGAGCAGGCTCTGGAAAAAAAAGAACACCATGCTTGGTCCAGGCAGAGGGGCAGTGAAAAAGAGGAGGCCCCCATGTGAGCTTGATTGACACCTCGGCTGCCCCCAGGGGCTCAAGGGTGACAAGGGTTGTGAGGCTGGCAGGGACTGTGCAGTGTTTCATTCTGTCAGACGGACAGATGGCTGCTGTGAGTCACAGCCGAGTCGACAGGCACCTAACCACAACCAACACACCTTGGTGGACCCTGACGACCAGGGATTCGATTCCGACTCATAATAACCCTGCAGGCCAGAGTAGAACTGCCCCCGTGGGTTTCCGAGGCTGGTATACCTTTACCGGTGAGCAGCCCCAGGGGGTAACCCAGCACCGTGCCTGGCATGGTTGAGTGTGTGGTTTTTGTGCACAAAGCCTTGAGAGAACCCCCCGCTTGTTTACAAAATGCCAGGGGTGCCCGATTACAGCAGAGGCCTTCTCCCGGTCGTTTGCAGCCAAGAGTGCAGAGCCTGGGGTTTCCAAGGCGGGGACCTGCCAGAGGAGCTGGCGAGGGAGGCCCGTATCTGAGACACCTCCACCTTCCGTCCAGTGGGTGAGCGCTTTTGCCACCCAGCGGCTCCTGGTTATGCTCAGAATGCAAGAGCCACCTGCCTGAAGTTCACGCTCAACTACACTCCCTGCCGCCCGGGTCGGTGCCCACTTGCAGCGACCCAGCAGGACAGAGTAGAACTGCCCCTGTGGGCTTCCGAGACTGGAACTCTTTACGGGAGGAGAAAGCCTCTGGTGTCTTTGAGGCTCACAGCCCAGTGACCACGACGCCACCAGGGCTCCCGACATTCAACTCGGCACTCCACTTCCCATGGGCTGAGCCTCCGTGTGGCAACAGCCTGCTTTCCAGGCAAAGCTCCTGGGCCTCTCTCTACTGCCTCCCTGCGGCCGCTGCGGGCAGACATCGGCCTAGGGCTCCTTACCAACCAGGAGGAAAGCAGCGGTGTCTGCCAGGACTCAGCCCCAGGAGGGGAGCCGGTGGCCAGTGGGTGGGCCTTCCCAGAAGGACCCGGGGCAGGGTCCCCATGGGCTCATTGGCCGGAGTCTCCAGGGCCTCTCCCCTGTCCCACAGCATCAGCCGGTACTCCAAGCACATGCGAGTGGATAGGAAGTACCAGGTCTTCGGGGAGAAGCCGCCTTTGTCATCTGAGTAAGTGTCTCCTGGCTCTCCTGTTGACTTTCTCCACGGGCACTCAAGTCAGCCTCAACGGAGGGGAACTCAGAAGGGTGTGTGTGTGTGTGCAGAAGCCTAGAGGGAGAGAGAGGGGCAGGGCAGACAGTGAAGTGTCTCTCAGACCCTTGTACTTACCTGGGTTGAATGTCAGCTGCATTCACCACAGGCTCACATTTTTCTCAGCAAAGCTTTGCATAGGTGGTCAGAGGGCAGTACATCTCTTTGAGGTATGTTGGTTTGTTCTCCTCAATCGCCCCTCCCCTCATACACACGCACATATACTTCCTTTTAAACTTTAAATTTCAGTGATTAAGATGATCTGGGTCACCTAGTATGGCTCGCTGGCAAGTAAACGAGCAGAATTTCAAACTCAGACATGAAAAGCACCGAGAAACTATGGAGACCTACAAAGAGTGGTCCCCCACCTCCCGCCCTCACCCCCACCCCACAAAGGGCACTCACAGTCCCCGTGGCACTGTCAGGTGAGCATCGACTGCTCACCACAAGGCTGGTGGTTCAAACCCGCCCGCTGCTCCGTGGGAGAAAGATGAGACTGTCTATTCTTGTAAATGTTGATAGCCTTAGAACTCTATGTGGAGTTGCCGTGAGCCAGAATACACTCCGTGGCCCTGGATTTAGTTTTAAGGAGCCCTGATGCTAGAGCAGGTTATGCATTGGACTGCTAACCTCAAGGTCAGTAGTTCGTACCCACTGGCCACTCCATGATACAAAGATGAGGCTTCAGTCCTAGCCTCAGAACCCCCTAGGGGCAGTTCTCCTGTGTCTGTGGAGTCACTTTGAGTCCACCGACTCAGTGGCAGTAAGGGTTGTTTACAGTCGCAGTACCCCTTGCCTGTCAGCCCTTTCAGCGCTGGGCTTCCCTGTGGGGTCCTGGGTGCCAGGCGCAGGCCAGTGCCGGTTACTGAGAGGGCAACCTGTCTACAAAGTACCAACCACGAGGGTCTCTGAAGCTAAATCAGATCTCCTGCCATTTGTTTTTCTCCCTGGTCTCTCAGAATATTCCTGATTCGCCCAAATGACAGTAAATTCATTGTCACAGAAGATCACGTAACTGGTTGGTGTACAGTTTAGAAATGTGGCCGACAGCGATGAGTCTGTACCTGGGTCAGGCACTGGTACCTGCAGGCTGCCTTCCAGTCGGTTCCTGATAGGGGCTTTCGGGGACTCTGCACCCAAATGGGGCCAGGCAGCCTCATCTTTCTCCCGCAGGGCAGCTGCACGGTCAGCACCCGAGTGGCCCAAACCCAGGCCCTGGAAGCTCTCATTTCTCTCTTTCTTTTGAGCCATTTCACTCCGTGGACCAGAACCTCCACTGGCTCGGTGTCTGAGACAAGGTGTCCAGAGGAAGGATGTTTGAGCCTCTGGGAGGTCCTGGTTGTTGGATTAAAATTTGTGAGACACATTTGTTCTTCTTTCTGTAGCTCCTGAGCTCCTGGCAGGGGCTGGAGCTGGATTGGGGTGTCCGTGTGAGCTTTACAGACTGCGGGGCAATTTCTCAGTGCCCACGTAGCCCCCATTCTGCCCTGGGGATGCTGTGGGGCAGAGGTATACTCTGAGAACATCACAACTAGGAAAGCAGCCAACGGCACTGCCAGGGCTTGAGAAAGAACAGCAGGGCTCCAAGGGCAAGTGTTCACGGGGGAAGGGGTTGTCGGAGCCAAGGTCCTGGGTCAGAAGTGAGTGATGATTGGGAGGAATGATGCTAAGCTGCTGAGGACTGAAGGACCAAAGAGAAGCTCAAATAGAGCAGAGACCCTTGGAAGGGCTCACACGTAGTCTGTTATGTCAGAGACATTAAATTTGACAAATAGAAATGTTAGGTATGGAAGTCTTTGCGCATCAGACAAACTGATTCTCACCAGACAGCTGGGTCACTGCACGGGACCACGGGCCTCATTCGGTTTTGCCTCTGGTGATGTGCCCAGACCCTTGGGTCTCCCTTGCTTGTGTTACAGGAATTTTAAAGGGATCATCCTGTCCCTCCTCTGGGATAGCAATGAGCTGCTGCTGTCGGTCATCGAGGTGAGGACCACTGCCCAGTCCCCTGCCACTGCTAGCCTCGTGTCCCCAGCTGCCCCTCCCTCCTGCAGCAGGAAAATGAAAAGGGATTCCAGCACCTGTCATCCTGTGTCATGTGTCCCTCCAGGCAGGCAGCAGGGCACATTTCTAGGTCACCAACTGTACGTCAGATCCAGGGTGTGCCAAGAACAAGCCCAGCCTGGGGCCCCAAGGAGCCCTGCGCCCAGCTGGGAAGCAGACAGGCATAGTGGGGGCTCAGACACAGGCGGGTGGGCTATGGGAACTGACTTCTGGGAAGATGAGCACAGAGATTGAGGGGTAGTGAGCAGGCTGGTTCATAGCCAGTGAGCGGAGCGGACTCCCCAGGTGAGGGCCCAGCCTTCTCTTGCAGGAATTTTTCCGGAAAGAGAGACGCCCCGTCACCAGGCCTGACTGCATGTTTGAGACCTTGGACCAGTGCTCAGAGAGCACCTCCAAGAAGATGCTGGAGTACCAGAACCAGACGGACGAGTATCACAACTCCTGTCTCATCGGTGGGTTCTGAGGGCAGGCCAGGTACGATGCACCTGAGGTCTAGACTGAGCTAGACGAAGGCTGCAAGTCACAGAGAGCCTTCCCTGTGAAAAGCTGAAATCTTGGAACGGCGAAACAGCTTTGGTTAGATGTAATGGGGGTGTGGGGTCAGAGGTGGAAGATGACGGAAGCCAAACAAAAAACCATATGTCCGCTTTTCTTGAGAAATGTGGTGTTTGGTTCCACTAACAATAAGTTATTCCTACTGTAGGTATGTGTTAGCTACCTACTGGCCTGTGCTAGACTGGGCTAAAGATGACAGATACAAACAGGGAATCAGGACAAGAAAGCAGACATTGAACTGTGCGTGTGCATGTGTGCGTGCATGTGCGTAAACAAACTTTATTGTGAATTAGGTGACGGCTTATAGAGCAGAGAGCATCGGTTTAGCATTCCACAGTCCCTATACACGTTGATTCAGCTCACCCACTGTCATCGCCTCAATGTCCCACGGCCACTCCCACTGCCTCCCTGTGTTCTAGGTTCCCACCCTCCTCCTCTCCCAAGCCTCTGAACTTTGTCCTTGGGCACTGGCTGCCCTTCTGATCTCAAATGATTGATTATTCTAACTAGCTTGGAGGTGAGGACCCTAGTCATGGGGGTTCTGCTGTGCTTTATCCAATCAGGAAGCCTGATCTCTTTTATCATGTTGGGTTCTAGTCCACATTTTCTCCCCCTCTTTGCAGGACCAGCTCCTAGGATTCCTCTTAGTGCAGGCGGTGGTAGGCACCAAGTGCCACCTTCTTCTTCTGGTCGCCCGAGTTGCGGACACTGGTGTTTGCACAGCCCATTAATCCCCCGGACGAATTCTTTCCATATGTCTTCCAGTGTCCACCACGAGTCTTCCCTCAGGACCGGGGGGCCAAGAATTGCAGCTTCACTGGCTGCTCACACGCTCGTAAGACCTTAGTCGGCATTCAGCAAGGATGTAGAGCCATGTGCCCTGTGACTCAGGATAGAGAACTATGTGTTCTGTGACTCAGTTGGTCTTTGTGTCTCCCACGTCCACAGCCCTAAGGCCCCCCCAGGCCCAGGGACTCATTCCATCAAGGTGCTTGTTATGTCTAAGAAGTTTTCCAAACTTTGCCTTCTGTGTGCTCCCTGTACAGGAGTATTTGCAGCCAAGGCAACTAAGTACACACATACACGTATCCTCTGCCAAGCCTGTGTGTGTCTGTGGGCATATCCCTATCGCCCTCCCTCCCGCGCCGGCTCAGCCTGCGTGTCTCTGAGAGCACCTCACAGATTACCACTCCTGCAGGACTGTGCCACGAGCAGTGTTTGCCTCAATTGCCTGTAACTCTGGCAGTGTCTGCCCCCTGCTCCTGAAGTTTCTCCCAATCGCCTCCTGACTGTTTATTGATTGCCTTTCCCTTTACTCAAATTTGCAATGTCTGCCCTCTAGCTAGGGACTTCCTCTCTTCCCCTCTAAAGCATCAAAAGATACTTCCTATGAACAGCTGCGTGCCCGTTCTGTTGGTTACAGCGGTGATGGTTTCATTGAAAGAGCTGTGCAGGGCACCCAGTCTCACCGCCGTTTGTTCTCCTGTATTTCTCTGCCAACTGTGTCCCTGGCCAGCCATGTTTTAGAGGGCGGCTCTGGCTCAGGATCGACTCAGTAGCACTGAGTGTGTGAGTGAGTAAGTGTGTGAGTGAGTGTGTGAGTGAGTGAGTGTGTGAGTGAGTGTGTGTGAGTGTGTGAGTGAGTGAGTGTGTGTGTGAGTGAGTGTGTTAGTGAGTGAGTGAGTGTGTTAGTGAGTGAGTGTGTGAGTGAGTGAGTGTGTGATTGAGTGAGGGAGTGAGTGAGTGTGTGAGTGAGTGTGTGTGAGTGTGTGTGAGGGAGTGTTAGTGAGTGAGTGTGTGAGTGTGTGAGTGAGTGTGAGTGTGTGAGTGTGTTAGTGAGTGAGTATGTTAGTGAGTGTGTGGGTGTGAGTGAGTGTGAGTGAGTGTGAGTGTGTGAGTGAGGGAGTGTGTTAGTGAGTGAGTGAGTGTGTGAGTGAGTGAGTGTGTGAGTGAGTGAGTGTGTGTGTGAGTGTGAGTGAGTGTGTGAGTGTGTGAGTGAGTGTGTGAGTGAGTGAGTGTGTGAGTGAATGAGTGAGTGTGTGAGTGAGTGTGTGAGTAAGTGAGAGGTCCTCACGGGAGCTCTCTGAGTGGCACAGTTCACTCTCTGTGCTGCTGGCAAAGGCACCATGGAGTGCGCCCAGAGGAACCTGGGAAGAAAGGCCTGGTGACCAACTTCCCCAAATTCAGCCAACGAGAGAGTGCAGAGTGGCTCGACTCTTCCACGCCGTCACTGGGGGGTGGTAGAGACCCACCTTCACTCGGGCCACCAAGGATTCACATGGATAAAATCCCAAGAACGAGGGCCCACATGCAAAGCAAACACAAACACAAGGACTGAGAGGCCTCATGAGCAGAACCAGACCCGCAAGGACGTCAGGTCTGGAGAGCGTCAGACCCAAAGGGCTGCACACTGCCCTTCACACACTGACGTTCAGAGGGGTTGAAAATATGAGCAGGGGGAGCAAGCGATTATGAATGTGACCAAGTGGATCTGGAAAACGAGCCAACTGGAACCTGTGTCATGTTAAAAAAGAACAATGAGTAGTGGACATTTGAAAAGATAAAAGGGTGTTCTACACAGCTGAAGGCAGAGCTGGTGGACTGGACACTAGGTCTGGAGACAATACCCAGAACACAGTGCAGAGGGAGGCAAACAGGCGAAGGGAGAGGGATGTGGCTGAAAGAGGAGCGGCCTGTAGTCAGGGGCCTTGGGAGCGCAGCGGTGAAAGTGCTCCCTGCCAAACGAAAGACGGGTGGTTCAGACCACCCGGTGGGGAGAAGAGGTGGCATCGGCTTCCGTAAAGATTTCAAGGCTTGGGAAGCGAGGGGGTCCATTCTACTCTACCCTCCCATGTCACCGTGAGTTGGAATCCACTTGATGGATTTTAATCATTTCAATTATTCCGTTGACACTACATAGAAATTCTACTTGGTGTTTGTTGGGTTTTTTAATGGTTGTTTGCAGAAGGAGGGAGAGAGAGGAGACCACATTTAAAGAGACACCATTGAAAACAAGCTGTACAGAGAAATATTTTAAAAAATGAAGGTCGGGCTGTTATTTAAAGAGACGGGGGAGGACAAGAACTTTGCGGTCTGGTGTCTTTTAGAAGAACTGGGGAGCCCCGCAGAGTATGGAAGGGGGAAAGCCCGTCAAACGTGGTCAGTGCAGCGTTTCCTGTCCTGCCTCGGTCGTGGGGACCCTCTGTCGGGTTAGCTATTGCCACGCTGGGGTGGTGGTGGTGGGGCTAGGTGCCCTCGAGCCCGCCCGACTCATAGTGACCCTGCCCATGTAGCACAGTACAGAACACTGCCCAGTCCTGGGCCTTCCTCACAATTGTTAGGTTTGTGGCCATTGTTGCAGTCACCGTGCCAGTCCATCTTTAAAAAAAAATACATAATTAAGGGGTTTATAAGAGCAGGTGCCAGGTCAAAATGAATATGCACCATACTCAGGATACAGTTGTGCAGTCAGGATAATTTCTCTCCTGCTTCACCTACAGGCAGCCCTCTCTCCGGCCCT
This sequence comes from Tenrec ecaudatus, assembly GCF_050624435.1. Classification (NCBI taxonomy): domain Eukaryota; kingdom Metazoa; phylum Chordata; class Mammalia; order Afrosoricida; family Tenrecidae; genus Tenrec; species Tenrec ecaudatus. The sequence continues at coordinate 35,604,430 of NC_134539.1, forward strand.
CGGCCTCTTGGCCTGGCCACTGTCCTGCCCGGGCAGGGTGAGGAAGCTCCAAAGCTGTCATGAGGTGCCAGTCCACCCTGCCGAGGGTCTCCCACCAGGCCGTAGACTCGGGATTATCCTTTAGGAAATGGGGGGCCTTTGTTGGAGAGATGAGCTTTGCCGCTTAGTACCCTGCCTTCTTCCCTGTGCCCCGACCCCCGCTTCCTCCAGAACTGCGGGGTCAACTCAAGAGATTTGAGGAGCTGCTGCCCCAGGTGTGTTGGCTGGTGACAGAGACTTTCCGGGAGCACTTTTGGAAAAAGTTTTCCACCTCCATCGATGAAACTTACGGGCAGTTCCAGGAGCAGCTGAAAAGGTTGGAGAAAGCCAAGGTGAGGACCCTCGTGACCAGGCAGGTCCCATCTGGGACCACGGGTCTCGGGGGCGCAGAAAGGCAAGCAGAGACGGCGATGGTATGGGATTGCTGGCTGTGGACTGAGGGGGTCGGGGCACTGGGAAATGGGAGCTGAAGCTACATCTGCACGTGCGGCTTCAGCAAATGCCTGGATTGAGTGGACGCACCTGCTGGGTTTGGTAGGGCCATGGTCACTAAGATGAGCACTAGTTTTCCATACAAGTCCTTGGAGCCCCTGGGACATGGGAACTACTGAGCTTACTGGCACGAAACCCTGGTCGTGCTGGACCAGACGCCTCCCTTCCCTTCTCCCTGACCCTCACCGTTGGCTTCAGCCATGCCCCTCCCCTGGGCTGCTACTCTGCCCACCCCAGACTCCTCCCACCAACCAGGTTAGAGGTCACGTCATTCGGTTGTGGCCATAATTGGCAGAGGACATAGGTAGGCCTGTGAGTTTCTTTTGAGGCTCCTGACCGGGAGCCCTGGTTGAAACACCTGCTGATTTCTTGGTGGTTTGATTGAAGGAAGAAAACATGCAGAAGCTCCATCCAACCCTCGGACACCCGGCAAAACTCCGAGAGATCGAGTCTCTATGCCAACTGGAAGAGGAAAGGCAGGAGGAGGAGAACAGCCTGATCAGGAGCAACAGAGAGAAGCTGCAGGTCAGTGTATGTGGGGCACGCTGCCCTCCAGGGACACCGCCATGCCCATCAGCAGCCCCCCGAGGCGCGGGAGCAGGCCCTCTGCTGGGAAGCCCAGAGGGCCGCTTCTGCTGGGCAGCAGGGTCACTATGGCCCATCTTTACTGGCTTTCCTTGATTTCTAAATGTACCCACTGCCCAAGGGGGAATATTCTGGGTTGGTTTGTTTTGTAAGCACAGTTTTTTAAGAGCAGTTTTACGTTCCCCACCAGAGACTGTTTTCACCCCAGGGTGTGTTACTTCCTTGCCTGCGACATAGTTGCGTGGTCCTCTTGACCACTTCTGAGGCCTTCCTCTTGACCCCAAGTCACCTTTGGGGAGTCGCCTCCTGGCCGAGGTCCAGGCGCCAGATTCACGGGAACCCAGCAGACCCAATAGCTTCCATCTCATCTCCTCAGCGGGTTCCAGGAAAAGCTCCCTCCCCCAGGGAACAAGCCAGCCCCTTCCTCGGTCTCCCTCGAGGGCAGCCCCTCCCTACAGCTCTGTGCCCACCACATTCCCTGCAGGAATTAGCTAACAAGTGCGGCCGCCTCTTCATCTCCAGCTTGGCCAACTTCACGGAGAAGTTCCTGCTGCAGTTGGATGAAGTGGTCACCATCGATGATGTCCAGATACCCAGTAGGGGGCTCAGCCATCCTCCATGTGCCGGGGGTGCTCTGCCTCCCCCTGAAACTCCAAGTGGGAGGGGGTGGCAGGGGAGACAACTGTCATTGCCCTAAAATTACAGTCAGGTGGCAGTCCACTTGGCATAGCCCGAGGTCACCGGTTGGGCTTCCCCCCAAAAGGTCAGTAGTTTGAAACCACCAACAGCTCCTTGGGAGAAAGCAGAAGCTTTCTACTCCCATAAAGAGTTACAGCCTCGGAAACCCACAGGGGTCCTATTAGGTCACTGGGACCCAGTCAGCGTGTTGTTGAGAGGTCCCCCTTGGTTGGAGGCTGTCTGAGGGCAGTCACAAGCTACAGCCTGTCTCTTGCCTACCCAGAGATGGAGCCTCTCAAACAGAAAACGTCCATCCTCCTCCGCCGGAAGCTCGCCGGCCTCCCCCCGGAGATAGAGCGGGAGAAGCCCCTGATTGAACGGGGCAGCAGGTGAGCACAGAGGGGCCTGGGGGGCAAATGCTACACGTGGCTGTGATTTGCTTCAGGGCAATGCCAGGTAGGGACTGGGGCTCTGCAGTCGGAGCTGATGACCTGGGGAAGGTGTTGCAGTCTGAGCCTGTTTCCTCACCTGTGAAGTGGGGGTAGAGGCTGGCTGGCAAGGTGTTGTGAAGAGCAAGTTCAGTGTGGTTGCACTTGGAGTGCCAGAGCTTAGCAGCTACTGGTTCACCAGATAAAGAACCAGCCCAGGGACTCAGGAAAAGGAGGAACAGGCTCAGGTCAGTCGTGGCAGAGCGAACCCCTCTTGCTATTGGCCATGTGGTGGACGATGCCAATGTGATGGTCACAACTCCCTTTTGGTGAGCTCCTCCTGCCAGCCGGGCACCATGCAGGGCACCGGGCACAACCACATCCCTGAGGAAGGTCCCCATTCCACAGATGAGGAAAGTCAGGCCCAGGGCATGGCTGACTACTCACCCTGATGGGAACAGAGCTGAGACTGTGTGCACAGTGAATGCCCAGCGGGTGTTTCCTTCCATCCAGATGTTGGAGCCATGGCACCCAGGCGAGGCCACGCCCAGGGGAGCTTTTCATGCCTGCTTGTTTACAGGAAGTGGCCGGGAATCAAACCCACCGAGTTCACCATCCAGAGCAAGATTCTCCTCCGGAAAACAGCATCCATAAACACCGCCAAAGCCACCCTGGGCCACCTGGCGGCTGTGGAAGCTCGAGATGCCGTTTACCTGGTGAACAGAGAGAATGATAGGGTGGGGTTAGGGCACATATCCCAGGGAGCCCAGCACATCTGCTTTTGGCAGTGTGTACCCCCACGTCCAGCTGCCTTAGGAAGGAGGCAGGAGCTCCCTGACACTGGGAACCCCGTCATTTGACCTGTGGGTAAGAGGTCCCATGCAGGTCAGCCTCTACCACCCTCCCCCCCCCGCCAGAGCTACAGCACAGGGGGAGGTTCCCAGGTGTAAAGAGATGAGCTGAGGGTGCATGGTTCCCATGCAGATACTGTAGGTTTAACAGCCTGCGTGCCCATGCTGCCAGGACCCAGCTGAGAGCCACTCCACCCTGAGTACAGGGTGAAGATTGGTTTTCCGGGGGAGTAGTTGAGTCACAGGTGGTCAGACGTGCCAGGCAGGGTGAACAGAGTCGGGGAGGTATGGAAGCAGTGGGGAGAGGGGTTTCCCCGCGGTGAGGGGGACAGGTGGCCGCAGCAGTGACTGCAGGCAGGTATAAAGGTGTAAGCCCTTCCTGGGGGCCTGCATTCTTGACACGGCGCGTGTTCTCTCCCTGAATCCTCTGAACAGCGACTCCACTTTATCCCTAAGTCACTGGTGAGCAGCCGAGGCTCACTCAGAGACTCGCGCCCTTTGAGGCCCTGATGCACAGGCAGAGCCAGGACTTGAACTCAGTGCCTGGTGGGCCCCTGTGATGCCCCCCTGGCAAGGTGGCTGCATGCAACTCCCGCATGGGGGCCATCCCAGCCCCGCCTTGCCTGCAGGCTGTGGGGCCTGGGGCCCAGACAAAGATCCTGTGTGACCCTGGGACAGCCTAGACTCCCTGTGAGCTGCACCGAGCCCCAAATCCCCTTCGGGAGGGCTGCAGGCCTGGCCAGAGCATGCCTGGGGTCTCGAGGGAGGCCAGTAGTGCAGAGTCTGCAGTCTGGCAGGCGGTTTCATGCCTAGCTACAGACCAAGAGGTCACCCAAAGGCACCTCACAAGACAGGCCCTGTCCACAGCCTTGGCAGCCCTGTGGGGGTGTTGTTCTCCTCTGCAGCCTCGGGTCTTCACCTAACAACTAGTCCGCGCCCCCACCCTACCCCCACCCCAGGGCCTCAACTGCCCCATCTGTAAAATGGGGACAGAGTGACCCCAGGTGGAGAGGATTCCCTGAGAAAAGGCTCTGCAGCCCCTGCCTGGGGCCTGGAGCTCCCTCCCCTGCCGACAGCCACGGCCGTCCACTAGGGCCCCTTCTCACGAGGCCCCCTCCTGCCACCTCACTTCCAGAAATACATGGCCTCCTTTGAGGAGGAGACGAAGAAGATACAGAGGGAGAGCGCGCTGCAGCTGAAGGAGGCCCAGTGCTGGAAGGACACCTGGAAGCGTGCGGTGCGCACCATCCAGGGCCTATACCTGTGACACCCCAGCCCCAAATAAAGGCTCGCTTTGCCTGCACTCCTGCTTCCTGCTGTCACCTGGGAGAGCCATCACCCCCAGCGCCTCAGGCAGCCTCACGGTGGCACTCACTGGGTCGCTGGCTGTTAGAGTCAGTCCCTGTTGGTTGCGCCCCTACACCTCCTTGTTTCTGAGCCCCACCCCGGGACTGGCGAGATGTGTGACAGTGACAGACCCCCATCAGGATCCTCCCTTGCTGCTTCTCTGACCTTTCCCCAGATAAATCCCTGCAGTCCCTGAGCTTTGCTATTCGGTGCCCTCCCCCCCCCCCCCCCCCCCCCCCCGTCTGTGTGGCCCCACAGGCTGCACAGCTTTAGGATCAGCCCCTTTCTGCTGACTCACCTGGAGCCTTTGTGGGTGGATTAGGGCCTTTGCTGGGTCAGCGTGGCCTGGGCTCTACACAGGCTTTCAGCAGGGCTTGCACCAGCTCTTCCTCTCACGCGGCTCATCTTTTGTTCTGTTTCATTTCCCCCATACTTAGAACAAATCCACCTGACCTGGAGTGTCTCTGCAGTGATTCGTGAGGCAATCACGGGCAGGAGAGAGCTAGGACGGCGAGGGTGGTCATGCGTGACCCCGAGCAGCCCCACGCTCTGCCCACCCACAACTTTTGGCAAAACTTCATGTAAGGGAAAGTCCCTGGAGCCTGGGTCCCAGCCACAGACCACGCTCCATGCCTGTGGGTGTTTGGTCTCCAAAATGAGTATTGCTCATGTTCATTATGATCAAAATACACTCAGAGATGAGTCACACACACACACTCACGTGTCTGAGGTCAGGGCCCAGCAAGGCACTCCAGAAGCAGTTCCTGCCCCTTGGGAGCTTCGAGGAGTGGAGCACCCGTGCCTGGAGGGGGACTGAGCCTCGGGCTTCGAGGAGTGGAGCACCCGTGCCTGGAGGGGGACTGAGCCTCGGCAGCTCATCTGGTGACAGGAAGGAGCAGGTGTGTGTGTGTGTGTGTACGTGCGCGTGCCTGTTCAGGGCAGAAGAATGTTCTGGTGCAGAGTCGAAAGCGGTAGGGTCTCTACTGCGTTAGGGCCACTGCAGGTTTCGTAGGGTGGTGTGATTACTTAGATAATAATCTTTCCTTAAATCATCACATCCCTGAGGCCAAAGGGTCACTGGCTAGCCTAAAGCCGTTAAAGAAGAGGTCAGGAGGGGCCACAGGGAAGCCAGTGGAAATTTGTGATAACAGCAGCACACTGGGGACAATGTCACCAGTGTCCACATAGAAGAGTTGTTAGCATGAACAGTGTGCTGTGCTAAGTGTGCATCAGAAACACAGAAGAGTACCTTTTGTACTTGTGACCGGTGAAACCCCATCTGTAGAGCTGCCCCGTGGTCGCTGTAAAGGCTCTGAGAGGACGTGTGTGTCTTTCTTGGGCTGTACTTACAGACTGGCACGTCTTATCAGGTGAGGAAAAACCCCAGGGAGCTACAGCTAAGTTCTCGGGGCCTAGTGGCCTCTCCCTCTCTTTCTGAACCAGTGCCTGATCCCCAACAATAGCACTGGCCGCTCCTGTCTCACACTGGTGGTGGCTTGAAGCTTACAGCCAATGTAGCTCTTTCCACACAGGCTCTCCGGGTGTGGAAAAAAATAAGTCCCAGTGGAAAGATCTCCATGTTTCTCAGTCCAGGACAGGCAAGCAATAAACCTACCTTTTGCTGGCTTCACAGCTATGCCTTGATTCCAGGAGAATCTATGCCCCTCTGAAGAAGTCTCTGAACAGATGACCTGCCTTTGGCCAGGCAGACCTATGATGGATCTCCTGCCCAGCCACAAAAGCCACCTGAGCAGAGATCTCGGGCCCCCTGGCCAAAGCCCGTGGGTAGTACATCTGCCACTCCTGAGGGGGGGCTCCTGGGCCCTGCCCTCTGGTCCAAGGATGAGCTGGACGTTTGCTGAGGGACAGTGCCTTCCATGCTGAAAAGGGCTCTTTGCCCTGAGGGGATATGCATCCTGTAAAGCTGGATTTGTGGAGTCTCTTAGTGATACTGAGTTAGCCTACTGACGAAAAGGCTGATAGTTCTAATCCACCCCAATTTGCCACAATACTTCCAGAGGGTCACAGACATTGAAACCCAGTGCACAGTTCTGCTCTGAAGCATCAGGTAGCCACGCCCAGAACCGGTTCCACAGCAACTGGCTGGGTTTGGGTTTTAAGGCAGAATTTAACCCGGGTGCACAGTGGGGCCTTTGGGGACTCCGAACCCTTCTTACAAATCATACTCCAAAGTGTGTGGCTCTGTTGCTCTCGGATCTTCTCGGCCCCTCTCCTCCCTGCAACCGAGCAAGAAACACTGTGCTTAAAGAGTAACGACTCATCCGTATCATCTCGGATGCCCCTGAAGTCTCTTGGAATTGAATTCTATCTAGGACGTGGAGCGAATTCTTGAAACTAAAACCAAACAAAACACCACTTCCTAGCTTATTCTTGGTATGTCAGCTACACAGGAACTTCTGAAAAACCTGCTGATAGGCCTTGGCCAAAACTACCTGCAGAATGGACCAAAGAACATGTGTCACAGGCTAATTAATACACAGATGAAAACATGCTCGGCACTACTCTACACAGGGAAATGCACACTGAAAGCCCAACGTGATGTTCCTAGACCTCTGCTGGAATGGTCACACGCAAGAAGACAAGACGAAGTGCTGGGTGTGAGGCTGACGACGTGCAGGATTCCCGGCAGCTCCAAAAGGGTGCCAACACCCAAGAAGCACCTGGAGTTTCTTAAAATGTTAAAAAAGATACCCAGGAAACAGCAATTCAGCCAACTACTTATGAAAGAAAAAAGGATCACCCCCAAATCTGTACAGACGTGCTTTAGCACCTTTTTTCGTCCTGGGCCCCAGCTGGAAACAAAGCACACGCACGAACTGGCGAATGGATGAATAAGCGGCGGCATAGCCACCCAGTGGCAGCTACTGAACAGGGAAGGGAAAGGGACTGTTGACCTACAGGCAGCATCCATGAAAAGCAAAACAATCCCACTGCGTGAATGAGTCAGTCCCCGCCCCTCGAAAAAGGGCAGTCTCAAAGCAGCCTTCCATTTATATGTACAACTCGAGAAGTGCCGACTACAGTGACAGCAAGCAGATGTGCAGGACAGGGAGGGGCAGGAGCGAGATTACACGGGGCCTGAGGCAGTTTGGGGTGTTAGAGATGCTCATTGTTTGGACTGCCATGATGGTGTCACAGGTGCACACAGGTCAAACCCTCAAGTGGCATATACGTAACACGTGCAGTTTGTTGTATGTCTCACCTATCCATCAATAAAGCTATAAAAAGCCCAGTAGAACAGTAGTCAACCACAGGCCCACAGGAGATGCACGTAGGGTGCAATCATATTGACTACAGGGTACACCGGTGCAGAATAAGAAATAAGCCAATAACTACTGGGTATCCAGTAATTTTACAATGAATGAATGTGAGGCTGATCACGTGCCAGGCCCTAGAACTAGAGGCAGGGACAAAACCAAGCTCCCTGTGCACACAGCTTTAGTTGGAGGATGCTGTGGTTGGCTGGTTTTAGGAAGCAGATGGCCAGTTCTTCGTAGTCTCAGTGTGGGAGCCCCATTGAAACCTACACACACACACACACACAGCCCACCCCACCTCACCCCCCGAGAAACTGCGGGTGGTTTCACACTGCTATGCCACCAGAGGATTATTTTTCCCTCACTGCCATGAGTCAAGGTCGACTCACAGCCACCCTGTAGCATTCAGGGGAGAACTGCCCCTTTGGGTCACCGAAACCGCAACCCCTTATGGGAGTACAACACCTTGTTGCTCTCCATCAGAGCAATGCTGGATCGAACTGCTGACCCTGCGGGTCGCAGCCCAACGTAAAATAGACAGGTGCTAAGGGAGGAAAAATTAAAATAGGAGGCCCCGGTGGAGCAGTGGGTTACATCCCGGGCTTCTAACAGCAAGGTCAGCAGTTCGCAACCAGCAGCCACTGAGATACAAAGTTACCAATCCCGAATCACGTGGGGACCGCTCCGCCCCGCGCCCTAGTGTGACTGTGGGGCGGACTCTGATAGTGCGTTGGTTTGGGGGGACAGGCGGGGGAAATGGTCGGTGTCACGTTGGTTTTTTGGGGGGAAGGCGGGGGAAATGGTCGGTGTCAAAAGAGGGCAGGGGCATTTTAGGCTGTGACCAGCCTCCCTTCTCTGAACAGGTTACTTCTGCGCTACGACCAGAAGGCAGAGGCGTGGAGAAGAAACAGTGTCCTCCCCGGACGTCCACCCCGGACGTCCAAGTCAAGAAAGGTCTGCGCGGGCGGGTGAACGCGGGTGGGAGCGCTGAGGCGGTGCCCACGCTCCCGGGTGGCTCCGGGCCCTCCCGACCCACCGGTACTTGCGTTGCCCACGAGGGGGCACCCGGCCGCCCGCCCTCGGCCGCCGTCCGCCCGTGCGTGGGCACGCGCAGAAACCGCTAGGCGGCGTCGGTTTCCCTCCCCGCGCGCGGACGCCGGCGTGGGCCGCCGCCGCCGCCAGGGGGCCCGCGCGTGCGCAGAGCCGAGGCCGGGGTGTCCGCGGGGCAGGGCGGAGCGGAGCAGCGGGGCGGGGCCGAGCGGGGCGGGGCGGGGGGCTTGCGGAGATTCCGGAGCCGCGGTGGCGGCGGCCGTGAGGGGAAACCGAAAGTGGGCGGCGGCCGCGGCTGGGGCCCTGGCGGAGCCGGCGGTGGCGGCGGCGGGAGCTGGGCCCAGCAGTGCGGGGACGGGCCGTCGGGCTCCGGAACGAGGTGAGCGCCGGTCCTGCGGGCTCGACAGGTGCCGGGCGACGCCGGACGAGGTTTGGGGCGGGCGCCGCGCCCCGGGGCCCCAGCAGGGGGCACCGGCCCGGGCGGGACTCGAACCGGCACAAGCCCCCTCGCCTGCAGCTGCGGGGCATGCCCCGCTCCCGACCCCGGACGCCGAGGCTGGGCGCCGGAGGAGTTAGGAGTTCCAGAGCGTTGTGTGTTAAATCTCGGACGGGACCCCCTCCCCGGGCCGCTCGCCGGGGCGCTCACCAAGGACGGGCTGCAGAGGGGTCCGCGGCGCCGCACGGGGGCTGTGGACAGAGGCCAGAGCTGCACCCCAGCAGTGGTTCCCGGGGCCGGCAGACAGTTGCCCGAGCAGCGATATCCCTTGCCCTGGCTCTTTGGACGCTAGTATCCAACACCCTAGGCTTTACGCTTGTTAAAGGCACCGACTTCCCTTTACCGACCTAGGCGGCCCGGACCAGCCCGTGCAGGCCGTTCCCATAAAGCAGGACGCACATACACCTACCTAGCAAACCGTCAGCACCTGGTGGGGACACAGCGCCAAGCTCAGTGGGAAGCATGGGTCCACGAATAAGTTGTCTCTTACCTTTCACCAGGATCCCCCTACAGGTTAGGTTCACAGCCTCGGCTTGCTTGGAGGGCACTGGTCAGAGTCACATCAGAGGGTAAGTCGGAAAGCATTGCTATAAAATCTCAGACACCTTCGCTGAAGCTGTTGTTTCTTGACCTACCCTCCACCCAGGTGTAGACTCTTCTCTAGCCCTTCCCCCAGAGAACCCTGACTGCTTTCCATGGACGACACAGGTAAACAGCATCCGTGTGGGCCTCAACTCCCACTGCTTTGAAAGGGTCCTTGAGTTTGGGGGGAACGAAGGAGAACTGTGAAGGAGCAAGATCAGGGCAGTAAGGCGGATGGAATAAATGTTCCCAACAGAGTTCGCAGAGGACAGCCTTTGCCATCCTTGAAGAATGAGCAGGAACCACTTGGGGGTCGAGAGGGGAATGTCCTCGGCACAATTGTCCTTTTTCTCACCAGTGCAGTTTTCTTAAAACTTCTAATAAACCTAGTGATCATCCAGCGTCCTTAGAGAAAATCTAACGAGATGGCCCCTTTGGAACATCCCCTCACCCCTCTCCCAAAGAGTCCCCCTAACCTTCAGGGCTGACCCCTTGACCTTGAGTGCAATTGGCCCAGCAGGGCCTCTTGGAAGCCCTGTTTGGATTGGACTTTCTGTTGAAGGCACTCTGAGGAGTCTCAGACAAGTGTCTTACTGGGAAAATTCCCCTGCAGTCAATGGTAGAACTGTAGTTAAACGCATTATGTCGGGCATAAACCAGTGGATGTATGAATTGGAACCCGAGAAACAATGCTTTTTTCACTTGACCCTGGTCGTTTTCATTAACAACCAAAAGGTACCACTCTCAAATGATTTTCAAAGAGCCAGGGAGTAGAATAAATATACCTGCCCCGAAGGATTCTGAAAACTGTCCCACAAAGCAACAGAACAAAACCTCAAAGCCACCACCCCTCCCTCCCACCTTACTCCATCATCCAGGTGGGAAAGCTGCAGAAACAAGAACTGCGCCGCCTCCAGATGTGTAACAGCCTGGCGGCAGGGTGAAATTTAGAACCCAGTCCCCAGCCACCTGCCCTGCAAGTGTGACATGAAAAAGAACCTGCACTGGCCCACCTGGGTTGGGGTCCTCCTCTCTCTCTGCAGTCTGGAACCACACGCTTCCTCTGAGCCTGCTTTGCTTCCATACCAAACGGCAGGGAGAGAGGGCAGAAAGCAGATCAGCCAGGACTGTAAACGCTTCAGTTGATAATGGGAATCGAGAACTAGCTGCCAGCTCTCTTCCTTCCGCCAAACTTTCAGGGTTGAGTATGCTTGCGTTTCAGTTGCTTGGTTCATTTTCACTCTATAGAATAGAAATTGCCACACGTGGAAGATGGCTGCACTTACCCTCAACCGACCTCCGTCATACATGACTTACATGCAAAGTTCTGTGCTGTGTGATGTGTCCTGTGGTCTCTGGATGGAACCCCGGCCGAGGACCCTTTGGCCACCCTCAGAGAACCACCTCTTTGCTGTGATCCAGCAGTTGGCAGGGCCACCTCACTTTAGTCCTTGTAGTTTGGAAGCAGTGTAATACCTGTGAACGCCCTTTTAAGTGTACTGGTTGAATTTGACTGAATGAGCGCTGGTATCCTGCCTCAGGGAACGTCCACTCCTGAAGGACCTCTCTAAGTTCTCCACAGTATGATCTGGTTGGGCACTTACTACGGATGGAAAGGAAAGAAATGCTTTATAGACCAGCTCTCTGTTCGAGAAATTGGTCTTTGCAAGATCTGAGAGTGGACAGAGTGTGTGCTTTGTGTCCGGGCACTTTCAAGTGCAGTAGATAATTACAAGGCAGAAGTTCCTTGGTCGTTGGGAGTGAAATCTAATTTTACATGTAGATGATTTTTATTTCCTTTTTGAAGCCAGGCCTACTTTGTCTTCTACTTCCATTTGTGCTTTACTCATGGGCCATATTTTTTTTAAGTGGGTTTCCAAACAAACGATTTCAAAATAGGTCATTGATTTTTATCTTTTTATTTATTTTGTCAGTTTTTCGTCGAAGACATGCCTAGCTGCCATTCCGAGTATCTGATGGGCACAAGGCAGCCAGAGTGAACCCGGAACAAATGTGGGGGTTTCAGTATGCAGCTTGGTCATGAGTAAGCAGACCCGTGGTTTCCATTAGGCCCCTGGGCCTCAGTTTTGCTTCTAAAGGACTATAAGAAACATTGAAACCCATAGCTCCTGCCCACCCTCCTTATCCGCCAACGAGGACAGAGAGTCCTGAAGTGACCAGCTCCGAAAGCCATGGCTAACTCGTAGCAGAACTAGTAGTAAGATGCACATTCCTGGCTAAGCCACTTGATCATCTCAGGGCTTTCTAGTATTGCGCTTCTGGAAATCTCCTTGCATAATTATACACATTCATGGCTAGGTAGTTCAAAACACAGGCTTGAAAGTGTAAATGGAACTCTAGGGAGGGACTCACCTCAGTCCAGTAATTACCACCTTGTTTTGAAAAAGGGGTTCAGCGAAGGAGTAGTTCAGGTGGTAACAAGTTGACTAATTGAAGAGAGACGCTCCCAAACCTTTAACAAGAAACCTCATCAGGGTCTTTGAGGAAATTCCTTCTCTGAGGCTCTTTATTTGTGAATTGCAGAGTGTTTGGGTTAGGTAGTCTTAAGTGATTTCCCAAAGCATTCTGGGACTTTAGGAGCCAGACTCATTGCAAAATAGTGTCTTCAAGGCGAAGGGCAGTGTTTACGGAAAGCCTGTGCCCTAAAGCGATACTCAGGTGCTTTGAACGGAAAAGACGAAACTCCCCATAGTGATCTCAATTTAGCCTAATAATTTTTCAGCTTTGCTGTGGGATTGCGTACCACTCCACACTCAGACTCGGGACATGAAGACTAATGAAGAGGTTGAGGCCCGTACGGGTAGTAGGCAGTTGGACTCACCGAGGAAAGAGAAAGTATAAGATGGGAGCCAGAATGGCTTGGCTAGTGGTCTTTGGGCGCCAGGAGTGCCTAGCTCTAGGGGTCAGAGGTGCCTGGGTGGAACGGGCCTGAGGATCAACTGCTAAGTGAAATGTCGGTGGTTCCAACCTGCCAGCCACTGGCAATCAGCTCTGTAAAGATTCCAGCCTTGGAGGTGCCATGGGTCAGTTTGACTCTGGCCTGGGAGGCTGCCATGAGTGAGAATCTACTGGAAAGCTATGGTTTGGCTAGGTAGCAGATACCATGTAAGTTATGAGGGGCCGGACTGGAGGTGCCATGACTTTTCTTGGGGGCTTTATTCAGGTATATGAGAGAGAAAAGTTACGAATTTTTTAGTAGTTTTGATAGAGATCATTGCGGTAGTTTTCAATTATGTATTTAAATCTTGCTTTCTCTGAAAGGTGTCATCACTTTCTTCTGTCCCCTGCCCCTGCTTCTCATGTCCTTACCATCTTGGAGTTCTCACAACTAATTGTAACACAGGACAAGGGGAACAGAATGAAATGGTGGAAGGAGCTACCAAGTGCCATCGTTGGTTCCTTGGCAAGACACGAGAGTTCTTGTTCATTTGGATGCCATACCTTAAACCAGGAAGTGGACAGCTCCTGTGTCCTGCCCCCTTGGGAGACAGTCCCTGTGTGCCACAGGGTCTCTGAGTCAGAGTTTGCGCTCAGAAGCCAGCCCATTAGGAGCAGTGAAGGGCACCTCTAAATGGGTGGTTAGAGACCTGGGGTCGTGTTCTGGCTGGGACAACAATCACCTGGGCCTCAGTTTGCTCATTGAAGGGTTGAGAGGCAATGGTGGGAAGGCATCGATGCCATAGCAGGATTCCCCCAGGTCTGTACTGAAGCTGGACCCCCTCCCCCCCATCCTAGGTTGTGTTCTCAGCCAGGTGGGATCTACAGACATTCCGGACCTGCAGGCCCAGCAGGGTAGTGCCAAACCAAGTGATCAACGTACAAGAGGATCCAGCAGCTTTCATGCCGAGCTTGCCAGCTCATGAACAGTGTAAAGGAAGCAAGTGGGAAACTTGGGGCGGGGCGGGGTGGGAAGGGAAGAGGACACGGATGCTGTACTCACATCACTCCGGGACGCCAGTGCTTGTTAATGTACACTGAGCTACTTAGCTATTATCCATCCACCCCCACTTCCAGGGAAACGGTTTTAATCAAGGATCTACTGACTGCTAAGCACAGTGCTGACTCAGCACATAAAACTCCATGTTGGACGCTTGTCGACCAGAAAGGGGCAAGGACAGGAGGAAGGGAAAGAATGAGGAGGAAATGGAGCCTCTGTCTGTGCCCCTCCCCCCCCCCCCCAAAAAAAAAAAACAACACACAGACTTGCTGAGTAAGGACTTTGCTCACTGACCTCCATCAGGCTTTGAACTCCGGTTCATTCTCCAGGCCCACCTTTTACACTGTTGCTGAAGATTTGTGTTCAGCTTGAGACTCTGAGTCATGGCAAGGTATGCATGTCCTGTGATCCATAGGCTTTTCAATGGCTGTTCTTTCTTTTTCTGAAACAGATCGCCAGATCTTTCCGGGTCCCAAGCCCCAGCCTCTTAGCACCCAAGTGTGTCAACTGTTTGCACGCCCAAGGGACTCAATAGTCAACCCTCTAAGGGCACCCTGGGGGATTTTAAATGAAGAACCTGCAGCCCAAAGCAGGAGTCTCACCAGCCTTATATTTCACACCCTACTCTAACTTAGGGCTCTCTTGATACTCTTCTTATGTTTGCCAAGATTAAAAAAATAATAATTACATGAGTAGCAATGAGTACAAAGAAGAAGAAACTGTTCTGGAGTTGATTGTGGTCACAACTGTACAGCTCGTCTTGATATAATCGAATTATTGAATAGTATGGCGTGGATAAAGTACTAGTAAAACTCTCAGAAAACAAAATGAAAGCTAACTTGAATTCCCTTAAACCTCAAATGACTTGTCTGATACTTCAGTGAATAGAAACCAGAGGAGATGAAACTGACAGATGAAAATGGCAACTTGAAAATCGAGGAGGGCCAATGTTGAGAAAAATCCCCTAGGACAGCAGTTTTCAACCTGTGGGTCACGACCTCTTTGGGGTCAAACAACCCTTTCACAGGGGTCGCCCGATTCATAGCAGTAGCAAAATGACAGTGATGAAGTAGCACCGATAATTTTATGGTTGGGGGTCACACCACATGAGGAACTGTATGAGAGGGTCACAGCCTTAGGAAGGTGGAGAACCACTGCCCTAATAGTGAAGTTGCTACGATAAATTTCCCTTCAGTGGATGATGTCCAAGGTCAGAAACTTGATCTTTGTACTTGGAGGGAGGTAGTCTCCTATACCTTTTTAAAAAGCCCTTGAGAGTATAATTGCCATCTTCAGAAATAGCTCAAAAAATGCCATGATGACCAAGGTTTGAACAAAAATTAGAGCTTTGTAGAGGCGCTGGTGGTGCAATGGTGAGTATGCCTGCCTTCTAGAATTTAAAGCTTAGCAAAGGACTGTCGTCTAATTGAAAATACGAGCTTTAAAAACTCTCCATGTAACGTTTAATTGTTGTTTACTCTGTACCTAGTACTCCTAACACCATTGTGGTAATGAAACCAGGCTGAAGAAATGGGCCGGGAGGGGAATCTGTACCTGAGCGTGGCAGCATTTACCTGCCAGGTTTCCTGACTTTCTATTGCTGCTCACCTGCTCTGAGATTCCCACTGTACAGCTTAAACGACTCCCCTGCCTCCCTGTTTGCAAATAGAGAATTGCAATATATCATTTCAAACCAGAAACAAAAGAACCGAACAGCATAATTTAAAAAGAGGGAGGAGGATACACTATTTGCGAATGGAGGTCTTGTGGACACACAGCTTTGCGGTCTTCTCGGGTACAGATCGTTATTTCTTTCGAGCTTTCAAAAAGCAGCGTGAAACCACACGCTGGCTAGTTGGCGTATTTCTGTATCCACCGGTTAATAGATCACTACCAAGTGACGTTGTGAAGCCAACGAAAACGTGTTTCATGAATCCCAACAGCACCCGCGTGCTGTTGAAAAGCGGGACTATATGAAAGGCGGCGGCATTTGCCGGGAGTCGGCAGTGCTTCCGGCCACCAGGATGTGTGGAGCCCTGCAGGGACACTGGCCCTGAAGGAGTCTGCGCAGCAGTGTGCAGGCACAGTTCCTCCAGCTGTCGATGACCGCCATTAACACTTGCAAGTGGTTTCAACTGAGTCAACTGGCAGGTTTTTAAGAAATTGAATGGGGTTCAAAGCACTTCCTTCAATAGCTTATATTCATCTTTCAGGGAGTAGGAATGGAAAGGAATGGTGTTGGAGAATCTGTCGCTCATTCATTATTTGGTTGTTGTGGTTTTGGCTTTTTGTCATTGGCAAGTGAGATTGATTTAAAGGAGAAAACAAGAAATGGCATAGAAACCCTAGTGACAAAGTCTCCCAGAGTGTGGCATGAGACGGGGCAGGGCCGTGGCTGTCACTCAACGATGCTGACTTCAACTGCTGGCTCCGGCTTGTGCAGCTAGTCATCAGTGAGCTCCTCCGGTTGCCCCACAAAGGCGGTAATGCTGCAGGAGTTGTTCCAGAAGCCCCATCCCATCCAGGAACGCAAGGGGCTCTCCTGCTCCCTTCTGATGGTGGTAATCTGCCGTACAGCCCATCTTGCCAACCACTGACGCTGCCTCCCGCCCACCAGACCGGAGCCGCGCGTTCAGTGGCTCTAGACTTGCACATTCCCGCTCCAGTCAGATCACACTGTCGTCTTTGCCGGTTTCCGGCATGACCTGCCCACACTCCTCCCAGTGCTCACCTGTGCCGAGTGGCTTGCCATCGAACTCTCGGAGCTGTTGGTTACCCACTTCGGCAGACGCGCAGACTCCGCTGGGGGCACCCAAGTCCGCACACACTCAGTTATCAGGAGTGCTGGCGATCGCGTATTCGTGCAGCGTTGCTTTGGTTTCTCTTCCACCTCAGATAACCTCGCTGATCTGCCCCCAGAGTGGCCCGTCTCTGCATCCATCGTGTGTCCATCTTTTTGAATTGTGACCTCTGAATGCAATTCTATGGGCTTCCTAGAGCCGGCTCGGATTTGATGCTCTGTGTTTTCTTGGCAACTGACCTTAGAATGTAAACTTGAAACTAACTTGCTTGGGAGTGTTTCATCCTAGGGGGACTGGTCTCTCATCTAGTTGTGAGCCATGGGGTGTCCATGGACAGGCTTTTGGAAGTAGATCGCCAGGTCTTGCTTTCTAGTCTGTTCATCTGCAAACTGCTGAAACCTTCACCATGGTGGCCCTGCTGGCATCAGAAACACTGGTGGCACAGCTTCCAGTACCATAGCAACCACAAACCACGACCCTACAGCCAAGTGACAGGTGCCCACACGCGTGTGTAGATCAGCATCCAAGTCTCCTTAGCTAATGCAAGCACTAGTTCAAAGCTGTGAAGGGACGTTTTCCCCAGGAGAGTGCTAGGTGATTAGGTGGGTGGGGCAGGCTGGTCGCTGTGAGGAGGAAGAGGGCAGAGAGCTGGGGAATGGTGGAGGTCAAAGGGAAAATTGGCCAGGTGGCGCAGGGAAATTAGCAACTGGGCTCTGAGTTTCTCTTCTCACAAAGCTTGGCCAGCTTCCAAGATGAGTTTTATGACTTGAGGAAATAGCTGGATAGCAAACATTTAGTAATCCTTGACTGTCGCGTCATAAACCATTTTGAGGCAAAATGCCTCCCTGGTGATCAGGAATTTAGTAACCTACCTTCTACTTCTTACTTAAGGTGTGGCAATCCTGAAGTAGAGGCCACAAGGATCTCAGAACTTCATACATCTGCGTTCTCCCCGAACTTCCTCTCTGTTCGATGGAGTCCCACTGCCACAGAATCTGTGCCGTCCCTGTGCTTAGGTCAAGTCTACCATTGATTCTGTCACCTCTTCCTCTTGGCTCTGCTCCCTGCTCTCTTGCTCCTGTTGTGAATGCTTCAGGATTGTTTTTTTCAGCCCCAGAGGCAGGATAATAGAAAATGGGGGGAAACTTAGGCCTTGGCATCCAACAGCCCTGGATTTTCCTACATCCTGTGGTTTTTTATTAAGCTACTACACTTCCCCAAGCTTTGTGTTTCTAAGTTTATGGAATGAGAGTTACACTTTGGTCCAGGCATTATGGGAATGAAGCCTTTAGAAAATCTACTTATTCGAACATGTACAAAAGAAATAAACGCCAAGCCAACCAGGGCTTGGCTAAGACTGTTCAAACCAGCCCCCTGGAACCCACCTCTCTGTCAGTTTGTCCTGCCGTGAGCTTATGTGGTTGTAAGCGGTGCCACGTGATGTTAAGGATCAGCAGGGTTCCCGTGTGGGGCGCAGATTTTAGAGGAGCTTTAGACTCAGACTAGGAACAGGGGCTTCGTTTGAAAACTGGCCCAGCAAAGCCTTGTGGGTGGCTGCGGAACGTTGCTCGGGTGCTGGGAGAGAAGCCCCCACGTTAGAACACTCAAAGTCCCACTGGGAAGAGCTGCTCCCGAAAGTCGCCTCAGCCCGATGACCTGGGGGAAATAAAACTTCATTTACGGACCTTCTTTTGCTGAAAAGACAGTGACTTAAAAATAAGCTGCTGCCAGAAAGGATACATTTTGAAGGAACCTGGTCTTCCCCTGCCCTACCCTGAGTTTACTGAAGTGCAGTTTACCTACAGTGAGTCAGTCATTCTTGTGTGTTTAGAGGGCAGCATCCGAGTCGTTGATCAATGTGTATTGCTTCCATCTTCTAATTAGCTCCCACATGGATGTTTTGTGTATTCACGTTGCCTGTTCTCAGGACCCCCATATGTCCCAGTACTGGTGTTGCTTGTGAAGCCCATGCCTTTCGGGTTGATCTTTCTGAAGTGCAGAGCTGGTTATTTTGTGCTCCTATCTAAGAGCTCTCTCAGGGCGTGTGTTACTTTGGGTAGAAACCTGTGATCATGGTGTTCACATTGTGGCCGTCCTACCACTGAGAGCCCCGCCGCTCCAGGCCTCAGCGTGGAGTCCAGCCACTTCTTGTTGCTGTGAACTGCCACTGTGTTGGCCCCTGCCTCATGGTGACCCCTGCACAACAGAACGAAGTGCTGCCTGGTCCCGGGCCAACCCTGCCCCGTCTCTGATGGTGCTGTTCTGATCACTTTCAGAAGTAGCTTCCACGCCCTCCTAAGTCAGCCTTCCTCTGGAAGCTGTGGGAAAAGCTGTCGAGCCTCCTGGCGGCACACGGGCCTTCAAGTGGTGGCTGTGCCTGCTGTACAGGGGTTGGGCATTGAACCCGGGTGAAAATTCTACCCACCAGTGCCCTCCTCCAACCTCATAACCACCTGGCATTCTTAGAACCCACTGTCGCCTTCTCTCTCACCTCTGTGCTGCTGCCCGTCTTGCCCCCATCTTTCACCTTTTCCTCATCAGGCAGCTGGTTCCTTCAAGCCCGGGGCCTCCATTCCAGCCTCCCTGCAGCTGATAGAGCCCCTCCAAACAGGCCAGACTTCGTTCCTTTCTGGCTCTCTCCTGTGTCCTCACGGCCGTGTCTGCTCTTCCTTCTCGCAGCAGTTATTTCCCTCTGTTACTTACTGAAAACTCAAACGCCCCCTGCCATCAAGTCAATTCCAACTGCAGTGACTCTAGGACAAAGTCGAGCTGCCCCCTGGGTTTCTGAGACTAACTCGGTCCTTGTGTAGAAAGCCTCATCTCTCCAGCAGAGCAGCTGGTGGTTTCAACAGGCTGAGCCCGGCGGTAGCCATAGCCACTGTGCCCCTAGGACTCGTCTCCCGTGTCATGGTCACACAGGAAGCGTTCAGCCATGGTTTACAGAATAATGGAGTTTCCGGTCGGAAAACCCGCTGGAACTTAGAGACTAGTGAACCAACTTATAGTAACCCCTACTGTGTTGTCAACAGGTAAAGATGCTGGAAGCAGATCTGGTTTCAAAGATGCTGCGGGCTGTTCTACAGTCTCACAAGAATGGGATAGCTCTGCCCCGCCTCCAAGGAGAGTACCGGTCCCTGACTGGAGACTGGATCCCGTTCAAGCAGCTAGGTTACCCTACGCTGGAGGCCTACCTACGGAGTGTGCCAGCAGTCGTCAGGATAGAGACCAATCGATCTGGAGAGGTAAGAAGTTTCGACCCCTTTCCTTATGGCTGCCTGGCACTTCTAATTCCCAACCTGGAATCGAGCCAAACTGAATGATGGGAGCTAGGCGGAGGCGTGAGCGGCAGCCTTAGCACAGCCCATAACTCATGGCTCCTGCCCCTTAGGTTCATTTCATTGTAACTATTAATATTTTTGACCCCATTAAATACAAACGTTTACAACTGAAAGTTAACCCAGGCTCACCATTCAAGCAAAATATCTGTACCTTAACAGCCACCCATTTGCAAACCTGCCCCAGTGGTTTTAGCAAGGTCACAATGAGTGTCAAACCTTTGAGATTCTCCTGGTGTGACCTCACCCGTGTGCACCTACCTCATCTGATTCAGTCCCTCACTTGGAGATTGTTAGGGCCTCTCCTACACGCCCTTCTCTCTGGAGCTTGGTACTACCGTCCTGCCAAGATGCTCATGTTAGTCCACACTTTAACATCTTTTGGTTTCTCTGGAAGAAAATACTTGAATTAACATCTGGGCAGTTTGTCAGTAGCAGGCAGAAATTTTTTTGCATGTACTTTATGGGCCGGCAAGTCAACATCTGCCTGTTTGCTCAGTGTGCAGTGTGGTGGGATATGGACATCCCACCGCCCAAAAGAACAACCGAAAACACCTGCTGCAGACTGTGACAGAGGACATTTCTGGGGTCACATGGTGGGGAGGCAGTGCGGTCTGAACCCCCCAAAACAGCGAACCAAGAAAGGAGCATACCAGATCAGCAGCTAGAGCAAAACAGAGCTACGAAGCCCCCAAGGAGCCCCCCCAAGGGGACGCTCCAGGCCAGGAGGGGCAGTTCCTGGACAGTCTTGAAGGCCAGCGAACAGACCCAGGATTTTTGTATATTTCTTCTCTCGTTTAATTTTATTTTTAATTTTTTTCTTGATCATTTACTATTTTCATTTTAAAAAATTAGTTTGGGCTATGTCATAGTCAGCGTACCTACCTATATAGGATAGGCATGGGAGGCATGTCCGAGGAGAGAGCAGTGGGACCAACGGTTCCAGGGAGACCTGGGAGGTGAAGGTAGTGGGGAAGGGAGCGGTGAGCAGGCTGCACCATGGACAGGGGAACAGCTGGGATGTTGGAGTCAATAACAAGGAGGAGATAGGGATCAAGGTGGGTGGGTGAGGTGTCGGAGCAACAGCAAACTAGCTAAAGGAGGTACCAAGAGACAGAAATAAGAGACAGAAATAAGGGCAGGAGGAAGGTAAAAGGAAACAGAGGGAGGACCAAGGAAGCAAAGCAATGGATAGAGGTATAAACATAGCGGTGTAAATACATTAACCCACAAAAATAGAGGTATTGGCCCATGTACATATATTTATAAGGCAATACACTGAGGTGGGGAATGGACTTTGGGCCTCTCCTCATACCTTCCCTCAATACAAGAACACTTTGTTCTAACCAGTCGGCATTCTGAGATGTTCACCCTCCCGACACAATTGCTGAAGACAAAATGGGTGCATAAGCAAATGTGAAGAAAGCGGATGGTGCCTGGCTATTAAAAGATAGAGCGTCTGGGGCCTTAAAGGCTTGGAGTTACACAAGCCGCCATTCAACAGTGAAGCGACAATTCCACATGGAAGAAGCACTCTGCTGGTGCAATCATAAGGAGTCATAGGGACTGGGTAATAGGCATCCGCAGACACATACAAACAAAAACAGTGTTGAGAACGAGTGGGGCTAGAGCGGAGATCCAAATCCCATCTGTAGACAGTGGAACAATCTCCCCACAGAGGGCCCACAGGGAGGGGATGAGTCACCAGGGTGCAGTAAAGCATTGATGAAACACATTATATCCTCTGGTTCCTTGAGGCTTCCTCACCCCCCACCACCATGACCCCAGTGCTGCTTCCAAGTTCAGACTAGACCGGAACATGTACACAGGTATAGAAAGGGACGGGAGCTCATGACACACAGAAGCCAGGAGTAGGAATGGTGATGCTGGAAAGATAGGGGGAAGAGAGAGAGAGGAAGGGAGAAAGGGGGGACCGGTTGCAATGATTGACACATACCATACACCCCTCTACAGGGGGAAGAAACAGAACATGGGGGAAGGGAGACAGCGGTCGGTGTGAGAGATGAAAATAACGATGTACAGTCTACTGGGGGGCTATGAGGGTGGGGGATGGGGGGGGAGCTGGTACCCAGGGCTCAGTAGAAAGTAAATGTCTAGAAGAGAATGAGGGCAACATAGATACAATCATGCCTGATTCAGTTTATGTATGGATTGTGATAAGAGCTGTACAAGCCCCCAACGAAATGATGAAGTAAAAACAAACAGAAAAACACACTTGCTCCAAATGACAGCACGTTCCTTTGGCTGCAGTGCATGTAGGGGTGAAGGATAGACCTGGGGTGTTGCTCCCCCAAACTGTAAGGGGCTCCTCTTGTGTGGAAGTCGATAGTGGAGAGAACAAGGAAGCCAGGATCTGGGGAGTAGTCAAAGAAGAGGTCTGCCTTCCCTCTTGGGAGGTTGATGAGAAGAAATTATTCATTGACATGATGAATTAGAAGTCCTATTAGTAATTTCCCCCTCTCGCTGGTGCCTTGTGAAACCTGCACTCTAAGACTCAACAACTGTTTGTGTTTAGTCTCTCTCTCTTTTCATATTTAATTTTTTTATCATGAGAGACTGATTTTTGCCTCTAATAGTTGGTACCTAATGAACGTGTGGAGTGCTTGAATCTTCATGTCTGACCAAAGAGTGCCGAGCGGGAGCCTTGCGCTGTGACTTAGGAAGCCTCCTCAGCGTCCCTAGGCCTCTGCTTTCCCAGCGTGGAAAGGGAGTAAACATGCCCTCAGGTGAGGAGAGTGAAGGTGTGCAGGTCTCTTTGCGGTCCATGAAGTACCGTGCTTGGAAGCAAAAGCAGGTTTCCTCTGGTTTGCCCAGTAACCTCATCGTACTCAGCCCATTGCAGATGCTTACGTACCTGTTTAAGGAATTAAATGAAAAGTGTTAACTTAGGTACCAGACCCCGCTTGACAGACGCCTGGTAGAAAAGAAGCATTTCCGCCCGCGTTATCAAGGGGAGAGAGCCATGAGAATCTGTAGCCAGCCGGATGGGTAGACAGGTGCACTCTGGACTGGGCCTCTGAGCTAAGAGCTGTTTCTCGCCTCCCCTGCCTGTCGTGAGCAGATAACCTGCTATGCCGTGGCGTGCACAGAAACGGCACGCATCGCCCAGCTGGTGGCTCGCCAGAGGAGTTCTAAAAGGAAAGCGGGGCGGCAAGTTAATTGCCAAATGAGAGTGAAGAAAACCATGCCGTTTTTCCTAGAAGGTAAGGACCCCTTTTAGGCTAAAGCCTGTCAACCCACTGAACACCCTCGATGTAATAAAGGACCTGAACGCTAATGTTCCCATCTGAAGTGACTAAGTGACTGTGAGGAACATCATTTACCGAGTGAAATGATCGGCATGAATAACTCAGAGCCAACCTTGATGGCACTGCCAAGGACACAGTGTGCTTTTAATCTGATAAGTTGTTTTGGTAGGGGGGGGGGGTCTCTCCAGAGACATGTTGAGCTAACCAAGAACTTAACTTTATCGCTTTTATTCACTAACCTCTGTTTGTAAAAAAGGCCTGAGTTGGGCAGTATACTTAATTATTGTAGACAGCTCGGTCTGTGTTTCCTGAGTACCTAAACTGCTGAGATCCAGCTCTGACAGTACCACACAGGAGAGGGGTCAATGGCCCAGTGAGCATTTTAGACAAGGGACTGCGAGTGGCTTGGAAAAAGGGAGACTTGAGCCTAGATCCCAAAAGAAGGGAGAAATCTGGAGGGGGGCCCGGGAGGGTGGGCCGAGTGTGCTGGGCTAGACAGGCTGCGTAAAACCCATTGAGCTTTCACCCGGTGAGTGGGAGCGAAGTCACTGATCAGTCTAGCACAGCGGTTCTCAACTTTCCCAGTGCCGCGACCCTTTCATACAATTCCTCATGTTGTGACCCCCAACCATAAAATCATGTCCTTTGCTACTTCATCGCTGTCATTTTGCTACTGTTATGAATCGGGCGACCTCTGTGAAAGGGTCGTTCGACCCCCAAAGGGGTCGAGACCCCAGGTTGAGAGCCGCTGGTCTAGCAGGGGACGGCACAGGCTGAGCAGCCTCGCCTGCTCAGTACTTGGCGGTCTCCTTTTCCCCTCGTGACTCACCCTCCAGTGGCGGCCGCCTCATGTTCTTTCCAACCATTCTGAGAGCGGGGACCCATGGACACAGGTAACACAGCAGGGCCTGGGGAGAGGAATCGAGGGTCTCACGTGTGCCTCACTTCACAGGAAAACCCAAAGCAACCCTCAGGCAGCCAGGATTCTCGTCAGATTTCTCTATCAGCAAGAAGCCTACTGCACCACTGTTAAGAGAGAAAGGAAACGGTCTTGGAGTGAAGTCTGGGGCTGAAATGCCTCCGTACCCGTTCCACACAACGCTCGGCAGTGAAATATTCGCCAATCCCCCGGTGCAGAGACACGTGGTCTTGCCTACCACCAACAGGTATGCAGCCTTCAGCACGAAGGAGGCTCTGGTGAGCCCAGGGTAGTAACTATTGAAGAGGCATGTTCCAGGTAAGAGAGAGATGCTTCCTGGTGTGTCTCAGAGAAACACATCTTCTTGTGAGCCCACTTTCCCTCTCTGAGGGTGTCTCCGCCCGCTTCTCTGCATCGTTGGCAAGCGCTCCCTGGAAAATTCATTTTAAAAGTTCGCATGAGTTCCCCTCAGACTATACTTTAGCACAGTATTGTTGTGCTAAGAGAGTCAGACACGCTGTTTCTGAACCCCCTTCTAAGTTAAGTAAAATCCGATTGTGTTGTGTGTTGCACCGGGACCGTGTGGCAGCTCCCCGGACCAGGCGCCAGAGGACAGCCTGAGGGAAGTTCCCAGTCTCCGTGCTGTCATTCACGAACCACAGCAAATTGCTTACTTTTTCTGACACGGTGCTTTCTTCATTGCTCCCGTGAGAATGTTAAGCCAAACGATCCCAACAGTTTGTGATCTTTATGCACACAGTCACTCAGGAGTGGACACACTAGGATTCATCAGCCAAACGCAGCCCACTTCTTGTTGTTGTAAATAAAGGTTTATTGGAGTCTGTATACACTCCTTTGGACCGCTGGGGTTCCAGTCTCCTGTTTTTGATACTGTACTATGCATACATTCCCTGGGGTGACGGATGCACAGGTTCTCTGTTGAGTTCTCGCAACTTTCCGTGACTCTGTAATGACTGAAATAATAGATAGATAGATAGATAGATAGATAGATAGATAGATAGATAGATAGACAGACAGTTAAAGGACAGCAAACACCTCCCGTGTAATTTTAGTTTAGAGTTTCTGTCTTAAAGTTGTCAAAGTGCATTTGGACAGACTATGCTACAGATAATTTTAATTATAGGCTAAGATGTTGTAAAACTTGTTCATCAAAATATTTTTTTATGTTGTACACTGGGTAAAAATTTACAGAGCAAATTGGTTTTCCATCCAACAATTTAAACACGTTTTTATCCCTGATGTTGATTGGAATCCTCCCCACAATGTCCCGCTCCCCCCATTATGTCTGCCCCACTCCTCCTCCTCCTCCCTGCCTTCTCCGCTTCTATGCTGGACCCTGTCCGGGCCGATGCTCTAAGGAGGGCATCCTCCCTGGGCTTAGGGTTCACTGGTTTATAAGCGTCTTTACTGTTAGCTGGAAATGGAGTCAGTTCCAGCCGTGGAGCGCGGCTGAGAGCCATAGTCCCTGGAGTTCCTCCGGCCTCTTACCAGGACTCCTTTGGAGTTGTGTTCCGTTTATGTCCCCAGCCTAGTCAGGCCCTCCGACTGGGCGGTTGGCAGAGGTAGCCACCCTGCATCTTGTCATTGTGTCTCAGGTTTCTGGGGACTGGTTTGCGTGGCCCGTGAGTCCTCTGCGTTGATTGGTTCCCTGTGATTTTCTTCACTCTTCTGTGCTGCAGACAGTCATCGCACCATAGATAGCTGTAGAAGAAGCCCTGGTGGCGCAGTGGTCACGTGCTGGGCTACTCACCACAAGGCCAGCAGTGTGAGACCACCAGCTGCCATAAAGTGCAGCCTTTGTGTTGCTGTGAAGAATTGCAGTCTGAATTGACTCAGTGGCAGTGAGTCTGGTGGTAGTGGTGTTGGCTGATCACAAACTTTCAAGGCCCCAGTCACGATGGGTCAAAGCAGGAGAGAGAACGTTGTCTTTGTGAACTGTGTTCTACCTCTCTGCCTTGGGGTCTCCAGAGACTCTGGTCCTAAGGCTCCAGCCTCAGGGACTCATTCACTCAAGGTATTTAGTTATAGCCAAGAAATCTGTGCAATTTCCACAGGTTACCTAGACATGTGGAAACACCCTCTGCCAAACCTATGTGTATTTGGTGGGTAGAAAGCCCGTTCACCTTCCTCCACCTGCTCAGTTTGTATCCACTCATCGATGAGTGGATTGTGCCTGGAAGAGTTTACCCTCATCACCTTTCATTCTGTGCTCCTCCCAGTGTCTTCCTTTGTCTTAGCAGTTTCATTTTTTTTAGAGCACAATGCAAATACAGATTTGTATTTTCAGATAAATGTAAATACCACCTAGTGCAGCGGTTCTCAACCTGTGGGTCACGACCCCCTTTGGGGGTCAAACAACCCTTTCACAGGGCGCCCAATTTATAACAGTAGCAAAATTACAGAGATGAAGTAACTACAAAAATAATTTTATGGTTGGGGTGGTCACTACAACATGAACTGTATTAAAGGGTCGCAGCATCAGGAAGGTTGAGAATCACTGACCTAGTGGCATATTATGTACAGCTTTTTTAGTGTTAAAATGGAAAAAAGTTACTCTTATCAAAATGCAACAATAGAAGTTTTGTCTTTAACTTCCATTTATGAAAGATGACTGTAGTAAAACACAGTCAGGGCAGGTACTTAAATTTAGACTCATCAGACCTTTTGAAAAGCTGTCAACGCTCTTTCCCGGGGAGAGAAGAAACACCCACCCCACAGACGTGGCTTCGTACCCTGCACGCAGCTTCACCCCTGGCTCTGGAGGTCGGGGCCTCTGAGGTTCACTATGAAGACACGTGTGCCACTTGATTAACTAGAAAGGTCTAGACAAGATAGCATATCCCACAGTCTCCCTTGTAAACTTAAGTTTACCTTGTTAAATTATCTCCAGTAAAATACAAAGATGATTCAGGCTAGACAGGTCGGCGGTTTATGGTTTCTCTGACATACAGGAGGGAAGGGAAGCATTTAGCTTTAAAATAATAAAATTTGTGATCATTGTATTTTGTTAAAGTGACAAGATTACTAAGTAAGATCTTTAATATATCTTTTACCTAAACCTGAAGAGAGAGAGAGAGAGAGAGAGAGAGAGAGAGTGTGTGTGTGTGTGTGTGTGTGTGTGTGTGTGTACACACATACTTGTGCATGCTGAAGGATGAGGGTCCCAGCAGGTAAGAAGAGAGATGAGATTGCTGTTTGTACGTTGTGCTAAGAGCATGAGTCTCCAAAATCACCAAACTCACTGTGCCTGAGTCTCTTCTTCCTGACAGGACAGCAAGAAAGGGCTGTCTGTCTGTGATTGAAAAGGCACTTAGTTGAAAAAGCTCTCTTTCAGACCCCAACTCTTCTCAGATCCTTCCCTGCCTAGGGCCTGGGGGACACCCTCCCCCAGAAGCTTCTGGGCATGGGGAGGGCAGTTATTTAGCAGTGGGGGCTGGCAAGAGGAAGGGTTCCCTAGGGACTTGGCTTTCCGTGGGTGGGTGACCCTCCCCTTGTCTCCTGCCTTTTCTCTTCCTTGTATTTAATTAATTAAACAACCCCTTTTTAAAAACTAAAAAAAAAGAAAAAGCTCTCTTTCAAGATTAAGCTAAAGTAAATGAATATAAACTTATTGTTGATGTCTGAGCCCTTGAGTGTTTACAACTTACTAAGTATTAGTAAGTATTTATAGAATGCATTCTAAAAATTACATGCATTGCGTGGTTCTGATCACAAAATATGACATGAAACATTTGAAAGTACAAGAAGGTAAAAAGAAAAATATCACTTTTAATCCATACATAATTAAAAAACACCTTTTTAAAATTGTGCCGTAAATATTTTATAACTTGTGAACATTTTTTATGTTATTCAGCACACTTTGGCCTCATCATTTTTAATGTCAGGGAAGTCCAGTGTTCAGTCTCCCATTGTTGTGTGTGTAAATGAGCCTCACAATTACAACCCTGCACAGCGCATACGTGCAGAAAAGTCCTTGGCCATATTCAAGGCTAGCTCCTTCGAGTGAGTTGCCCAGAACTCCTGTTTGGGGGACCCACGTTACGGGCGTCGTGCTAATTCCTGCTGCAGACAGTGAAGCAGAGGGGAAGGGGGTGCGTGCTTCTCGGGTCCTGGCCAAGATGGCGCTTCTCGCCTCAGTCAGCTGCTCTGAAGGGCAAAACGTGCCTGTGGTGGCATTGTGATTTTGATTCTGAGCAGAGTCAGGCGCTCATTCCACCGGCACTTATCAACGCTTTGTAGATAGTGCGCGAGCTGCAGGGCTCTGCTGCTGCCCAGTGCTTCTAAGAGCTTTCGTCTTCCTATCATGTAAACGTGGTTTGGTTGTTTCTTTTAATGTTTTTAAAGATCATTTTATTGGGGGCTCTTACAGCTCTTACAACAATCCATACATCAATTGTATCAAGCACACTTGTACATGTTTGTTGCCATCATTTTCTAAACATTTACTTTTTATTTGAGCCCTTGATATCAGCTTCTCTTTTTCCCCCTCCCTCCCCCTCCCACCTTTGTGATTCCTTGATAAATTATAAATTATTATTATTTTCATGTTTTACACTGACCACTGTCTGCCTTCCCCCATGGTTCCTGTCATTCATCCCCCTCGGGGTGGGGGTTGTGGTTATGTGTCGATCATTGCGATTGGTTTTCCCAACTCTCCCCACCGTCCCCCACCCTCCTGGTATTGCTACTCCCATTTCTGTTCCTGAGGGGTTTATCTGACCTGGATTCTGGGTGTCTTGAGCTCTCATCTGTACCAGTGTACATGCTCCAGTCTAGGCTGAAGTGAACGGCAGGACTGGGGTCATGATGGGGGTGGGTGATGAAGCCTCAAGGAACCAGAGAATAGTGTGTTTCATTGGAGCTATACTGCGCCCTGGTTGGCTCATCCCTTCCTTGTGACCCTTTTGTGAGGGGATGTCCCATTGTCTACAGATGGGTTTGGGGTCTCTGCTCCACTTCCCCTCCCCCTCGTTCTCAGCAATATGTTTGCTTGCTTGCTTGTTTAGGTTCTTCTGATGCCTGTTTTTTAAAAAAATCATTTTATTGGGGGCTCATAGAATTCTTATCACAATCCATACATCTATCCTTGTGTCAAGCACATTTGTACATTTGTTGCCCTCATTCTCAAAACATTTGCTTTCTACCTGAGCCCTTGGTATCAGCTCATTTTCCCCTACCTACCCCACCCTCCCTTCCTCACGAACCCTTGATAATTTATAAATTATTATTATTTTATCATGTCTTACACTGTCCAACAGCTCCCTTCACCCTTTTCTGTTGTCTGTTCCCCAGGGAAGGGGTTATATGGGATTATATGTAGGTCCTTGTGATGGGTTCCCCATTTCTCTCCCACCTTCCCTCCACCCTCTGGTATCACCACTCTCACCACTGGTCCTGAAGGGATCATCCACCCTGGATTCTCTGTGTTTCCAGTTCCTATCTGTGCCAGTGTACATCTTCTGGTCCAGCCAGATTTGTAAGGTAGAATTGGGGTCATGATAGTGGGGTCAAACCATGTGATAGTGGGGTGGGGGCAGGAAGCATTAAAGAACTAGAGGAAAGTGGTATGTTTCATCAGTGCTATACTGCAGCCTGAACAGCCCGTCTCTTCCCTGCGGCCCTTCTGTAAGGGGATGTCTAGTTGGGCTTTGGGTTCCCACTCTGCACCCCCCCTCATTCACAATGATAATGATTTTTTTGTTCTCTGATACCTGTTCTTATCAACATCTCATGATCACACCAGTTGGTGTGCTTCTTCTATGTGGGATTTGCTGCTTCTCAGCTAGATGCCCGCTTGTTTACCTTCAAGCCTTTAAGACCCCAGATGCGGTATCTTTAGATAACCGGGCACCATCAGCTTTCTTCACCACATTTGCTTATGCACCCGCTTTGTCTTCAGTGATCATGTCAGGAAGGTGAGCATTATGGGATGCCAGTTTAGTAGGACAAGGTGTTCTTGCATTGAGGGAGGACTTGAGTGGAGGCCCAATGTAAATGTGGTTTATAAATTAAGGACATTAATCCTTGCCAATAGTATGTGGACAATATTTTACGGGGGTTTATTTTTTTTGTTTGTGGTGTTTTCTGTACAAAGATATTCACATTTTACATAGTGATGGTGATCAGTCTCTGCCTTCATCGCTTCTGCCCTCGGATAGTTTATTTAGAGAAGCATTTCTACCCCTGTGTGATGTAATCTGCCTTCTGTTTCCCATTAGCATTTTTAATGACGTTGTGTTTTGCCTTTCAATCTTGAGTTCAACCAGAACTTATTTTGCCATACATTGTGCACAGGATGGATCTTTTGCTGCGAACTCTGGCACAGTGGTTACGCATTGGTCTGCTAACCACAAGGTTGTGGTTAGCAGTTTGATACCGCTTGGGAGACAAGGCTTTCTACTTTTGTAAATAGTTAGAGTTTCAGAAACCCACAGGGGCAATTCTCGCCTGCCCTATAGGATCCCTGTGAGTCGGAATTGACTCAATGGCACTGAGTTAGTTTTTTGGTTTTGTTTTGTGTGTTTTTTGGTTTGGTGAGTGTCCGAATCAACTCAGTGGCAATGGATGGATTTTCCTGCTGATTTGAAATTCATCTTTATCAATATGAAATTCTTAAAACTACAGGGCTCCATTTCTGGGCTCCCTCTAGCATAATTGCTCCCTGTTGGGTTTTTTTTATTGGTTTTACAGTGCCAAGTTACTCCTAATATTCATATTTCTCCTCTTCCATCTCCCAATTTGGTTAGTTACTCCAGGGCAGACCTTTACTATGCCTGTTGCCCCATCATAGCACTCCGTCGACTCTGCAGTATATGTAGATTAATTATCTATTGTGAAACAGACTCCTGCAGACTTACCCATTTAGCAGCCTTCATTTAGCTAGGCTATGGCTTCTGCAGGTCAGGAACCCAGTTGGGTCCTCTGCTTCAGGCTCTTACTTAGCAGGGGTCTTCTGAGTGCCCAGCTGAAGAAGAATCTGCTTTCAAACCTACTCACAGGATTGTTGGCAGAAGTGATTTCCTTCTGGGTGGATCCTTAAGTCCTAGCTGGCTGTTGGCCAAAGGCTACCTTCTGTCCCTTGCTACCCAGGCCTCCTCAATGGGGCAGTTTGCCTCATCAGGGCCAGAGAAGGAGACATTCTTCTAGCAAGATGGAAATTAGAAGCTTTTGTACTTTAATGAGTTGTAATCCCCTCAGCCTTGAAGAAGTCTATTGATTAGAGACAAAGTGCTCCAGGAAAGTGAGTTACAGAAGGCCTTGACTCCTTGGAGACAAGGTTTACCTTGGAAACCGCTTACCCCACCGTCCAGTTTGTCAATACGTCCTAGAGCCCGTGCAAATAGGAGCAGGTCAACTCTGCACTGCTGCCGGCACGCTGCTTGCTACACAGCAAGTGCTGAAACGAGTATCTGAGAGAGACGAGTGCTCTGCTGGTCAGCAGCATATGCTTAGATGTGTCTCTTTAAGAAGTGAGTTTTAATCTTATTTACATATTAGAGAATTAGCTGACTCTCCATCATCGTGTCATGTGATGTCTGCTTTACTTGCATCTGGTCAGCTTTCCCTGAATATCTGTCTGTGACTCTGTGGACAGTTTTCGTTTCTTTTTTAAAAATCATTTTATTGGGGGCTGTACAATTCTTATCACAATCCATACATACATCCATTGTGTCAGGCACATTTGTTGCCGTCATCAGTCTCAAAACATTTTCTTTCTACTTGAGCCCTTGGTATCAACTCCTCATCCCCAACCCCCACCCTCATTCCCTCACGAACCCTTGATAGTTTATAAATTACTATTATTTTGTCATGTCTTACACTGTCCAATGTCTCCCTTCACCCACTTTTCTGTTGTCTGTCCCCAGGGAGGAGGTTATATGTAGATCCTTGTGATCAGTTTCCCTTTTCTCCCCCACCTTCCCCTTCCCCTCCTGGTATTGCTACTCTCATTATTGGGCCTGAGGGGTTTATCTGTCCTGGATTCCCTGTGTTTCCAGCTCTGATCTGTACCATTGTACATCCTCTGGTCTAGCCGGATTTGTAAGGTAGAATTGAGAATGTACACTGATACAGATAGGAACTGGAAGCTGGGAATCCAGGGCAGATGATCCCTTCAGGACCAGCGGTGTGAGTGGCAATGCTTGGAGGTAGAGGGAGAGTGGTTTGGAAAGAGGGAACCGATTACAAGGATCTACATGTGACCTCCTCCCTGGGGAACAGACAGCAGAAAAGTGGGTGAAGGGAGACATAGGACAGGGAAAGATATGACAAAATTATAATTTATAAATTATCAAGGGCTCATGAGGGAGCGGGGGAGCAGGGGAAAATATGAGAACCTGATGCCAAGGGCTTAAGTGGAGAGTAAATGTTTTGAGAATGATGAGGGCAGTGAATGTATAGATGTGCTTTACACAATTGATGTATGTATGGATTATGATAAGAGTTGTAAGAGCCTCTAATAAAATGATTTTTAAAAAAAGAATTGGGATCATGATAGTGGGGGAGGAAGAATTAAAGAACTAGAGGAAAGTTGTATGTTTCATCGGTGCTATACTGTACCCTGACTGACTCGTCTCCTCCCCGTGGCCCTGCTGTAAGGAGATGTCCAGTTGTCTACAGATGGGCTTTGGGTCTCATTCCACTCTTCCCCTCATTCACAATATGATTTTTCGTTCTTTGATATTTGATCCTATCGATACCTCATGATCACACAGGCTAGTGTGCTTCTTCCATGTGAGCTTTGTTGCTTCTCAGCTGGATGGACACTTGTTTACCTTCAAGCCTTTAAGACCCCAGATGCGATATCTTTTGATAGCCGGACACCATCAGCTTTCTCCACCACGTTTGTTTATGTACCCACTTTGTCTTCAGTGATCATGTTGGGAAGGTGAGCAGCATGGAATGCCAGTTTAATAGAACAAAGTGTTCTTGCATTGAGGGAGTGCTTTAGTGGCAGCCCAATGGTGTGGATGGACAGTTTTCTTTGCTTGCCATCAGACCAAAGCTTGAGCCAAAGCAGTCCCTTCCCTGTGTCTTCACATTTTGCTCATATTCCTCTGCCTCCCACTACATCCTTCAATGCTGACTCAAAGCAGGGAAGGTTCCAGTTTTGTTATTCGGGCTGATGATGCAAGGGAACGGAGCGTCGGCTCCCTACCAGCCTGTAAAGGTAGGCGTTGGGTCTGTTCTCAGCATCTTCTGTTATCGCTCATGTCCATTGACACACAAGTATGAGTTTCTCATTGTTGCATGGCATAATGAAATAAGCTTTCTTCATGACCTAAAATCTAGTCATTGCTTTCAGAATGAAAATACAGTGAGGAGATATGCTTCATTTCAAAGAATCAGTCTATTTCTTAGTGTATCCCATACTATTCAAACATTTGGGGAGACACGTACTCTGTTCCGATCACCCATTCTAGTGTTGGGCCCACTCTGGATAAGATAAAGTCATCATATCATTCCTGCGACTCATCCTTCCAACACGTGGCTCCCCCTTGCTTGTACCAAGCAGTGCTGTCGGTACTGGGAATGCAGATTATTACAGTCTCTCGTGGGGGAGACACACTTGAACACAAATGATTCCGTGTGTATGTGTGTGTTTTGTTATATGCAGACAACGTCCTCCCACAAAGACCTGGTATCACCTGCATCAGCGGTTCTCAACCTGTGGATCATGACCCCTTCGGGAGTCGAACGACCCTTTCACAGGGGTCGTCCAAGACCATCAGAAAGCACACAAATATTTCACAATATCATATATGGTTTTGTGATGAATCACTGTGCTTTAATGATGTTCAATTTGTAACAAAGAAAACACATCCTGCATAACATATTTGCATGGCGATTCATGACAGTAGTAAAATTACAGTTATGGAGTAGCAAAGTAATCGTATGTTTGGGGGGTCCCCGCCACTTGAAGGACTGTATGTCAGGGTCGCGGCAACAGAAAGGTGGAGAACCCCTGATCCCCATGAGCATTCTTTTAGTGAGGGCCCAAGAAGGGGGTCAGTTTCTTCTCTTCCAGAAGGCTGTATGAACAGAGTCACTCCCTTCTCTGCTTTAAACGCCACGTTTAATAGAGGCTGTGTCTGTGCTGTCTGCTGTTTGACTCAGGGTGCTTCGATAGCTGTCGATGCAAGTCTTTGTGGTGGTCTTTCAGAGCATCCTTTGTTTCCCGTGGTTTTTATTCTTTGCATGGTCTCCTTTATTTTGCTTTGCTAGGGATTGGTTATAACCGCAGATGCCCATGTTCTGAAAGACACTTTTAAGTAATGATATTAAAACTGAGTTCAAGGGTAGCTTCTACCTGACGTGAAAGAGAGCATTCATGTGAATAGGAAGCACGAAAGGAAATGCCGGGTTTCATTTTTGCCAACTTCGAAACATCTCAGGGACTTGTTTTGCTGTCTAAAATCAGGTGCTGAATTCAGAGCACATTGCTTAAAACGTGATGGAGACTTTGCTGTTTGAAAGCTCATTTTATGTATTTTTCGCACCTTAGGTTTAGTCCAAAGACACCTCTTCCACCAGCGTTTCAGATGCATCTGTCGAGAACTTGTGCTCAGGACAGGAGCGGTATGTTTCCTAAAATTTATCTTCATGATACTGACGTCGGGAGACTGGGATGGCAGCCTGTCCCTCTGATCTCACCCCGTTACTCTCCTCCTCCTCAATCCTAAAGGGAAGGGATCTGCAGAGAGACTCCTGTGAATACTCCCAGGGGGTCCCTTTTACTTGATTTCAGGCCTTTCTCACACCAGCCCTCTTTCATGTCCCCGAGTCACCTGCAGTTACAGAGTGTGTCTCCCCAATGGGGAGCCCCGCTCTAGACTCAAGATTCATAACCGTGGGCTTAAATTCAAGAGTTTAAAGTCCCCTACTGTTTAAAAGCTGTCATCCTAAATGGAGTGCCACAACCACTCGGCATCTAAACCTAAATGAACACTGACACAGGCTATAAAGCCCTGACGGGCTCTCCGTCAGAAACCAGCCGGAGACATAATGAAGTCCAGGAACCTGCAGGTCAACCAGCTGCTCGCTTGTTCCGTCCTCTCACCACCGAGGGCCATTGTCGGCAGCTCCAGGGCGGACACTTCAGGACATGGAAGGGGGACTTTGAGCGGTTGGCTGCTTCCAGAGTGGCTCTTACTGAGGCGAACGTGGGCTTTTACCCCAGTGTGGTTTTTGCTGACAAGAATTACTTTCACAGATGCATTGTCTGAAGCAGCACGAGTCGTTTCATTTCGTTTATGAAAATTCGTCAGACAATGTGATTTTTGTTTCTTTGACTTACTTTTATCTGTGCCTTGTCTGAAACCCTTTTAGAGAATTAAATTCCGAGAAACTTTTTCCAGAGAACCAGGCAGGCTTGTTGAAGGAGGCTTGCAAACTGCCTGGCGCAGGTGAGATGCCGGCAGGCTAGGTTACTCCACTGGTTGTTTAAGCAGAGAGGCAGCAGCTGAGCTGACCCCAACTGCAGGCCTGCTGCTGACTCAGTAAAGCAGAGCTCTGGCCAGTTATGAGAGACTCATCTTTTCCCTCTCCCGGTTCTTTCACGTCATTGTCTTGGAAGCACTTAGATGAATCAGGAAAGCTCTGAACAGCCAGCACCCTGGTAATGCAGTCTCAGCAGGGCCCTGGCTGCAGGTGAGGGTCGAGGAGCCCATGCCCAGTCATCTTGGGAGAACAACTGTCCTCATTTCCCCAAAGGCCAGCGCCCCAAACCACCCTCCATCACCACCAGCCGTGCAGAAAGTGAAGTCGCAGGATCCGACCCCAGCTGTGACACTGGCTAAAATAAGCATGTATTTTGCTTGTAGATGAAAACACGGGTATATTCGGTCTGCGTCCCAGTGAAACTTACAAGAGGTTTAGAAGGGATTTCATTGTGCTTAAAATACCAGAGCTGCCAGGATAGAGAACTCCACTGTGCCAGTGACTTGCTCTGAGTGTGTTCACTCTGCCACCAAATGCAGAGTACATGGGAATAAGAGAGCTAACTCACACTCCATACATATTCACTGACGACTATTGCCAGCGGTTGGTTATCTGTGGACCCCACGCATGTTACTTCATGTTTATAAACTGAGGCCAAGACGGTGATTGTGGGTGGAGCCATTGCTAAGGAACCCTGGTGGCGTAGTGGTTACAAGTTGGGCTGCTGACCACAGGGTCCCGGTTTGAAAACGCAGTCTGAGGCTTTCTACTCCCACAAAGAGCTACCGTCTCGGAAACCCATAGGGCAGCTCCGCCCTATCCTATAGAGCCACTCTGGGTTGGCACTGGCCCCGCGGCAGTGAGGTGAAAGGTTTTGGGTTGAGTGCGTTGCTGAGTCGCTCTCCTTTAAAGCGTGGGCTTTTTTTTAATCTTCTACAAAATGCTCTTTAACCTTATAATTAAGGGCATTATTCCTACGCCTTGTGGACCATAGTTTATATTCTGCATTGCAAAGAGCCCAACGGTGTTTAAAGGTTAACTTTTCTTAGTTGCAAGTGGAAAATAGCTGGTTACATGAACAGCCTCCATTTCATAGCAAACCGTCCTGATGCTTAAATTAGATTAGAAAGCCCGCTTTTGCGAAACGAAGGGGCTAGGCTCCCTCTGTGGGCGATGGCCCTGCCAGCTGCTTTGGAGTTAAGATTCAGGATGGGCTTTTTCTGACACCACCTGCGTCCTTTGGCCCCACAAGCCCCGCAGGAGAGCTGAGCCGAAAGACAGGTAAAGTACTCAGTGGTGGGGATTGTCCAAGATGTTATACAGCCTGGTTAATTCTATGATTTTTTTAAATTTCAAGATAATTTAAATCAGACAGTTGAAAAGCCAAATATCGCCCAGCCTGCCTCTTACCCTCATAAAATGGATGAGGTGCAAAACCGCATCAAGGAAATACTGAGCAAGCATAACAATGGCATTTGGATCTCTAAACTGCCGCAGTTTTACAAAGAGCTCTATAAAGAAGAACTTAACCGAGGAGTGTTACAGCAATTTGAACACTGGCCTCACATTTGCACGGTATGTTTTCCTTATTCCTCTGGTCTCGCGCCCCTCCCCACCCCCCTTTCCGGTTCTGCACCTTAGTCAGGTCACCTCTCAGCCAGAGCATGGCAGCGCCTTCCCTATTGCTCCGTCAAGCGTTCCTCTGAAATGAACACGTCTTGGCTCAGCTAATCAGGGAAATATATCAGAGTTAAGGGCCCTATGTATTATCATAGTTTGGGTTATTTGTTTTGTTTTATTGAATTATTTTAAATGAGTCAACCATATGAGAGTACGCAAAAAAGTTCATGAACAAAATTAAAGCGGATTTATTTCTCAATATATGCCCTATCAAGTTCAATCCAATTTTAGGAGTGATGATCAAAAAGAACTAAAACTCACCGCCATTGAATCGAGGCTGACTCCTGGCGGCGACCCGCCAGACAGGGTAGAACTGCCCCTGAGACTGCTGTTCTTTATGGGAGTCGAAAGTTGCCTCTTTGTCCTGGTAAAGTGATGTTACCAGTCACTTAACTAGGAATTTAACCATGTCAAATTTTCTTTGCATTGTTAACTGGGGGGGAAAAAGGATACCCTTTAATTTTTATTTTTTAGATTAGAAAACAAAAAGAAGTCAGAAGAAGGCAAATGAGAACTGTTAGGGGCTGCCGGATGGTTTCCCACTGAAACTATCCACAAAATTGCTGCTGCTTGATGGGAGGAATGAGCAGGAGTATTGCTGAGTGAAGGACCCTGTGGTGAAGCATCCTTAGGCAATATTCGGCCGAAGCCATAGTTTATTTCTGGAAATACTCTCACAATGAGCAAACTTTTTTGGTTTTGGGCCCTCTAGAAAGTCAACAAACAAAATACCTTGAGCATCCCCCACAACTTTCCATGACCATCGCTCTAGACGGGTCTTTTTCTTTGGCATCTTCAACATCATCTCACCCCTTCTTAAAACACATGTATAAACTGCTGCTTTCTCGGGGCACTGCCCACATACTTTTCTTAAAGCATCAATGATTTCATCACGCTTCCATCTGAACGTCACCACAAATTTATCCTCTATTCTTGATTCACTTTTAGCCAAAATTATGTTGCTCTGATAGGGGCGCTTTTCAAGCTGTTGTCCTACCCTCCTTCTTCTTCTTTTTCTTTTTGTTGTTTTTAATCATTTTATTTAGGGATCTTCCAGCTCTTATCACAATCCATACATACTTCAATTGTGTCAAGCATGTTTGTTATATATGTTGCCATCGTTTTCAAAATATTTTCTTTCTACTTACCATTCTTCTTAATGCCTCCAACTAGATCCTGCTCAGATATGTTACAGCAAGTTAGTATAAGTTCATTTTGGTGCAAAATTCTTTTAAGATCCATGTTTCATTTTTTCACAATACACATTTTCCTTAAACATCTTAAAGATTTCTCATATGATAGTATTCGTGCCATTAAGAAAATTGAATTCTACTCCTAAACACTGATCGCTTTTCCATTTTAGTAACTTGCTGGAAATTAGAATGATCTTTTTATTGGCCTAAAATTGTATATGCTCCTGGTTGATCATTTTTTTAATCGTTTTATTAGGGGCTCATACAACTCATCACAATCCAGATATACATCATTGTATAAAGCACATTTGTACATTTATTGTCCTCATCATCCTCAAAACATTTGCTCTCCACCTAAGCCCCTGGCATCAGCTCTCTATGTTTTCCCCTCCCTCCCCGCTCCCCCTCCCTCATGAGCCCTTGATAATTTATATATTATTATTTTGCCATATCTTGCCCTGTCCGACATCTCCCTTCACCCACTTTTCTGTTGTCCATCCCCCAGGGAGGAGGTGACATGTAGAGCCTTGTAATTGGTTCCCCCTTGCCAACCCACTCTCCCTCTATCCTCCCAGTATTGCCACTCACTCCCCTGGTCCTGAAGGGATCATCCACACTGGATTCCCTGTGTTTTCAGTTCCTATCTGTACCAGTTTATATCCTCTGGTCTAGCCATATTTGTAAGATAGAATTGGGATCATGATAGTGGGGGAGGAGGAAGCATTTAGGAACTAGAGGAAAGTTGTATGTTTCATCGTTGCTACATCACACCCTGACTGGCTCATCTCTTCCCCGAGACCCTACTGTAAGGGGATGTCCAGTGGCCTACAAATGGGCTTTGAGTCTCCACTCCGCACTCCCCACCACACTCACTATAATAAGATTTTTTGTTCTGATGATGCCTTATACCTGATCCCTTCGACACCTCGTGATCACACAGGCTGGTGTGCTTCTTCCATGTGGGTTTTGTTGCTTCGGAGCTTGATGGCCACTTGTTTACCTTCAAGCCTTTAAGACCCCAGACGCTATTGCTTTTGATAACCGGGCACCATCAGCTTTCTTCACCACATGTGCTTATTCATCTGCTTTGTCTTCAGCAGCTGTGTCGGGAAGGTGAGCATTATAGAATGCCAATTTAATAGAAGAAAATATTCTTGCATAGAAGGAGTACTTGAGTGGAGGCCCGATGTCCTTCTGCTACCTTAATACTAAACCTATAAATATATGCACATAGATCTATTTCCCCATCCCCATATATAAATATACTTGCATATGTACATGCCTTTATTTAGACCTCTATGCATGCTATTTGCCTCCTAGCTCTTTCCTGTATTTCCTTTGACTTTCCTCCTGTCCCACTATCATGCTCAGTCTTCATTTGGGTTTCAGTATTTCCTCTTGGTTACATTACCCTCGATCACACTCTACCAGGCCTCCTACACCCTCCTTACTGCCAGTTTGGATCACTTGTTGTTCCCTTGCCCCTGGGCTGGTTGATCATTTTAGAAGATTTTAAATAGAGCAACTTTTAGCTAATTATTTATAGAATATCTAATTTTTATTTTAAAATTAATAGAAGATTCAGATTTTAAATTTTTACAAACTACCTTTGGAGAAAAAAAATTAAGACATGAGCTGATTTAACAATTTCCATACTTATTCCTACTTAGGCATGGACAAAAGACAAGGCTATCTGCTCCAGTGACGATTTATAGTCTAGGACACCAGTATAATAGGGTCACTGTGAGTCAGACGTGACCCGATAGTGAGTTTGGGTTCCTGCTTAGCAGGGGGTGTCAAGATACAAAATAATAATAGCAATATATAATTGATCAAGGATTCAAGAGGGTGGGAGGAGGGGGGAGGGAAGGGGAAAAAGAGCTTACAACAAGGACTCAAGTAGAAAATGTTTTGGAAATGATGATGGCAACATATGTGCAAATATGCTTGCTACAATTGATGTATGGAATGTTATAAGAGCTGTAAGAACCCCCAATAAAATGACTTAAGAATAGCTGAATAATTTATTTAAAATCTTAGCTTGGCCAAAGAAAGACAACTTGATTCTTAAAGCAGGTCATGCTTAGATGTTTCTTAATAATTAATTTTCAGAGTCTACAGCCAGCAATGTAACCATTGCAGTTACTTGATA
The DNA here is from genome assembly GCF_050624435.1 of Tenrec ecaudatus. Classification (NCBI taxonomy): domain Eukaryota; kingdom Metazoa; phylum Chordata; class Mammalia; order Afrosoricida; family Tenrecidae; genus Tenrec; species Tenrec ecaudatus. Next base: position 35,645,023 of record NC_134539.1, read on the forward strand.
CTTGTAATCTGGAAAATTAAATATAAAACTTGAATGTGTGTATATTTTGGCTCCCACACCTGTTGGGCCAAGTGTAGGTCACAGCCGCTCTATATAAGTGTCTTATAGAGTGTCAGCCGTAAACACAGTGTGTATTTTTGTTAACCCCTGATTGGTCTAGGCCACTATCACTGACTTGTGACCCACGCCCACTTCTGGCCAAGAATCATGTCCACCCACCAGGCAGCCTGTTTACCCATCTACCTACCGTCCATTTTCCATTCCCCTTTTTCATGCATTATCGACTGTGCACCTTTATGAGGCTTTACTGACACTGTCGGCCAAGGCGAAGGCAGATGAGAAAACTAATGATGGGGTATTGTGGCGGGTATTAGATCAAATACACAACGGGAGGTAGGAAAGCAAGACGAAGTCTGAAAGCAGTCGTGTCCTGTTACTTAGGCTTCTAATCTGTCCAAGTCAACAATTCATCCATGTCTTTTAGACTAAACTAAGTGTTAAATTAGATACATGCATGCTTTCTTTTTCTCAATAGTATTTCAATTCTATACCACTGGTGGCAGGGGGATAAAATGAAATGTGCAATCTATAGGGTAGCAGTCCTCACGGGCCCCTGAGGTGACAGGTTAGCTGCCTCCCAGGTGGAATCAGGGCTGCTGTCTTCCTTGGTGACTTCTGGAAGTGTGGTTCGTGATGCACTTTCCAAGTGAAAACTGCATTCAAGGTTCAAGATTGAGAACAGTAAGACCGGGGATGGTGAAATCTCTGTGTTCTCCTGGGTATCTCAAAGATCATTACACTCCAACTCAAAATGCATGAATTCTGCCATTGAAATGTCTGTCACTTGCTGTTTAAACGTTTTAGGTGGAGAAACCTTGCAGTGGTGGTCAAGATTTGCTGCTTTACCCTGCGAAGAGGCCACAGCTTTTGAGAAGTGAAATGGACCGTGAAAAAGTGCCTCCACTCCCGATACCTGATGAAAACCCAAAGCCTCCATCGAAAGAGCATCCGCCCGTTATGCCCGGAGACTTGAAAGAGAAAGTGGCCAGGCTGCTGGAGAAATACAGGAGCGGCCTTTGGGCCAGCGCTCTCCCCAAAGCCTTTGAGGACATGCACAAGGTCAAGTTCCCCGAGGATGGCCTAGACAACCTGGCCTCGCTCTCTGATGTGTGCACCATAGACTACATTTCTGGACATCCCCAGAAGGCCATTCTCTATGCTAAACTTCCCGCGGCCACGGACAAACGCCTCCGTGATGCAGGGCAAGCCCAGGGCGACCATGATATCAAGTGCATGATCGAACAGGAGTATTTGCAGATGGAAGGGAACCTGGTGAAAAGCGAAGGTGAAGCCAGCGTGGCTGAAAACGAGGATGTCTTCCTGGGAGATGTCACAGTTCCCCCTCTGATCATTCCCACCGAGCCCTCGCCGTCCGTGCTGGTGGTTGAGCTGAACAACACGAATGAAGTGGTCATCAGGCAAGTTCTGTTTTGTCGTTCTGCAGCTTTCTGGTGTGCTGCAGCCTCTGCACTGTCATTCACAGGAGTAACGGGGCGGGGGGGGGAGGGGTGTTGTTGAAAGTCTTAGTTGTGTGGCATTCCAAAGATGCATAGCTGACCCCCCAAAAGACCACAGAAGATGCTCAAAGACCCTCAATGAAAAGAGATAAGAAGCATAATGCTCTTCTATTTGAGTGGAAAACGGAGTGCACATACAGTATTCTACTAGAGCCCGTGGGAGCTTTAGCCAGAGGGCTTACTCTCTAGGGGAATAGTGAATGCACACGCTTTTCTTTTGAGATGTGGTATGGCCTGAAGATACGCCAGTGTAGCTGAGGGCCAGGAGTCCTGTCTTAGCCAGCTGGTGCTGCTGAAACAGCGTAAGTGGATGGCTGTCACAAACCAGTATCAGGAGTGGGTAGCGGTAACACACAAATGTATTCTCTCAGGGCGTCGGGGGCACAAACGCAGCTGTAGTTGAAGGCTTTGGGCTGGGTGTCCCTTGCAGACTTCCATGTGTCTTAGCATCAACCTTCTCTTGGGTTTAGGACAGTGGGTCTCAACCTTCCTGATGCCACGACCCTTTCATACAGTTCCTCGTTGTGGTGACCCCCCCCCAACCATAAAATTATTTTCATTGCTACTTCATCACTGTCATTTTGCTACTGTTACAAATTGGGCGACCCCTGTGAAAGGGTCGTTCGACACACACCCCCCTCCAAAGGGGTCACGACCCACAGGTTGAGAACTGCTAGTCTAGGAGGTTCTCAGTGAGGGGGGTTAGTCTAGGAGGTTCTCAGTGAGGGGGCTGCAGATCTAAAGGACACGCACCACAACCAGCTCTGCTTTGCTGGTCCCTCCTAGTCTGCTCACTTCTCTGCCCTTTTACCTGATGTAAGGCCACACCGCAGAGGAACATTCCATATATCTGATAAGGGCTGTGACCTGACTATTCTCATCACCTTACAACCGATCATGAGGGGATGCTCACAATATTACATAAAGACCAAATGATGCCACTACATGGCTGCCGAGCCCCTGAGAATCATGACCCAGCCAAGTTGGTGGGCATATAGGGGGCACAACTCAACCCGTGATAGTCTGTCCCTCCCCCACCCATTAATGCCTTTACCACCTGAAAGCACTCACTGCGCCAGAAGTCGTCAGTGAACTCCTAGTCAGAAATCTATCCTGGGCAAAATCCCTCTTCCTCCGTCAATCTGGAATACCAACACCTGCTTCTCCTAGATAGTAGTGGAAGAGGCAAAAGGGAGAGATTTCTGTGGGAGCACTGGGGGTAAAGGGGAACGGGAACGGGCGTTACGGAATTCCAAACCTCAGCAGGACAATCTACTTTAGCTCTCAGCACTTGGAAATAATCTTCTGTTCCATGAGGCTACCCAGCGAGCAGTCCTGCCCACCTGGCCGACTTGGATAGCGGTCACTTAGCTCTGGGGTTTAGCTCCATCTTTCAGGCCCACGGGGACAGCAGTTCTGCTCCCTTAGCTTCGGGCTGGTCCCGTCTATGTGGTTCAACTGGGTAGTGACCCCACCCGATCAGGCCTGGCAGGGCCCACGCTTCTGCTCCCGCCCGCTCCACTTTGGTCACTGGCTCCATCCCTGTTCCTAGCACACATGAGTGGCAGTCTCGTATTTTGGGACCAGGCTGCTGAAGACCTGACTTGGAAGCCTAGGGGGTCATGACTTTGAGACCCAGCAGGCCAGCGCTCCACCCCCGAAGACCCCAGAGGTCATGCTCCTACAGGTCGGGTATGCTTGCTGCACTAGCCTCTTGTGCTTGTGCTGCTTGGTTCCTGGGACTCTCCACCGCTTGGCTCTTCAGGCTGCTTGGGTCAGCCCAACCTCTGTCCTGCTCTGGTAAATGCTGCAAAGCTGCTTAGGTCCACCAATAAGTGCCCACAGGCGCCTGACCTGCAGCCCAAAGGTGCTCAGCTCCCTGGCTCTGCGGGCCAGCAGGCTGCCTCAGCAACTCCTCCAGGGTGTCCCCCTGCTCTGCCCGCATGCGCTCAGCTCCCTCAGCCCCTCACTCGCTTCTCCTGGATCTTGTGCCACCTTTCGCTGCTGCTGCTGCTGCTGCTGCTGCCCACTTCATCTCGAGGCTCAGCTCCTCACCGCTTTCTGAGCCCTTCCCAGAATTGCCCTTGAGGCCCGTCACGTCTGATTTTCTTACAAAAGCCTGACAGGAGGCATCTGGACCAGTTCTAGGATTTCAGCGGGATTCCAGTCTATTCCAGGGTAACACATGCCAATGCACGACCACCCTGTAGGACAGAATAACCTAGCTCTTCAGATGCCCAAGGTTCTAATCTTTATGCAAGCGACTGCCACCTCTTGTTCTCACAGGGCAGCTGAGGGTTTGAATCTCCAACCTTCCGATTAGCATTCCAGCGCTTAGCCACTGCACTGCCAGGGCTCCCGACGCTCCTGAACCCCAGCCGCTCAGCCCCCTTTCCACCACATCCATTTGAATCCCGAGCCAGCCTTCTGCACGGTCAGCAGCGGGGTGGGTGGCACCAGCAAGCATGCAGCACAGTGCCTGCTATTCAGTCGGCCCCTCCTGGCTGAGCCTGGTTCTGTGCCTTCCGAGCAGCTGGAGCCTCTGGACGCTGCCCTGTGGCCGTGGCGTGAAGGACCCTGAGCAGTGTGGCAGAACCCTCAGGCCAAGTGTGAAGGGAAATCTGGTCCCAAATACCAACTCTGTGAAATTTCTGGTTAGCGGCGTTCCTGAATCTGCCTACAAGGAGGCCTGGTTGAGCGGTGGTTACAGGAAGACCTGCAATCCTCAGGGTCAGCAGTTGGAAAACACGGGCAGCTCCCTGGGAAAAAGACGTGGCTTTCTACTCCCGTCCACAGTTACCTTCTCGGAAACAACAGGTCGTGATGAGTCAGCACTGACTCAGTGGCATGAATTTGTTTGTTATTCAGCTCCCACATTCTTTGCCCCCTTGCTCAGATAATTTGGGGTCAACATAAGACCTCATTCTTTTTTTTTTTTTTTTTTAATTTAATTTTATTATTTTTTTTTAACAATTTATTGGGGCTGATACAATTCTTTACACAGTTCATACATATACATACATCAATTGTATAAAGCACATCTGTACAGTCTTTGCCCTAATCATTTTTTTTTCTCTTTTCTTCTTTTACATTTTATTAGGGACTCCAACAACTCTTACCACAATCCATACATATACGTACATCAATTGTATAAAGCACATCCATACATTCCCTGCCCCAATCATTCTCAAGGCATTTGCTCTCCACTTAAGCCCCTTGCATCAGGTCCTCTTTTCACCCCCGCCCCTCCCTCCCCTTTCCCCCCTCCCTCATATGCCCTTGGTAATTCATACCTCGTTATTTTGTCATATATTGCCCTATTCGGGGTCTCCCTTCCCCCCTTCTCTGCTGTCCCTCTCCCAGGGAAGAGGTCACATGTGGATCCTTGTAATCAGTTCCCCCTTTCCAACCCACTAAGACCTCATTCTTAACCACTGCCCACTATCCATACCAGCTGTGGTGTCCTGCCGGCTCTCGCCCAGCCTCCTCCTCGACTTGTGGCTGCAGAGGGCAGAGGCATTCTGCTGATGCCACACCGTACCCCACACCTTCCTTCTCCCTGGAAGGAGCCTGTGCCAGGCACTCGGCCAACGGGTGGCTGCCGCCCAGCCTCCTCCCCGCTGAGCTCTCAGGGCTGGAGCCCCTGGGGGACTCTGGATCCCTGGAGACTGCCCTGGGGCAGAGCCGCAGACCTCCTGGGAGAATTCGGTGGCTAAAGAGTTGCGTTCCTGGCACCGCCTTCACATTTGAATGCGAATAGCTGACAGGCAGCCACTACAGCTGTTTCCAGGGTGAATAATGCACATGGGCCTTTGGCCTTAAAATAGCCAGGACTTCAAAGAGCCCTTCCTTCTTGCCCTTTTGTGGAGGACTCTGTTTTAACTTTTTATTGTCGTTTGGGAGGAAGTTTACAGAACACATTCGTTTTCCATCTACCCAGTTTGTAGTCATTGGGCACAGGCCTCTCCGAGTAACAGAGCATTGCTCATTTCCTCCCTAGGTTTCCTGCTTCCATTCTCCTGTCTGTCCTGCCCATTCCTCCCTTCTGGATGTTGCTCTTGAGCAAATGCTGCCCGTCTGGTAGCCTCCTGGAGTCAGTCTTCCTCCGACAGGCCTGACTGTTGGCTGGCTGACAGCGGCTCCCTGGGGACAGCGCAGGTTTGAAGGGGGTGGAGCCCTGCAGTGAGCATCCCACCAGTTGCCCTTAGAGCAGTGCGTCTGGTCTTTTTTTCACGAGGCTGGAGTTTGTTGTGCGTTTTTCTCTCCCCCTTTCTGTGCAGGGAGGGGTGCTGGGCACCGTCTGCTTCTTCTCGTGTCAGGCCGTTGAGGCTCATGGCTGGTGTGAGCCCGGACAAAGTCACCGCCATTCTCAACAACAGAAAATGTTGGAAGGGTTAGGGGCCAACTGGAAAGGAGCAGCTCCTCAGGAAGCACATGCCCCGTTAGACACATTGGCCCAGACGATCAGTGACATCTTTGAAGGGTGTCAGAGCGCCACGTGCTTGTTTCCGTCTGTGAAGATGGGTGCAGGCAGTTGAGAGTCGTCACGTGGTTGATTTTGGTGTGCAAAGGCCCTGTTTCTCCAGCGCCCCGCCGTCAGCCCCCTCTTCAGTGATTTCATCAAGATTTCCAGTAGCCTTTGACAACAGTCTTAGTGTGAGCCCTGCCCTGCCTGGCCCCCTGGTTGCCCCTTGTCCAGGTGTGTCCCTCGAGTCCCTTCTCAGCTTAGCCCTCCCTGAACACCGGCCCCAGTGGCTGCGCTGCTGTGCCTCTAATTCTGTGAGTCACCGTGGAACGTTTGCTGGGTGGTGTGGTGTGTTAGCCCGAAGTCTTGTCTCTCTTGATTGCCACAGTACGCTGTCCTTACACGGAGGCACAAATGTTGGCTGAATACATGTTCTCCTGCCTGTTGTCGTAGGCAAGGCCAAGGCGGGAGCCAGCGATGGCAGCAGAGGAAAAGGAGGCCTATCAGTGAATAACGGGGTTCCCTCATTCCTGTTCCTCCTTTACCCAATGCAGGTATGTGGGCAAGGACTACTCTGCCGCTCAGGAGCTGATGGAAGACGAGATGAAGGAGCACTACAGCAAGAACCCCAGGGTCGCACCAGTCCAGGCTGTGCACGTGGGGCAGTTGCTGGCAGTGAAGGTCGAGGAGGATGCTTGGTTACGGGCACAGGTCATCTCAGTAGATGGCAGCAAAATAAAGGCAAGCATTGCGTACGCTGTCGTACACCTTAAAATGGCGAAGGTTATTTCTAGCATGTCCATTTAAACCAGTTCCATTTTCTCCAGAAGTAGAAGAGATGGTCACTGTATAAGATTGTCTCTGTCCAACTGGCCATCCCCTTACAAAAGGGTCGTGGGGAGGAGACGAGCCAGTCAGGGTGCAGTGTAGCAACGATGAAACATACAACTTTCCTCTACTACTTAAATGCTTCCTCCCCCCTTCCCCCACTATCATGATCCCAATTCTACCTTACAAAAATGGCTAGACCAGGGAAAGTACACTGGTATAGATAGGAACTGGAAACACAGGGAATCCAGGACAGATGATCCCTTCAGGATCAGTGGTGAGAGTGGTGATACTGGAGGGTGGAGGTAGGGTGGGGTAGAAAGGGGGAACCGATTACAAGGATCTACGTATAACCGCCTCCCTGGGAGATGGACTACAGAAAAGTGGATGAAGGAAGCCGTCGGACAGTGTAAGATATGACAAAATAATAACAATTTATAAATTATCAAGTGTTTATGAGGGAGGGGAGCGGGGAGGGAGGGGGAAAATAAGCTGATACCAAGGGCTCAAGTGGAAAGAAATGTTTTGAAAATGATGATGGTAACAAGTGTACAAATGTGCTTGACACAGTGGATGTATGGATTGTGACCAGAGTTGTACGAGCCCCCAATAAAATGATGATTTTAAAAAAAGATTGTCCCTGTCAGCCTGTAACTCAGTAATGGCCATATTATCTCAGAGTTTTATGGTAAGGGGGTGGATCCTTTTTCAGGGGCGTCTCCATGAGCATATCAGGACAAGGCATTTCTTCTTATTCCTGGGGGATAACTAAAATGGGCTACCCAGGGGGAGAGCTCTGTGCACGCTTCATCAAAGACCGGCCTTTGGAGTGAGGGAAGCCACACAGACCAGATGAGCAGCTGGCCCTCTGCTCCTGCAGCTGGCCAGGGGAGCCTGACGAGCACTTGGGTCTTTTCCAAGAGCTGCTGCTGAAGGTTGCCCTTTATCCTCTGGGAAAGAGGGCTTTTTGTCCCTGTCTCTCACCAGCAGACTCTGAGGTTCCATGTGGGGATCAGGCTCTACCCCGTTTCCTCTCTTCTCTCAGTGCAGAGAATGAGAACCAGAACTCCTACCCACAGGGCCGTCTCCCTGAGATCAGTGGTGCTGTGCATCTTTGGGGATCCCCACTTAATACACCCAGGCAGGTCACATGGGTGCTGCCTACCCTTTTAAAGTGTTACCTCTCTCTTACTTAGGGAAAGCTGTGTGTTCTGTTGGGGGTTTTCGTTTTTCAGCCATGAGCTGCCTCCTCAGCCTCCCTTTAACCACGTTCACAGCAGAGGAGACGTGTGCAGGGGATAGTCTGTCATGGAAGAGGTCTCTCTTGCACCCGAAGGAAAATGGCTGCAAGGGTCTGGTCCGTTCCTCCAGAAGGAGGAGACGCTGTGGGCGGCAGACGGACCTCATTGCCCAGGTGTACGTGAGTGGAGTGGCCAGACGAGAGCTGAGCAGGTGGTGGCATGGAAGCCAGAAGGGAGAAGTCTCGCAGAGCAGGGAGCGGGCGGCTGTGAGGATTGTAGGGCTTGTTAGAGATGAAGACGGTGGCTCACTGTCCGGGTCAGTAGGGAGCTCCTCAGACAGCAAGCGGCTGTCGTGGTTTGGCTGAGTACTGGTTTTGAAGGAACCCAGGAAGCCGACAGATTAGGCCTCCCTTCATCTGGAGGAGCAGCCCTGGTGGGTGGTGGTTTCACATCGGGCCTTGGTCCTCCAGCTCAGTGGTTGCCAGAGACAGCTGAGGCCCCGGAGCCCCACAGAGGCAGTTCCACTCTGTCCCTTTGGGCTGCCGTGAGTCAGCATGACTCCATGGCAGTGAGTTGGATTTGCTGTGGTGGTCTGGAGAAACCCCGGCCTCCTGTTTCTCTTGAATTGGGCGGTGCCTGGCACAAGTTAGAGACTCCCTCCTTGCTTCCTATTCGATGAGCATGAGAGGCAGGGCCTAGATCGCTCCGGGCATGTGGTCACCTCTGAGGTGGTCTGCCTGACCCAGCCCTGCATCCCAGGGGTGTGCGATGGGTTGCTTGGGTGTTGTGACACCTAGAGCCACTAGGCGGCGCTCGAGGACCTGCCTTGCAGCACCATGGCGTCAGTGGGGGGAGCTTGTCCCCTGCCCTCACGCGGTGTAGTCGCAGTCGTTAGCTGGGAATCCCTGTGCTGTTGCACCACTCTGTGATGTCCCGAGGCTCCCACTAACCTGTGTCGGCTCCAAAGCAGCGCCCTTTGTGCCAATCCATCTTGCAGGGGCCTTCTTTTTTTGCTGTCTGTTTCCCAGGACATCTTGCTTGCTAAAGTACTTAGGAGAGAGCAGATATGCCCTGCAGTGATTAGAAAGAAGAATGGAAGGAAAGAAAGGGGAGGCCGAGGAAGCTACAAACCATCCAGAACCCCCCTGGAACAGGTTCTGGCGTGCTCTGAGCCACGGTCCCCATGTCCTGCCCTTTGGCAGAGCACAGTCTGCCTTTGTGTCTTCTTTGCTGTTGGGGGAACAGCCTCCAGCCCCTCTCCCAGCGCTGCTTTCCAGAGACTGCTCGGTACATAAGGGCAGGTGGTGGGCTCTGTCTCGTCCTGTGTCCTTTGACTTCCTGCTCGCTGGGATTTGTGCTTTGTATGTTTAGTGTCAGACCCTTGGTACTAAGGAGCTGGCCTGTAGACTTTATTTTCAGTCAGAAGGGCCGCCCACTGTGTTACTTGCCATGCCCCTGCCTTGCCCGTCAGGAACCCCCATGGTTTTTGATGATGAATCTTTAAAACAAGGCCCATCCATCTTACTTAGAGATGGGCTTGCTTACTGCTAGGCTTCCAGCAGTCCCCTGCCGACTCCGAGTTACCATTTTAAATCCAAGGCTTCATGTTTCTGGAGTATCCTTTTCTCAAAAAGAAAAAAGAGTGGGGTGGGGAGGAGTGGTGGTAACGGCGATGTGTTTATGGATCCGATTTCAACTGAAGATCTTGAAAACACTCTAAAAATAATACCCAGGCTCATGCCCGTGCTGGCGGCTAAGAGGAGCCATGCGGGTTTCTGTAAACAGCACTGTCCCTGAACTGAGCAAAGGCCTGACAGCGTCACTACCTCCTCCCCTCGCCCACAGAAGCCCTGTTCCCACAGTACCGGGTTCTAGTTGCCCAGCCATGGGGGTCCATGTGCTCCTCAGCCTCCTGGAACCCCAGGGCCCAGAGCAGCCATCAGGAATGCTGCTGTCAGAGGCTCTAGAGCAGGGGTTCTCACCCGTCCTCATGTGGTGGGGACCCCCAACCGTACAGTCATTTTTGCTGCTTCTTCTTCACTGTCATTTTATTACTATTATGAATCGGGCAACCCCTGTGGGGTCATGACCTACAGGTTAAGAACCACTGCTCCAGACATTGCTACATAGCCCAGAATCCTGCCTCCGCTAGAAACAAACAGGTCTCCCAAGGAACCAGCCGGTGCGTGCCTGCTGTCACTGGATGGGGCAGAACCGGACAGGTGTGCTGCTGAGAAAGTGCCGCTGAGCAGACAGCACAACAGCTCAGTCTTGTCCTGTTCTTCCTGCAGGCAAGGGCCACCGTGAAGGAGGGCCCAGAGGCCACTTCCTGATTATCTTTGATGCCGGCCCAGGCTGGTTTTTCAGGGGTCAATCAGGCATCACCTCAATTGGTATTTTACAAGCAGCTGAAGCACCCCTCACTTGGGAAAGAAAACAAAACAGCAAGCCCATTTTAAAACGCTGAGTAAAACTGGGGCCAGCAAAAGGAGCCCTGGTGGTGAGGTGGCTGCTGTCCCCCAGGTCAGTGGTTCAGGACCACCAGCCGCTCCCTAGCAGAAAAACTGGGCTTTCTGCTCCATCTCTGCTCTTGGGGGGGGGGGGCACAGGCATAGTTGCACCCTGCCTTACGGGGCTACTGGGAGGCGGCACCCGCCTGGTGGCAGTGAGAGGGAGTGAAATCTATGAAAGGCTTTTATTTAGTGAAGAAGTGAAGATGTTAAAATGTTCCTGGAAGCTGAAGTGTCCTCTGTTTGTTTGATTATCCTTAGGTATGCTATGTTGACTATGGTTTTAGTGAAAATGTTGAAAAGAACAAAGCATACAAGTTGAATCCTAAGTTCTGTTCACTTTCGTTCCAAGCGACCAAGTGCAAGCTGGCAGGTAAGAGGAGGGTTTTGTCCTGTTTTGTTTCGCTCTCCATCTTCTCTTGATAAGTTATTCCTGTTGTACTTCTGAACGGATAGCTATGAAAACAAACCAAGTGTTTGGAAGTATTTCTCTCTTAGGTGTAAGGAGTCCTTTGTGTCGGGTGGTCTTTGGAGTACGAGGGCATTATAAAGAGAGGTCTACTGCCCCCTGGCTCTGACGAGGGAGTCATTTGTTTGATTGGGTTTCCAGGTGGCCATCAGCTTCTGCCCTACAAAGACAGACTCCGTGGGTAGTGCCCACAAGTAACACACCTGAGGCCCCCAGTTCAAGCTCAGCTATAGGTCTGTGGCGTGGTGACACAGTTAATATGTCACTGTCCCTCTCTTGGGGAGTGCATGTGTGTGAGAGTGACATTGTCGGGACAAGGGGACCCGGTGCTCCTGCTGCCCATGAAACAAGGCTTCATCCAGGAGAGTTAAGCAAAGCTCCGCAAAAGAGCGTCATTCATTCGTGGAAATTAGCCCTGGAAGGAAACCCTGCGTGCAGCAAGGACAAATGTTGAGGACGCTAGGTTTGAATCTCTCTGTAAGGTGAAGGTCAAGTCTTTTGTAAGCCATCAGAAACCCATAGGAGTTGGTTTGGAAATGGCCGTTGGGCAGGATTTAGGAGGCTGACATGGAAGGTTTGGGGAAAGACTCAGGCGCTGCATGTCTGCGGGAGTGCTGAGGGAAGAGTCTGCATGTACCGGGGACCATAGAGATCGGCAGCCCTTTTAGTCGCCTGGGGAAGGACAGCACGTTAGTTTGGAGTCGCCGTATGTATGACGCATGAGATTGCAGTGTTCAAGGGATGTTAAATAGTACTTGGGCTGCAGTGCAACTCACTTAACATTCGAAACATGGGTCCGCGACCAATCAGAAGGTACTTGGTTTCCTCAGCGCCGTCACTGGCACCTTTCAAAAAGGACAAGGACGTGTTCTTTTCAACTCGGGAGCATTTCTTTTTCTCTACGAAGATAATTGTAGGTATTTCACTCAAAAGGGGGAAAAAAAGAAAATCGAGGATGAGATTCTGGGAACTAAAAGGCAAATACAAGACTGACAGATACAATTGATTGGTAGCTTTTTATTTTAGATATGTATCTATGCAGGAGCCCTGGAGGTGTGGGTGGTCTCGAGCTGGGCTGTCAGCCACAAGGTCAAGGTGTGAAACCAGCTCCAAGGGAGACAGAGGGGCTTCCGCCCGACCCTGGGGTCCCTGTCAGCTGGCTTCAACTTGATGCCAGTGCTTCATGTGGATCTGTAAAGGCTGTTTGCCCTACAGTAGAATTTCCGATTGGTCGTCAGCTTCTATCTTGTTACAGGACTGCTTACCGTAGTGCAGTCATTCAAAGGGTATTCATACCATATTTTTAAATTATATGGGATCATATAAGATAGGTAGCATAAGGAAGATTATAAAACAAAGCTTCCATTTAAAATGGAAGAATTGTGTGGTGGATTCTGAATTAGATAGTAAATGGCCCAAACAGATTGAAATCAGTCTATTCATCTTCACGTGATTCGTCCAATTCAGTGAGGTTAAAATACGCGTTCTTTTTCAGGATTGGAGTTTCTGAGTGATGACCCAGACTTAGTGAAAGTGGTGGAGTCTGTGACCTGTGGGAAGATCTTTGCGGTGGAAATCCTTGATAAAGCTGAGGTGCCCCTGGTTGTCCTGTACGACACCTCCGGGGAGGACGACATCAACGTCAACGCCACCTGCTTAAAGGCCATCTGCGACAGGTCCCTGGAAGCCCACCTTCAGGTACCCGTGGTCACTCCCGTTAGTTTGAAGACGAGGTACCAGAATGCTATCAATCTTAGGCTAGTAAATGTCACAGGAGAGCAAACTGTCATGACGAAGAGATAAGTATTGTATGCCTTATTGGAGTTAAAAGATAGCATGTTTTTAATCAATCCTGCATTTGAAAGACATAGAGATTACATTAAAACTTAATATTCATTACAATGTTCTATATCATAAAATTATCATGGGGTCTCAAAAATGAACCATATAAACCGTGGATATGTGAAGGGATTTGGGGTTCATGCTTAATTCCAGCCCCAATCTAAGAGCGGCTCCTTGTTATGTCATGGCCCAGCTCCAATTTTGCCCTCATGGTGAGATCTCTGAAGATAGGGTGCTATTGGAAAGTGTGGTGAAAAAACTAGAGGGTGCCTGGCTATCAGAAAAAATAGCGTCTGGGGGTTTAAAGTGAAGCGTCAACTAAGTCCACATGGAAGAAGCACAACAGCTTTGTGATCCAAAGATTGTAAATCAGAGAAACCAAATCTGAAGGAGGGAATAGGATCAGAGTTGAACCTATGGAGCAGTCTGCAGAAGGGTACAGGTAACAGTGGAGGCCCAAATCCATTTGCGTGGTCTTGGTGAATCCCCTGTGACCACAGTCGAGGGACATGAACAGCCGTGCTACTGGGCAGAGAGCATTGTAAAGTTGATGGTGGCAACTGTAGGTATGTTAAACTGATCTCCCTTTTAACCCACTTTAAAATTGATCCAGTTTAAATATATATTCCTAAGATAACAGTTTAGGTTTTTTTAATGCTGATGGCAACCAATAAAAAAGTGCACTTGAAGAAAAAAATCTCATGGTAAATAACCCCAAACATGAAATGTCTAGAAATAGCAATGCACCTAGACATTTAAAAAAATTAGACACACTCAGGACAGACTCGGGTAAATAGAAACGCATCTTATTCTCATCGGTTTAAAGATATAAGCCTTCTCCTAAATTAGTCTGTCAACTTAAATGTGATCGCAAAATTCCGATATATTTTTATGGGGATTTGACAAAATGATCCTAAAATTCTTCTGAAAGAATAAAATCCAGAGGTTGTTGGAAAACTTTGGGGAAAAAAACTGAAGTACTGAAGAAAGACCAGTCTTAACTAAAAATTAAAATACATGATGAAGCATTAGAATTAAAATAATATAGAAAAAGTCCAGGAACAGAAAGAGATGTTAATGAAACAGAATAGAGTTTACAAGTAGACTACACATTTAGATGTGAGATGGATACAATCTGTTCTAAAAGTAGAACAATTTAGTAGGTAAATAAAGATTATTTGGCAAATAGTGTTTGGACAGCTGAGTAGCCATTGGGGTGGAAGGAATATGGCTAATTACTACTACATTATTATTTATGATCAGAAAAATACCTAGGTAGGATCAAACATTAAAGGCTGAAATATCAAAGAGTGCTGGTGTACGGAATGCCTTCCCAGTAGCAGAGCCTGAGTCAAAAACCCATCGGGAGGGGAAATGATGCATTGGCCAGAAGGGAACCCCAGCATCACAGAAGCAAAGCAGCAAGCACCAGAGCCAGATGTAGATTTTGTTTCAAAGAGAGTTGTAACACATGTAACAAAGGATGGTTTTCCTTAATCTCCAAAGTATTCTTTCAACTCAATCATAATGTTGTGAGTAAATCCGTAGAACAGTGGTTCCCAGAGGTGGCCCAGGGGCCACAGTCATTGCTTTTTCTCTTTGCCGAATGTGTGTGTGGTGGCATTTTCCAGAGGCTGCATGGCATGAGGCATTGCAGCAGATGGAATATCTGCAGAAACAGATGGGGGAATCTACCCGTGTCTGTTACCCGTCAACATGGCCTTGATTCCAACTCCTAGTGACTTTGTGGGACAGGGTAGAACTGCCCCATAGAGTTCTTAGGACTCTTAACTTGACAGGGAGGATTCCCAGCTCTTCCCTGTCAAGCCACTGGAAGGTTCCATTCGCCCACCTTTCAGTTAGCAGCTGAACACATAACCACCATATGACCAGGCATCTTGTCAACCCGTTGTCATTGAGTTGACTCCGACTCAGAGTGGCCCTGGACAGACTTTCTAAGACGATAATCTCTCTGGGAGCAGACAGTCTTCTCTTTCTTCCAAAGGGCCTTCTGGGTAGGCTTGAACCCGAGCGATCCAGCACTTACACCAAAGCACCACCAGGGCTTTGTAAAGATAATGCCCACAGCCACTGCCAGGCAGCGGGCTCCTGCTCACAGCGACTGTGTGTTTATCCTACATTAGGTGGGTAAGAGCTCCCTCACTTGTGGAGCCTCCGGGCCCATCTTTACCTTAACCAGGGTGCCCTTTTGTCTGGTCCAGGTCGATGCCATGTACACAAATGTCAAAGTGACCAATATCTGCTCCGATGGGACACTCTACTGCCAGGTGCCCTGCAAGGGCCTGAACAAGCTCAGCGACCTTCTGCATAAGATCGAGGACTACTTCCATTGTAAGGTATGGCCGGACGTCATCTGCCGCCCACGGAAGCTCAAAACGGCAAGGGAGAGTGGGCCACGGAATCGCGTACAAATGAGTAACTTTTGACCTGTTCTTTTCTGACACAGGACCTGCTGGGGTTTTGCATTCTCTCACGTTTCTAAGGCGCCTTCCTTTACCTCCATTCGGGCGTGGTAGTCCTAATCCAGAACATGCCCCGATTTCCCAGGGCCAAAAGTCTAATGCTGCTTCACGCCCTCCCTCTCATCCCACAAAGGGAGAATTACCCTTAACGGACAAAGCGCATTGAGCACTTGACGGGACAAGTATTCAGCTGTTGTGTTGTAGTTAGCTATTTAGATACTTACTTCCCTTATTCAAGTAGTGCAGGCCTCCTGCCATAACCAGATCCCCATCCCACCTTCTGGCACCCCTAGTTGGCAGAGCTACTTAGGAAGACTGCACGATGGAGGCACTGGGTCTCTAGCGTTGGCTCTTCCTGATGTGCCCCAGAGTCCTTACCTCTGTTTAATTGGTTTGCCTATCTTGGCGAAATATGAGACACCCCAAGAAGCTGACTCCAGGAACTCATTTGCATCTCCATGGTAGGGAGAAGCTCTCTTGACAACCTTGTGGGGAGAGAATAGCTATGCACCTCCCCCTGCATGGAAAGCCAGCATGGGCAGGTCCCCAGCTTCACGCTGCAGCAAAAGGGAAAGAGACCTGCAACCCCAGTCTGTTGGCATTTCACAGGCAAATGTTGGTAACATTGCTTTCATTTTTGAATTTACAACATCATCTTTTAGGATCTAAATGTTAAAAGGTGGAAAGGAGAAGCCTTGAAAGAGGTAACCCACTGTCCTGGCTCCATACCTGCTGCTCGTCTACTTCTTGTTTACTTGGTGGGGCCAGAGCCCCTCCGACCTCCATGCTCACATGCTGGAGACAGTTTAGCAGTCCTGATTGATGGGCCGACACCCCAAGTCCGGACCTGAACCACCAGTTGTCAGCATGCGTATATGTAACAAGGCAGAAGATCCAGGGCTCCTTGCACCCACCCAGCACTCTCCTGAGAGGGAAGAGACTTGTGCAGATGTTCTAGAACATTCTGGTTAAACCGTTTCCCTGTGCCGTGGTCGCCTGCTGGTGGTTTCAGTGGTGTAGCAATGCGCTCTGTGCTGATGGTGAGAAAAGTAACGCTGCTTATTTCTGTTTTGCAGCATGTGACTTCAGAGTACTTCATCCCCATCCCCTTCTGCGGGAAAATCTGCCTCTTCCATTGCAAAGGGAAATGGGCACGCGTAGAGGTAAAGCCAGTCATTTCACTTCTCAAAACACGCCGCACCCCATATTTCTGACACACAAGTGTCCCTAAAAAGTGGGGCTAAATGCCCACATAGTCGACACGAGGCTAAGGAAGAAAGCCCGGCCAGTCTGGCTCAGGCTTCCTGGGCCCTAAGGGGGCTCCCCGTTGGCTGTCCCAGCACACGGTGAAAGAACAAAGGCATATGTGAAGACAGGGGAACCACACGCATCTGATTGTGAACAGTGAGAAGGTCCTTACCCTCTACTCCCTGCCTAGGCCGGTACCCATCCTCTGTTCTCATCATGCTCGGAGCAAGGCTTTATGGTTGCACTTAGTATGCAGTAACTCTGTTTCTGTCATCTCACGTGAGGCCCAGACAGGGACGCCTGGATATAAGAGGCATTCACGATGGGCCATCCAAACCATGTGATGCATCCTGTAGAATGCTTCATTCCTGTACTCACGCGCCCTCCATTTGCCCCGCCTCCACGCCATAGCCCCAAGAAACTATTAATCCAGTTACAGTCTCTATAGATTTACCTATG
This sequence comes from Tenrec ecaudatus, assembly GCF_050624435.1. NCBI lineage: Eukaryota > Metazoa > Chordata > Mammalia > Afrosoricida > Tenrecidae > Tenrec > Tenrec ecaudatus. Next base: position 35,662,145 of record NC_134539.1, read on the forward strand.
CTGGATTTCATATAAAGGAAAACACCCGCCAACAGCAACAAAACACAGGGCAACCTCAGCCCAAAAGAAAGCAGAAAATAATGAAAATGAGAACATATCTAAAATGAGTCAAAAAAGAGAACCAGTAGGGGCGGGTCCCGGCGTTCTGCCAGTCGTAGGAAACACTGTTGGAAGTCGAAGCCCCCTCCCAGATGGCTGCTGTGACGGGCGGCCTCTGGCCTGTGTAAGGAGGCTGTGTGGAGGCATATGTCACCGTGACTTATTGGGGACATTGTGGACACTTAAAGGTTCATCTTGAATCTTGTCTTGTGATGTCATTAGGAATGGAAGTCATTTTATCACAGGTAGGTAATTGTTGCTCTGACTCTGTATAATCTTTCCATTTTTGATCTCTTGATTTAGACTTATTTTACTTGTTTATAATTTTCTGAGTTGATTACTTTTATTACATTTTCCAACGAAGCTATAGAATCCCAAAATAACCTCATCATTTTAAAATGCATAGAACTTATCGATGACAAGTAAGTCTATCTCTAAAGTACCTCCCTTCCTTAGCAATCGATTGCCTATGCACAATAGTTACTTCTTATATTTTTATATTGTGGAGAATAGACTGTCTATTCCAATCAGCCGTACATAAAAATTTATCACTGATCATACCCTGTCACTGAAGAAGCAGTAACTACCAGTGTGTTTATGACTTTCAGCTATTACTGGCTTACTGACTATTACTATTCAAATGAATTAACAACTAGATGATCAATGAATTCTACTCTTTAAAAAGAGTATCTTTCAGCCCAGGAGGAACGATACGGCAGCGCCGCGGAGCCTCGGTTGGCCTCGGATAGCCGGCGCCCCGCCGTCCCCGCCGGCCGGCGGGCCGCGCGCGCGTCCGCTTCGGTGGGCCGCGCGCGTGCCCCCGCCGCGCGTCGGGACCGGGGTCCGGTGCGGAGTGCCCCTCGTCCCGGGAAACGGGGCGCGGCCGGAAAGGCGGCCGCCCCCTCGCCCGTCACGCACCGCACGTTCGTGGGGAGCCTGGTGCTAAACCATTCGTAGCCGACCTGCTTCTGGGTCGGGGTTTCGTACGTAGCAGAGCAGCTCCCTCGCTGCGATCTATTGAAAGTCAGCCCTCGACACAAGGGTTTGTACAAAAAAAAAAAAAAAAAGTATCTTTCCAATAAATAAGCCCACTTCAAAGTCGGGGAATCTCGGATCACCTTTGTGCTGGTTGGACGCTGAAGCATTGGGCCGTTTGCAGATACGCAGAGAGTCACCAGTGCTTGTCTCATTTCAGATCACAAACGTCCACAGTAGCCGGGCTCTCGATGTCCAGTTCCTGGACTCCGGCACTGTGACATCGGTAAAGGTGTCGGAGCTCCGGGAAATCCCCCCGAGGTTCCTCCCAGAGATGATCTCTGTCCCGCCTCAGGTACTCAATGGCACCAGGCCGGCCTTTCTGCTAGTAGAGATTTGGATGCATTGGAAACATAGGTTTCATGTATTGAGACTCCGTGTTTTTGTTTTCATAAAATTGGGAGCTATCCAAAAATGAAAGTTGGCTGACTTAAGACAATTAGACCCCCAAGACTGGCAGAATATGATGTGCTAAATGAAAGTTCAAGTCATTAGACCGTATATTTAGTTCAAGGACCTGTTTTGTTAGATGACAATGCTGATGTCTACGCAGTTCCTATATTGTTTGCAAATGTTTAATTTCCACCGCTCTTAGTTTACTTAGATCACCACCTCCTTTGGAATTTGTGTATAGTTCATCCTTGTCTTGCATGATCCTTTCCCCACCAAACCAAATGAAACCCACTCCCCAACCCCCTGTCCGTCAGGGCTTAGGGGCTGCCTGCACTCTTAGTGGCTTCCTCCACTAAGGCAGGTGCCACAGGCAGACATCACAGTGGAGACTCACAGAGGGAGGAGAAAGGAGGTCTCCTCCCTCACGAAATGCCTCTGTCCGTTGTAAAGGCCAGAAGGCGGAAGGGAGTCCCCGGGGCCATCTCCTGTCCCCTGCTCTCGCCCACCTGCCTTTCCGTGGAGTTGGTGCGGGTGGTGCTGGGATGTAAACAATGGGAGAGGATCTGGCCTTGCAGCTAGCTGTGGATGGCGGTTTGTTTCGCCTTTTGGGAACGCTGGTGGTGCACTGGTTAAAGGGCTCAGCCGCTGACTGAAAGGTCAGCATTTTAATCCACCAAGATGTGCAGTCTTCCAGAGAGAGGACAGCCCTGGAAACCCTGTGGGGCGGTTTACTGTATTGTGTAGAGGCACTAGGAGTTGGAATGGACTTGACAGTGGGGTGGGTTCTTTTTTTCTTTTGGTTCACCTTTCTTAATCATGTCAACCTCCCAAAGGTACCCAAGTGCTCGGGAAGCGCTGCAGGCAGCACTTACGCCTCCAAAGAGATTGTTACAAGAGGAACCAAATGTCATCCAAATGACCTTTCTTTTTCTTTCTTTTCTTCGTTGTGTGGGTAAAAGTTCACAGAACAAACGAGTTAGCCATTCAGAAATTGATAGAGACCTTCGCTCCCTGGCCTTGTCTGTGACCCCCTTGCTGTGACAGCTCTTCCCCCTGCCCCCCTGGGTTCCCCGTTTCTCTTCATCCATTCCCCCTCCTAAATGGCATTGCCTCATTTTTAGTTTGAGGAGTCCCAACCCTACCCCTCTGTGATTCGCTGATCTGACACCGGTTAGTCTCGCCCTCTATGTCACCATCCATAGAATGGGATCATAGCACTCCCTGCAAAAGAAGTGTGCGAAGAACCAGGTAAGAGTAGGATGGGGAACCACAAACTCACTGCCATTGAGTCATTGCTGGCTCCTAGGTGACCCTTGTGGGTTTCCGAGACTGTAACTGCTCACAGGAGTAGAAAAGCCCAGTCTTTGTCCCAAGAAGCTGCTGGTGGTTTTCAACTGTTGACCATGGGGATTGCAACCCAGTGAGTAACCACTACACCACCAGGGCTCTTCAGAAAAGCAAGCAGCACAGCATCACTAGCTGCTCAGACCCAGGGCTGTGGTCGTCGTGACAGGCTGTTTCTCGCGCTCTCTCTGGGCGGCAACAGTAAGTGCTCCTCTGAAGTTGCTGTGCGCGCCTTCTGGTCGGGCTTTCTCCTCAGGCTGTCAAGTGCTGTCTGGCAGACCTCCCGCAGTCCATCGGCATGTGGACCCCCGACGCCGTGCTCTGGCTGAGAGATTCCGTTTTGAACTGCTCGGACTGCAGCATTAAGGTGAGCTGCTGTGCGGATCCTGCGTGCTTACCAAGGGAGCTGGCAGCCAGGCGAGCTCACTTGGTTTTTATGGAATAATATTATCTTACTGTAAGCTGACTGTTCACCTATGACACTTTTTTTTATAGTCAAGAGAATGGAAAAATGTGTAGTTATATTTCATGGTTTTTAATTGTTATCCACAAGGGGGCTTCATAAAGTTGGTGCAAAATTTGAATGAAAAGATAATGGAATTTTCCCATAATTTTCTTGAAGCCCCTTCCTAATTAAGAAGTTACCCTATTTCTCCAGTATTATTTAATTTATGTAATATTTGCCACTATTAAAATGTAACAGACACCTTCTGCTCCTTACCTGATTCTCAATAGAGAAGTCATGTATCTCTCGCTAAATGCTTCTAAAATTACCCTGCTTTTCCGTTACTCTAGAATGAATTGTAAACCAGTCACTCAGTTTTTCGCTCCTTTAGAAAAAAAGAAAAGCTTGCATACATGATTTTGCTTATTTTACTAGCTCCATTTCTCTTTCTGCACGTAAGCATTTTCACATCAAAGGTGTTACATCTCTGAGACTAGAAATGTAACCAAGGTACTTTTCTCTGCTGGGACCAGAGGCAAGTCCGGTTCTCATTCAGTAGGAACCTTTCACAGTGAGGGGCCCAGGAGAAGTGCTGCCCGGGGGCTTAAATTATGTGAACAAACCCCAACTTCCCATCTTAAGCAGTCTTCACAGGGTAGCTCCGGGGTCGCCCGTCTTCACGGATGCTTTTTAAGTCTCGAAAGCCAGAGTTCTCTGTACACATACATTTTAAGCCCTGGTGGCGTGGTGGTTAGGTGTTGGGCTGCTAACCACAAGGTGACCTGTTTGAAACCAGCAGCTGCTCCCTGTGACACAGAGGAGGCCTTCACTCCCGTAGAGTCAGGGTCTCGGAATCCCACAGGGACAGTGCTGCTTTGTCCTGTAAGGGCACTCCAAGTGGGGATCGGCTCGATGGTAGAGAGTTTGGATTTTTGATATCATAAATATAAAAATGAATCAGCAGCCAGGAATTCACTGCCAGGTCATGGGATGAACTTAAAGAGATATGTCTGCCGAGGAAGAAGAGCAAATGATGGCCGGATGGCCTTGCTGGCGTGTGTCTCTACGCACCTGCCGTGCTCCCAGGTTCGCTTGTTCTGGGATGCCAAGATGAACCTGGGGAGAAGTGGCACATGTTGGGCATCCCTAAAGTAAGCCAGAAGAGTTGATGAGAACTAGCAGTCACCTCACCCTCGGTTCTGAAGGACGATGCCGGTTGGCCGTGTCCGTGTGTGGTCTTCTCATGCGCCTGCTCGCCTGCCTGCAGACGCTAGCTTGAAGTAGCTTGGTGGGTGAGAGGCACAGAGCTACAACTGTGCTCTCCATCTTTTTCGCTCCCAGATCTCCCTTCTCCCACACTATTGGGAGGAGAGAGGGCAGGAGGGGTTCTGGGACTAAAGAGGACATTTGAACTCCAGTTGCCCAAGGGTGTGGTGGGATGTCGCCGCTCATCCTTCCCTTCCCAGTGCTGAGGGCACTCCAGCCTTAGGCAGACCTGCTCGCAGTCTGCCACCAGTGTGGCTATTTTTCATCAAGGCCAGGTGAGCCCCTGGAGGCTTCTGCCTGGAGTGTGTGAGATGGTAGCAATGTATTCTTTAAAGCAGTGCCCTTCTGGGTGAGAGCCGGCCTCTCATAAGAGACAGCTCGCTCTTCGGCCCTGTCCGGGGTTAAAGCTGTAGGGATTTCATTTCCATAAGGCTGCTGCTGCCCTCAGGACTGCTTTGACTTCAGCTCCGCCTGGTTGCCCGAAGCTATGGGGGATGACTCCCATGACCTTCCGTACGGTGCTCCGCAAGCTTGCTGCACATTGCCGCGTTTTGAGATTCATATTCTACCTTGGCTTTCTCACGTTGTCTGTGTGTGTGCGTGTTTCCCAAAGGTGACCAAAGTGGATGAAAGCAGAGGGATCGCCCATGTTTATCTGTTCACTCCCAAGAACTTCCCCGACCCTCACCGCAGCATCAACCGGCAGATCACCAACGCAGACCTGTGGAAGCACCAGAAGGATGTGTTTCTCAGCGCCACACCCGGTGCGCCCGGCTCGCCCAGCAGCAAAAGCGGCAGTTCCCCCGGGGCAGGCGCCTCCGGGGAGAGTTTGAGGAAGCCGCCTGTGGAGGTCGTGCGAAAGGGGGTGGTGGACCAGCCCCACCTCTTCCCTGTGGAGGAACTGCCGCCTCCTGTCCACTTGTCCAAGCCAGGGGAGCACATGGATGTGTACGTGCCCGTGGCCTGCCACCCCGGCTTCTTTGTCATCCAGCCGTGGCAGGAGATCCATAAGCTGGAGGTTCTGATGGAGGAGATGATTCTCCACTACAGCGTGTCTGAGGAGCGCCACGTGGCCTTGGAGAAAGACCAAGTGTATGCTGCGAAAGTGGAAAATAAGTAGGTCTTTGGAACAGCGCCGTGTAGTCTGAGAAAAGTGTGTACAGTGAAACCAAGCGCCCTTGGTCCCGTGGGGGGTGCTGCACGCATGGGAATTTTGACATGAAACCGACCAACTAGTTGTGCACTTTTCTAACAAAGTGGCGGAATTTATCTAAAGCAAACAAAAAAAATCTAATAACCATGGTACTTCCAAACCAAATTGTACCAGTACGGAAGGCTTAAGTGTTTTTTTCTACTACCTCTATTGGGGAACAGTATTAGAGAATACTATTTTTAAGTCTGAAAATCATCCACCTTGAAAATTTTAAATTACTTTTTATTTTCAAAATAGGATGCTTATTGTAGAAAATAGAAAACACCCAAAAATAGGGACATTGAAATCTGCCACTCAGACAATAACACGTGTTAAATTCAGTGCATTTCCTTGGTTACATTTCCACAGTTAGAGAAGTGGGCTATTAGCCTCTTGTATAATGTTATACCTGCCTGTTTCACATAGCAGACTGAGCGCCTTTCTCATGAAGATGGAGTTTTTCATAAGCATTTTCTTCACTGTCCCGGCGTATGGAGAAATTGTGATGGATTTATCACTCTTTTGTTATCTAAGGCTTTTCTTTCACATTTTCAGCACTGCAAGCCGTGTCCAGTCCAGATATTGAATTGTGTGTCTGATTATTGACAGGGCAGATTCCTGGGAGAGAGAATTCTTGTTTAAGGTCCACACAGCACTTGATACATGTTGTGGGCTGCTTCTCCAAGCACTTGCATGGAGAGGTGTCCCATCCCGGTCCCCAATCCCATTCCCAAAGCCCCTCCGTGTGTGCAGTTTCCCGCCCTCCTTTCCACATTCAGGCCAGGGAGGTACAGCTTCCCCTGCCCTGCCCCCTGCCCCTCACATAGGTCACATAGGGAAATGAACTTACTTAGTTGGTGCTGACCTTAAAGACTCGCCCCCCTCCCCTCTGCTGCCTCTTTCTGTCTGTCTCTCCCTTCCCTTCTCCCTCTCTTTTCCCCTCCTCCCTCCCACCAAATCTCTTTCAAGGGTAGAGCTGCTTATTTGTATAGAAATTATTTTAACTTTTGCTTAAATTAGCAAACTGGTCTTTATACCTTTTTTTTCTTTTCATTTTAATGGGAAGAAAATACCTAACCCTTAACTCTGGAAAGGGGAAAACTTAATAGCTTTCGTTTTTAAAAAGCTTCATTAACGTATATGTTTTAAGCATCTCATTAATGCTTTTCTGTTGTGTGTGTGTGTGGCTTGTTTTGTTTTTCTCACTTCATGCTATTTGCAACCTTAGCCAAAAATCAGTTTAATTCAATACAGGAATTGAATTAAATAAGTGTTAGCTTTGCATGAATCCAGGCTCTTTGTAGGATAATTCAATCACCAGTAAAACCAAACTCTTAACTCTTCCTTCTCGGGGGCAACTTTCTGAGGTTCATGCAGCAGCCCCGGGGCTCCTGCATGGCAGGGGAGTTCTTTGGAGAAGAACTGGTAAACCAGAGGCCTGGAGAGAGGGGCTGCAGAGGCCTTGCCCCAACCTCCAGGCTTAGTTCACCTGTACCCAGGTGATGAAGAGCTGTCCTCTAGACTAAGAGTGAATTGTTCAATTAAGTTCATGAACTGAATCGATATGTCTATCTAGTTTAAGACTAGAGTATTCACTATGCTTTATATAAACCTTATTCTCAAGTTTGAGAAATTAAGACCAAGGAATTTCAGATACATCTTCCCTTACAGTGATTTTCAGCTCCATCTTAGCATAAGAATCTCTGGGAAACCTAGTGAAAAAATGTAGATTCCAGTCTTCGCCTGGCCCCTCTGCAGCTGGGTCTCTGGGTTAGAGCCCAGCATTCTGTGTTCTTAACACTCTCCAGGCGATTCTCCTGCACCGAAATCTTGAGGTAGTCAACACTCAAGGTGTTCTTTAAGCCGTGGCTTCCGAAAGGCGACAGTGACTGTGCAGTCAGCCGTAAGTTTTCTAGAGCTCTGTCCTCACTGGCGCGTGTGCCAGCGCGGGTGGTACACAGCCTAGGCACTGCCAACTCCCAGGTGGTGCCGCCATGGAAGCCCAAGATTTCATCTCCTTTGGCATTTGTACAAACTGACCATCACACACAGGAAAACGTGTCTTCAGTCTGCTCGGAAGGTCGTACGTCCATAGCTTGTCTTCATTTTCATAGTAATTGCAGCTCCCTCTCGCCCAGTGCCTCGCCTGTCATCATGTGCTAGCCGCCCACTCTAAGACATGATTTCTGCAGGAGGACCAGTATTAAACATGACGCCTGGGGTCACTGAGGCACAGAGAGGTGAAGACAGAGCCCTGCATGACACAACCAGGACCTGATTCAAGCAGGACTGTCGAGCACCCAAAGCTCATGTGCCTTCTAATGTGCCTCATTCGAGGGTCTCTGGGGTGTCTCCCTGGATGCTCCCGGGGCTTGTCTGAAGGTCCCCAGTCACACACACGCAGTTTGAAGTTGGCCTCTGTAGACTGCCTTTCCTTGGCCCTTTCTGGACTGGGGTGAGCTTGCTGCCGAATGGGGCCAGGCCTGCCCGGCCCAGCCAAACGATTGTTGCAGTTAGGGGCCTGCTCTTGACTGTTCCATGGGCACTTGGGGTGGGGGCAGGTAGCTGGGCTGCCGTGGAGAGACTGCCTGTATGGACACGCTCCTTTCCTTTCCCGATGGCATCAGGAGCAGGACTTCACACCGGCCTTCCTTCCGGAACATGAAGTCAAGGCTTTCCTCTCCTCCGCCCCACTGGTGGAGGCCCGCCCTGCCGGGAACATTCTACTCGTGTGAATTTTTCCTCCCGGCTTCGTGCACTCTGGGTCTGGAGCCAGGCTCCTCCCTGCTACCCCACTCCCTGTCCCCCGCCCCCCATACACCTCGACCCTTCCCGTGGCCCTCATTCTAGGTGGCAGGTCAGCTTTAGTACTCCCCTTTGTTCTCTTTTCGAATGTCTTTGTACATCATTAAAACGACCAGCCTTGCAAACAAGGTCTTTTGTGATCTGTCCCCACTCTGCCTGCCCAGGCCAGCTTTAGCTCCCGTGGCACGCACGCATGCACGCACACACGCACGCACGCATGCACGCTTGCTCTCCTGCCCTGCCAGACACGGAGTGCTTGCCAGACTAGGACCCACAGGCCCTTCCTGTACATGGTGGGTTTCCTCTGCACACTTGTACCATGCAGCCTGGTGCTGCTCACCCCGCTCCACCGTCCACTCTGCACCATGCACCACACACGCTATTTGCTGCCTCCCAGGCCAGTGCAAAGGGTCCCCTGGCCTTGACTCTGAGGCTGTCTGCTCCTCAAGATCTACAGCCTGGGGAACCCACAGGGGCAGGGACCCATGAGCAGAGGCCACGGAATGAACCAGTGGCACAGCAGGACACTGTGACCTCAGCCAAGGAAAAAGGAATCTCATTTAATAACTCCATGACAGGATCATTTCCTATTGTTTCATATCAGCACATTTTGCATTCACGCTTCTTTTTATCATTAACTGTTACTTAGCCTCGAAGCAGATGTTTTAACGTCACATGTTGCTTTTCCATTTCAATCCAACGCCCATCCAGGTGGCATAGGGTACTCTTAAAAGGCATCCTAACCAATGGCCTGGTATCCGTCTACGAGCTGGACTACGGCAAGCACGAATTAGTCAGCATGAGAAAAGTCCAACCGCTGGTGGACATGTTCCGGAAGCTGCCCTTCCAAGCGATCACGGCTCAGCTCGCTGGTAATTTCTGTGGCCCGTGCACTCACGCTGCCCGCTTGTGCGATGACCATTGTCCGGGGGTACTTAGCTAGGCGGAATCATTTCCCTATTAAGAGTTCTTTTTATCTTTCACCCATTTCCTCCCTCACCTCCCCCCCCCCCAAATATGTGTCTATGTGTATCCTGACCATAATGGAGCTTTTCTTTCCATTCTCTGTGTATTCCCTTTTAAAACACAGCACTAACTCCCAAATGGAAGTGGCTTCTGTAAGAGAAGGTCTGCGGAAGGGGCTCTGTCCTGCATCGGGCTAGTTTCTGAGGACAGCAGGCCAGAGATGAGCTTGCCTGGCCCTTCACTGTGCACCCTGTCTCTCTCCCAGGTGTCAGGCAGCTCCAGTGGTCAACGGAAGCTTCAATGGTGTTTCGCAATCACGTGGAGAAGAAACCACTGGTGGCCCTGGTGCAGTCAGTTACTGAGAACGCTAACCCTTGGGACCGGAAAGTAGTGGTCTATTTGGTGGACACATCGCTGCCAGACACGGATATCTGGATCCATGACTTTATGGCAGAGTATCTGGTAGAGCTTTCAAAAGTCAATTAATCACTGCTTCTGAGAGACCTTGACAACTGATTTAAAAAATCATTATTGTATTTTTTAGCAATAACAAACTATATTAAGCTTAAATATATATATACATATATATATATAGATCTCATCTCCGCTACATGGTCTGACTCTTGTAGGGGATCGCAGAGAATATGCTTATGTCCGATGACAGAGGGTTTAACAAGTTTTGCTTTAACTGTTAACTTTTCCAAAAAAATGCCTCTTGAATTATTACTGTAATATTAGAATAAAAATATTTTATCAATGGAAAAAAACTGGCTCTCTTGTTGGTTGTAGGTGCTACAGCCTTAAAATGAAATGTTTCCATTTCTTGTTGTCTCCACGCAATCCTAGGGCCCCTGAATTTGGACGTAGGAGTTGGTGGCCTCAGAGGCCCCTCGGGTTCCTCGTGGCACAGTGGGCTGCACTTTGGGTTGCTTCAATGGTTCAGACCCACTGGCTGCTGTCTCTGCGGGAGCAGGTTTTCACTCCCTTAGAGAGTAACTGTCTCAGAAACCCACAGGGTAGTGCTACCTTGACCTGTAGGGTCACTGTGAGCTAGAATTGACTTGATGGCAGCAAGTGCTTTGGGGGAGACCCTCGTAGCCAGTGGGTGTCAACCTGGGTGACAAAAGCAACAAAGCAACTTGCGTTGGGCTGGTAGCCTAAAGGGGGACTGTTGGAAGCACCCAGGAGATCTGCCACCAAAAACCCTATTGGAGCACAATTCCGTTCTGTACCACAGGGGGTCGCCGCGAGTCAGATCAGCTCAATGGCTGCAGGTTGATAATCAGCCAGCCTTCCAGAGACACCACCCCCCTCCAAGTTTAGATAGGAAGCAAGTCCCAGAGAGAAGCCTTTTTTCTTAGGGACACTCTGGGTTGAACTTGGCCTAGCCTCCTGGCCTCCATCTAGCCTTCCAGCCCTGGAGGCTTTCTGAGCAGCACACAGCCCTGGAGCTGGGCAGCTCCCAAAGTGAAATCAGGGACTGGTCCAGGACCACCTGCTGGTCTCTGACCTTGTTTGCTTTCATCATGGCCCCACTCCCCCACTGACTGGGCTTCAACCAAGGCAGATGCTTGAGAACCAGGGTTTGAGAGTAAGAGAGACTTTGTCAGCATCATCCCTGCACCTTTTAAAAAGTAACCTTTCCCTGGCGGTGTAGTGTGTCCCTCCCTAATCCGGTGGCCACCAGACCATGTGAACACTGCCTGTGTCAGCACCCCAGGCAAGTCAGCATGCCCCTTGTGGGCCTTCTCCCCGCCCCCAACTCTAGTGGCTTCTACTGCCCAGAGAACACAGATCTCCATAAGGACATGCAAACGTGCCAAAAGACCCGGTGCCCAAGCCACTAGGGCGCAGGGACACGCACGTTCAAGTCAAGGAAACCTCTGTGCCAGGATGACTGTGCCAGGGTGGCTAAAAGGCTCCCGTTTGCGTTCACGTGTCGAGGATGTACAGCCCCTGTGCAGACTGTAGGCAGGACTTGGAGAATTCAGCAAGCAGCTCTGGTACAGTTGATAGTGGGCCCACAATGTTCACATGGATGCCAGGTAAAGAATGCTCACAGCAGGACTAGCTAAATAAGAGCTGAAACTGAGGAACAACCTAAAGGGATTGAAAGGAATTTTGAAAATCTGGTATATCCATGTAATGGAAAATTATGCTATCATGAATGTGAACAGACTACTCAAAAAACTCACGGGGGGTGGGGGGAACCAATCACAATGATTGACATGTAAACCCCCCACCCCAGGGGGATGAACAACAGAAGAGTGGGTGAAGAGAGACAGCAGAGGGTGTAAGATGTGAAAATAATGTATAATTTATCAAGGGTTCATGAGAGAAGGAGGGTGGGAAAAGGAGAGACAAAAAGGAGCTGATAGCAAGGGCTCAAGTAGGATATTTTGAAAATGATGATGGCAACATACACAAAAGTGCTTGACACGATGGATGTATGGATTGTGATAAGAGCTGTATGAGCCCCCAATAAAACGATGTTTAAAAACTCACTGTCATCCAATCCATGGTGACTCATGGCAACCCTCCGTGTAGGAGAAGGTAGAACTGCCCCTGTGAGTCTCTTGAGACTAACCCTGCATGGGAGGAGAAAGCCTGGCTCATCATCCACAGACCAGCTGATTTCAAACTGCTGACCTGCCCATGAGCAACCCAAAGCCTAACATAGACAGTTCCAAGAAGCAGCTTGTCTTGTGATGTTGAGCAAGTGAAGACAAACCCGAGGAAAGAGGAAAACAAGGAGTGGTGAACATAGGAACCCAGACCTGTATCCTTTCTAGGAGGGAGCAGTGACTGGGGAGGGCCAGGGGAACGTCTGGGCTCCTGTGCTTCTGGACCCGAGTGTTCTCAGGCCGTGTCTTGAAGCTGCACACTGGGGTCGGGAGCACTTTTCCGCATTGCTCCCCACAGCAGCAAGGTTTTAAGCTACCTGACAGCCAAGCATTGCCCTGCTAAGACGCTTTCATGGCACGCACTTACCCCTGGGAGAGAGCACTCTCACACTTGAGACACACTCTAGGGGGTGGGTGCGTTTTGTGGCGTTCTCACTATTTAGTAATCTGTACACCCAGGTTAAAAAATCATTCATCAAACTAGGATCTATCTGACTTTGCCAAAATCTTTACCATAATAATCCAAAAAGAGACTTTTCTCTCTGCCAAATATCTTTGTAGGACACATTTCTTTTTAATATTCAAAAAGAAAGTTTTCTCCGGGGGTTAGGCGATTTATTCAGGAAAATCCACCAGCCTTCTAGAAACTAGGACCTGTTTACTTATTTGGTGGCAATGGTTTTGAATTATGATTTTGCACACAATTTTCTCCCTGTACAGAACGATACAGGGCGAGTCCCCAAAAGGCTGGTTCTAGCAGCTTAGCTTTTACCCCAGGGAGCTGGGCTGCTGGAGGAATGGAGAGCAGCAATCCCTCCATCCCAGGAGGCCAAGAAGGGCCATGGGTCTCTTCTGTTTCCAGGAGAATATGCCCCGCAAGACATTGTCATTTCAGCAGTTTCTGAGTGCTCTGGTTGTGTCACTGTTGTCAACTCCCTCTGTAACATCAACTCGTGTCCCCTGCGGTTCCTGTCCGAAGTGTTGAAAGTGCCGCCCACTGGGGGAAGATCAAGATCGAAGATCCACAGCCACAGTAAGCCTGGGGCGCGGGACGGGTGGGGGGGGGCGCAGTTCTATGCTGCCCTGCAGAATAGATCAACTCTAATCTTCGACTTGCTCCTGTCAACTGACTCCCAACCTATGACATAATTCTTGAGAGAGGCTAACCATGCTCAGGGCTGGCATTCATTACTCTGAGGGCGGCGGGGGTGGCGTGTCATTGCCATTGAGTCATAGCGACCCGACCAGGGCAGGGTAGAACTGCCCCTGGGGGGCATTTGAGACTGTCGCGACTCTTTACTGGAGTTGAGAGCCTCATCTTGGAAACTGCAGCCGACGCGTGTCCGCTAGCCCTCCAGGACATTTGTTGCGAGTTAAACGAAGCTAATGGTTGGTCTCCAGAAGACCAGGCTTCGGAGGGTATTTTTGGCTTTCGGTTGAAAGATAAGCGCCAGGCAACAGCTCCAAGGGTCCGCTGCGTCCTCACGGCCCCAGGAAACCTGGAGTCCCCGAGTATTTGAAGTTCTGGTCTGCACCCCCCTCCCACCCCCCACTTGGAGCAGGCGTCTTGGGTGAAACCTTTGATCTTAATCTTTCCTCCGGGTCCCAAAATCTGGAGACCGCTCGGAAAACCATCTGCTCGCTTTTTACAAAATCGCAAAGGGCGCTTACACAAGTCAGGGAAACGGAGACTCGGAGAGCCGCGCTCCTCCTCCCCCGGCGGAGGGAAAGGAAAGAGGGCGGCGGGCGGGGCGGGGCGGGGCGGGGCGCGCTGACAGCGGGGCCGGAGCCGGAGCCAGGCACGCCCCTGGCTCCCACCCCCGGAGCCCACTGCGCCCGCCCGCCCGCCCGCCCGCCCGCCCGGGAGCGCGTCCAGCCCCGCGCCCGGCTCGCCAGCCGCCCGCCCGCGCGCCACTGTGCTGCTCGCGCCCTACCGCCCGCGTCCGCCGCTCCGCGACCCGGTAAGCCCCCGCACTCGGTCGGGGGTCCCTCTTGTGCTGGTGGGGTTCCCTGCCCCCGCGCCGGGGCCCCAGCCATATCTGGGCAAAATATTCAGCTGTCGCCGCCGCCGCCAAGAGGGACTAAGCGTGGCTCCCTCTATAAATAGCCGCTGCCGCCGCCGCAGGTTGCCCGGGGGCTGCTGCGCCCGGGGATCGGGGGTCGGAGCCCGGCGCGCCGGTGCCCGCCGCCCAGCGCGCGCGGCCCTGCCCTGGACGCCCTCCGCTCTGGCCCCCGCGTCCTGTCCGGAAGCGGAGGGGACCTGGGGACTGGCGGAGCGCGGGGGCTGGGGTCGAGACGGAGCGGGCGCCCCCGCAGCTCCCAGGCTCCAGCGCGGCCGGCCAGCTCGGCGTCCCGGGGCTGCTCCGCCGCGCACAGGTGCCCGCGAGCCCGGGCCCCGGCAACCCCTTCCCGGCCCACAAAGAGTCTACGGTGCGGGTAGGGACACACGGGCTCGGGCGAACGGGGGGACTCGGGGCTCCGCAGCGCGGGATTGTGGCACGAAAACTTTCCCCGGTCGCCGGAGGCCACGAGGTTTGGAACACCACCATCTGCGTGCGGGCGGCGAGGTGGCGCGGGAAGAGCCTAGACGCAGGAGCCTCCTCGTTATGGTCAGCTCGCCAGGTGGCCGCTGCAAGCGCCTCTTTCTCTGGACCTCGGTTTCCCGATTTGTAGGGTCGGGTTCGGTTCGCGTGGAAGAGCTTGGAGCGCCCTGTAGAAAGCCCTGAGGCGCGCCCCTGCCCTCCTGGACGGTCGGCATCCAGAGCTCAAGCCAGGGCCTCCAGGGAAACAACCGCTGCAGGAAGAGGAGTTTGGGGACCAGCGACTGTGTAGTATTGAGGGACCCACCAGAGTCCTCCGAATGCCCTGGGCAGTACATCCCAAGAAAGTGTGTCCATGGTGCTTAAAGGACCCCCTCTGCGAGGTACCCTGCATCACTTCTCAGAGGCATGGGACGGACGACGGACAGACGCAGACAGCTTCACTCACAGAAAACTGCACGAGGCCGCCGGTGCCAATCCAGCCTGCCTCTCAGTCTGAACTGAGAGAAACCAGGCGCTATGGCCTGGGGGCCTTGCAGGGCTACCCTTCTTGTTCTTAGGGACCTGGCCCGCAGTCTGTGACCTTGCCCTTGCTCTCACACTGGGAGATAACCGGCTCAAGTGTTGGGGATCCACTCCAGAGCCTGAACCCCGGGCGCTGGACCAAAAGCAGGAACGTCTCAGAGACCCCCACCTCGCCCCAGAGGCTACCACCGTTTTATTTTCCATGAGGGGTCATAGAGCACTCTGCTCAAGGTCACAGCTTGATGGCTACGCTAAGAGGCCTGCTGTCTCTGGAAGGGTTCTTCCCCTCTCTGTTCCCTTGGGGCCTCGCAGGGCAGGTCTGCAGAGTGAGGAAGGACTGCCCACCCCGTGCCCACCCCAGCCCTTGATAAGATTTGCGGATGCCCAAGATGTTCCCTCTCCCGGCCAGTAGTGCCCTCTTTCTGCAGTTTCCTTTTGATTTCTACTTTCCTTTGCATTATTTTCTCTGAAGCCATCACCGAACCTCCCAGGTGAAAGAAATAAGGGGAAACCAACCCAAACCCGCTGCGTTGAGTTGATTGAATGTGCTAACTGAGCAACACTGCTCCGACCTGCATCTGTTTGCAGTCGGTTTGCCAGTTCTCTCTTCATTGGCCACACCCGGTGGATTCCAACCCCAGTCTTTCAGGTAGTTGAGCACGCACAGTTTCTGTTACCCAGAGCCCAGTAATAAGGTGCACATGAATTCAAGCCCACATAAACCGGGAGTACCCACGGGGCACTGTCACTGTAGTGTCTAATTCTCCCAACAACTGAGCTGGACAAGTGCATGTTTTAGAAGCCCTTGCGCTCCTCCCAGCCTAAAGTGGAAAGCCAGTGCCCTCTAAAAATAGCCTCCGCCCCAACTTATCAGGGCCTCACACCTTTCCCTCCCAGGGGAGGGGAGCAGGAGAGCTGCCCTGCCCAGCCCAGCCCGGAAAGCTAGTGGCAGCTCTGAGTAATGGGAGGGTGGGTTGACCTGGACGTCAGGACAT
This sequence comes from Tenrec ecaudatus, assembly GCF_050624435.1. Classification (NCBI taxonomy): domain Eukaryota; kingdom Metazoa; phylum Chordata; class Mammalia; order Afrosoricida; family Tenrecidae; genus Tenrec; species Tenrec ecaudatus. The sequence continues at coordinate 35,678,374 of NC_134539.1, forward strand.
CTGCTCCAGCCCAACTCTGGCACCCCCTTCAGAATGACCTTGAGCAGTGAGGGGGGTGGGGTGGACAATGAGGCCCCTAGTGGACCTGGAATCAATGGGGTTTAGGGTTCCTTTAGGGGAACTTTCTAGAGTGAGTAAAATTCAGTGCCAGAATGGAATCCTGGGAAGCACCAGGAAGAGCAAATGGAGAGGAAGGGTTAGCATTACTGCTTGCTGCAAAGAGCAGTGGGAAGGGGCCATTAGAACCGGCACTTTGGTCAATGGTGATGCTGGCCGGAGCCATACCAGGAGGTTCAGGAAGGGAACCTCCTCTGGGACTGGTGGCCCGAGTTGTCTGAGCTTCAGTTTCCTCCTCTTTACAATGGGGATAAGAAGAGGACTCATTTCATATGGGTCGTTGCCCACTTAAGTGAGATGGTGCCAGGGAAGCCCTCAGCCTGGTACCTGGTACCTCTTGACGCTTTTATTAGTATCAGCAAAGGACGGGGGCAGAACCGGAGACAGCACACAAGTCTTTCCGAAAGCTTGGAGGAGACAGGAAGGGTAGAAAAAGTAGTAGGAGCTGGAGGACCAGAACCACGGAGAAGGACCCAGAAGAGGGGAACAGAGAGGGTAGGGGCTGACTGCCCCTGGGAGGTGTCAGAGGGACTTTCCTTCATCACCTGACGTCGCAGACCCTGGGTTGGGGCTGAGCAAAGAAAGGGTAAAATGGAGCGGTGCTGGCTCCGGCTCCTGTATCCTGTTGGCCAGCTCCAGTATCTGCAGGGGAGGGTGATGATGGTTTGACCCCCCGCCCGGGCCTCGTGACTTGCTTATTTCTGACATGACATCATCCATCGATGACTCTGCTGAGCTCAGTCACCATGGCCTTTTCCCGTCAATGTTTTGATTTTTTTTTTTTTTTTGGTCTTACTAATGGGCCGGTCTGGCTGCCAACATGTCTCAAAGGCAAGTTCACTTTTCAGTGAAAGCCAGAACACCAGAGAGATCGATGACTTGGCTGTTAGAATCCATAATCCGCGTAAGCCACAGGCTTGTTTTTATGGAAGAATCGGTTTGCAGAATAATGGGGCGTTGCCACTCTCTTGTTTGTTTCAAACCCCTTTGGTTAATCAGGATAGTACCTGACACTCTGCTCGTGATAAGGGAAGCATAAACACAGGACGGTCTGGGAGATTTTCAGAGGCTCTGGCTTCTGTCTGATCTGAGAAAACAAACACACGCCAAGCATTTCTTCACTTTCTCTTACAGCCTTTTGTTTTTCTGTTGGAGAAAGAAGGTTTGTGAAAGAACTGTACCCTACTGGCCAAGAGGAGAAAAGAGGGGGGAGAGGGAGGCCAGGCCTGCCCACGTGTCTCCGTTCGTCTGCTTGGGGCCCCCCACCAGAGCCACCACTTACCCTGGGGCCTCTAGGGTCATGGCCCAAGGTCCCTTCCTGGAGATAATTCTGGTGGGTGATAACCTCTGATGGCTGAGGTGCCCACTGCCCGTGCCACAGGGAAATGAGGGGAGCAGAAATGTCTCTTGGCCTTACTCAGCCATCTTCTTAGACTCATCTGGTAAAAGTTGGTGCCACGCTTGCTCCTCTCTGTCCTTTTTCCACCCCACTCCCTCCGACTGAACCATCTCTCACTCACCATCAGCTCCCAGGTCCCAAACCCAGCCTGCCCTGCTCTCCCCAGCTCTATGATCTGTGACTCCTGCCCACCTGACAGAGCCAACAGGGTGTCCCAAAGGCACTTTAAACCCAACGGACCAGTCTTCCTCCTGCGTGTGCTCCGACTCGGTTCATAGTGAGAGCATTCTCTAAGGCGCTCAACCAGATGATTCCCTTCCCTTCACTGTCAAATCTCCATCTGGAACATCTCTCCCACCTCCACTTCCACTGCCCCGAAGGAGCACTTTCCATCCCCACCCTGTTTAAAGACCTGTCTGTCTCATGACTTTGCTTTCTTCCATGCTGTTATTAAATAAGGAGTCTGCACAGAGCACCACAGTGGGTGTGTGAGTACTCCTCCTGCAGGGACTACCATTTCCTGCTGGATAATGACCAGGTTCCTTAGTATGGAAATACGGGGACCTGCTAAGATCAGGCCTGAAAATCGGTTCCTGGCATGGTCTCCAGCCCCCGTCACCTTCTGGCTGAGAGGTGAGCATGCAGTGTAGTACCAGGCACTCACAGCACTAGGGGTGGATGACTTCATTCAGGTGCACTCGGATCACCTGGGATCTGGTTTAAAATTCAAGCATCATCAATCACTGAATTCATAATCTGGGGCCAGAGCCTGCGGTTCTGTATTGTGGAGAAACTTGCTAACAGTTCTTGCTGCTTCTCTGCCCGGGCTGCTCTTCTCGCGTTTGGCCTGGGGGACTTGTAACATCTGTGATACACAGCTTCTCACTGCCTCCCGTGCTCCCACAGCCCCCTGTTCAGACTCAGAGCTCAGTCCCCATGAGCTCGAAATCCAGTCAGCAGCTTACAGTCAGCATCTCTGGCCAAACGGAATGCTCCTTGTGAACAGGATCTATAGCTCATTTGCCTCCTGCTTTCCAAGTGTCTAGGAGCCCCGGTGGTCAGCGGTTCAGGCACAGCTACTACTCCGTGCCACAAAGATGAGGCTCTCTGCTCCTGTAAAGATCGACATCCTCAGAAACCCTGTGGAGTGGGTCTTCTCTGCCCTGAGTCCTACCCTGTGTGTCAGCATCAGAATCGACTCAAGGGCAGTGGGGTTTGTTTTTTTTGGCTTTTTCTCAGGTGTCTACTCAGAGTCTACTCAGGTGTCACTATGCGTTTGCCAAGTGCAGGACCCTTCCTTTCCATAAGCGGTGACAGCTGAATGAGTGAACGAGGAGTCAAAGAGTAAGCAAATGCAAACACTGTGATCGTGACAACAGTCTCAGTGCCAGCCACCACGTAGAGCACCATCCCCCTCCCACCAGACCATTAGCTCCACGAGGGTGGTCAGCCCAGCCGATTCTGCTCTCCCGGCTCCCTAGCCCCACTCGCCCGCCTCACCTGAGGGGGCTCAGGAAGAGCTCATCTCATGAAGCTCATGGTCATCCTGCGAGGCAGGTCTTATCACCCCCCTTTGCACATGAGGCGATGAGCCCCGTGGGAATGGTTCCAAGTCATCCAGTTGGGAGCCATGTTCTGGAAAACTCACAGAACTTTCTAGGGGTGGATTGATTTCATTCAGGTACACTGGGATCCTGTTCAAGATTCAGGAATTATAAATCACTGCATTCATAATCTGGGGCAGCGCCTGAGGTTATGTATTGCTAGCAAACTGCCGGGTGTCGCGGAAGCTGCTGGCCGGAGGTTTGTGGTCCTAGACCCCAGTTAGGGCACCGGAGTGAGCGCTAATCATCAGTGTTCCTCTGGCCACTGTATTAAGACGGTGCTTTTAAACTCAGATGATCACCTAAGCTCTATAATGTAGTCAGAGCACAGATAACCTGGGTGTCCAAGAGCGCAGGGTCAGGACCCGGCCAGTACCATGGACCCTGCCGGCATCAGAACCATGCAGAAGCCTGAAATTTCAGAGACAGACAGATGTTAAGACCGCTTTCCCCACGCAAACCCAGGACGGGTTCAAAATGGAGTGGCCACGTTGCACGCATTTCTTCACCATGGGTTTGGAATGGGACTCCACGTACACGATTCAAAGGACTGGAGATGGCTTAGCGGAAACCTACAAGGGCAAGGAAATGACGAGGAACAGGAGCATTTAAAAAACAGACATGAGGCGGAAACCTGGGAGGCTTTGGGAAGGAACAGACCCATCCACGCACAAGACAGCTTGTCGATCATCTCAGAGCCGCTTCCGTGCCCCCTGCGTGTATGAGGAGAGAAAGGCGTGCCAGCATCCAGGCTGATGATGGCGCCTCAACTTGGACAAGCAAATCCAGTCTGGGATGAGGAAATGGGACGGCTTGCCGGCGGTGCATGTCTGACAAGAAGGAAGAACGCTGTGATCTCCATGATGGCCACTAGATGGGAGGCAGTTTAGCCTAGTGGTTACAAACATGGGGGAACTCTACAGACAACACCCCCTGCCACCGTCCCCCCACCCCCCGGTCCACACTTAAACTCTCCCACCGCTGGGTTGTGTGATCTCTGGTCACGTTGTTAACCTCTCTGCATCTCAGTTTCCCTATCTATAGGAATCAAACAGTTGTTGCATGTGAACTTCCCAGGGTACTCCATCCATTCCCAGCATCCTGTGCGAGTCCTCCCAGTGAGGCAGCATGGCATTCCCAGCATCCTGTGCGAGCCCCCAGTGAGGCAGCTTGGAGCTGTGACAGTGAGTGCAGTGAGACCCCTTGTTTGGACTCAGATCCTGGTGCTGGTGCTTCTGAGCTGTGTGACCTTGTTCAGGCTCCGTCACCTCTCTGTGCTGTTGTTTAGGATGGCCCACAGTAATCAAGGATTGAGACCTTAACCCGGGGCCCAACATACAATAAATGCAGCATAATGCTTGCGATCATTGTTAAGTTTGGGGGGGGGGTTAATGAGCAAGAAAACCTGCAGGGACTTTCAGTCGTGAGGGCTGGCAGTGGGACACTGGAACCACTGTTCACTCCATGGTCTGCCTACGCTGTCAGGATTGCTCCAGTTCTCTTTGGACTTGGCTGTGGGTTCCAGTGTTCTGCTATGATAGAGAATGCTGCCCCAGATCCCTGGTACACGTACGTATCTTGGCACCGATCAGAGTGTCAATTGGTAGAGGAGGTTCCGAGACTTGTAGTTGCTGCGTTTTGTGTGACAGATAGGGTCTGAATAGCCTCTAAGGGGCAGCATCATGCACACATCTGTTCTGTGGAAGAAGGATGCTCTCCACAGCTCGTGAGCCCCAGGGATCCCCGGGTGCTTTCCTCTCTGCCAGGCTGATAGACACGAATGCAGAGCTCCTTGCTCCATTTGCTCTTCTCTAATGGGGAGTGAGAGACGTCATCTCTTCATATGGGTATTAGCTGCTTATGCATGTGAACTGCTTGCCTCTCCCACATTTCTATCTGGGCTCATCTAGTTCTTGAAGATTGATTGTAGGAACTCTGTGAAGCAGATCAGCCCTTTATCAAATGTACTGCAACTGGATCCCCACCCCCACCCTCACCCTATTTTCCGTTTGTCTTCTGGCATCGTTCATGCTCCTGGTTGTCCAGGAAATGCAAAAGGCCCACTTCATCGGCCTGCACCTCCTGTTCACTCCTCCGGCGAGGCGAGGACAGGCAGGGAATGCTCGTACGATGAGAAGAGCAGCGAGCGCCACCCGCGTTCCCACGAGGTGACTTCTCTCCCCAAACCAATAGGAATCAGTCATTCATTCAACAAACCTCGCTTGCGCACTTAGGAGGGGCAGAACTTTGTGTTGGGATATAAGCAACGCTAGGAGGTACTTGCTTGCCCTCAGCAGCCTTCATTTCTGAGGACTGGGGTGGGAGGTGGGTAGGAGTAAGGGACAGGTCAATGGTGTGTTAGTCTGAGTAGACTAGAGAAATAAACCCACCGACACTCAAATTCATCTTTATATAAAGAAAGAGCTTTATATAAAAGAGCAGTTGTATATTACAAAACATCCCAGCCCAGTCCAGATCAAGTCCTAAGTCCAATATTAGCTCACATGAGCAATACTAGTTCATAAATTCCTCTTCAGACTCACGCAGCCATGCAATTACCCCGGATGCAGGAGGATCACAGGCCAGTAGGTGGAAGGTCTTGTGGATCCAGTGGCGGTGGAAGCATCTCAGCGCTGGCAGGGGTCTCCATGTGGCTCCTCCTGCCACAGGGTTCCTAGCGTAGCTCCATGTGTCTTGTCATCAGGAACACAAAGCAGAGAGCTTGTGTCTCACCTCCAGGGAGGAAGATAGGAATTCCCAGAATCCTCAGGAGAAGGTCATACCCACAGGGAAGCTTCATTGGCTGTGGCCTGATTGACAGGCTAGACTTCACCCCTTTGCAAGTTGACAGGAGATGATGTAACTGCCACAAAAGGGATCACACCTAAACCCACTGCCATTCCGGCTCCACAACCCTAGATGGGATTTCCCAGGTGGCAGATCCCTAACGGGAGCAGCTAGCCTCACCCCCCCCCCCACCGCCCTCCACCCCCTACCCCTGACCCCAGAGCAGTTGTTGGATTGAACCACCCACCTTGCAGGTAGATGCCCCACCCCTGAGTGCACGGGGCCTCCAGGCCCTGGAACCATGGGCTCGCTCTCCTAGAGCACTGAAGAGTGGGTCCCTTATTTGTATGAAGGCCCAGGGCTTCCTAAACCCCTTGTCAGCTGTGTGTGGGGGGTGGGGGTGGGATGAAATGGCAGCGTGGGATGAGCCTGTGGGGCAGGCTGGTTTGGGAGGGGACGTGTACAAGAGCACAGAGTGGAGCGGAGCACCGAGGCAGCTGGGCAGGCCAGCTGTGCCAGGGAGGTGGCTTCAGAGTCTTTTCCTGGAGCCTTAGTGCTTAGGAGGATTTGTGTGGTGACTCAGACACCTTGACAACCAGAAGAGATGAAAACACCACCCCCCAGCCCCTCTACACACAACCCACCCACATTATTTCTACTCCTCTTATACACACACATACACACTCAGGTCTTTCTCGTGTTTAAGCCATTTGACAACTGAGATGGACCTGTCGGCCTTTGAGGCTTAAGGTGTCCGGCTGGGACCTGCGTAGACGTGTTGGAATCAAGCGTGCTACTTAGTTTCCCTGTTTTCCCAGAAGTGTCCCATATGACTAAGAGAAGACTGGGGCAGAGGAAAGCCAGTGCAGACAAAGGAGAAAGCAGATTTCAAGCTAACTGGGCTTGAGCCCCTATTCCATCCACGCAGGGGCTTCCAACCTGTTGGTCACGATGAAATCAGCATTCGAAAGGTCTTCAGCCTCTAGTCCACCCCCTCCCCACCCCGCCAATTGATGCATCACCTCGAGCTGTCAGGTTCTTAGGTCAGACTCTTCATCTTGGCTCACCCCCAAACTGAAGCGCAGTACGGTGGAACCAATTCTGACTCTTAGTGACTGTAGGACGAGGAGAAGGAGCCACTAGGGCTTCTAAGACTGAAAGCTTTACAGCGGCAGACTGCCTCATCTTTCTCCTCTGGAGGGGCCGGGCGGGGTTGAACTGTCCACCTTCTGGTTAGCAGCTCAGCAAGGGGCTCCTTTTCCTCTCTGCTACTGCGTCTATCATCATGGGATCAATTGGCCCAGTGTATCTGTTTTTGTGGTTAGAACGTGCTTGTGTGGGTTAGAAATCTCCGTGTTGGCGACCCCATGTCTTCTGTCCTCTGGGGTCCCCAGGTGAATCCATCTGAGACTTGTGGAGTGTGACCATGTTCCCCCATGGGAAATCCACGGAGCTAGAGCCCAGCAAGGCCCTGGGCCCGAGAGGGAGCGCAGAGGGCCACTAGCTTATGTCACCGGAAGCCAAGCAGGAGAGAAGTGCTCAGGGCACCTGGAAGGGGAAGTGCCCAGTGGAACCAGCAGGCCCAGGATAAGGTATCCTGGGGAGCCTCCCAGAGGGGAGGGGAGGAGGAGAGCTGGGAGTGTGAACTCTCTCCTCATTTGGCTGCAAGGACTCATCAAGTTACTTTAAGAGAGGAGCGGGGCAGTGGTGAGGTCTCTAAGGACAGTGGGAACCCGGGGGTCTCACATCAGCCCTGGCAAGCAGGCCTGAGGCCCCTCTGGGGTGACTCGCCCTTGGGCTGCTCTCAGGCTCCTGAAGGGTCCCTCCCAGGAAAATGCTCACTCTCTCAGCGTGTCTGTTTCCTCACAGACTCAAGTTTCTTTGTTTGTAAACGTTTTATTAGAGGCTCATACAACTCTTATCACACGCCATACATGCATCAATTGTGTAAAGCACATCAGTGCATTCACTGCCCCAGACTCAAGTTTCTACATGCTTCTCCTAGTTTCCCCAACATCCCTTCAGCCCTGCCACCTGCCCCATTCTCTCAAGTCCCAGTTCAATGTCAAAAAAATTAAGGAACTCACTTGCTGAACTCATTTCCTCATTCTTTTTTTAATACCAGGCCAACTCTTGGTCACTGGCCAGCCAATCACTTTGGCTGCCCTTGGGTTCAGGTGCTCACTCTGTCCAGTCAGCTGAGAGGGGGTGGCCGCATGATTTAAGCCTGGCTGCCCGAGAGGTGCCCCCGGAGGAAGGGATCACCAGGAGAAGAACAGCAATCTTGGGAAAACTGGGGAGCATCAGAGGCACTCCTAGGTCCTTAAAGTCCATGGAAGCCAGGAGAGGGGTGGGTACGTGTCCTGTGAGGGGGGATTGAATGTGAGGTGCAGGATTATGTCATAGTGGTGCCGATGGGATGCGAAGAATCAACTCTGTTTGAGAAGCCACCTGTCGTTTGCCCATCCTCAAGACAGGCTGCGGCTGAGACATGGTCTGACGGGGCAGTATGTTTATGAACCATGACTCAGCCCTTCCTGAACTGGGAGCAGTGTGTTCCGTCAGCCAGATGCTGCTCCAGAGTCTCTCCTCCCAGAGGGCTCCCGTTCCCGCACCGGAGAGGCCATTAGCAGGAGAGAGGTGGACCCGCTTCCTGTGATCGATTTTAAGAGCATCCGTGCTCCTGAAGGTGCCAGGCGGTGCCCTGGCTCAGAGCGCCCACTTCTGAAGCTTCCCTGAAAGATGGCTTTAACCCTTGACCCACGAAGTCTCACTGCCCAACCTTCTGAGCTGTCCTTCTTGGCAACGACTTGTAAACTTGCTCTTTCCCGAGCCGAAGGCGTAGGTGGGGCTGGATGTGCTGCAGGTGTAAACACACACCCGATGGGGAAAACTTGAGTTGGCCGTGTACCCTGAATTTATGCAGCTGCCCCCTGCCCCTCACGAGCTCTTCCTCTGGACCCAATCGAGAAAGCGGGTGACAGAGGGGCTGTTCTGGTTCAGGTGGGCCGTGGTGGGAGTCAGAGAGGCTTCACACCTCTCCTGCCTGTTTCATCCCCCTCAGTTCCCCACCCTCCCAGACCTGCTCCAATCTTTCCAGCGTAAGGATGGGGAAACAGGCTCAGAGGAGACACGGTCCCCACCCAGGGTTTCAATGTCACTAGAGAGAACCCGGGGGTGCGCCTTGCTCTCAGCAGGTGCCCCCTGGCCAGGCATAGGGCCAGGCTCGAGGGACATGATGATGCATACGATCTAGGTCCTGCCCTGAGGGACCGTACAGATGTAGGAGAGTGGGGTGGGGCGGGGTACGTGGCCTTCTGATACCGGCTCACATTTTGTAAGAGTGTGCTGGACAGACTGCATGGCTCCCTGCCCCAGTCACTTCATCCTCACAGCTTGGGCAAGGTGGGCACTGCCGCCCTCACACTGCAGACAGCGACCCCGGCCCAGTGGCTCCTACCGCACTGTGGCAGCCTCGGAGGCACGTCCTCGGCGTCTGAAGTCACAGTGGGAAAGCCACCCAAGCGGGTGAACCACGTCTTGAGTCACTGACCAGTATATGAGGGGCTTCAGAGGGTCGGTGGGAAAACACCACCATCTTTTCGTTCCACTCTCGCATGAACTTTATGATGGCCCCTCATTTACCTGCCTTAGTCTCCACCAACAAAAGAAAAAGAATCAATGCCATTGAGTTCTGACTGACTGACAGCACCCTGTAGACCAGGGCAGCGCCGCCTCTGTGATTCCCGAGAGAGACTGGGGTACAAAGCCCCGCCTTTCTCCCGAGGAGCAGCTGGTGGTCTTGAATCGCCAGCCTTGTGGTTCACGGCCCAGCCCTTAGCCATTCTGCTACCAGGACGACTCCTCTCTATAGGGGTCTTAACAGTTTTTTAAAGGTATATTTTAGTACCATGGGAAAAAAAAACTAGTTTGAAGTCAAAGCTACTATCAAAATTTTATCAAAACTGAAGCGACACTTTCCCAAATCACGGGACTCTTGTCACAGTGTACGTGAATGCGATTCCGCACGCGAACACTCGATTTTAGATGGGGCGAGCATTTTAGAGAAGGTCGGGCAGGTCTCAACGATGGGTCAGGGAGGCAAGACCTTGACCAAGGACGAGAGTGTGGCTGCAGTTCTGACCTTTGTGGAAGGAGAATGGCCATGGAGGTGATAACTGCTGAAGTCTGGACCCCCAAGCGAGGGCCAGCAGCCTCCACCTGGAAGCGAGCATCGGCCTCAGCCAGCTTTCTGCTCAGTGGGGGCAGCAGGGCTGCGCAGCACAGCTGACTCGGGGCTGAACTTCCCATCGGTCCTTGAAGCGAGAGCAAAGCCAGTGAAGACGATTGTATGGGATCAACCACAACCAGGGGTGCTTCTCGGATTTACCAATCTGACTCTGAGGTCAAGGGTCACAGAAAACATGGCGGCTTCTGAGGGGATCTACTAGGCTAGGTCAATTCCAGGCAGAGAGCTCACCTTAAGAGGTAATTGCACTGGTCTTTGGGGATCCCAAAGGAGTTGTCTCGATAGATGGTCTCAAAAGACACGGGGGCGGGGGGTGGTATTAATAGGAAGAAGTTTTAAGAAACTTGACATCTGCATTGGTGAGGAAAAGGCCAGAACGGTGGGGTGAGGAATCCTTCTTCCCAGCACACCAATGCATCTGCTCTCTCTCTTGGAGGGGAGCAAGTGGCTTTCTTTCCAGAACTTTCTTGGGAAACCTTACCCCATCCACCCTACAATCCCGATCTTACCCCATTCCGGCTGCTTTTCTGTTCCCCAAACTCAAAGAACACGGGGTCCCTGCAGGATCAAAGCTGCTGCTTGGAGGTGCTCGCAGCCCAGGAGCAGGGCACCTTCCAGGATGAGTCAGGGTGACAGAAACAGCCCCTGCGGCGTGGGTGGACATAGAAGGGGGCGCTTCACTTTAGATATTTTTATTTAAGAAAAGTTGTGGTTTTTTTTATCATGATGCTGACTTACCCTCAGTTTTACCACAGAGACGGCCGCTGTGGTAGGAACACAAAGGAGAGAGAGGGAGTGGGGAGAGGAGAAGGGAGGCGGAGGAAGAAACACCAGTGTCAGCCAATTATTTCGTTTTCTTAGAAGGGCTTCCTCACTGCGCAAGTCTAGAAGACACTGACCCCCGGGTCGTTTCCGCTGATTTCGTTCTGCAGACAAGCAAACGGGGCTCAGAGAAGGGGAGGAACCTAGTGAGCTCCACCCAGGGAGTTATCAGTGCGACTGGCTCTCCCAGCAAACTGTTCTGACCACGGGCCTGCTCTGTCCACCACACCACTTTGGTGAATACTTACCAAATACAAGGTCTTTGAGCTGGATTTTGAAGACTGAACTTGCAGGGGGTTCCCCTGACGGGTCGGCTTTCCCCTCCCTCTCCCCAGCGTCCTCTCTACTTCTAGTCCCCCCACGTCTTCGACTGACAGCAGGAGGAGAACCCACCTTTACGAAAACCATCCTGGGAGTCGAGGGGAGGAGGGTGGCATGGCACCCACAACCTCGGTTTACCTTGGCCGTCCTCAGTTCCTTGCGGCTTGTTTAATTTAATGCTTCCGCCTTCCATGATATTCCCAAGGACTCTTGGCATCAAAACAAGGCTTTCTAAAGCGTCACCGAGGAGCTTTGATTCAGGAGAACAGTTCTGGGGTGTGAGCAGGGCGCACGTGGTCTTGTTCCCGGGCAGAGAGAAGCATCCTCAGGAGGTGCAAGGGGCCTTCGGAGGGTGGCACCTGCCCCTCGGTGACACCGCAGAGCCCCACACCGTTCCTCAGCATGCCCCATGGTCTCCACCTCCGTCCTCTCCATCCCTGGTCCGTTTCTCACTGGCCGGCTTGGAAATGGAGTTGTTCCTCCACCCTTCCCTCCCAGCGCCAGCTCTGTCCCCAGGGTCAGTCTGAGACCCTTCTCCAGGGCTTATTGCTCATCAACCAGGGAAGGAGTCTGGTGGCCAAGATTACTGCCAGGGTTCCTGCCTCCCCCCGAGGCGTGTCTCCACTGGTCCTGCCCTGGCTCCCTTCTTGTGTGGCTCTCCGTGTCTTTTGGGGGGCTGTGGCTAAGCCCATCCACCAACTGTTTCAAGGGATTCACCTCCCAGCCTTTGTCCCTTAGCCTGCCTGCTCGGCCAAGAGTCCTGGAGGAAATCGCGTTACCCAAGCCGGTCTTAGTGTCAAAAATGCGTGCTTGGCAGCCCACCCAAAGGACCCCAGGAGCCCTGGGGGTACAGGAATGGTACATATCGGGCTGTGATCAGCATGGGCAGCAATGCAAAACCACCAGCAGCTCTGTGGGAGCAAGACCGGACTGTCTGCTCCCATGACCACGCCTGGGAACCCCCCGGGGTTCGCTATGCGTCAGCACTAACTTGGTGGCGGTGGCGGCAGCCAGTAAGAGATGCAAAGAGGCTACAGGTGGCTCGACATCTCTGTGAGTTGGTTCCGGAAGCCTTCACGTCCATCATGTGGGTCCCAGTGGCCTCTGGATGGAGAGCAAGGGTCGTTGCCCTTGCCTGGCTCTCCGCAGGCTGTTCCCAGGTCCTCCGTCTGGAGACTCCTTTCATCGGGACGAAGCAAATAGAAACGAATCCAGGGGGCCTCATTTATACTCTGAACATCGCATTCCTGGGCTCTGGCTGCAGGGAGACCTAGGCCCCGACGAGCCGTCCTCAGAGGAGGGACGGCCCTTGGGTTTTCTGGGCTTGGGAAGCAAGTCATTTCTGACCACAGACTCAGACCTCTCCGTCCCACTAGCAGAGCCAACGTGCTCTCGGCTTTCTGAAGTGGACGCTTTTCCTATTAGCTTAGTGGGCTTCGGTTGTGATTTTTTTTTCTTCAAACAATGGCTTTGTTGGTAATGAACGACTGGAGCTTTGATGTGATTGCCTGATTGGCGGGCCTTTCCTCATCGTCGTGCCTCCCTATTCTGGAACATTCCATCCAGCGTTTCACCGATGAGCATGGGTTTTAACCATTTTCTTGGGAGTCTGAAGACAAGGCTACGATGAAGACAGTCACACAGAGGCACATGACAGTACTTCTTTCCATTCCCAAGCACTGAAGGGAGCCCCAAGCTGCTGCCTCCCGGCTCCGCCTGGCATCGGATAGCTCAGGGTGAAGCTCCTGCGGCAAGCCAACCTTTTCCAAGAGGGGAAAACGAAATTCTTCCCGTGGCTGGCTGGCCTGGTTCCACTCAGTGCTCCCCGCCTGTCGCCTCATCTGGGAAGATAAGACATCCTGAGCCCTTGAGTCCCCCAGCAGAGCCCTTCACCCGCCAAGCCCGGCTCACAGGCCAGTCCCCTCCTCTGTGAGCCTCAGCACCCCCTTGCTAAGCAAAGCTCACTGGGCCCACCCCCCTCTGCACAGCTCATCAGACTCCTACTTGGCCTCCCCACGGGCAGGGTCTGGGTCTGCTTCATCCCCTCCTCCTCTGCTCCCGAGGGCCCAGCCCCAGGCCACCACATGGGAGGACGTTTTCAAGTGAAAACAAACCCCACTTTAGTTCACCATCTGCTGAGTACTCCGTCGTAGTAATTGTTACCCTGGTGTTTTCTGAAACACGCCCAGGGCGCCGCACCAACGAAGAGCAACCGTTTGCATCTCTGAGAGCATCCCTCTTGCCCATGGTGGTTCTTTCTAATAAGGCCTTGTCTCCCCCGTTTCTGGCAGGTCAGCGATCCTAACGGAAGCTCTAAGACAGAGAGGAGACGCCCTCTCCCACAATGTCGTACAGACGGGAGCTAGAGAAGTACCGGGACCTGGATGAAGATGAAATCCTTGGCGCGCTGACCGAGGACGAGCTGAGGACCCTGGAAAACGAGCTGGACGAGCTGGACCCCGATGTGAGTAGGACCAGTGGGGACCGCGTCGTCACCGGGGCAGGCACAGAAACATCTCTCTTACACCCAGGGGAGGGCCAGGGACACGCTTCCTGAAGCCGCTGCTCGTTTCCCTTTTACAGGATAAACCTGGCCTTGGCAGGCTTGCGGTTTTATTATTTAATGTGCTGTGGAATGAATTAGCTGAGAGAGAAATTACTAGAAGAACCCTTTTCACCTGTTTGATGGTTCGTCATCCCAGTTCACCGTTGGCATCTTTAAGAAGGTCTCCTCATGCCCATGGCTTGCCTTGGCAGTCAGGATTCGCGGCATCAGGAGGCAGGCAGCTCCTGGAGCTCAGTCACGCCCACTGGAGCCAGGAGCAGGGCCAGTGGGGGTTCGCCGATGGGGCTGCCAGACAGGGACCTTCGCTTGATAGATCAGTCCCAGGTATCTGAGTCAACGCCCAGCACCGAGTAAGTGCTTAGTGAAAAGTAATGAATTAACTGAGTTTTCCATTGGACATATTTAAAATATTTTAATATTTCACTTAAAAACAAATAAAAATGATTGTCCAATTGTGGTTTAGCAATGATCCATGTGAAAACCATCCTTTGGTACCATGGTCACTCACCTTTAAAGAATCACTTCTCCTATAGAGAGGTTCCAGAGCCCTGGTGGCAATGACTAGTTGGAGTTGGACTCAGCGCAAGGTCAGCGGTTCAAACCCACTAGCTGCTTCTTAGGAGAAAACTGTGAGGTCCTTTGCTTCCATAAAGGTCTCCAGCCTCAGAAATGTGTGCGGGTCACAATGAGTCAGAATCTGTCCGTGGCAGTGCTTTTGGTCTGGGTCATGTAGGGGAGCAGAGTTTAACCGGAAGAGGACAGGCCTAGAGGTGTGATAGGAGCCCCTGGTTGGTGCAGTCATGTGCTCGGCTGCTCACCTGGAGGTTGGAGGTTTGAAGGTTGCAGCCTCCCCAGAGGCACCTTGAAAGAAAGACTGGAGACAAACTTGGAAGAAACCAGCCACTGGGCCCGGTTCTGCCGTGATACACATGGGGCACCAGTGAGTCAGAAGAGATATCGAGGTTTGATATTCCACTTCCAACCGTGGCCTTGTTTCTTACACTCATGGCCCCGGCCATTGGCCCTAGACCCCAGTCTCCCCATCTAGGAGGTGATGGAATTGGCTGGCTCCTTTTCAGGTCTTGCGTACACCTGTGATTAGGTAGCTGATTCTAGATAACCCAGAATCTGTGTCCAGTGTCTCAGGCCCTCCGGCCGGGCAGCCTCATCATGTCCATTCCGACTGTGCTGCCCCTGCCAGGAGAAGCAGTGCCCTGGAGGAGGCTGCTCCAGTTGTTGAGCAGGCAGCCTGGTGGCTAGGGGCTTGGGGCTCCGTCTGGCTTTTTTCTTTGGTCTGGGTTTCCGTCGACACAAGTGGTGTAGGCAAGGCACACTCAGGCTCCAGGCTTTGTCCTCGTCCAACCATTCTGTTCTAATCCTACTTGTTGTCCCATGGAATTAGGGGGCCGCTTTTAAAAGTGAGGATTAAATGGGGGGCGTCGCTACTTCTATTGGTTGGATAAGTGTGTCAGGCTTTTGCCTGCCAGGCTATGGGCCAACTGCTGGGTACCCCAGGTGAGCTTGCCAGGGACTCTGCCCTCTGGGGGCCCAGTCTGTTGGGAAGGAGGGCAGCATCCACTGCGTGCTAAGCGGGAGCAGGTAGGGAGCCCTGAGGAAGGATGGATTCTGATTGGTGGAAGGCTTCGCAGCAGGTGACAATTCGAAATGGACCCTGAGTTTTCCAACAGCGAGAATTAAAACCATGAATTCCAAGCTGAGTGAATGCCACCAGTCAAGTTTTGTGTCTGGGGTGGTGTAGCTGAGTGGGGTGTTTGGAGGACTAGATGACCTGGGGTGGGGTGGGGTTTTCATGTCAGACTAGAGTCTGGGCTTTTTTGGCCCGTGGGAGCTCAGGAGGGGCAGTGACTCTGGGGATTGTGTGGCACAGACTGGAGGGGTGCAGGGTGGAAGGGGCTGGTGTGGGAACCCCCATCACCCTCCCTGGTAGGTTGGGACAGTTCTGTCCCTGGAGATAAGGAAGGGCAGCCCTTTCTGCCCTGTTGTAGAGGCTTTGATGTTACCAGGAAGGTGAAGGGGGGACCCCCAAGGTCTCACTGGCCCTCTGTGCTGATAGAGTTGCCCTGGGCCACCAAAGTGACACTGGGAATGGATTAGGTGGTGGCTGCAAATAGGCTGAGAGTGAGGGTCTGAGACAAGTGATGGGGGCAGAAAGCGGAGGATGGGGAGGGGGCTGATGGGCGAGCCCTCTTATTCCCCAGGGCATCCCTGGTTCGCTTCTAAATTGGCCGAGCTCCCACCCGGTTCCCCTCAGTGCCTCACCCAAACAGCAGGGTGTCTCAAAACTAACCAAACCATCGCCATCTGGTCAACTCATCTCAGCCCTACCAGACAAGGTCGAATAGCCCTGGAGTTTCCAGATTTTTAACTCTTCATGGGAGCAGGAAGCCCTTTCTCCTGAGGAGTGGCTGGTGGTTTTGAACTGCTGACCTTGCGGTTAGCAGCCCCACACATAACCACTGTACCACCAGGGCTCCTGGACCCCAGTGCATTCCCAGCTCTTCCCTTGTCCACTTTTCTCCCAGGTGAGGCCATGAACCTGAGGCTCAGCCAGCTCTCCAGCTGGCTTGGAGCTCACAGTAGGATGTGGGGGACAGGCTCCAAAGAATGCACCCATCCCCAATCCCAACCCACCCCACCCCAGCTAGCAGGAAAGTCACACGAGTGTGGGTCTGGGAATGAAAACCAGAAGTAAAATGAAACCCAAAACCACTAAATAGAGCTGGACCAACAGACTATTCTGCAGGACAGACAGACCTCCTGACTGTAGGGCTACCAAGGCTGCAGCCTTTAGGGGAGCACCTTTCCCGTGGAGTTTGCTGGTGGGTTAGGACCATCCAACGCCCTGGGAGCAGCTGGGCTCCTTGTCTTCGGGGGTTGGGCGGGAAATCTGAGGCCCGTGAGGCTCTTACCATTGTGACTTTGAGAAGGACTTTGTGAAAGACCCCTTTCTCCCGAGTCCAAGTGGAAGACAAGGGGACCCAGAGCGGACAGGAGATAACTCTGGCGGGAGAGGAGGGGCTGCAGCAGCCCCACAAAGAGCTCCTTCATGAGCAGGAGAATCGAGGGAGGTGGCTCTGTTACCTGATTTGCAATCACAGTGTGGGATTGCTGGGCAGGTCCCCTGGGCCTCTTTTCTTCCAGAGAGCACAAACACTCCAGCTCTCCGGTTGCAGCTCACGCCCTGGGAGGGGCTGAAGGTATGCCCGGGGAGAGGCTGCATGGACTCAGGGAGCGGCAGGTGTCCAGCCCGACTGGAGCCCGGGAGTCTGGCGAGGGACCAGGACTTGCTCTGGGTCAGGTGACCAAGGGGTGAGCGTGAGGCCAGAGCCCTGATCCCTAGGCCGTGGCCCTCCACTAGACTCTGCCTCCTCTTCTGAACTTTGTCACTAGTACTTACTACAGATGGGTCCCCACTGAATCCCCGCATGGTGCTATGCAGGCGCGCCTCTCACCCCCAGGGGTGGGCGTTCCCATCACCCACTCTGCGATGTGCAGCCCAGTAGCCAACCCCATGGCTCTGCTGCTCCATTCGTAGGCACAGGCTCTGCAACACGGGGAGCAGTCAACCTGGGTGCCCTCCGACGCCCGCTCCACGTCTAACTGCCCGTGATCCTGTTACCTGGATTCAGCACGCACTTCAAAGGGTTAAGGTATTCTCTGGTGCAATTGCTTAGTCCTGGTGTCAGGCGACAGCCAGCCAGAGCAGAGCGGGGTGGCAGAGGATTCCTTACAAAAAGAATAAAAAGTCAAAGAGTCCCCAAGCCTTTCTATCTCTCTCTCGGTCTGGAAAGACTCAGGCTTATCATGAGATTGTTGCCCTTGGCCTCTCACGGGAGAGGAATGCTTCATGTGCTAAAGTATCCGCTGTTGACTGAGTCCCCGAGGGGCCCTGCCCTTTCCCGGTCTCTCTGGATGAAGCGGCTGCTGCTCTGGAGCGGAGCCAGCTGCTGGGATCAGGTGGCCTTTGTGCCGCCCAGAGAGGGAGGCAGAGCAGCGGTCTGACAGAGAGGTCTGCAGATGACAGTCACGTGGGGACTGGTGCGGGGAGCAGCGGATACGCTGTTCTAGACCACGGACAGATCCCTATTGTCCACGGGCCGGGCCACAGGCAAAGTCCCAGGTGGATGAGCCCATTGAAACCCCAGGGAGGGCAGGGGCCGTTACTAGCCCCAATTTTGAGATGGGGGAACAGGCGCACAGGGACGAAAATAACCTGCCCAGGATGTCACACGGGTGGTACTGGGATCCCAGCCTGGACAATCTTGACCTCTAGTCCAAGGTGTTAGTCATGCCTTGCCTGTGGGACCGTAAGGAGCCCCGGTGGCATAGTGGGTTCCGTACGGGTGAGCAGTTCAAAGCCACCAGCCGCTCTATGGGAGAAGGTCGAGACTTCCTGCTCCTCTACAGGTCTCTGGCCTCAGAAAGCCCCAGGGGCCCTTCTACTCTGCCCGACAAGGACTCTGTGAATCTGAACCGTCATGATGGCAGTGAGTTCCGTGTTGTTGGTGGGAGCACATGGGCAGGCCCCACCTGGGAAGGGACTTGGTGGGGTGGGGTGGGGAGGCGAGGCATGACCAGCGAGTTGTTTTGTCCAATTCAACGGCCTCTGAGGCCATTGTATTATTTCTCCATAAAAACTCTTTGCTATAGTTTATTGTGCCAGCCTGGCCGATAAACACAAGTAGGATTAACTGAAGGGCAGAGGGATAAATGGCTCGGTGAGCCTCACCTTGGTTGTTCTGTGCCTCAGTTTAAAGGGGCACACTACCTGTGGGATGCCTAGCCTGTGGACTGTGTCGCTGTAAGTTAAGGTCCCTTTAAGCCCACACGATTGGAATGTTCATCTCTGGAGCTGGGGACTGACAGTTGATGACAGTTGGGGACCTGCCTTGCTGTTTGCTGCCTGGGTATATATAGCCCAGCTCTCTCTACAGAAGGGGACTGGTAACTGGCAGCTCTCAAAACTTGAAGGACTGCTAGTGTCTCACTGCTCTATAATTTAACTGTTAATTTCTTGTATTATCTATCTGTATATTATTTAACGGTTTATTTCTTGAATTATATATTTATCTTTATAAATATATTTATATATAATTACTAGCAATCTGGTTTGTCTCTCTAGAGAACCCTGTCTAATACACTCTTCTCAAAAAAAAAAGCAGGAAGAAAGGAGCCCTCTGTACAAGGAATTTAACAATAACGATTTCTTGTTAATGAGGCTTTGGGGAAAAGGCATTGTGGTAGTTACATAGTCTGTTGTCAATCAGACTATGAAGAGTGAAGGGGTGGAGTTTAGCCTGTCAGTCAAGTCACAGCTTGATGGCCTCATTTGGAGGTGCTAAGGAGATAAATAGCTCGCTGGAGGCGGGACACACGCTTTCTCCCTGGAAGACATTCCTGCTGACAAGACACATGGAGCTACTCTAGAGCCCTGGAGCTGGCGAAGCCACATAGAGAGCCCTGCCAGTGCTGAGTTGCTTACACCACCACTTGGTCCCAAGACTTTCCACCCACTGGCCTGTGATCTTCCTCCATTTGGTGTCATTGCATGTGTTTTGTGAATCTGAAGAGGAATTTATGGACTGGTATTGGCCATATGGGCTAATATCAGACTATGGACTTAATCTGGATGGGGCTGGAGTGTGGCTGAGCACAG
Organism: Tenrec ecaudatus; assembly: GCF_050624435.1. NCBI lineage: Eukaryota > Metazoa > Chordata > Mammalia > Afrosoricida > Tenrecidae > Tenrec > Tenrec ecaudatus. The sequence goes on from NC_134539.1 coordinate 35,697,916, forward strand.
AACATCAGTCTGCTTATCTGTAGAGTGCCAGAGGGCCTCTAGCCGCTCAGCCATGGGGCTCGCCCACCTGCCTCCCCAGGAGGATGTGCATGCAGTGGGCCTGCTTCTTGGTCTGGGTGAAGATCATCACGTGGTTAGTGAAGGTTCTCGTCAACAGAGCTGCCACGATGGCCGCCTGGTCTCCCTCCTGATTGGGTCGGATGTGGATGGATTCCTGCCGCAGGAAGGGCACCACGTCCGTGGTCTGTGTTGCTGTTGACGAATTTGCGGACAGGATTCTTCAGGACACGGGGGTGGTGGGGGGGCAGGTCCTTCGCCTCATCTGTCCTCGTGGCCGAGAAGTGCAGGGTCTGGCGGTGGTGGGCGCACCTTCGGATGATCTCCTTCTCCTGCTCCTTGAAGGACTCATCCAGCACCCTGTCAGCCTCATCCAGGAGGAGCGCCTCGGTGCGGTCAAGTGGACTATACTACTGCTCAAAATACGATTGCTCTCGTACATAAAGCTCCTTCCTATGCACATATGCGTGTCCATGGACTTGGTTCTCTAGTCTGCCCAGACTAACACAGGCAGATGATTTTTGTCAGTAAAACAAACAAAACCCAAACTCACTGCTCAATGCTGGCACTCAGTGAGTTTCTGAGACTATAACTGTTCACGGGAGTAGAAAGCCCACTCTGTCTCTCTCGGAGCTGCTGGTGGTTTTGAACTGCTGACCATGCAGCTCACAGCCCAACTTGTAACCGCTATACCAGCAGGGCTCCCTGGCCTCAGTAAAAGGATCAGTCAAAAAATATTTGTAGGAGAGAAGCGGGTAGAGAGAGTCCTGCCATATGAAGACATTGGGCCCGAAGAGTTAATTTTAAAGTCGGGTGTTTGGGAACCTGCGACACATTGTAGCCATAGGACCAACAGTTCCCAGGCCTGGAAAGACTGCGATAACAGTAACAGTGGCTATCCTTCATTGCCAGCCTCCTCTGCACCAGGCCATGTGTCATCTCATACAATCCCCACGGGGATCTGAGACGGGTCCTCAGAAACCAAAGAAACAACCTGCCATCGAGTTGACGCCAAATCTACAGTGAAACTGCCCAGTGGGTTTCCAAGGCTGTCCACCTTGACGGGAGCTGGAGCCTCATCTTCCTCCCACTGGGCGTGTGGGGGCTTCCAACAGCTAACCTCGAGGTGTATAGCCCACCAAACCACCAGAGTGCCTTCTGGGGTGGGGGTGGGGGTGATATAGTCTGTAGATGAGGGAAGAGCCCATGAGTGGCACAAACATTTAAGCACTTGACCAGCCAAAAGGTTGTTGGTTCAAAGCCACCCCAAGTCACCTCACGAGACAATTTTGAAACCCCCAGGGATCAGGTCCACCCTGCGGACACAGCTGGAGTCGAGTCAGAATTGACTCAGCAGGGGCTAGCATCACGGATGGAGGCCAGCGTCACGCAGCTGCTAAGCAACAGAAGTGCATTTGGGCAGACCTGCTTTCCTGCACGCACAGCCCGCCCACAGTTCTGGAAACAAGGGGCCAGAAATCGTTGGAAGAAATGATGGAGGGGGAAACCCTGAGAATTGCAGAGTCTCCTGCCAGCGGGACACGTAGAAACCATCTCCCTGGAAGCCCTGCCCGCCCGTGACATACACACCTGATCAGGGAAAGAAACTGCACGTGCTGGGTGGCCCCAAGAGTGGACAAGCTCAGCTGCTAAATGAAAGCTTGGGGTTTCACATTGACCCCGGGGGACCTCAGAAGAAAGGTGTGGAGATCGATGTCTCCCGAATCAGCCATTGCAAACCCCCCGGAGTCCAGCTCTCCTCTGACATGCACGATCAACCGATGCGCGAGTCGACATCAGCCCCACAGCGATCGTGTTCCTCACGTGCTGCCTGCTTCGCGCTTCGTGTAGCTCATCAAATCCTAACAGCAACCCCAAACGGAAAGCATCGTCACTACCTCTTCAGTGACAAAAGTTCACAACTACCATGAAACCCAGGGAGAAGACAAGCCACACCCCAGCAAGTCAGGGGCGGCGCTGTGGCCAGAACCCCCGGGCTGCTGCTGGGAGCACAGACCCGTAAGATCCTCCCCAGCAGAGCCCCAGGTCCTGTCCCCTGAGCCGGAAGGCCCTCTTGGCCATCCAGGAAGCAGCCAAGTTCAGGCCATGGCCAGGGTCTCCCTTGTAACTCAGCCGGCAGAATCACAAGCCCAGGACAGAAGTAAACAGTGAAATGGAAAGAAATAAATCTCTCTTCTAAAAATAGGCACGCATCCTTAGAAACACTGCTGTTCGTGGGCAGAGCCCAGGATGGCCTAGTGGGGGGGTTGTGTGAGTCAGGCCAGGTGTCCTGAAGCCCCACCCCTCTCTGTGTCTTCTGGCTCCACTGAGCCCCTGCCCCAGCCTTCCCTCAACCCTGCCTCCTCTCCTCTCCTCTCCTCTCCTCTCCTCTCCTCTCCTCTCCTCTCCTCTCCTCTCCTCTCCCCAGGCTACCCTCCTTTCCCCTCCATTCCCTCCTCCTACCTCTACCTGCGGGGTGGCCCTTCATGGAATCCTTTGTTCCTCAATGTTTCTGGGCCCAGCTTCCTACTCCGTGCGTGCGTGCGTGGGGAGCCTTCCTGCTACTTCATCCTCTAAGAAGCAGCAGAGCACCTGACCCTCTCTGAGTAGCACCTCTTCTGATTTCATGAGTTTTAAACATGTGGGAGACTGGGAACCGACCTACGGTCTTGTGACCCCAATCAATAAGTGTGAAAGCATTGCTTATTTGACTCAGAAAATAAATCACTCCAGATGAAGTTTAAATTCTGCTTCCCCACCCTGCCCACTCTCCTTAACCCTTCCTACCTGAGAAGCAGAAAAGCCAGGCACCCACCAGGTCAGGGAGGACACAAGAAAGGACGGTAGGCAGGTCACTTTTCCTGGAGTGCACAGCCATCTTGATTCATTTTCTGTTTCTCTGCTCTTGAAAACTCCATCCAAACTCACTTCCATCCAGTTGATCCCATAGGACAGAGTAGAGCTGTCCTGTGGGTTTCCAAGGCTGTGTGTCACCACGGAGCAGAAGGCCTTCATCTTTCTCCTAGAAAGTGGCTGGTGGCTTCGAACTGCTGACCTTGAGGTGTAGCCCTTGCATGCTGTGAGTAACCCACGAAGCCACCAGGACTCCCTTTCCACTCTTGGAAGAGACAGGCATATAAAAGTTTTTCCTTGCCACAGGCCTCTCCAGGAAGGGAAACTAGCGCAGAGCTGGCGAGAAATGACAACGGACTCCTGACCTCAGTGGCAGAGACAGGAGAGAGTGGGCAGAACGTGTTGGTCCCAGTGCTGACCGTTGGCCTTGACCATTGCCTGTGTCAGAGTGCAGGTCAGTGTTGGCCAATTGGCTGGTGTTTCGAGAGAGGCCGGACATCTGAGTGTCGTCTGGGGACTAACTGTCTTTAGGCGCCTCTGGGCGGGATTTAGGTGAAAGCTGACAGAGCAAATTCGCTTTCTGGTCGATGCTTCACCCTCACGTGGCTGTGGGAGGGGGGTTGCCATTCACGATGTAGGCACGCTTCCCCCGGCCTCCCCGGTCTTGTTTCCCTCCTCCTCCTTGTCTGCCCCGCCCTGCTGTCTGAGCTTTGTTGCCAGGTTTGCCGGGCTCTTGAGCTCTGGTGGGGTGGCTGTTCTGGAGTGCTACCTCTCCGGGGTCCCTGTTGACCTGAGATGAGTTCAGTGCCAGGCATCCAAGGACCGTCTTCATGCAGGTTCCTGTCTCCACCAGACCAAGGATGCCTGATCACTCTGATGCTTTTGACTTTTATGCTACCTTTTCCACCCACTTGCTCCAGAATGATCGATTGTGAGCCCAGACAGAGAAGTTGGCCGTGGCCTAGCACCTCATTCTGATCTCTGGGATGTAGAGGCTGAGTTCATGCGGGCCATTCGCCCGTCGGACTAATTGCTTACTCCGTCTTGGATTTTCTATTTCACTCGTCGTTCGTGCACATGGGAGCGAGCGCGCGTCGCATCTTAGAAGGTTGCTCCCAAGCACTGAGGACGCCAGTCACTGGTCACCCGAGTAGGACGGAGTGCAGTGTCTTTGTAGAGAATGCCTTTATGGCCCTTGACCTTGATGGATCCTGGGACTGTGTACCCAGGCCTAGCCGCTCCCTCCCTCAGGTTGCTTGGTTTGGGCTACAGTGTTTTCATCAGTCTTACTAGACAACATGGCTATTTCTATCTGCAGCACGTGTCAATATGTATGTAAAAATATCCCGTCACGCTGCCTATTTTTAAATGTTGGCTGCTCACTCAAATGCACAGACCAAATGAACCAAGTTTCAGTCTTTAATTGGACTGTAGGCTTTCTAATTTGCAATCCTGGCTCCACCCCCCTACCCCCCAGGACAGGCTGGTGTTTTTGCTTTCTGTATGCACGCATGGACAGACAGTGGGGAGCCCCGGTGGTGTAGTGGGTTCTGTGTTGGGCAGCTCACCACAAGATCAGCAGTTTGAATCCCCCAGCCGCTCCTCTGGAGAAAGACGAGGTTTTCTGCTCCCATGAAGAGGGACCACCTAGGAGACCCGTGGGGCAGTTCTACTCTGTGCTGTCGGGTGGCCCTGAGTCTGAACTGACTCCAGGGCACTGAGTGCATGTGTGTGGTCAAGAGGATCAGCTACAGGACAAGCACCGGCCTCGTGCCTGGCGGGTCCCAGGTGTTCAACACATGCTTGTTAAACCTGAAGATATGAGTGTCTACTAGAATCTTGGGCTTCTGAAGCCACATTCTTACCACCGTAGGTCTAAGACATCCAGGCGGACCTGCGCCAGTTGTGCCCACGCCCCAGGAGACGCTGTTCCCATAGACGAGGGAGTGACTCGTGCCCTTGGGGCTGTGCAGTGCACGGGCTGCTCCCCGTAACGTGCTGTCTAGTTAGTTGAGTGGAGGTGGACAGTTGGACCAAATGGTGACCAGACTCCCTGGTGACCAGCGACTTATCGATGGGGTTCAGGCCTTTATGTTGAGGTTTCGAGTGAGCGGGGGCTTTCAGATCCCTCTCTTCGGTGGTAGGCCGACCCCAGAGCACCAGCACCTGTTGGTGGGCTCACAGTCCCGGCTCGACCCAGGTTGTCACTCAGGAGGCCATTGGACTGTGAGTCTCAGAGATGCAAAATCACATGACCTGAACCTGTATGTATTTGCCTGTCAGGTAAGAGTCCAGAAGCAGGCAGTGGGGAGCTCTGCTCCCCAGACTGGTCAGAGTCCCAGCCTCTCTCCTTCCTGCTGCCCCTCCCCCCTCGTATATGCGCCCCCCATCCTCATGATCCAAGTCATTAGCCAGGATCACTGCATCCTGGCATATTTCCAGTTGAGGAAAAGAAGAAGGAAAAAGCCACCAACCAGGTGCTTTTCAAGGCAACATCCCAGAAATCTCCCCTTCTCGCACTATTGACCAGAACTTCGGTACAGGGTCAGCCTTTAATCTGCAGGGCTGGCTGTGTGCTGAGCTGGAGGGCAAACATGCGTTGATTTCCCAGGAAGGAAACACTGGACCTGGGGGACCCTTTGGATTCGGATCCTCCAAGTTTCCCAGCGTGGTAGTTGGCTGTTATGGTCTGCGGCAGGCCCAGAGGTGGAATGAGAGCTGTTGGGGCAAGAATGCCCATCAGACCCCAAAGATGACCTTTGGGCTGGCATTCCCCAAAGCCTGCATCAAGAGCCCTGGCCTTCTCCAGGACACTGTCCTCCCACCCCATCCCCTTGAATGGAGTGTGACCCCGGGCAACCCCACGGACCTCCTCGGAGAACTGTGTCCAAAGGGTTTCAACCGCTGACTCTTCAGAGGTCTGTCTCTGGGCTTTTCTTCCAAAGCACTGCTGGGGATGGCCTAGAACCTCCAGCCTGTCGCTCAGCCAGAGAGCATGTGCGCACCACCCACGGACTCCCCCCACCCCACCCCTAATCTCCTTGAAGGGCACACGAGATGTCAGCCTGAAGGCAGTTCGGGATAGCCAGTCCTTCTCCCAGCAGGACGTCAGTGCTGTGCGAGTCTCCACAATTTGGAACCCGGCGTGCTCAGTGCCCTGGAGGGGCACCTGGTCTTGTCTGGAGAGAGGGATGTCCGGCAGAGAGATGTGCCCCAGGACCAAGTAGGATGGGCATTACACCAGAGCGGGCCAGAAGTCGAGGTGAACTTGGAAAGAGAACGGGCAGATGGGTGTGGGGACAGGGTGCTGGAGGGAAGGGCAGCAGGAGGAGGCATAGAATGCCAGGAACGGGGCAGAGCCCGGAGCAGGGCCTGCAGCCGGTGAGGAGGCCAAGGCGCCCGGAGAGGCCCGTGTGTCCCTGTGAGCGTTTTTATCGTTTTCGCGCTTGCAATTCGGTCTCCGCTCCGTTTCAAGTCGGTTTTTGCACACAGATTATTTGTTTTGTTTTTGCATGTGCCATTTTTGCAAACAAGTTAAAATAAATAACTGGGGGTTTAAAAATACATTAGTGCCATGAGATGACTCACCGAGCTTGAGTGGAAAGAAAGTTTTAATTTCTAACGAGGCTGATATTCTCAATATTTACTCTAAAATTCCGATAAGCTTAGAATTGTTAGAAACAACTTTTTATGTTTTAAACAACTACTTTCAGCAAGGATTTAAATAAAAGAAAAGCATATTTTAACCTGCTCTGTAAGTAGTATTCTTGAAGTACATCACAGACATTTTTGCTCTCGTATTAGGCTGCTCTGGGCTTTAGTTTAACACAGTGGCTCTCGAGTGGGGCCTGTTCCGTCCTCCGTGGACATTTGGGAGGAGATATTCTTGATGGTCACACTGCAGGGTGGCAGGTGTTAACTTGCATCTAGTGGGTAGAGGCCAGGGATGCTACCACACAGCCTACAATCCATGGGATGCCTTCAACCCAGTCAACAGTGATCTAGCCCCAAATACTGAGTGTGCTGAGGGGGAGAAGCCCCCTATTAGTGACATCGGTGCCACAATCAGATGAGTCTGAGGAAGGATGAGAAGGAGCCAACGCTCCTCCCCCTCCGTCACCAGCCCCTCACCACGGCTTTGTGCCTACACGATGCTGAACCTTCTCGTCGGAGCCAAGTAAAGCCAGAGAGCCGACCCTGGGGCCACCCCAGGTGTGGCGGGGTCGGGCTTTCATTGGCTGGCTTGTGTAAGTAGATCACCAGGGCTCGGTCCAGATATGGCACTTGTGGGTAAGACTTAAACTCCCGGCCCTTCTGGTCGCAGTCCAAGTGTTTTAACCATCGACTCCACTCAGAGACTCCTACCCACGGCTGCCTTCCAGGTCTCCTCCGAACCTCTCCACATGAAGAGCAGGGATTAGAAATAAAGATTACTCTCCTTAAGACTGACCACGTACCCTGGGTTTTTGGCATTGCCTTTCCTCTGGGCCCCAGTTTCTCCTTGAGGTCAAGATGGGCTGTGCACTCAATGAGAGCCCTGAGCGATGTCCTGGGTTCCGTGATGGGCTGCTAACCTCAATGTCAGCAAGTTCAAAACCACCAGTCGCTCCTTGGGAGAAAGATGACGCCTTCTACTCTCATAAAGAGTTACAGTCTTGAAGCTCATTTATCCTCGTGTGCCAGAGGCAGCCCAGGCACCAAGATGCCCCACCAAGTGGTCTCCCGAAAGCCGGTCATGCCGGGAGCTGGTACCCAGCCTCAGGACGTCAGCCGACTGAGCAGCTGGAAGGTTGGCTTCCACAGGATGGTCAGGCACCAAACAGACCTGCGAGAGCCATCATTGCGCCCCATGCAGGATATACGTACCATGGGCTTGTGCTGCCCATGCTCACAAACATGTGAATCCATCTATTACCCATAGAACGTGCCTCCTTGGGCCTTCAGATCATGCACCCCTCCCTCGAGGTGCACTTTCCCTTGTGCATAAGTACAGAACACCTCTGCATGCCCTCGTATTGACAACAAAATGTACAGAGAATTATGGAAAACGCGTGTTTGAATGCCTGTCTGGCTCTGCAGCCTGGTGGAGATGAGCACCGTGTTGAAGTACGTCTGCCTTATGCAGCGACGGCCAAGTTGAGCCAGAGGGTGAGTTTGCCGTGACTCTGGTACTGGTCGGCACTCCGAGTGAGTCAGAACAGGAGTTCAGAGAACTCTTCAGAAACTGTCTAGCGGATCCTAGCAATCTCTCTGTGGTTTCTTCTGATTTCTGCCAGTGGGGTCAAAGGTTCTGTTACAGTTACTATGATGGATCCCGGGGGGTGGGGGAGGATCTCGATCCATTGACCATCTAGATAGAATGGGCACGAGTGTGATAGAGCGAGGAGACCCCGTGTCTCAGCAATTACTTGAGGAACTACCGTAATACAGCGTGTGGGAGACTTCCCGCTGGGGGTGATGAAGTGCTATCACTAGATGGAATGAATAGGAGCTTGTCCTTTCTGAATCCTGCCCAGTGAGGCCAGCGGAGAAGCTGATTCCTGCCCAGTGAGGCCAGCGGAGAAGCTGAATCCTGCCCAGTGAGGCCAGCGGAGAAGCTGAATCCTGCCCAGTGAGGCCAGCGGAGAAGCTGGCAGGACAGTTCCGTGAGGGATGCAGCTGGAGCAGCCCCGGCCCACTGAGGCCCTGACCCCTCAGGGATGGCACCTGCACGCACTCATGCCCTGTCTGGGTGCCAGCCCAGCCCTTACAAAGATACTCTTCTAGGTTTGGGGGACCCGGGAACCCTTCTTTTCCACTCGGTGCAGGCCTGCCTTCATTTCAACTCACTTTGAAAATGCTTTGTTGCTCAGGGCAGCGGGAGGAAGGCTGGCCTCGAAGCACTTTGGTCGAAGAGATGGCCGTGTGAAGGCCCTTTTGCGGCAGTTTGTCGAAAGCACCTTGCCAACCATTTGCCGCCGCCTCATCTGCACCCTTGGCGGACAGGTGCACATATATCCCGTTTTCAGAATAGTTTGTGCAGATCGTACACCAACGACGAGATGGGGGCTTCTTGATAAAGACACTGCATTTCTCAGTGATCTGCGTTAGCACAGAATAAATCCCCTGTGCGCGTCGGTGAGCACCCAGGTTGCACAACAGACACCTCTGGTTAATCAGGAGCTGCATGACGGAAAATAAATCCAAGAATTACAGTCTTGGGGACCCCACTGGGGGCAGGTCTACGTTTTCCTACCGGGTTGCAGTGAGTCGGCACCGACTTGTCGGCAGTGAGTTCGGTTTTGGAGTTTGCATCTCTGAGCATCTTTGACTCTCTAAAGTCCCAGGACCGGGGAACGTGGGACCCGTGTGATGCAAATCTCCCCTAATTAGGACACGGCTTTCCTGGGGAGCTGCATGGAGGCTGCCCCCCATGTTCGAAGAAGGGAATGCAGGTACTGCTTGGTGTGCTCTTACTGGAGTAGCCCATCTCCACGGGTGACGGCCAAAATATTTAACAACCAGCTCAGCTGCGCGGGGACCCGTCAGGACGGGCAGCAGCTGGGAGCAGGGTGTGCAGCCTGGAGACCTGCCTTGTCCCCTTCCGTTCTGCTCAGCCCCCTCCTGCTTTCTCTTCATTGGTTTATCCTGCTCTTCGCGGCCCGGCCTGCCGGATCCTGCAGGATCCAGGGGCCCTCACTCAGACCTGCTGGGGCCCTTGCTCTGTAACAACTACTTCCACACACATGCAAAACTCACTGCCATTCCAGTCGATTCCCACGCCTGGCAACCCCACAGGCGGAGCCCTCGGGAACCTGCCAGGGCAGTGCCGCCCTGCCCTCTCGGGTCGCTACGAGATGACTTGCACTGCCGCCACACTCTCCAGGCACCACAGGCCAGCTTAGGTATGTGTCACTGCGCAGGTGCACCTGGAAGGCCTCTCTGAGCTCGGCACCCCGATCCACAGCGATCCTGCGAACAGCAGGGTGACACAGGGCCACCCTCACACCTGCTTCCTGGTTGAGCCATTGTGGTGGCCAGCGTGTCCAGCCAGCGTGCCAAGGGTCTTTCTCGCTGAGGTGGGAAACAAAGCAGACGATCGGGCCTGAGTCCTAGCTTAGCTCGGCCCCTCGCCTGCCGCAGGACTGTCTTCTGCTGCTGTTATCACAGGCACGCCACCAGTGGCTGAACAAATGGAGATGTGCTTTCTCACAGTAGAGGAGGGTAGAGGTCTGAGTTCAGGCTCCCAGCCCTAGGCCAAGGTTGTTTGTCTGTCTGTCTGTCGGCTCTGGAAGAAGGTCCGTGACTCATGGAGCTTCTGCTCCGGGGAGATCTTCACGCGGCCGCTTGGCATCTCTCCATGCTTCCTGGTGTTTAATTTCTCTTAGGCCTCCGAAGACATTCACAGCAAGCTTGATTTATTAACACAACACAGACAGCCCCTTCCCAAATGGGATGCTTAGCCACAGGCAGAGAAATCAGGATGTCTAACAACATCGATGGGCCACCAGTCAATCCCCAGCAGTGACCTTGGGAAAGCCCCTGACCCTCTCAGGCTCCTTCCGTGTAAGAAGAGGCACTTGGGGTGATTCCATGAGCTCGGAGGTACCAGTCTTCGGTGACTGAATTTCTACAGAAATGCAAGACAGCATCTGATCTCTCTCTCTCTCTCTCTCTCCCTCTCCCTCTCCCTCTCCCTCTCCCTCTCCCTCTCCCTCTCCCTCTCCCTCTCCCTCTCCCTCTCCCTCTCCCTCTCCCTCTCCCTGGTGTTGCACCTCTCCTGTAGAATGAACTGCTGCCAGCAGGCCTGAGGCAGAAGGATCAGACCACCAAGGCACCCACAGGCCCCTTTAAAAGGGAGGAGCTCTTGGATCACTTGGAAAAGCAAGCCAAGGAGTTTAAGGACCGAGAGGATCTGGTCCCCTACACAGGAGAAAAACGAGGTATCGCACCACACTGCTTTTGTTCGTCTGTGCAGTAAGGCCTGCAAAAACCGAGCCCGGGGCCAGGCAGAAACTGGTCAGAGAAGGCAAATGGAACTGAGCTACTTCTGAGTAGTGGTTACATGTTGAGATGTGATCCACAAGGTCAGCAGTTCAAAACCACCAGCTGCTCCACAGGAGAAAGATGGGGCTTTCTACTCCCTTAAAGAGTGACCATCTCAGAAACTCACAGGGGCAATGCTATTCTGTCTGTAGGGTCGCTGTGAGTCAGTCCCAACTTGATTGACAGTGAGTTTGAGTTTGAGGAAGATGGTGCGAGGGCCTGTCAGGGGGGAGCACCAGCGAGCCTGGGGAAACTAGGCCGCTCAGCCATGAGTTCTGGCTGCTGCAGGTTCCACTGTGTGCTAGTCCCTGTGCATCCATTGAGCACCAACTGTGTGCCAGGCCCTGGGTTGGGCCAGATGCGACTGGACCCCCTAGCCCTTTCTCTCCCTGCCTCTCACATCCCTCTGCCACCCCAAGGCAAGCCACTGGGAAGGGCCTAGGAGGACGTGCTTGCTGCTCACGGGGCTGCCTTTTGGCCCTGAGCACCCCAGCTGTCTTCTGCTGCAAGGCCTTCCTTCCCTCTAGGGGTGCTAGTCCCGCCTCCCAGCCCCGAGCCTGGGGCTTCCTGGCTGCTTCTCTCTCCCTTTGGGAGGTGGGTGGTTAGCTTCTGACCCCAGGGGTGCTCACAGCTGCTATGCCGCCGTCTCTCCCTCCGGGAGGTGGAGGTGACAAGAATGCTTTCACCAGTCCTCCCAGAGCAGTGATGGGGCGCTCGGCAGCAAACGGAAAGGCCTGTGGTGGGGAGCCACCAGGAGTTCGCTCTGAGAGTTAAATGAGCTAAGACAGAAATAAAGCACATGGGACAAGTCTCAAATTCATTCTGACTCAGAACGACCCTCCCCCCTAACTCAGACTCACAGCCATCGAGTCGTGGCCTCCTCACAGTGGCCCTACAGGACAGAGTAGAACTGTCCCTGTGAGCGTCCAAGACTGAAGCTCTTTATGGGAGTAGAAAGCCCTGTCTTTCTCCCACGGAGTGGCTGGTGGTTCCCCGCACTGACCTCGCAGTTCACAGCCTGATGCATAACCACTCCGACACCAGGGATCCCGCAGGGACCCTATAGAGAGAGTAAACCTGCCTATAGGTGGCTTTCCGGGAGTATAACTGTTTACAGGAGTAGAAAGCGTCATCCATCTCCCGAGGAGCAGCTGAGTTTGAACTGCTGATCTTACAGTGAGCAACCAAAATGCATAACTCACTGCGACCCAAGGGCCACAGTTTGAAACCACCAGCCACTCCTCGGGAGAAAGATGAGACTTTCTACTGCAGTAAAGACCGAGAGTCTCAGAGACCCACCGGGCAGCCGTGCCCGTTTGGGTTGGGGTTGCTGAGGACAGCACAGTGTCTGGCAGTAGTAAGGGCTGTACAAGTATCCGCTGTCCTCCTGGGCTCTTAACTGGCTTGTCTTCTCTTTCGGAGGAAGCCGTCTGTCTATCGTTAGGGTACGCCTTCCCCTCCGACTCACCCTCCGGTGGTCTCTGTCGCAGGAGCGACATACACTGTGTGTACTTCATACCAGCTCACATTTCACCGTCATCTTCCTGTGTCCCTCTCCCACTCACCCATATGCTCCCGGAGGGGCGGGGCTGGGGCTGCGTTTGCCCACAGGGCTTGGCTCCACAGAGGGCTGTTGAAGGAAGGAATGGGCTGAAACTAATGATCCTTAGAGGGTCGTGTAGAGAATCTTAGAGGCTTCTTCCTGAGACAGTGAAGACTGCAGTCTTGAGTCTAGTGATCAGCCACTGATGGATTCCCAGCCCGTGGTAGGCGCTCACTCCATGGGTGGAATTAGACAATTCCCCGGATCATCTATTTAGCTCTTTTCTGGCCTGTGCGTGGTCCCGTCTCGTCTGTGTCCCTGTCCCTGGGTTAGCGCAACACCTTGCACCATGAATAATGAATGGACAGAGGCAGCAAGGGCAGATGTTGTGGGAAGACTTGACCATCCAAGCCCTGGAACTGGAGCTCAGTCCAGGTTTCACCTAAAACATGGACAGCCGGCACGCCTGGTGGGGGGGGGGGCTGTACTAAAGAAGTGTGGCAGCACTGTGTGGCGGGCAGAGGCATCCTGAAGGGGGGCCCGGCGCTGCTGGGTGTGGAGAGCAGTAGGCTGGTCAGCCTGCGAGCGAGGCCACCCGAGAGCTGAGCCTCGAGGCCGGGGTTCTGCACAGCCGATAGAGATAAAAGACTCCCTGGATTTCACTGGACCTTAAAGGTCCTGTCATTCCACCCATGTGTTTGAAAAATGGGTAAACTGAGGCAGGATGACAATCACAGCAGATGAGGGTGAAGAAACAACCCTGACACTGCTCTGGGGCTCAGCTGGCTCACTTTTTAAACAGGGGGCCAGTTCACTGTCCCTCAGACGGTTGGAGGGCCAGACGATAGTTTCAATATGAACAAATTCCTGTGCACCCTGGACGAGTCCGCTGCTAAGCAGGACAGGCAGCAGTGGCAAAAACACCCAGCGGGCCAGGTAAATGTCCACGGCGGGCCGCATGTGGCCCACGGGCTGCAGTTTGAGGACCCCTGTCTTAGTCTCCACCTTGTGCAAGAGACCTGCTGCCAAGTCTTAAGTGTCTGTTGAATGCTTGGTAGATACTGCGAATCTTCTTTCTCGCAGTTGGTTTTATTGTCACCATTCCCGCCCCCCCCTCCCCCCGTCCCTTTGACACTTCCCTGGACTCCGATTGTGGTTGTTGCTGGGTGCCATCAAGTCGGCCACCACCTGCAGCGACCCCAAGCATAGCAGGAGGAAAGCCCTCCCGGGCCTGTGCCCTCCTGACCACTGTCCTCTGCCTGCACCTGTTGTTGCAGCCACGGGTCAGTCACCTCGCTGAGGGCCTTCCTCCCCTTGGCTGCCTCTGAGCTCCTAGGATCTAATAGTTAGGTGGAGGTGGTGACACATTTTTGTTCTGTTTATAGAGATAATGGATCTTGGCAGCAGGCAATTTCTTTCCTTTTTTTGTATTTTAATATAATTATTGGCAGTGAAAAATATGCCAGAGCTGCCAAGAGTCATCCATCAAGCAGCTGTGTTTAGAACTGGTGTGATTCCACGAGTCTCACCTTCTTAAGAAAAGCGAGCTGCCCCTCCCTGACCCATAGCGCTACAGGGTCAACACTGGAGACGCAATGTGGAATTGTGCCCGATCTGACCCCACCACACTGGGGCCAAACCCTAAGAGAGTGCAACAGAGCAGCAAGGGAGCAAAACAATGACGTCCCCAGGGAATATCAAAACAGACTTTGGGGCCAGGACATGGCACCCCATCAGCCTCAACCAGAAAACACTCTTAAAGGTCAACAAACAGACCTGAAACTATTTATAGGCTTTTCTTTTTATGTGTGTGGTTGGTTTTTTGTTGTTGTTTGGGGTTTTTTTTTGTTGCTTTGTTTTGCTCTGTCTTGTTTTTGTGCTTATTATTGTCTCTGAGTGTCTATCTAGATAACATAGGTGGGATAACCAATCCAGAGGAGAAAACAACAGGACTGATGGTTCCTGGAAGACATGGGAGAGGGGAGGGGGTTGGAGGCAACGAAGTGGGTGTTAACAAACCCAGGGACAAGAGAAGAACAAGTGATCTAAAATAGATGGTGAGGAGGGCGTAAGATGCCTTGTAGAACTTGATCAAGGGCAATATAACTGAGAGGAATTACTGAAACCCAAATGAAGGCCAAGCATGATAGTGGGACAAGAGGAAAGTAAAAGGAAATAGAGGAAAGAACTAGGAGGCAAAGGACATTTATAGAGGTCTAAATACAGGCACGTACATATGTACATATATTTATATATAATGATAGGGAAATAGATCTGTGTGTATATATTTATATGGTAAGTATCAAGGTAGCAAAAAAATATCAAGGTTGCAGATGGACAATGGGCCTCTACTCAAGTACTCCCTCAATGCAAGAACACTTTGTTCTAATAACCTGGCATTCTGTGATGCTCAGCTTCCTGACATAATCACTGAGGACAAAATGGGTGCGTAAACAAATGTGGTGAAGAAAGCTGATGGTGCCCAGCTATCAAAAGATATAGAGTCTGGGTCTTAAAGGATTGAAGATAAACCAGTGGCCATCTAGCCGAGAAGCAACAAAGTCCACATCGAAGAAGCACACCAGCCTGTGTTATCATGAGGTGTCATTGAAATCAGGTATCAGGCATCAAAGACCCAGAACAACAAATCATATCAAAGTGAATGAGGGGGAGTGCAGAGTGGAAACCCAAAGCCCATCTGTAGGCAATTGGACATTGTGTTAGTCTGGGTACATTGGAGAAACAAATCCACAGAAACACATGTGTATAAGAGAGAGTTTTATATAAAGGGTTAAGTGCCCATCAAGAAAACATCCCAACCCAGTGCTGCCCCAGCCCACAAGTCCAACATTAACCCATATGTCCGCCACCAATCCACAAAGTCCTCCTCCATCTCACAAAACACACACTATGACGCCGACTGCAGGAGGAGAGCCGAATCGGAATGTGTAAGCATCTCAGCGCTGGCAGGGTCTCCACACGGCTGCTCCAGCACCCAGGGCTGCATCGGCATAGGTCAATGCGGCTTCTCCTCAGGGATGTCTTGCAGGAATTGAGCCTTTCCAGCTGAAGCAGGGAACTGGCTAAGGCAGCTGCACCCTGGTCCGACCATCAGAAAACAAGAGACCCAAGAACTAGAAAGGCGAGTCTCAGCCATTTCTCTCTCCACCCTCCAATTAACCCACATGTGTTTATTGACCAGGTTGACACAATAAACTTTAACTATCTCAGACATCCCCTTACAGAAGGGTCACAAGGAAGAGATGAGCCAGTCGGTACTGTATAGCACCAATGAAACATACAACTTTCCTCTAGTTCTTTAATATTTCCTCCCCCCTACTATCATGACCCCAATTCTGCCTTATAAATTTGGCTACACCAGAGTATGTACACTGGTACAGATAAGAGCTGGAAACACAGGGAATCCAGGACAGATAAACTCCAGGACCAATAATGAGAGTAGGGATAGGAGGGGAAGGAGAAGGTGGGGGGAGAAAGAGGAAACCTATCACAAAGATCTCCATATAACCCTCTCCCTGGAATGGACTACAGAAAAGTGGGTGAGGGATGACATCAGTCAGTGTAAGACATGAAAAATAATAATTTATAAACTATCAGGGGAGAGAAGGGAAAAAATGAGCTGATACCAAGGGCTCAAGTAGAAAGAAAATGTTTTGAGAATGATGGCAACAAATGCACAAATGTGTTTGACATGATAGATGGATGGACTGTGATAAGAGTTGTAAGATCCCTAATAAAATGATTGGAAAAAAAAAGTGAGCTGGAAGGGACCTGACTTTTTCCCCCAATCGTTTTATTGGGGCTCTTACATACATCAACTGTATCAAGCATATTTGTACAGATGTGCAGCAAACAATTTTCACAGCAAAGTAATTCAAAGTCACACCCTCCACCAACTCCTTTTGAATGGCTAGCCTTCTGAATATGCATGCATTTACACACACACATGCACATGTATTCATACATGCACACACGCATTGACATGCACACACATTGACACACACGCACACCCTCTATAGAGGCAACCCTGGTCCAGGTCGCCTCTCACCAGGCCTCCTCAAGTCTGTCTCCTGCTCCATCCCCGCCCCGCCCCGGGCGGGGGTTTTCTCACTGGAGAACCAGAGTTACAGGTGAACCTTTCTCCATCTCCAGCACAGCGTGATGGGCTCCCATCTCAGAGTGAAAGTCAAAGTCCTCCCAGGGCCGTCCAGAATCCCTCTGCCTTTATCTCCCCCAGCCACCCCTCCCCTAACCACCACACCCACACCTGTCACTCCGCTGTCCCTGCAGCCTTATGTCAGCGCCAGCCAGCGCTGTGGCTCTCCCCCAGGGAACCCTCAGGCTCTTCTCCTCACTGTGGGCCACTGCCTGCTCTCAGGCCATCATCTCAGCACTACATTCCCGACCGGCCACCCCCCTCACCCCAACAGCCACCCCCACCTCACCCACACCGCAGCCTGACACAAATACCAGCTGCTACCTTCCAGTTTGTCGTCTCCATCTCTTTCCACAATGTGGTAAAGTGCCGTAAGGAAGGACCTTTCTGCCATGTCCCCACCCCAAGAAGGTACCTGAGCCTCAGAAGTACTTAATATCTGTTGTGGGAATAAATAAGACATCTGACTTTTCATGAACGACATTGAAAGGGTCCACACTATATGTATCTTGCTTTAGCGAATGTTTTCTGTGGAGCGTTGTCTTCCTGACTAGGTAGGCGTCCCCACCACCCTTTCTCTCCCCTGGGGGTCCCCCTGTCTGGGGACCATGGATTCGTCCATAGTCCCACCCAGCGGGCACTGCTGTGACCACCTTTGCCCCGGCATCATCGCCAACGCAAGGGCAGACGTCTGTCCCCTGTTTGTGGCAGTGGGTTAGGTGTTGGACTGCTGGCTGCAAGATCAGTGGTTCAAACCCACCAGCTGCTCTGTGGGGAGAAGATGAGGGTTTCTACTCCCTTAAAGGGCTACAGCCCCAGAAACCCAGCGGGCTGTTCTAGTCTGTGTCGTAGGGTCACTGTGAGTCAAAATCTACTTGACAGCAGTGAGTTTGGTTTGGTGAATTCTTCTTTTCCTAATCTAAGTGGTAACGTTTCTGGATTATTTTAAAATACCAGAGCCCTTGATTAAGGTCTCTCAGACTTTCCAGTATAGCTTTCTTTGAGAACTCACCTCCCACCCCCCACCCCTTACGGCTGGTTTAGAGTCAGGACTGCAGTGTTCCTGGGAGAGGGCTCAGCTTTTCCCGAGGGGTCGGCTTCCCGCATTCTCGCGGGAAGGATGATTGGTTGGAGACCACTGGTTACCATTTTGGGGGGAAACCCCACTGACACTCAGGCCCCGAGGGAGAAGTCTTGAGGGCTTCTGGCCATCCCCAGGCTGCCAGTCACAGCTGCGCCCTCCCGCCCGGCCCATGTGCGTTTGCAGGAAAGGTCTGGGTCCCCAAGCAGAAGCCAACTGATCCCGTGCTGGAAAGCGTGACGCTGGAGCCCGAGCTGGAGGAGGCCTTGGCGAACGCCTCTGATGCCGAGCTCTGCGACATCGCAGGTAAGAGGGGCATCCCAGAAGCATCTCACGTGCCCGGCGCTCCCAGCACCTGCAGGGGCCTGTATGGTTTATTCCCACTTGAGCGTCCTTTGTGCGTCCTCATGAGGACACCAGGAGACCAGGTGGTGAACCGGAAACCCAACAGTGAAGCCACCCAAACCCTCCAATCCGCCACCCCCTCCCCCACCCAGGAGCCGTCTGATGTGGCTGGAACCCGGTCCTGGAGGGGGCTGTGGTCCAATCCCAGAAAGGAAGTGCATTTACCTCAAATCCTCCGTGGGAAGAGAGAAAGAGGAGGAGCCAAGGACTCCTGGCACCTCCAGTTTGGGGCTGGAGATAGAGGGGTAGGGCGCTGGGCGGGGGCACAGCTGGGGGAGGTGCTCGCAAAGTGCTGGGCAGAATCATTTACATTTACAACCTTGCTGTAGTGCCTTCCTCCCTGGCCAGGTGTTTCCACACCTCCATCACTGAGCCTGCTGGGGACCTCTCCTCCACGCTGCCCACCTTCCCACAACTCCCCTTCTGATCTCGACCTCACGTGGGGCAGGGTGGTGGGGGGGCTGAGTTCTGAGCACACCACCATGCTCCCCATGACACCCTGTCTTTGAGAATGGGTGAATCTTTTATCCTGCTGACTTTAGAGCTATTGACTGACACCCCGCCCCCCAGGTGATGGAGAAGGGCGGAAAGGGTGGGAGAGGCTCCAGGGCAGGGAGGGGTGGGGGTGGGCTGTCCTGGCTGGCAGTAAGAGCAAGAGGGCTGGCTGGCTGTCCTAGAGCAAGGAACCAAGGCAGTGTCCAGGGTTTCTGACTGCAGGGACTGACCAAGCGGGTGGCAGTGCCAGTTGTGTAGGGGAGGGCAAGGGAGGAACAGGATTCTGGGAAATGCCTCGATCCTCCGTTGAGGGTCTGTGGAGTTTGAGGCGCCTGTCGGTCACCCAGGCGGACACAGCTGCCCATGAAGGAGTCCGCTTTGGGTGTATACGTGTGGAGGCCATCGCCTTGCGAGGAAACTCTGGGCAGAGGGCAGGACCCCTGCAGGAACCAGGACTCTGAGGGGCCAGGGCGCAGAAGGAGAGCCATGCAAATGGGACAAAGCCAGTGCAGAGGTGGGTTCGCCACAATGGGCTGAGGGCAGGTGCCATATCTAGGTGCACTAAAGCCAGGGCAAGGGCCAAGGAGGCGGACTGGGGCTCAGAGAAAGCCAAGGGGCTTCTGGTGTGAACATGGCTCCAGTCCTCCGTGCTTTGGCCCATCCCCCTGCTTCTCCTGAGCCATGCACAGACTAGACTAAGCATGAGGGTGACTGACCCTGGCTGGCTAGGGGAGGCCTGGGCCCACAGCGTGACTCGGAAGAGCTGTGTAGACACTGTGTCCAGAGAGCTCTTTCCAAGGGATGGACGGTTCAGGTAGGACAGCGGTCAGTGACTGAGAAGAGGGTTTTTATTTTCACTCAGAAGTACGTGCAGGAGCTGAGGGGATTCTCCCTCCCCAGTGTTGACAGATTCTTAGCTCAAGGAACCTGGCTTGCTTTGTAAAGTGAAGGATTTGCTGTTTAGAAGCCACAGATGGCCCTCCACTCTGCCCAGATGTTTCAGCCCAAGGGGTGATGCGTGTGTGTGTGCGTGTGTGTGTGTGTGTGAGACTGACTCACCCCGGACCTTCTCCTCCCATGACCCTGCATGACGTTACTCCCCTCATTAGGCAGCTCAGAGGGGTTATCAAATGACCCAGCAGTCAGAACCAGAACTGCCGGCTCCTGCCAGGTCCTGGGCCCAAATAGGGCTGCAGGGTCATGCTGTGTTTCTGTCCTGTTTTCTGGAAGCTACTCCTCTTAATCTGTGTGGGCCTGGTTAGTGATGACTGTGTTAGTGTGGGCAGACTAGAGAGCAAATCCATGGACACACATATGTGTATAAGGAAGAGGTTTCTGTACAAGAGCAACCCAGTCTAGTCCAAGGCTATAAGTCTAATATTAGCCCATATGTCTGATACCAATCTATAAAGTCCTCTTCAGACTCGCAAAACACATGCAATGAAGCCAAATGCAGGATGATCACAGCCAGTGGGTAGAAAGTCTTTGGGTCCAATGGCGTTGTAAGCATCTCAGCGCTGGCAGGGGTCTCTCTGTGGCTTTTCCAGCTTTAGAGGTCTGGTTGGCTCCATGTGGCTTGTCCGACTCAGGGTACCAGGGTGGTTCCATGTGTCTTGTCAGCGGCAATGTCTCTCAGGGAGTGGCCAAGGGAGAGAAGTGTCTCCTGCCTGCAAGGAGGAAGTACCGGATTTCCCAGAATTCTCAGGAGAAGGCCATGCCCACACAGAGGCCTCATTGGCTATGATCTGATTGACAGGCTAGACTCTATCCCTTCACTCTTAATCCTCAAATTGACAAACGATTATATATCTACCACAATGACGTATCTGTTCACATGATGGAACCCTCCGACATCCGGAAAGGAGAGGGGCCACACTAACATGAACTGCCAGCCTTGCCTGCCTGTCATGTCCCATCAGCCCCTTCAAAGGCGCAGTGTCTCTGGGGAGGGAGGGACTGAACATTGGCTGACCCCCAGTGACGTGCCAGCGGCTATGTGAGTGGCATTAGACAGGCTGTTGTATTTATCAGTCACGGTCATCTTACAAAGCAGGCTTTGTTATTGTCGCACTTTGTGGATGGAGCTGCCCAGTGGCATAGTGGTTACTCATTGCCCTGCCACCCATGAGGTCAGCAGTTTGAAACCACCAGGCGCTCCTCAGAAGCTAGGGTGGAGGCGCCCCTTTGGGCAGCTTGCTCTGCAGGCTTGGCCTATATGCTGTGGTGAGAACATGGAGGTGGGGCCCCGGGCCTCGGTCGAGGATGCAGGAAAGCGAGACCCCGTTTATTAAGTGGCTTTCTTCTTGATGTGTCCTTCATGCTTGTGTGCGTTCATTCCATCGGCAGACATCACGGAAGGTGGGCCAGTGGGCTAAGCTGCAAACAAGAAGGTGGACCACTCAAATCTACCTGCTGCTTTTTGAGAGAAAGATGAGGCCATCTGGTTCCAGAAAGATTTCCAGTCTTGGAAATCCCTAAGGACTTCTCCTATAGGGCTAAGCAGCAGGTGCTGTGCACTGGCAGACAAGAAACGTGTAACCCTCATCAAAGCGTGCCCCCACAGGCTGCTGGCAGAATGCACAGCATATTCTGGGAGGACAGCATGAAGTTCTGGGCCCAGAAGGCCCCTGGGTGTCCTCTGCAAACACTGCCCCCCAGGAATATGACCTTTAAAGCCCCTTCCGGTGGGGCAGAGGGAACAGGGGAAGGGGCAGGCTGCCCTTCACAGGCAGACTCGGAACACCCTTCAGGGCAGTTGACACCTGCCAGAGTGCAGCTACCTGAGGGGCACCTTGGGCCATCTTGGGCCACCCTCTCACTCCAGGTGTTCTCTCTTCCCCTGAGGCCCCTATCCTGGGATTCTGTGGGGACTAAGGCTGGAGCATCCAGCTGTAGTCCCCCCACCTTTCCTAGGAGGCAGGAAAGCCCCTTTGTGCCTGCCATCTGCCCCAGCCCAGGCCTTGGCAGCAGATCCTGGGGATGACTGCCGTTATCTCTGCCTCCTGAATGGAATGACAGGCCTTGTAAACCCGGCCAAGGCAGAGGCAGAAAAGAGAACTGGATGTTCTTTTTCAGAACTCAAAAATAGCCCTTTTTGAGTTTGGGGAAGATTGAGGCGCGCTCTCTCTCTCTCTTTTCCAAATCAAGTTTGCTGGCCCTAATGCAGCCTCTCCAGACTCTCTGTGGAATGAAGCAGGAGGCCGTGTTGATGTGCTGTTTTCTCTCATCGCTTGCTCCTGGGGACGAGGGTGCACAAAGCCGGGAGGAGGCATGTTGTGCCTTGGTGCTGGACCTGGTGCCAAAGGGAATGTGTACACACCAGCTTCAGACTCACCAAGAGACATGTCACCTGGCCCTCCTTTCCTCCCTACCTCCTTCCTTCCTCCTCTTCACAACCCAAACTTCCTCCAAGCTACAAAATGGTTCTTTCTTCTTAAACCAACTGTTGGCATGTATTCCTCCAGAGAATGTCCAAGATCTGTCTTTAGAATCCGGAAGTCGGGACAGGCTGTAGAAGTTTGGAGCTGCTGGCACCCAGCGTGTGAACAAGAAAGGCCCCCTCCCTGGGTCTTGGCAAACCATTTCCCCCTTGAGTGGGCTGGACAACACGGTGCCCTCAACGCCCACCTGGGACGCTTACTGCAAAAGCCGGGGGGGGATAAGAACGGGAGGAATTATTGGGCGGCTAAGTTCTAGAATGGACAGGGTCTGTATTCAAACACACGCCACCTGCACCCGCTTACCCAGAAGATGAAGGCCAGGGCTCAGAGGGGAGCCCAGGGATCCTTCCATTTTGCCCCTGGCAGTTTCTGGTGGCCTTCTTGCCTCCACCCTCCTTTCTGAGGTTTCCAGGAAGCTGCCATCGAGCTCCAAGAGCATCTTCCAGCTCTTTATCCAGATGGCAAGACCGGCATGCCAGAGGAGGCTGATGCTCACGTGATTCCCAGCCGCCTTTCCATGCCTTGCTTCTCCCGAAAACCAAGCTGCAGCCCTGAGCCGCCCCCTCCGTGGGAGCTGGAAGCTCGGGCCCGGGAGGTGACTCACGGTGATCTGATTCACCTGCTGCTGACTCAGGCCCTCCACTCCCGGTGCCCACGTCGCCACAGCCTAAATTAAAACCCAGAGAGCTGGGAATAATGCAGACGTCTCTCTCGCAACCAGTTCTCCTTCGTGATGAAGAGGCAAGTCTAATTTTAGCTGAGAAGACTCTTAGAATGTGAGAGGCAGAAGGGGCCTTGAGATCAACATTTCTTGTGGTTCTCAGCTCCTACTGAGCTGCAAATTCACCCACGGAGACGGAGGAGAATATCGCCGGAGACTGGGCTGGCTCGTCCTGCATGGAGCCTGGGAATGGATGTTTAGAGCTTGCCAGATGACATGTATGTGCATCTGTGACTGAGAACAGTAATTCTGGTCTAACTCCCTCATGATATCCAAAAGACACATTGGTACCGAAAGATGTACCCAGAGAGGGTGGGGCTTTGCCCAAGGTCACAGGATTCAAGCCTGAATTTGAAATGTTGCCCATAGAATCCTTGAATTCGCATGCCCTGACTCCCCATCAGGGGCTCTCATTGTGTTTCTCTAGCAGGAAACCATGTCCAAGGAAGTGGCTTGACGGTTAGAGAGTCTTCACCAAAGCTTTACCAGCTGTCAGCTGTGTGCCAGGGCTGGAGGAGCTAGAGATCGCAGCCTGCCTTGATCTCCGGCAGCTCACAGGCCAGTGGCAGCACATGTGTATCCAGCTGTCTCTACTACCCTGTAGACTCCCTGCTGTAATAAACACCAGGTGTGGAAGAATCCAAGGGGAGAGGGAGGAATCCAGAAAGACTTCCTGGAGGAGGAAGGGTTACTCAGTCTTGAAGGATGGTGGCAGGACTGTGATATGAAATCCAGGCTACCCAAGTGAACTTGAATTTCACTTCTTTCAGATAAACCGTAAGTTTGATAAATATGTTCTGCTCAATAACTGGGGCATCCCTGTACTTTGGGGGTGGTAGGGGAGAAAGGTTATTTATCTGAAATTTACCTGGGCACTTTGCCTTTTTCTTTGCTAACTCTAGCTATCCTGTTATGCCCTTGGGTAGATCCCACCAGAAATTAGAGACAATCTCAAGAAAGACAAGCTGTGGGATGACGGCAATAACTTCACATGTGAAGAAAGCAAGGTCATTAGGGGGAAAAAAGACCACAATGAAAACCAGAAGGAACTCAGAAACTCTCCCTTAAACATGGAGCTGCTAAGGCGACTGGGAGAAATGATGGCATGCAAAAGCTGAGCAGAAAATGCCAAAGGGTGGCTGAGGAGACCAAGTGAAGGTCCATCCCAGTGAAAGGTGCAAAGACCTGGAGTTAGGAAACCCAAAGGGCAGGACCACACAGCATTTCTCCATCTGTGCGAACCGAAGGGAAAATGCAAGCCGCAAGTGGTAATAGTCAAGGATTCTCTGGGTAACATTTAGAATGATCCCAGAAAGCATCTAAAGGTGACAGGAGGAATACACAGAGTCGCTGTGAATGGGCATTTCACTATTACACCTGGTATCGAAGGAAAAAGTCCACGCCGTGTTGAAGATACTAGAGGAAGACAAGGCTCTGGGAATTGACGGCATGCCCATGGAAGTGTTTGAGCTAACCCATGTAGTCCTGGAAGCCCTCACTAAGCTGTGCCAAGAAATTTGGAAGACAGCTCCTGGCCAACCGACTGGAAAAGATCCAGGGGCGTGCCCTTTCCAAAGAAAGCTGACCCAGCAGAATTTAGACATCATCCAACAATATCACATGCAAGTAAAATTTGGCTTAAGATAGTTCAAAAGCAGTGGCAGGGACCTGCCGGAAGTCCAAGCTGAAGACAGAAGAGGATGCGGAACAAGGCCTGGCATGGCTGACGTCAGGTGGGTCTTGGCTGACAGCAGAGAACACTAGGAAGATTTTCACTCGTGTTTTATTGACTATGCAAAGTCCTTTGACTGGGTGCAGGGGGTTATAACATTCTGGAGACGGGAACTCCAGAACATTTAACTGTGCTCGTGAGAAACTACATCGACCAGGAAGCTTTTTTTTTTTTTTTTTTTAAGCACAGCAAGGGGAAACGGTGTGGCTTAAACTTGGCATGAAGGGTTGCATCAGGCTTGTGTCCTTTTAACATACTTACTCAGTCCGAACGCGGAGCAAATAATCCAAGACGCTGGACTATGGGAGGAAGACCATGCATCAGGATCGGCAGAATACTGATATCAGTGTTAATAATGTTTGTAAATGTTATAGGGAACACGCATAACCTGTTTGTTTAAAGTACAGAGAACTTGCAGCACTTACTGTTGATGATCAAAGATGCTAGCCTTCCATCTGGACCACCCTCAATGTCAAGAAAACAAAAATCCTCACAGTCAGCCTGATACCGTCAGTCTAGTCAGTCATGATAAGGAAGAAACGATTGCCCTTGTTTAGCCCTGAAAGCCAGGCACGCAGGAAGGTGGGGTGTATTTCCCTCTTTCCAGGGAAACCCTTGATGAAAGTCCTCTAGGCAAACACGCAGCCATCTCATTTCATTTGCATCCACCATCAGCGTGCATGGCGGCCGCAGTCAAGAGTCAGAGGATGTATCGCATTGCAGGTTGAAGAGCGAAGGCGTCACTCTGAGGACCGAGGTGTGCTTGACCCCAGCCCTGGTCTTGCCAGTCGCCTCACACACACAGGAAAGCCGGACACCGGAGAAGGGAGCCTGGAGAAGGATGGATGTATTCGCATCGCGGAGCTGGCAAAGAAGACTGACTGTGCCATGGACCGCCAGGTGAACAAACAATCCTGTCTCGAAAGAGGTACACCTAGAATGCTCCTTTGAAGCCAGACTTCATCCCAAGTACTTAGGACATGCTTCCCAGAGGGACGCTGCCCTGGGGAAGGACATCCTGCCTGGTGAGATGGGTTGACACAATGGCTGCACCAATGGGCTAGAGCTTTAAGAACAGCTGGTAGGGTGGCACGGGAGCAGCGTTTCAGCCTGTTGTGCCCAGGGCTGGAACCCATGTGCTAGCACCGTCGGTAACGAGCAGTCCTGCCATTGTGATTAGCGGCTGTTGACCGAGTCAGCCCCACCTCAGTGGAACCCACTGAAATCCGATGGGGATTTCCGCTAACTGATTATTTGGAAGCAGGTCGCAAGATCTTCCTCGTCTGTCTTCGTCTCCGAGCTCCACAGAAACCTGTTCAGGACTGTTCTCACAGACGACCTCCCCAAGAGGCGGGTGCTGGGTGAGCATGAGGTGCACTGACTGGCAAAGGAGCCAGATCTCCCACGTGGGAGATGGGAAATCCATCACCGAACCACGAATGCCCCCTCTGGCAGCCCTAGCGGAGGCCCTTTCAACCATGGCATTCCAAGTGGAGAGAGAATGGTCGGCGGCAGGGCATTCAGGACTGGCAGAAGCAGGAGGCGTTCGCGAGCAGTGGCCGTGCACCTGGAGCAGAGACAGTGGGCAGAGCCAGCCCAAGGAGGCCCTGGGACCCAGGTGCTGGAGTTTGGACTTGGTCGTCAGTGGCCTCTGTCCTCCTCTCTGGATGGCTACAACAGGCCCAAGGGCAGTGGTTCTCAACCTTCCTAATGCCGCGACCCTTTCATACAGTTCCTCATGTGGTGGTGACCCCAACCATACAATTACTTTCATTGCTACTTCATAACTGCCATTTTGCTACTCTTATGAATTGTCATGTAAATATCTGATATGCAGGATGTATTTTCATCGGGCATAGGGCATAGTGATTAATTACAAAAGCAATATGTCATTATATATTGTGAAATATATATTTCTAATGACAAATAAATGAAATGTTGTCTTGAAGCATGATGTAGCATGGGTAACAGTCTTCACACTGGGTACTCATATGTAGACGTGTCTGCATGTGGGCAGACCCGCCTGGAGAAGGATAGAGGAGCGGTGTCTCGGTTCCTAAGACCATCGGAAATATGTTTTCTGATGGTCTTAGACGACCTCTGTGAAAGGGTCATTTGACCCCACAAAGGGGTTGAGACCCACAGATTGAGAACCTCTGCCCAAGGGCATCCCACACCCACCTCACCCCTCTGTGCACGGTCCTTCACACACAGCCAGAGAAATAGTCTCAGAACCCGTCAGACCCTCCCACTCCCCACTCGAGTGGCTTCTCAGGCAGAACCTGGGGAAAACAGCTGAACTCCGTACCTGAACCTAGAGAATTCCATAGGGTCTCGCCTTGCCCACTTGAATAAACTCCATCCTCAAGGCGCGTTGGCAGGGTTAAGGATGGTAAAGTCTGGGTAATATAATTAGTTCTCGGCTTCAGCGGTACAGTGAAACCACCTGGGAGTTTTAAAATAATGCAGATGCCTGGGTCCCAGCCACAGAGATTTCCATGGAATTGGTAGGCCTGGACATCTGGAATGTCTACATTCCCAAGCCATTCCCAGGTGCAGCTGAATTGAAAACCCCTGCTGTGAAGCGTCTTCCCTGGGCTGTTGGAGGTGCTCAGTAGGTGGGGGTGGGGGTGATCACTGCTGTCAGCACCCCCATTTTCAGCTTCATCTCACACCTTCCTGTGCCCCACCCTCCCTGGGCTACCTTTCCGCCAGAGCAGAGGGGTGTTTGTTTCCCTTTGTGGCGCTTGCCAGACTCGGTGCTTATAGGGTGAGCTGGCTGGTGATTGACTTGCGTCTCCTTCCCTAGCAGGTTGTAAGGATGAGGGCACAGACCTGTCTTCCTGGTTCTCTGCTGTGTGTTTCCGGACCCCCTTCCTTACCCTTCTGAGTGCACAGAAGAATGACTGGACATGGCAGGGATCTGGTCAGCTTTGCGTTTCCAGAAAGATCTTTCTGACGGCTCCTTTGTCACATGCTGGAGGAGAGACCGGAGCCAGGAGACCAGGGACTGTGCAGTTGTGACTAGAAACGAGAGCGCTTCTGCCAGGACACAGTGGTGGCGGGAGGCATGACCCCTCTGAGCATCTCAGAGGGAAGCTGGCTGCATGGGGTAGACAGTGAGGGCCTGGTGTGGAGAAGAAGGTGTCATGTGACTGCGATGTTACCCAAAGAGACAGGCAGGGTGACAAGATGGAAGGCTATCCAACGAGAGAGGCTGTCGCCGGGACAGTTGATGACTCTGTTTTGGTCCAAGTTTGGCTGGAAGTCCCAGGGGGACCCTGGGGCTGGGGAGATCTCAGACTCTGAGGGTCAGGACTAGAGAAGTCTAGGCTAAGGACGGGCTTGAAGGTCATCTGGTGAGAGGTTTCCACCTAGGGACTTGCGAGCCACACGTGCACTACTTACCATTTCTGATAGCAAAGATGCCGCCTGGGATGCGGTGTGTCTGATCCCAAAAGGCTTTTCTGTCTGTGAGGGGTAGTCATGGGACCTTTCTCTGTCCCCACAGCTATCCTGGGCATGCACACCCTCATGAGTAACCAGCAGTACTACCAGGCCCTGGGCAGCAGCTCCATTGTGAACAAGGAGGGACTCAACAGTGAGTACTCAGCCCGCCACCCCCACCCCCAGCTCACTTGCAGGAGGATGCCCGAGATGTGCAGGCCCTAAGGCTGCTCTGCTTTTGCCACTACTCTCAGACACTCTGGCTCCTTGCAGATGTGTGTGTCTAGCCAGGTCTGCCATGCCTTTCCTTCGCCTGGGCCCCCAGGACCTGCATCTTGCTTACAAAGCCCTTGCCTCTCCCAAAATTGTAAGCAGATTCGCCTCCAGTCTCCTTTGCCACGTCTTAGAGGCTGACTGCTTATGCTCCACCTCTTGGTCCCGCTGGGGTTCACCTTTGGGCTGGGTTGCAAGGACGTTGAACTTTCTTTCACGTTGTTAATTGGCTATCCAACTGTCCCAACACCAGTTCTGAAGCGTTCATCCGTCCACCCCTAGGCTGGGCTCTCTGCCCCGATGGTCACTTTTCCCCTCGCCGTGATTTCGAGCATCTCTTCTGCTCCCTGAGTCCCACTGTCCTTTCCTGTGCCGATCCCACCTGTGTCATCTCCCTGCTGGACCCAGTGAGGAGGGAGGGTGCCGAGAGAGCAACCACCCTTCCCTTCCGGAGCAGTCACGCCTTCCTTCCCAGCCAGGCTTCCTTCCCAGCCAGGCTTCCTTCCCAGCCACGCTTCCTTCCTTCCCAGCCAGGCTTCCTTCCCAGCCACGCTTCCTTCCCAGTCACGCTTCCTTCCCAGTCACGCTTCTTTCCCAGCCACGCTTCCTTTCCATCCAGGCTTCCTTCCCACCCAGGCTTCCTTCCTAGCCAGACTTCCTGCTGCCCTTACAGGAGCTACAGAGCGCAGCGAGGAGGGCTGCTCCCGCTCTACCGCTGTGAACACCGAGGCGAAGAGGCCTTAGGTAGTGGCGGGCCTTCCAGGGTAGAGGCCAAGCCTCCTGGCTTTGTGAGCAGTGCTGCTTCCATGACGCATGTGCAGCCCCTGTGACACTGCGTCTTTGCATGTCCCTGACCCCCCACCCCGTCCTTTCCCTTCTCTGAGCCCCACACCTTGTATCGGTCACTCCCCCCAGGTGTTATCAAACCCACGCAATACAAGCCTGTGCCCGACGAAGAACCGAACTCCACTGACGTAGAAGAAACGCTGGAGCGGATAAAGAACAACGACCCGGACCTTGAAGAGGTCAACCTCAACAACATCCGGGTAAATCCCTTTTCTCTCCCTGCATGGGAAAGGCCTGTCGGTGGGCCATGCTAACCAGGTGCACACAGCTCAGGCGGGGCCGGCGGGTGAACTGTAGCCTGTGTGGGGCTGGGTGTTTCTGGATTAGCAATATGGACAAGGCCTTGCCAATAGGAAGGGGCGCCAGGGGTGGACAAGCCCAGATGTTCACCCCAGGCCAAGCCAATTCTGTCTCTGGAACCACTCCATGTTGTCAAGAGCATGCACACACACACACACACACGCTGCTGCACCATGGGATCTGCAGACTCAGGGACACCCACACCTTGGCCGGGGTCTCCCCTGAGCCATCCCTGGGCCGTCTCATATGCTCATGCACAACCTCATCTCATAGCCCAGGGGGCAGTTGGTAGCCCCATGTCCAAAGTCATTCTCTGCCGATATTTCTCTGGACATGGCCCTGTGTGGCCACCGAGGACAGAGGAGGGGCAATGGACAGACTGTCCCACCCTGCCTGGACAGGCTGCAGGAGGAATTCAGAAGCAGGCACAGCTGCCCTCGCACCTGTTCCACTCGGAGGCCTGTGAGATTAGTCTGGAGGCGGGGTAAGACAAGAAGCTGCCCCCCTCCCCTGGTTCCTCTTTCCCTTCTTCACTTTCTTTTAAGAGGCTGCCAGTCCCACGGCACCATCAGATTGGAAGCCTGCCCCCTCAGTGCTCCTCTCCGCTCCCACGGGAGCTAGTGTGACACCCTGAAATGAGAGACGGGGGAACATAGCCAGGGCCTCTCAGGTGCCTCGGTTGTCTGCTGCGTGCCCAGGGTGCATGCTGGCAGTGAATGCCAGCCCTTCGGGGTGCCGGAGCCTGGCCCCGCACCCTCACCAAGGGGGCTCAGGCCGGTGCCCTGCTTTCTTCTGTCTCAGTTTCCCGTCCTGCAGTGAGGTGGTTGGGCTATGTGAGTAGGTTCCATCTGAGGAAGTGGGTTAAAACACCTGCATCTAAGTCTCGTGCCCCGGGCTCCTGATGCCATTGTCCTGGGCAACCCGGGCATCAGTCTTTGAGGAGCGTTCCCCAGGAGCCTCTGACACGCAGCTGGGGCTGACACCCACTGGGGTAGGTGGCTATTAGAGATCATCTCGTGCAGCCGCCCTCGTGCCCCCCCCCCCACATGCTGTGCTTTCCAGAAGCCGGGCAGAAAGGAGGAGAAACTTTGCCAGAGTCACACATCAAGTCTGGGCAGTGGACCAGCTCCGGCCTCCGCGTCCCCTGCCCTGGACCTCTCCTCCAATGTCCACGTGCAGCTCTTCCTGGGGAGAGTTTTCTCAACCAGTTTACCAGAAAACCCTTCTCGGAGTGCATCCATTGGGAGCACAGCCAGGGGGCAGGCAAAGCCAGACCCTTTGGCCACTCAGCCTTTTGGTCAGAAACCTACTAGGAATGAGCCAGGAGAGCGCTGCCCCATCTGCCCGCCCCATACCTCCCTGTCCAGGTGGAGGCTGCAGGTCACGGCTGGTTTTCTTTCTGCAGAATATCCCCATCCCCACCCTCAAGGCTTACGCAGAGGCCCTGAAGGACAACTCATACGTGAAGAAGTTCAGCATCGTTGGAACTCGGAGCAATGACCCTGTGGCGTATGTATGTACCTTTCAGTGTGGACTGCATTGGGGGCAGGGGGCATAGAAATGTGTGACTTGGGGACCGGGTGTACCCCGGGGATGAGGACCCCTGCGTGGTGTATGGAGAAGGCACGGGGCGGGGGCCTGACACAGGCAGGAAGGTCCTTCTCACAGCCATCCCTTCATCTCAGAAGCGCCTTCCCAGTTTGCAGACGGTGATCCTGAGGTTCAGAGGTCAGACAGCTTACTTGGTCCAAAATCACCCAGCAAGCAAAGAAGGCAGTAGGGTTCAAACGCAACCTGTGTGAACTTGAACCCCACTTTGCTCTCACCTCAGCGCATCATGTCTGTGGCGGGGCTGGCTCCTTCCTGGGCCTCAGTTTCTCCATTTCTAAATCAGTGTCTTCATCAGCAGGTCCCTAAAGAGGGATGCTCATTTACATTTTACCTGTGTGTGAAAAGGCTTCAAATTTCAAATGAAATTGTACTTTTTTTTTTTACAACAAACACTGGGCATTTATTCTTCTGGAGATGCGGGGCAGGGCTCCCCGGCCTGGCGGTGCGGCCCTATTTGCCAGCGATAAGTGGGTTCCGCAGCACCACGATGACGGAGTCGCCTCGCAGGAACATCTTGGAGATGTAGCGGTCTTTGTTGACGGGCTTGGACTTCTTCTTGCCCTTGCTGCTCTTGGGGACCTCGGTCCACATCTCCTTCACGTTCTCCAGCACCATGTTGCAGTGCCTGTCGAAGGCCTTCACGCGACCCAGAAACTTCTTGTTGTTGCGGCAGTTGATGAGCACCTGGGTGTTGTTCTTGACCGACTGCGTGAGCACCGAGAGGGGCCCCGTGTTGAACTCCTCCTCCTCCCGCTTCTGCAGCTTCTCCGGGGTCATCTCGCTCTTGGGCTTGTTGAGGAGGCTCATGGTGCTTAGCTTAGCTGCATTCTCCGATGAAATTGTACTTTTTATAAAAATAGCCATGTGTTCTCCTAAAAATAAAAAGCACTTGGTACATGTTTCAGCATCTGGCTGTGCCCACCACTGAATCAGGCTCTGCGAGCACACCTGTGATCAGGCCAGCCTCCACCCCAGCCGGCACAGCCCATGGTGCAGGGTGACTGCTACCCACCACGAGCAGATAAAGGGGGCAGGAGCTAGCTATCCAGCCTGGAAAGAAAGTGTATCAAGTAGCAATCAAGTCTTTTCTGATTTTTAAAATAAGTTTCTTCTAATTTTTTTGGAAATACTATGACTAGCCCACAGTTTCCCTCTCTATGCTGCCTCGGTGGCCCCACTGGGCAGATGACCCCTGCCCTTCAGTGGGCACTGAGTTTGCCCATGCAGACAGAATGGGAAGGGGCAGTCCCAGGCCCTGTCCGCTTCTGCACCACTGACCAGAACCCAAGCATGTCCGTGCCGGCTCAGCTCCACACCATGAAGGCTTTGGGGCGTGGCCTCTGTGCCAGGCCAACAGCTGACATCCGGCCATTCACACATGAATGCCCATTTTCCAACACTGGCTGCTTCTAGGCCAAAGGGCAAATAGTGCTGCCCAAACTCTCTGCTCGCCCCCTCCCCCGCCCCGCCACATGGCCCAGTGCCTCGCCTGGGCCCCAGTTCCTCCACCATGAACCAGCAAACAACGAGTTAACACCTGCATGGCAAGGCTTCTAGGACCTGCTCAGCCACCAGCTCGTCCCTCCAATGAGATTAGTGCACTTGCTTCAACCAAACCAAACCAAACCAAACCAAACCATGCCAGTGCCAAGAGGATTCCAACTAAGAGGGAGCCTAGAGGCAGAGTAGGGTTTCCTACCGGGGTTTCCAAGGCTTCATCACAAGTCCTGGTTGAGGGAGGGACGGGCATGCCAGGCACCACGGGGCCTGCATCCCTTCACTCGGGGACGGGTGGCCCAGTGGAGCAAGCTGGCATGCACCGCGGGTGAGCTTGGGCGGGAGCTCAGGAGTCAGAATGGACTCAATGGCAGTGGGTTGGGATTTGGAGGTTTGAGGAGGGAGCGGTGACTTCAACCCGGAAGATCCCCTGCGGAGGGGTCCTGGATCTGGGCGGTGAGCTGGGTCCCAGCAAGCAGGTGCCATCTGAGAAAACACCTTCCTCCCTGGTGGGGAGCATGTAACCAAGCCCGGGAGTGCACACCCTGGGCCTGTGACCCTGGAGTCTCCTTCCACCAGCTTCTAATTACCTCGGATCCTGCACGTGCTCTGCCATTGACAGTGCTGGGGACACCTGAGCCCTCTCCTCTACTTGCCCACTAGGCAAAAATTAGGTGGGGGGTCAGGGATCTGGGGGGGGGGTTGTTCCCACATCTGATTCTTCCCTCTCTGCTCTGAAGGAAATGTTGAATCCTCCAGAGAGTAATTGAGAGTATGGGGGGGGGTAGGAGGGGGGGCAGTGCTTGGGACTCGGCAAGTCACTCGGGGATTACTCACGGCACCCATGGGCTGGGTGAGCTCTGCTGCCACTGCCCCTCCCCCCAAGAGGATGCAGGCTAAGACCAGAGGCCACAGCAGGGTAAAGTCCATGGTAGCAGAATGGTGTGGGTCCCGGAGGGAGGTGTTGGATAAGTCCTATGGGGGTTCAGAGGGACGTCCGCAAAGGCTCGTGGAGAGGGGGGCGTTTGCAAAGGGCCTCGACGGCTGTGCAGTGTTTGAACAAGTGAGGCAGAGAGGACAGGACATCTCAGTGGCAGCCTCAGCAGAGGCAGGGCAGCGACAGACACAGGGAGCTGAACACCGTCCCTCTGTCGGGGAGCAGAGGGAGGAGAACCGGGCACAGAAAGAAGCCTTCAAGTGCAGGCTGAGCGTGGTCCTCCCCAGTGGGGGTCCGGGAGTCCTGCAAGTTGGAGGGAGGAGGGACATGCAGCTGGTCTTGGGTGGTGGCCATGGTGAGTGGGTGCAGCTGCTCCCTCCCAGCAAGGCCCCCTCAGTGTTCAGGAGTGGTCCAGGAGGGGCTGCAGCCTGGCTCCTGTGCCTCTCGGACATGCCAATTTCTTCCCGGGGTTCCAGGCTCTAGCTGAGATGCTCAAGGTGAACCAGACCTTGAAGACCCTGAATGTGGAGTCCAACTTCATTTCTGGAGCGGGGGTCCTGAGACTGGTAGAAGCCCTGCCCCACAACACGTCCCTTGTGGAGCTCAAAATTGATAACCAGGTAAGACGGGGCGGGGGAGTCTGGTGGGCTTTACATCTGCAGCTCCCCATTCTGTGCTTGGCTGCGTGCTGCGGGGTGAGCAGACGCTACTGACCAGACACCCCCATGAGCCCAAGACTCCCCAGTCCCTCCCTCTCCACCGGGCTTACCTCCTTTCTTCATCTTCCCCACCTTTGGCTTGTTCCCACCCAGTTTGGGAAGGCTGACTCCTCTGTCCTTGGATGGTGCTAGCGATGAGCATGTCCTTCCTTATGTTGATTGACTGGAACCGGCTCCCTCAAGTGCTTGTTGGCTGGGCATGGCTCTGCCCTCTGCAGCCCATAGGCTGTACCTCGAGACAGATCTCAGAAACCATTGACGTCTTTTCCACCGAGCTGGATAGCCCCATTGCTTCAGGCTTACCTCCACCCTCCATTCATCAAGCCCCCCTCTATCCAGGTGTCCTGGGAGTTACCCTTTTTCTGTCACGTGTGTGCTTTAGTCATGTATTGGCAGGCAACTCTTTCCTTCTGACTTTTTTTCTTTGAATAAATCATTTTAATGTCTTAAAAATCATTTTAACGGGGACTCTTACAGCTCTTATAACAATCCATACATCAATCGTTATCAAGCACATTTGTACATATGTTGTCATCATCATTTTCAAAACATTTTCTTTCTACTTGAACCCTTGGTATCACCTCCCCTTTTTGCCCTCCCTCTTCCCCCTTCACCCTCGTGAACCCTTGATAAATTATAAATTATTACCATTTTCATGCACCATCTGCTGTCTCCCTTCACCCAGTATTCTGTTGCTCATCCTCCTGAAGGGGTGTTATTCGTTGATCATTGCCATTGGTTCCCCATTTCTCCCCCTCCTCCCCGCCTCCCCCTACCTTCATGGTATGGCTACTCCCATTACTGTTCCTGAGGGGTTTATCTGTCCTGGGTTCCGTATGTAGAGAGTTCTTATCTGTACCAGAGGACATGCTCTGGTCTAGCCAGATTTGTCAAGTGGAACTGGGGTCATAATGGGGGAGCATTAAAGGAATTATGGAGGAATTAAAAGAGGAATGTTGTATGTTTCATCATGCTATACTGCATCCTGGCTGACTCCTCCCTCCCTTTTCTGACCCTTCTGTGAGGGGCTATCCCATTGTCTACAGGTTTGGATCTCCACTCTAGCCCCCCTCGTTTGCACTGATATCATTGTTTGTTTTGGGTCTTCTGATGTCTGATACCTGATCCCGTCAATACCTTGTGGTCACACAGGCTGGTGTGCTTCTTCCGTGTGGGCTTTGTTGCTTCCCTGCTAGATGGCCACTTGTTTAACTTCAAGCCTTTAAGACCCCAGACACTGTATCTTTTGATAGCTGGGCACCATCAGCTTTCTTCACCACATTTGCTTATGCACCCGTTTTGTCTTCAGTGATCGTGTCGGGAAGGTGAGCATCACAGAATGCCAGGTTATTAGAACAGAGTGTTCTTGTGTTTAGGGAGGCCTTGAGTAGAGGCCTAAAGCCCCTCTGCTACCTTAATACTTAGCCTATAAGTATGTGTACATAGATCTATATCCCTATTATTGTATATAAATATATTTACATATATACATACCTATATTTACACCTTTATATGATGCTGGTAACATATCGTAGATGGTTACATGTGTCGAGCGCCTGCTGTGAACCTGCTCCATGTAACATATCTGACCCTCACAGCAACCTTGGAAGGTGTGTAGAGATTCACAGGTCCAGTTTGCAAAAGGAGTGGCCCAGTGAAGCCAAGGAACTTTCTCAGGATCACAGAGTTATCGTTTCAGGAAGCAGGACTGCAATCCAGGCTTCCTTGGGCCCAAATCCAGACTCCTTTAAAGGCTCTCTGTTTCACGGAGGCAAAACTCAGTGCAAAAAAAGGTGTTTGTTTTCTGCATAAGGTGTTTGCTGGTTGGGTGCAAATATCTGCCTAGAAGGAAGATCGGCGGGAATTAGAATCGTAACCACTGGTTTCCCTGAGCAAGATTATTAGTGCTTGTTGTGGCTCTTGCGACTATGAAATAGGCCCAACCGGTGAGTGTACAGCTCGAAGCACCCTGCTGCCATGTGCCCCCTGTTTGGGTCCAGAGTGGCAAGTGGGGCGGTGTGTGGGGGGGCCTCCCAGGGACTTGGAATGTGCCTTCCCCATCACAAGGCATTCAAGACTCGTCCCACCACCCCCACCCCACCCCCGCCTGCTTTTGCTTTTTCGCCTCCTGGGAAATCCTCCCTCGCCCTGCCCCTACTGCCACCTCTGCTGGAGAAACGTTCACAGGGGAGTATTTACACCATGGAAATGGGCAAAAGCTTCAAATCAGGAGTCCTCCCATCCCCCTCTCCTTCCCCCTCCCCACCCATACACCAGTGTATCAGCATCAAGCTGCCTTCTCCATGAGCCCACTGTAGCTTCTCCAAGCTTCCTCCCAAGGACGGGGAAGGCACCACCTTCCTACCATACTCCACTCCCAAGCTGTGTGTCTTGCTGTGGGGCTCTGTCCACCCAGCGAGGGCAGGGTCTCGTTGCTTGTTTTGTAATGTATGCACAGAAGGCCCACAGCCAGCATTGGCCCTGCATGCACATGACTGCACGGAGTCCTCAACATCCTTCCCAGGCCGGCGACCTCGCCACTGCCCTCCCTCCCTGCCCCCACTGGCCCGCCACCTCCAAGGACATCCCTGGTCCTGCGCGGTTGAAAGCGGGAGGGCAGAGCAGCTGAACAGAGGCAGGCAGCAGCCTTGAGACCCGACACTCGTAGGACTCCAAGCTCTGCCAGCAAGCAAGTCAGGGCCTCCCCAGTGTCTGCTGACTCCTGGGCAGACGCTAGGTCTCTGGCCACCAGGGTGGACCGAGCCACTTCCCTTCCCTCTGGCTGCTGTCCCCAGAGATGGAGTTGACCATAGCCCTCGTCCCTGTAGAACATCCTGGCGTCAGCACATTCACTCCTGCAGCTTTAATGTCCTCACTGTAAACGGGGGCTGCTGAGAACCATTCCTTCGGGGGAGGTGACAGCTGCCAACTCTGCTGCTGCGGTTTAGAGCTCCTTGACAGGTGGGTGGCCCAGGGAGTTCACACAGCGACTTTACCTGTTGGGCTGCAATCTGCCAGTCGGCAGCTCAAAACGGCCAGCAGCCCCTGGGGAGAAAGGCTGTAAACTGTTAGTCTCAGGAACTCACACGGGAGGTGGGAGGTTGCCAGCCATGGCAGGGAGCTTGCTTTGTTTGGAGGACACTGTCTGTCCATTAGCTCCTGTGATGCTCACCAAGACCGTGTACATGGATCTTAAGACCCCTGGCTTCAAGGTGCGGGGGCTGAGCTCCAGGCAGACTAGGTGACCTGGTGCAGGTCACACAGTAAGTGGCAGATCCTTAAACCCAATGTATGTCCGTGTGAGCGGAGTTTGGCTTTTCCAAACCCCATTTCTTTGCCCCAGGCCCTGCTCACCCCAGGGAATGGATGGCGTTTCTTGGTGGGTCCATGTTGACCTTCAGTGAGTGCTGGCTGCACACCAGGGCTGGACTGGGCTCTGCCCTCCCGAGTCCACTTGGTAGGGAGGTCAGCAGGTGCATAAGAAAGCCACAAACAGTGCGCCATGGGGCTTCCTGGAGGAGGTGGAGTTTGAGATGAAGCCCCCACGGTGGAAAGTACCTCAGACAGTGAGGTGGAGGCCAGGATACCCCCTGTGGGGAAACAAAGCCAACACCCAGGAAAGCCAGCCAGCCCACCTAGAAGCTAGAGGCAGCCCGGGCACCTGGGCGGGCAGAGCCCCATGGGAGTTGGGAGTCTGGAGGGCTGGTTTAGGGAAAGTGAACTCTGAGGGTTGTCCTCACCACTCGGAGCTGTGCTTTGGGGAGAGGCAGCTGGGTGGGCGGGAGAGGACTGGGGGGAGGGGCAGCACAGCCTGGAGGCTGAGGAGACCGCACAGAGCTGGGGGTCCCACAGGAGGGGCAGACCTGTGGGCAGTATGCTTTTGCAGGACTGGACCCTGGAGTTGGCCACAGCGGGGTGTGGGAGGTGGGACTCTGGGGAGGGGACTCTGCTGGCTCTGCTGGCCCAGGCTCAGGGGAAGGCCACTTGCACGCTCCCAGAACACTCCAGAAAGCCTGGGCACGGCGAGCTGAGCTGCCTCCTCTGGATCTGCAGCGTATGACACAGAGGAGGTGGTGAGTGGCATTTGATTTACTCCTCGCTCTTGTTAGGCACGGAGGCTGGGGCTCTCTCCTTGGCCCTGGAGCTGGTAACCTGTGTTCACGAGGCTTTGTCCTCCCTCTTCCTTATACGGCCAAAGAAAGGGACGTAGGCAGTTCCACCCAGGGCGACATGGAGACTCGCAGTCCTGCTCCGGGCACAAGTGGGGGAGCCAGGACGCTGCGGCCGTCTGTTTTCTCAACAGCCTCCCGTTATCTCTGAGCAGAGTTCTGCTGCTGCCCGATGCCGATAGGGCTGACTCGGGACTGCTGGGGTGGGGGTGGGGGAGACCCTGGCCTGGACCTGCAGGAAGGGTTCTGAGACATGATCCAGTTCTGAGACATGATCCGGCCCCGCCTTTCCTTCCACAGGTGGGGAATATGAGGCCCGGAGACCCGGAGGGCTGGTTTTAGCAGAACAGGGTGTCACATCGGGGTTGGAACAGAGGTGTCCTTGATTCCAGCCAGGATGTCACTCCCCCGCTCCACCCCCACCCAAGGATAGGAGAGACCCTCCCTGCCCGCAGGGAGCAGGCTCTACAGAGTGGGTGGGTGATGCTGCAGGCTGCCCCATCTCAGGTGGGCGTATCCAAGCAGGGAGTCAGGCTTCATGGGGCGCCCTGCGGATGTAGAGGCTAGGAGCTGGGCTGCAATCCACAAGGCCAGCGGTTTGAAACCTCCAGCCGCTCCTGGGGAGAAACACAGGGCTTTCTAACCCCAGGAAGAGTAAGGGTCTCAGAAACTAGTAGGGTAGTTCTATCTCGACCTATAGGGTCGCTATGCGTTGGCATCAACTCCACAGCGGTGAATTTTGAGATTTCCAGATTCACCCTCTTAATCTCCCCAGGCTTCTCCCCACAACCCGTGCAGAACAGACAAGGCCTGGAAGCAGGGTCCCTCCCCGACCGTGGTATTGGCAGGGTTGGGGAGGGCGATGAAGGGATCGGCTGTGGAGCCCTGGTGGCAGAGTGGGTTAGGAACCCACCCCCCACAATAGCTCTGCAGGACAAAGAGGGGGCTTTCTGCTCCCCATCCCGCCAAACCTGGGCAGCTTTGGGCTTGGCTAGAGGGTGGTGGGTTGGGTTTGGAGAGCATGGGCCAGATGCCTGACTCTTCACTGGACAAGC
The DNA here is from genome assembly GCF_050624435.1 of Tenrec ecaudatus. Classification (NCBI taxonomy): domain Eukaryota; kingdom Metazoa; phylum Chordata; class Mammalia; order Afrosoricida; family Tenrecidae; genus Tenrec; species Tenrec ecaudatus. The sequence continues at coordinate 35,737,299 of NC_134539.1, forward strand.
GGGGCCCCCAGGTACTAAGTGTGGGTGCGCTCTATGGTGAACTCATGGACTAGAAGGGAACGAAGTACATTGTTTTTCCTTGTCAAGGTCAGATTATTTTCTGGGTGGAAATGAGTTTAGAAAGACCCAGTGGGTTTTCTCACAGGATGACGCCCTCGTCATTTCAGATCCCCATGGGCTCGAGCATAGGAACAATTGCGAGGCAGTGTTTCAGTCTGTGTGTGGGGTCCCTGTGGGCCAGGGCCAACCGACAGCCCCTAGCCACCACTGCCACCACAGCGCGGCAGAGGACCCCCTTTGTCTCAAAGTGGGCCGAATATGACCAGTTCTGCTGCAAAACATACCCACTCCCTACTCAGTGACTCAGTCGGCTCTAAACACTAGGTTGTTGGACAAAGGAAAATGGGCATGATGCAAACATGAAGGAGAATGACATCAGATCGCGTCCTGGAGGGTGGCAACCTCAGCACAGAACTGCGGAAACACACCATTCCCTAACTGCCAAACACTGAGGACCCCTGCCCGGCCAAGCTGACACAGAGCTCTCACCGTCACTGCCAGTGTGACTCTCGACTCGCCCCTCGGTGCTCAGCCCTGCTGGGTGTGCACCGTCGTAACCGTAGATGGGCAATCTCTTCCTGCCGTTGCCAATGTGACCGTTTGGCTAACCAGATCGTTGGTAAGTGAGGAGTAGGTGTGTAAGCAAAACTCACACTTGACCACTGCGGGCAGGATTTTCTGCCCCGTCGGGCTCGTCTCTGCTCCTCCTGCACGGTGGCTGGCTCTCCGCTGGTGTATGGGAGCTTTGTGTCTTGTCATCACATTGTGTTCTCCAGAATGCCAACCTGGAACTAGGAGGCTTTGATTAGCTAAGAGACGTGTGCCCCGGCCTCTTCCTCTCAATGGACACCGTACTCCTTTCCTGACCGAACTTGGCAGGGGAAGGAGTGAAAATCAGTGGAAGTGAGAGGAAGCGGTCTGAGAGCAAAGGAAAGCCCCTTCGACACCGGGTCAGATGGAGCTGGAACAATCTGTGACAACAGCCAGCTCTCGCCACGAGTCAGATGCCCGCGGAGGCGGCCGTCTGTTCTGGAAATCCAGGGGCTTTCTAGACAGGCCACAGACTAACCCAGTGCAGACCTGCCTTTGGCTCCATGACCTCTGAAATCCGACCAAGGATCACATTCTAGCTTAGCCCCAGGGCAGCCTCTTATTGGATCCATGCCTCGGTTTCCTCATCTATGAAATGGGAATAACCATCTCTGCGTGGGAGAGAATTTAGCGTGTCACTATCTGCTGATCCCTTAGATCGGTGTCTGTCCTCAGCGTTAGAGGAATGGGTATTCCTGATGCCCTGATTACAGGGTGCAGGTGGGCAGTGGCCAGGACCGACCTCTGAGAGGCAGATTCCAGCTCTAGCCAGGAAGAAATTTCTCCTCCTTCCTCTTTCTCCTCTCCTTTGTCACTTTTCTCCGTTGAGGAGTAATAGACCTCTAGTCTGCCCAGGCACCTTGGTGGTGTCGTGTGGAACGCACTGGGTGGCCATTTGCAAGGCTGGCAGTTCGAATCCACCAACTACTCCATGAGAGAAAGACAAGGCTTTCTACTCCCATCAAGAGTTTCAGTATTGGAAACCCACGGGGTGGTTCGATCGTATCCTGAGTCGGAATCGACAGGATGGCAAAGAGTGGTACCTGCAGTGTAGCAAATACAGCTTCAGGATGCTGCTCCATGAACGTTGACATCTGTGGTGACTGATTAATCACCAGCCAGGCCAGCTCTGGAACCTTACAACTCCCCCATGCCCCTTCCCAAACAGGGTCCCTTCAGGCACGCATACTCCGATCCCATCACCACAGATGAATTTTTGTCTATTCTTAAACGTCCTATAAATAGACCCACATACATCTGGTTTCCTGTGCTCGACACCGTGAGTGTGTCAAGTCTCGAGGGCTATGTGTAGCTTCGAGCAGTCGTCCCTGGAGAAGGACCTCATGCTTGATAGAGTAGAGGGGCAGCCAAATTGAGGGAGGCCCTCAGCAAGGCGGACCGGCCCCGTGGCTGCTGCTATGGGCTCGGGCGTAGTGACCGTTGTGAGGACCGGGCAGTGTGTCGCTCTGGGTGCACAGGGTTGCTCTGGGTCAGAACAGACTCGGTGACGTCTAAGAACAACAACAGCAGCAGCATACGAGCTATGTAACAGCCCACCTTAAAAACCACACAGAGCGTGCCCAGTCCACAGTTTCTGAAGATCTCCAGCCCAGGAGCAGCCTAGTTTGGGCCCAGGATCTCTGGTGCGGTTCCTCCACCTAGGATATCTGGGGATGCTGCTAAGGTTGGCAGAGGACTCAGTGCCTCACTGGTGACTGGCCAGAGGTCCTCTCCATGGGACGGCCTGAGCATCCCCCTGAATGGCGGCTGACTCGCCCGCCCGCCCGGGGGTGAGTGATCCAAAGCAGAGAAAGAAAGCCACCAGCGCCTTTTATGACCCGACTGTGCAAGTCACCTCTACCCCATGCTCTTGTCAGGGGCATTCACAAAACAAAGCCAAAGGCGAGGGGAGGGGAGAGCACTCGGCTCTACCTGTGGAAGGGAAGCGTGTCTGAGAGCTCTCGGACATGCCTGGATGTGACCACGTATTCTTTTAGCAAGGGCGGCCTCTCTCGCTGCCAGTGCTACGCAAGGGTGAGGCGGTACGAGCAGAGCTGAGGGTTGGCATGGAGGGCACGTGAATATCCAAAAGGGCCTGGGACTCTGGGAGCCCGGTGCTGTGTCCAGCCCCTGCTGAGGGCCAGCAAAGTGCTCTCCCTAGGCGTCCTCAGGGAGGGGCTAGGCTTCCTGCTGAAGGAGCTAGGCCAGCAGGAAAGGGGACCGACCTCATCTGCCGAGCCCAGGGCCGCGAGCCCAGGGCTGTGCAGAGTGCTCTCCCCCAGCACTTTCAGGAGCCCAGCCAGGTGGCCGGGTGCAAAGTTACTAGGGTCCTTGGTAACTTTGTAGGGGCTGCTCTCAGATTTCCAAGCATTTCAGGAAGCCCTTGCCTTCCAGACCACAAAGGAAAAGCCAGAGTGGGTTGCATCCAATGTACAAAGTGAGTTTCTCGATATCCCTGGTGCTTGTCTGCAGAATGGGGGTCTTGGAGACCCTGGTCCAGGGCTACCTGCTGGAGCACCTGCCAGCGATTGCTTTCTTTTGGAAGGACAATCTAGCTGTCGCTGCTTGAACTTCAGGGCCCTGGTGGTGATGGAAGCTAAGCAAAGTCGGTAGGCCAAGCCCACCAGTAGCTCTTCTCCAGAAAGATGAGGCTGTCCACTCCCCTAAAGATCCCCAGCCTTGGAGGCCCTGTGTTGGATCACTATCACGAGGGGTGGGCTCAGTGGGAGTGGATTTAGTGTGGGTGTTTTAACTTAAGAAGTCTTCCTCCCCAAACTCACTGCCACGAGGACCATGCTGATGATTCGCGACCCTCTAGGACAGAGCAGAGCTGCCCTTGGGCTTTCTGAGGCTGAACCTCGTTATGGAGCAGAGAGCCTCACCTTTCTTCCGTGGAGCCGCTGGTGGTTTCAAACGGCTGGCGTGTGGGGTAGCAGCTCAATGCACAACCCACTCTGCCACCAGGGTTTGAGGTGCAAGCGGTTAACACATTCCGCTGCTAATGGGCAGACGGAGCTTTGAGTCCACTCAGAGATGCCTTTACAAGGCCTGCAGACCGACCGACTTGTCCCAAATCAGCCCAGTTCTATTCTGATACGTAAGCGGTCACCATGAGTCAGAATGTCCTGGATGGAAGCAGGCTCTCCTTTTTTGTTTTTCATTTAAAACGTGCCCATCTTTCAGGCCAGCATTTCCACACCTCCATATTTACCTGAGTGGGAATGCGCACTCTCCATCCAGTATAGCGCCCGTGGGGGCGTTCCCTGCCTGCCCTCAGGATGATAGAAGCCACTTAGGTACCCATCTGTACCTTTCATTGGCCATGAAACCCTGAAAGGGAGAGAGGTCAGTCTGTATGCGCTTGGAAAGGTTTCCCGAAAATACTCCGGGCAGAAGGCAAGACGCAAAGTGGTAACTATAGAGTAACTATATATAGGTAACTATAACACATGCACACACACCACAGACCCAACCGTGTAGTCGCCTGCACATCCACGCATAGAAACATCCGGAGGACCTGGCCCCCTGGCACGGCGGGTGGCTACGCCCAGAGAGGGGTTGGGACTGGGAGACCCTCGCTTTACTCTGTCTCCTTTAGTATCATTTGACTTTTCCATAGTGAAGCTATGTTTACTCACAAGTTACTGAGGTGGTTTTGAGCAAATCTGAAAGGGGCGGGACTTCCTTCCTGGCTGCTCTCTCGCTGGCTTTGTTGTGCCCAGAGGCTGCTGCAGTCAGTCCCGACACGGCTGGACCTTGGTCCCTCCCCAAGAACTTCCTCCCATTTTTGAGGTCACCCTCTTGCCATCCAAGTAAGCTATTTATAGACTCACAGAAAGTGTGCTCCAGGGACCTTAAAGGTCATGACGCCTAAGCCTTCCCCATTCACGGTGCCATCTGAAGATGCCTGACAAGAGGTGGTCTTTTCTGTCTTGCATACCTCCAGGGACAGGCAGCTTACTACCTTACAAGGCATCTCCTTCTGTATGCAGACTGCTAGTGGCTGTCAGTACTTGGCTCCTCTTCTTAGCCTGCCATCTGCCGTCCGAGCGCTCTATGAAGCAATTCAACGAGCTGGGAGCTTGCAAAGACTCTCGAGCAAACTGCCTGTGTTCAAATCCCGGGTCTGCAGCTGACTAGAGCGCCGTGATTTGGAAAACATTTCTAAATTATTTCTGTGCTTCCTTTGTCTCACCTATAAAATAAACATGGCAACGACAGGGCCTGTTTCACAGGTGTGTTGTTGTTAGTAGGTGCCATCGAAGTCGGTTCTGACTCATAGCGACCCTGTGTACAATGGAAGGACGCGCCCCTGGACCTGCTCCGTCCTCACAGTTGTTCCTGTGCTTGAACCCATTGTTGCAGCCACTCTGCCAGTCTGTCTTATGGAGGGCCTTCCTCTCTCTCACTGCCCACTACTTTACCAAGCCTGGCGTCCTTCTCCAGGGACTGGTCTCTCTTGGCCACAGGTCCAAAGTACCTAAGATGACCTCTTGACCTCGCTGCCTCGAAGACGCACTCTGGCTGTACTTCCTCCGAGGCAGATTTGTTGGTTCTTTGGCAGTCCTGGTACTTTCAATATTCTTTGTCAACATCATCGTTCAAATGCACCCAATCTCCTTCGGTCGCCCTTTTTCAAGGTCCAGCTTTCATAGGCAGAGGTGGAGGTCAGAGGAAAACGAGCTGCCTTCTGCAAAGAGCTCAGGACACGGCCCGACACACCGAAACCAACCAGGCCCCCTGCCGTTGGTCGACGCCAACTCACTGTGGCCCTGTATGGGGTTTCTCAGACTGGAATCCTTGGGGGACAGCTGGCCTCCTCTTTCTCTCCAAGAGCAGCGGATGGGTTTGAACCGTGTGGTCAGTCAATCAGTGCCTCACCCACAGTGCCACCAGCGTGCCTTACCTTACATGCAACGAGGACTAGATCAGTAATCAGAAAGTGGAGGCTTCTGCCCAAGTCTCCATCTCCCCGCCTGTGAAATGAGGGAGTCCTTCCAGTCGGAGAGGCTCTGAGGATGGGGAGGCTGAGGATGCAGCAAGAGTCACGCTGCTCTGACAGCTGGGGAAGCTTATGGAACGGGCATGTCCATTTTCTGTTGCACTCTTTCGCATACAGAGATTGGTTTTCTTAGGAACAGGAAGACGGGCTGGGGTTACCTCACGGGGTTACCTCCTCACACACACTCACAGACATCTGTAGAAGCCCCAGAGAAATGGGGGAGCCTTCTCAGAGAATCGGGCACCTGGAGGATCCTCTGAAGCCCTCCCAGCTCCAAGTCAAGGGCAAGCCATGACATTGTTACCAATATGCTGAAGGGCCATGGTCTCACTGAAATCCATGCATGGGCTCAGTGGACAAATCTCTCCAATGGAGAGGCTGGGATCCACCTGCCCTGCCCACTTCCCCAGGCTGGAGGGAAACTCAAATGGGAACAGTTGGCATCTAGGTGCCCTGGACCCTGGATGGAGCTGCACGGGGGTCACTCCGCAGTGGCAGCTGCAGTCCCTTGCCACCCCTCCATAGAGGGAGTCCGGTGCTACATCCAGCCCTGCTGAGGGCCAGCAAAGCTCTCTCCCTAGGCGACTTCAGGGAGGGGCCTGGCTTCCTGTTGAACAAGATGGGGCAGCAGGAAAGGAGAGCAACCTCATCTGCTGAGCCCAGCCAGCCAGTGCCCAGGGCCGTGCCCAGTGCTCCGGGGACCGACCTGAGCTCTCCCCAGAACTTTCAGGAGCCCTGCCAGGTGGCCTGGTGGAAAATTACTAGTGTCCCTTGGCCTGCATGGTTGGCTCTCGCAGCCCCATCTGAACAGCTGAGCTCTGGTGAACTCAGAATGCCGGGAGCAATTCGAGGTCAAGAGTTTGGGCTCTGACCCACGGGTGTCCATTTGGATGCTGGACTGGTGTGTCCTCTCACCCTCCCACGCTCCTGGGCCCCCAGGACATTCCGATTTCCTCCATTTGGTTCTGTCCTATGGCCCGTAGGTGCGTGGCAATTCCTGTGCAGAGCCGCTCAGCCTGGAGCAGCGCCGTCCACAGAACTTTCTGGGGTGATGGGCACGCTCCAGGCCTGCACCGACCAAGATGGCAGCCACTAGCCGTACGGCTGCTGATGGGTGAGACTGAGGACCCGCATGTTAAATGCCACGCAATTTCCATTCTTTCAATTTAAATGGCCACGTGTGGCTAGTGCCCTGGACTGGACAGCGCAGACCTCATTGGAGAGACAGCTATGAAGGGAAATGACCAAGCGAGGCAGACAGACTGTGCTGGGGGTGGGGAGAAGGGGAGAGGGGACGTGCCAGGGCAGGGTCCGGAGGGGCTTTGTGTGGGACGGAGCATTTGCAATGGGTCTGAATGCACAAGGCTACCTGGACACAGAAGCATAAGGGTGTTCCCCTGGGGGGAGGGCACGGGTCAAGGCATGGAGACAGCAGAGCAACAAGGACCAAGCCCCGGAGGTGGATGGGGTTACTGAGGGACGGGACAGGCACGGAAGGCCAGTGCTAGTTGTGGGTGACCAGGCAGAGGGCCAGTCAGCCACTAAAGGACAGCTGGGCTGCCGCCAATTTTTGACAGTTCTGTGTCCTTTCTGGGGAGGCCCTTATCTGGTCCTTTGGTGCGAGCATGCCAACTTCTGCGTGTGCAAGTGGACCAGTGGCATTTCCGGGCTGCACTTCAGCTCCAAGTCTGGGAAGTCTAGGCCAAAGGAAAAGCGGGAATGAGCTGGCGTGTTGTTGGGGTGAGGGGTCTGTGCATGAGGGGCCTCACAGGTCCCATTTCCTCTCTACTTTTTTAGAGTCTCTCCTTTGTGTACCATCTATGTTTTGAAACTGTGTTTAGTAGAAGCCTTGGTCTTCTGTGTCTTTTACGGCTTCTTTTATTTTAAAGATTCTTTTACAAGCTATTGTACTCTTCAGAGTGTGTTAGTAACCCGATGCTGCTGTAACAGGGAGACCACGCTGGGTGGCTATAATGGAAAGTATGTCCTCGAGGGTTAGAGACTTTGAATTCCTGGCACCAGTCCAGGGCAAGGCTTCCTCTCTGTGTGGGTTCACGGCTGGAGAGGGCGGGCAGTTCTGGTCTCCTTCCAGCATCCATAGGCCCAACATTCTGAGGAGATCTCCATGGGCCTTGGCCTCATCTTCCTTGGAGTCTAGGAAGTTCCTGGTGCAGGGACCCCGTGTCCAAAGGACACTCTTCACTGCCAGCTCTTCTCTTTGGGTGGCACTAGGGACCCTCTGATTTCGGTGGTTCACTTGTTTAATCCCTTCTGTATGTCAAAAGAGACCGACTCAAAATACAACCTCATCTTAAACATTTCACCCCACTTTATTAACCTCTACATCTGCCTCATTAACATCATAGAGGATTTACAACACGTGGGCTAGTTATCTCTAACCACAAAGAGGGGACAATTCCCTCTAAAACTGAGAATCATGGACCAGCCAAGTTAACATATATTTAGGGGTTGGGGGAGACATAATTGAATCAATAACCCATGGTAATGCACACATTATGTGTTAGGGTTGACCAATGAGGTAGTTTATTGTGCCAACCTGGCCAATAAACACATGTGGGGTTAATTGAAGGGCAGAAGGATAAATGGCTCAGTGAGCCTTGCCTTCTTAGTTCTCGGGTCTCTTGCTTTCTGACGGTCAGACCAGGATGCAGCTGCCTTAGCCAGTTCCCTGCTTCAGCTGGCAAGGCTCACTTCCTGTAAGACATCCCTGAGGAGAAGCCACATGAACCTGCCCCGATGCAGCCCTGGGTGCTGGTGCAGCCGTGTGGAAATCCCTTCCAGTTCTGAGATGCTTACATGGTCACTTATTCTGCTTTCCTCCTGCAGTCGGCATCATTGCGTCTTTTTTGTGAGAGGAGGAGGACTTTGTGGACTGGTGTTGGACATATAGGTTAATGGGTTACTGTTGGACTTGTGGGCTTGGGCAGCACTGGGTTGGGATGTTTTCTTGATAAACATCCCAGTCCAGATCAAGCCTGTAAGTCTGATACTAGTCCATACATCCCACTTCAGACTCGCGCAGCCACATGCAATGATGCAGACTGCAGGGAGATCACAGGCCGGTGGGTGCAGAGGCATGTGGATCCATCGCGGGGCTCTCGCAGGTCTCTGTGTGGCTTACCACCTTGAAGGTGAAGGCAGAGAGAAGGGAAGGTTACCAGGACCCTGCTTAGGAGGAGGTCCCGCCCACACAAAGGCACCTTCAGGCTGTGGACTCCACCCCTCCCCTTCAAGTTGACATGAAATTATGTAACTACCACTGGGTGCCGTGATAAGGAAGAAAGCAAAGCGCTCCTAAATCCCATCGTCAGCATCCTTCTAGATTTGTTTCTAGGCAAGTACAAGTATATACGCACTGATTATGAGCTGGGCTGCTAATCACAAGGTCAGCAGTTCAAAACGACCAGATGCTCCTTGGGAGAAAAAAAAAACGAGGCGTTCTAGGCCTGAGGAGAGTTACCGTCTCAGAAACCTATCCTGGCCCAGATAGTCACTATGAGTGGACCAGCTCGATGGCGGTGAGGTGCTTTCTTTTGTCTTGTCTTCAGTATGCAAGCACAGAGAGCTTTATGCTTTGTGACTGAGATTATCCCCCCCGCCCCTCTGCCACGCAGGGCCACTTCATGGCCATCTCTCCAGGGCAGTGGTCAGGGAGGTGCATCCTTGGTTTACAGTCCACGTTCTAGGACAGAGCTAACCCACCACTTGTGGCTGGCCGAGCGCCTCTCGGCAAATGCCCGTTTCACTTCTCCCCACCCCCCAGCGGGATTCACAGGGCTGTGGTGCGTGTCCTTGACAGGTTCTTGCCAACGTTGTGCTGCCATGCTTCTCCCCTTTGTCATATGGTCAGTAGAAGGGGGTGGAAGAGGCTTCATATGACCAGAGTGGGCTGAGGGAACCAACACTGACAATTCTGATTCACCTTGCGACCTTTGGCAAGCCCATTTCCTCTCTGGGCTTCAAATGGCTCTCATTTGTAAATTCAAGAGGTCAGATGGGATCATGGGCTGCCGGTGGGAGTCATCTGATGTCAGGGAAACCAGCCCCTAACACATCATCTTGATCTGGTACGTGCAATTGTACACCGATAATAAGTAAAGATTATAGTAAAGTCACAGAGAGCATGAGAGATAGAAGAGATGGGAATAATAGAGTCAGACACATTTCATAGTAGCATGCTCACCTCAGCCCCACTTGGTGGTCCACGTGGAGAGACAGAGAGAGATTTATTTCTAACCAAGACTTTTATATTCTTTGGGGATGTGTAAGCCCCCAATTACAGGTGAAGACATGTAATAGGAAAGGGTTGTGCTATAGGGGAGTCATCTAGGGGTATCCACGTAATAGGAAGAGGAGGGATTGGGGGTATACATGTGACAAGATGGGTGGATCCTAGATTCAGGATGGCAGCCTAACTTTGAATGTGATTGAGCTGGTTTCACAGGTTCTCTGGCTCACTATAGAAACCATTATCAGTAGGCCAAACACACCCTGCAGGGACCAAACTGATGACTGCAAGCCTTAACAGCAGGGAGTGGGCCCTACCTGTGTAGGACCAGAGAGTAGTCTGACAGCCCACTGCCTTCAGGAAGGTGACTTGACCATCATTTACCATTAGCTGCAAGCAGTGTCCTAAGTCTAAAATATATTTGGGGGAGACTCCGGAGAAATCTTTCAGTTTTGCACAATCTGGGGAGTTTAAAAACAATGGGAACCAACTCTGACTTGTTAGGATGGGTTATAGCCTGGGCAGCAGGGATGTTAGTGTCTCCCCAGGACTGGGCGATTGGAAGGTCCTCGCTGCTCGGATGTTCCAGGGTGCGCCCCGGTGGAGTCCTTACACGGACACCTGCCCAGAGAGAGACTGTGGTGGGCCAGCCCAGCCCCTCCCCTCCTTGCTCTTGAACTGGGGAATGACAAGGTTTCCCCACCCACCAGCTGTGTGGAGCAGGCCTGTTAGACCCTAGTCAAAGGGAATGAATGGCAACAATTGTTCTTTTCTCGATCCAAGAGCCAGCCCCTGGGCAACAAAGTGGAAATGGAGATCGTTAGCATGCTGGAAAAAAACACAACGCTTCTCAAGTTCGGCTACCACTTCACCCAGCAGGGGCCCCGGCTGCGGGCGTCCAACGCCATGATGAGCAACAACGACCTGGGTGAGTGGAAACGCGCCATGCCCTTGCTCTCGCCCTCCTCACCCCCACCCCTGCCCGCTGGCGTCGCTTTCCCCCCACCCTCCCCTCCAACACCTGTGCGGATGCATCAGGGGAAGCTCAGGGGCTCCTCCACCGCCAAGTTGTCCACATATCCTTTTTCCTTCTCTGGGCTTGTGTCCTGTCCCCTCCCTAGACTGAGATCCCTGGGGCTCAGGGTGGGCCCAGGGCTGGTCCAGGGCTCACACACAGCACACTGGCCGAATGCCAGGCCACTTGGTGCAGAAAGACCCACATCCGGGCCCTTTCTTCTTCTGAAGCGCTTCCCTCTACTCCGAGGAGTACTCTCCAGACAATGCGACCGACCTCTAGCCCCCAGCCCCTGGGCCTCTGAACCTGCACATGGCTTGTTAGGCAGACGTGGCAAAGTCACCTTCAAAAGCAAAGTAAATGCAAGTTGGATTCGTTTGAGCTAAAGAAGGTGTCACCGTATCGTTCTTATATGGCAGTTGAGTCCGTGATGCAGTGGAATGGAAAAAGGTTGATCAGTGACCAACCGACTTCCAGAACAGCAATGGGGCTGGCACGTGCATTTCTTCTATCTGTTCTGGTCACGCTGGCCGGCGGTATGGGAAGCCGGAGACAAACAAGGAGGCAAAGCTGGGAAAGGAGCAGGGTCTACTGTGGGCGACGCACTGTCCTCCGGCTCCAGCCACAGGCTTCAGCGCAAAAGGAGGACACGCCCATGCAGGTTCCTGTCACTTCAGCAGAGAAGGACCCGTGAGGGGGTCTCAAAAGGAACAGAAGCTTCCTCGTCCCTGGGGGTTAACTGATGAAATCAATATTGTCTCTACAAGGGACATTCTTCAGCCAGGTTTCCGTTAAATTCAGACCTGCCCTGTGCATGGCTCTTTCTGGAATTCAAAGACATTAATACTAAATGTGAACCAGGGGGATGGGGGAGGCTGGTGGTCAATCTGAGAAGGGCACAGGTGCAAACTCAGGCAGGACCTCCCTGAACCCAGAGGTGGACCCGCCCCAGAGGGAGCCGCAGTGGGACACACACCAGGTTGAGTCCTCTGGGTCAACAAACATTAAGCAAGTCCCAGACGGCGCAGAAGAGAACAGACTTTTTCTCCGAAGGTTGCCCAAGTCCAGGGCCCATCCATCCATTGCTCACTCCAGGGGTTGCTTCTCCAGAGCAGCCCATGTGGAGCCAGTGGGCGCAGTGGGTGTGATCCCCGGTCTGCCTCTCCCCACAGGAACGCCACACAGCCGCTGAGAGCCAGGCCCACCGGCTGTTCAGGTCCCGGAAAGCTGTTCCTTAGGCACTGTCCACTTACCATCTGAAGGGCAGCCTCCCAGTTCGACAGTGGCGTGTGTCTGGGGTCAGGCGGGCCTGAGGCAGGAGGGGAAGTAACGAGTTTAAAACCAGAAAGCCCTTGTCCTAGCAAAGCCCCTGCTTGCTCTATTCTCAAGGACAGCCTCTCCAGAAGCATCCCAGCACCCCAACCCCCAGCCAAGCCCATGCTGTCGAGTGGATGCCAACCCAGAGCCACCGAGAGCCCACCATCGAGCTGCTCCACAAGTGTTCCCGGCAGAACCTCCTGCTGGGGGAAGACACCATCTCTGTCTCCCACTGGGCGGCTGGTGGGCTCAATGCAGTGACCTTCGTTCTCTAGTTCAGGACCCATGCTGGGCTCCTGTTGTCCCCAAGACCCTCCGAGTGGCTGGTGGTCCTTAGTGTGCGGCAGCACTGTTCTCAGGCCGTCCCAGTCCCGTCATACTGACTCATTTCAGTAACCTCCTGAGGTAGGACTATCGCATCCCATTTCACTTACTGCTATTTCACCTACACAAGAGGGCAGGACTAGGGTGGCACCAGCTCTCCTGTGCCCATGCTTTCAGCCATGACGCCTGGGCCCAAGCCATCCTCTTGCCACAGTATGTGGGACCAGGCCAGTAGCTTGAGTGCCCAGTGACCCAGGAGAAAGCATGCCCTTAAAGGGCCCTTACTCCCACTGTCCACCCCCTGCCGTCATCATTGGCATTCCGCTACCGTGTTCCCCTGGCTGTCCTTAGAGAAGCTGCCCGCTTTATTCACTGCACCCTCCTCCCTGGGACAGAAGTCTTCCAGGGCACCCGGGAACACGCACCAAGATCTTCTGTATGTCTTGTACCCCTGCCATGGCATACCTCTCTCTCTGACTCCTATGCTTGGCATGCTGCCGACAAGGTTTTCAGTGACTAATCCTCCTGATGTGGACAGCCTATCCCTTCTGCGTAGTCTGTTCCTAAGCTCCCTGAAACCTGCTCGCTCTGGGCGACCCTGCTGGCACGTGGAACACCAGTGACAGCGCTTCCAGCATCACAGCAGTGCACGAGCCGCCACAGTGCGACACACTGACCAGCGGTCTGCTGGGTTAGGACAACAAAAAGGCAGAGCAGGTTCCACATGAAAGGACTAGAGAGAAAGGCCCAAGTCTCGAGTTGCAATCCTGAAGATTCTACAGGCAAAATACTGAAAGATGCAGGCAGATCCAAGGGAGACGGAAGTACAGAGTTACGGTACCCAAAAGAACTGGCGGCTGGCCGTTTCCAGAGGAAGCATATGAGCAAGAACCAATGGTACCGAAGGAAGACGTTCAAGCTGCACTGAAAGCAGCCAGTGGGTTTGAACTGCTGAGGTGGAGGTGGACAGTCCAATGCCTAAGGTATTAAGATGGACATTGTCCTCTCTCCAGCAGGAGGCGTTGGCTTTGATTTGCACGAATTCCTCTTTCCACCCTGGGGTGGTGACCGGTCCAGCACAGGCATAGGCTGAGTTCTGTTTCCCCCAGACCCCCCACCCCACCGCTCTGAGCCCCAACACCCCACCCCGGTGGCTCTGCCTGTGTCGTACACACGCTGATGGGGCTCTTGTTGCAGCTCTGTTGTGATGTGATGTGTGTGTAGGGCTTCAGCTCGGGAACTAAAAGGCGTCTAAGTACAGACTTTTCACTCCTCTCAGCCATCGCCTCCTGTCTCTGCCACACCAGGGGCCCCTCGGCTGCCACCTACCGGCCCCCAGAATTCACTCACGTGCTGGTGGCGGCTCTAGCTTGCAGCTTGGTGTCTGGCTGCAAACACTAATGCATTGCTATAGGCTCCCTTGTGACAGCAAAGGGGACCCGTCACCCCGAGCGAATGTCTCCAGCTCGCAGCTTTCCCCTTTGTGGCAGTTTACTTCTTTCCGTGAGTAGTGGCTGGAGTTTCTGTCGCCATGCCCTGGGGAAGATGTCCAGCAGGGACACTTGGGGGCAGGCACTGCAGGACGATCCTCGGGGTGGAAGCGGCTGTCCCATCAGGATCTTGGGGGGCTGCCCCAGGAGATTAAGGCCCGGGCTCCTTTAGATGATGAACTGAGCTTCACTCTTATCTGAAGCAAAGTAAAGCTCAAGGGTGTGGCCTCTGGAGACAGGAGTCACACACTTAAGCATCCTTTAAAAGCAATACAGACTTCAGGCTTTACTCAAACAGTGCAAGGCATGCGGGTGCTTTCTCCGTGGGCCAGCGGGGCTGCTGGTCTGCAGGGCTGACAGACTGGCTGCCTCATTTCTCTTCTGTTCCTTTCCAGTGAGGAAGAGGCGGCTCGCAGACCTGACCGGGCCCATCATCCCCAAGTGCCGGAGTGGTGTCTAGTGCGTAGAGGGCAAGGCCCGCCTCTGAACTGGACATGTCTTCCTGAGGACCCCTGCTCGGCCCTGGGAACCAGACGGCAACATGCCGGCGCGTCCTCTGTGGTTCAGTTCTTTATGCACTAAGGTTTTAAGTTAACTAGTGGTCGTAGTTGACATTTTTATAACATAGGGTTCATGTGAAGTTGTGTTTTAGTCTAGTGATTATTTAAAAAGGAAGCCCTCGAACCGGCTGATTACTGAAGACGGAGCTGCCTGCGCAGTGACTGACCGCAGGGCCCTGGCTGCGCGGCCTTGCCGTGCAGGGTCGGGGGTGCAGCGCATGAGCAGGCAGCACTCTCGTCCATCGGGTTCCGGGGCCTTAGACCGAACTACACATTGGATCTCGGCTACTTTGCAAATTGACCTATCAGTTTTATTAACCCCCCTTCATTTGAAAGACCAGCCCTTTAATTCAGGCTTCAAGCGGCCAAGTGGATGACTGGATCAAGAATAAAGTTTTTGCCCTCCAGGGGCTGAAAAAAAGGTTGAAGTCAGAGCTCCTCCTGGAGACAGACCGTGAGGCGGCTCTGCCAGCTGTGCAGAGGCGATGATGGGAAAGGCCGGCGGTGAGATGTCAAGCTTTGGGACACACGTCCTTGGCAGGCCCAGGCAGCAAGCATTTCCCTGAGGGGAAATGCTCACGTGCTGCACCCCCGATCCTATAGGAGCATGAGATGCGCTACAGCTTAATACTGGAGCCAGAAAAGACCCCCATCCGACCCTCACCAAATGCCAACCTCATGCGTGACGCGAAACCCTACAGCCGAATACTACTTGAAAGGCCAGTCTGGGCGGTGCGGGGAGCAGCAGTCAAGAGTGGCCCGTGTGGGGTGCGAGTCGGCAGGTGAACTTCCAGCTCACTGCGGCTACGGCCTCAGCGCTGCTGGCCTTACGGATGTCCCTGTCTCCCCGTGGACTCTTACACAGCCACCACTGGTCCCATGCCTGCGAACCCTCTGAAGGCCGCTGGAGGAGACCCAGATGGTCAGAGAATTAGGGAATCCTGGCCAAACCTCCCAAAGATGATGATCCTGAAACTGCCCTGTGGGCATGTGTGCTGCGTCCGGCTGTTAGGTCGCACCGCCTGTGCCTTTTCCTGCACCACAGTGCCAGTCACACCCGGATACCTGTTGCCTCGGGAGCCCTTTTCAGGTGTGATTCTTGAATGAGGCGCAGGCATCGAGCTGGTGAGCGCTGAGGATGCTCCTGAGGGGAAGGGACACGCCGTGGGCGTGGGCCAGCTGCCACAGCATGGACATGCAGGGCAGTGGGGCGACAGGCCTTGACACTAGGGACGAGGATCATCGAGGGGAGGCTGCAGATGAACCCAGGGGCGGCCCCATGCCGCAGAAACACCCCCCTGCCCCAACAGCTTGTCCGTGAAACACATTGCAGCTGTGTTCTGCATCACTGGAAACTGCAACGAATATTAAATCTGTCGGTCTGTGCATGGCTACTGGTGTGCTCCTTGGGGCTCGTGGGACGGTGGCACCCCTTCAAGTACGCGTGCCCAGCAGGCAGGACAGTCTAGTCACCGGGACAGAGCTGCAGGCCT
Organism: Tenrec ecaudatus; assembly: GCF_050624435.1. NCBI lineage: Eukaryota > Metazoa > Chordata > Mammalia > Afrosoricida > Tenrecidae > Tenrec > Tenrec ecaudatus. The sequence continues at coordinate 35,753,400 of NC_134539.1, forward strand.
ATGAATGTGTCTTCTATCTCATGCGACCTACAAACAGCTACCCAAACACCAGTGACATCAGGTCGCAATGACTCCATCTGAGAGAACCTCTAAGCACCACTAGTGTGGGTGCTGGGAGAAGCAGGGACGAGTGGGAAAATGCCTCCCAGAACCCTAGCGCAGAGTGGAAGCGGCCTCATCCCGAAGGCGGACTGCTCCCTCAGAGACTAGGACGCATTCAGACAGAGGTAGGGAGACTCTCGGTCAGGGGGCAGAGCGTAAGCATCACTGACACGGTGGGCCTCACAGTCTTTGCTGCAACCACTTTTTCTTCTCTTTGCTGCTCTTGTAGTTCAAAAGCAGTTGCAGATCCTCTACAAAGGAAGGAAATGGATGTGACTGTGTTCCAGTAAAACTTTATTTACAAAAACAGGAAGTAGGCCAAATGCCATGATGGAGGCCCTTGGTCCAGATGCTCTCCGGCGATCAGCGAAAAGGCAGAGAGGTAGGTTGGGGCCTGGTTCAGAGAAATCCACTGCCAGGCTCACAGCCTTCACGTTTCTGCCTGTAGGATGGGCAGGTGTGATGACAAGGGCAGTGTTTACAAACAGCTCTGTACAGAGCAGAGAGAGAGAGCCTGGCATGGTCACCAGGCTCTATTCTGAGCACTAAGGGATCCCCCAGGCTCACCACTTCACTGTGCACCAGTATCATGAGTCAATGTCTCAGGTCGGGTAGGAGCCAGACATCAGCCATGTCCCTGGCCCGTCCTGCTGTCAAGTGGAGGTGCCCAGCATGATTACCAGTTGATATAGTGGCAATGGCCAGCCCTGAGATGCCATTTCTCTGCTGCTGTAGCTGTGTGGCACCCCAAACCTAGCTTTGGGGTGGTTTGGAGGAGACGCTCACATGAGCATCAGGCCCAGGCTCCGCATTCCCAGGGCCGCGTGGCTGTGGCGCCTCCCTGGGTACGCGTGGCCGGCGGGCTGTGCATTCACACTCCTCTTTAAAGCTGCCCGGCCTTGTGCTGGTAGCTTGCCTCCTTCCTTTGTCCTGGCACGTGATACAACAGGCTGTGAACCCTTGCTCCTGGCAGGCAGGGCAGGACAGGACGAGCTGGCGGCACTGGGGAGTTGAGCAGAGTTTGTACTGGTCCCACTGGACTCCACAGTATGAACAGTCTGAGGAAGCAAGAAAAGTCCTTATTAAAGCGTGTGTGTGCACGTGTGCACAATATGGGCAAACCTCCTGTTCCCAGCTTACCACATGTCCTACGGGGCCTCGGGGATTTCTACAGTAAGTCTCCTGTCTGCTAATAAGACAGCGTGCGTGCGCGCACACACACACACACACACACTCTCTCTCTCTCTCTCTCTCTCGAAGCTTGAGTACTTCTGGGGAATGTCTGATCCCAACATCCATTTTTCCCAATTAGAGCACCGGCATTGATACTTCCCTCTCATCAGCTGGAGCCCTGTGGAGTAGTGGTTAGGTGGTGGGTTGCTAACTGCAAAGTCAGCTGTTCAAGACCACCAGCTACTTCAAGGGAGAAAGATGAGGCTTTCTACTCCCATATAGAGCTACAGTCTCAAATCCCCAGGGGCAGTTCTACCCTGTCCTACAGGGTCACTCTGAGTCGGCATCGGCCCGGTGGCCGTGGTTTGGGTTTAGTTTTCTCATGAGCTATTCCAAACCTGGCGTAACCTCCCGTTAAACAGCCTGCTTCCAAAAGTGGGCCATAGCACCTCCTATGGGTGGACGGTTGTAGATCATCTGCTGCCTCAGGATGTAGAGCAGCCCCTAGCGACCGGCAACCTCATGGGTCACCCCACTCACCCTCTTCCCTAGGCCTGACACTGTCCTGCTGGGGCCAGGGCGTTTCACCGCCTGACTCAGACTCCCACTCTCCCTTTCTGAGCCTGTTTTCCCTGCTGGCTTCCCGTTACCATCAGCAACCTCACTCTTCAACTCTCCTGACCTTGCTGAACTAAGCTACCGGTGGGTCGTCTCTCTCCCCTTCACATTCCCGTGCAGACCCCACCAAGTCCTGCCCATATTCCTCTGCCAACTTGGCCCCATTCCCGCTTCTTCCCTGTCTGTCATCTATAGATACAGGTCTGCAGTAGCTTTAGAGAGAGCCAGATACCAGACGGTTCACGAGAATAAAAAGACCAAGGCAGGGGAGAGGACCAGCTCCAGACACCTGATCATCTCAGTCTGCACAGAGGAATCGGGGTCGGCGGCACACCACTGGGGTTCCCTGCTTGTGAGCACATCCCCTGACGGAGAAGCCCCACCCTTTCACCGACCACCTCATCTGGTCCCGCATGTAGTGCCCCCCAAGCTGTAGTCACGTCCCAGGGCCATTCGTGCTTCGGGCCTTGGGCCTGGATTCTGCTCTCATGGTAGAGCACCCTCCTGTCACTCAAATGTACATCTGGGTCTCACACCCCTCTAAACGAGGGGCTCAGTGGAGCCTATGGACTCCGTCTTTGAATAACAGCATTACATGCACAGAACATATAGAATTACCGTGAAAATAAATGACATAGCAATTAAAAACAGCAAAATATCCTGAGATCTGGGCTATAGAACAGTATGTGTGGCTTTGTTCAGACATTAAATAACAAGACTCGGCCTGCCCGCCCACTGTCCTTGCTGGGGGGCGGGTCTGTGCTGACCTACCTGCCAAGACGGCCCCGTTGTAGGCAAGGGCGTAGCGCTCATCGAACACGAACAGCTTCCCCTTGTAGAAGCCGTCGGGGAACTCCTCCAGGTACTTGTGGATGCCGCCTCTGAGCTGGAGCACCTCCTTGCACACGCCCTGAGGGCGGGGGGGGGGGGGGGAGAAACCCATGGGGCATCTGGAACGCCACGTAGAGAGGAGGACCCCTGCGTCTCCCAAGGGCAGGACACTGAGCGAGTGCTGGGCCTGGGGGCCAGACCGTGCCTGCAGGGGGAGGGCTAAGGACAGCAAGCAGGGAGGGCTTCACTCGTGAGAACCCCGACACCCAGCTATTTTTGTTGTCCCCTAAATAGAGGAGGACATCCGTTGGGATGTGTGATGTCCCTTTACCTGCTCTTCTGAGGGCTACACTTACGGAACAAGGCAACGGAGATATTAACTAAGCTCTCCTTTTTATAGCTGGTGAGTCTTTGCGATGGTCAAGTGCGTTTCACATCGTGGGATTTAAGCAGCTCAGATCGAGTGCTGCAAGATTCCCTGGTGAAGAGTGTGACTCCTCTGGCAGGCTCAGTGTGCGGGAGGGTCGCGAGGCAGGGCTGGGTACTTCCTCTCCTGGGGGACTCACCTTGGCTTTGAGGTAGGCCGAGCCGCGCTCACAACGAATGCCCCCCGTGCAGTACATCAATACCCGCTTCTCTCGGAAAAGCTCTAGGTTTTTGTCAACGTAGCTAGGGAAGTAACTGAACTTCCTGATATCGGGGGCTAAGCAGCCCTGGAATCGTCCCTGCAGGGAAGAAGCAGCGGAGTGATCAGGGCCACCCACCTAGCAGGAGCCAGGCCTCTTGTGTCTGGCGGCCCCTGGGTCACTGTGGAGCACTTGTCCATGGCCATTCCCATCAGTGCCCTTGAACTCAACACTTAGAGCTTACAGACAGGGCTCCTCGGCTAGGTGGACACGGGGCCATCTTCCCAGAGTCCTTCGGGGGACGAGCGAGGCTGCCCCAAGCAAGCTTTACAAGACCCTCAAGTGGCTCACGCATAAGGGTGGCACCTGGGAGCCAAAAGCAGAGAACATGTCAAGCTGGTCTGAATGCTCGCCCTCTCGCCAGCTCCCAGCTAAGTTCTCTCTGAAACCCTGAGTCCTAGGAGGGGATCCCTGTGCCTGAGCCATGCTGGGCATGAGAGTGAGCCTCCGTCTCACCAAGCTCAAGTCTGGTTCGTACTTACAATTTTGCTTTCATAGAAGTTTCTGCAGTCCAGGAGGAGGGTATCACTTTGTCCCTGACTGGCCGTAGATAAAAATGCTTCCACTTCCTTATGAAACTCACTTGGGGATAAATGGATTCCTAAAATAAAAATCAAAGCACCAAATGGCGTGATGAAAGACAGACACCCACGCCGGAGACAACGCCTTGTTTGTAGCCACCGCAACATTCTCCCCCCTCCTCCCCAAAGCCCCGGTCAACTGAAAGTGTGTCTGAAGATTGCCCGGTGCAGTCACTCCAGGATGTCAGGTGCCCTTGGCCTCCCTCTGCCCATCGTGACCGCCGTGGGGGCCTGGCGGGCGAGAAGTCAGGAGCTGTGAGGGTACTGAGACCCCTCACGCTTGGTGACCAGACAACCGGGCACGAAATGGTCACGTGTGCTTGCTTCCCTGCACGAGTGCACCAGGAACTGGCCGCTGCACACAAAGGAGCCTCGGCTGCAATAAAGACCTTACGAGCAGTCCCTACCGAGCTTGAGCCCAAGGTCAAGGCTAAGAACGCTGGTGTCAGCAGGTATGGGAGAACATTAGGGAATAGGCTACGAGGACTGGTCTGCGTGCATGAGTGAACGAGAAAAGGCAGGAGAATCTTAGAGAGCAAAAGGTGAAAAGGGTACGAAACAAGGACTGAAGAGATGAAGTAAAATATTGAAACCCAAACACTCATTGCTGCCGAGTCAATTCTGACTTGTACAAGCCTACAGGACAGATTGGAAGCACCCTTTTGGGTTTCTGAGACTGTAAACCTTGCCGCGAGCAGAAGGCCTATCTTTCTCCTGCAGTGACTGCTGGGCTTGAACTGCTGACCCTGTGGTTAGCAGCCCAATGTGTGGCTCAGTGGACTAAACAGGGCGCTTAATTTGGTGGAGCTCTTATGCCCCCAACCCCCAAAACAGAAACATTCTCGAACCTCAGAATACAGCTATCACCTTTGGTGAGCTGGGCAGTGGGGTGACCACACCTCATGGTTCAGGGCTCTAGTGACTTAGAGCCCCAAAGAAAACTCGTTCTGCTCAGGAATGAACCCTAATCACCATCGGAGACTGCTCTGTGCCCAGGCAGGCTCGGCACAGTGTAGGAATCAAGATCCCCTACCTGCCGAACCTAGGCGCCTAGGGGAATGTGGGAGGCTCCATTCTATGTTTGTGGCCGGCACACCAATGAAGGGACACCCAAAGAACCCACAGAGCAGGGCAAGAGGGGGGAGTTCAAAACGGCCATGAGGACGATGGAGAATCTACTTAAACTCTGTTCGCAGGACCCTGTTCCCCGCTGCTGCTTTTCGTGCTGTGGCCGGATGGGACGGTGCCGTGTATAGCAGAGGTCCACAAACAACCGGCTCCAATGAAAGCAATACAGCCCTGCTCCCAGCCACTCGCCCTGCAGGCACAGAGAAACCTGAGGGCACACTGCCTCGGCGACAATGGGGACCTGGAGCAGGCCCGGCTCTTTTGGCCTGAGCTCCCGATGGAGGAGTCTCTTTCCCAGTGTTTGCATCTCACTCCCGTGCTCCTGTGGCATCATTCCAGCCTTTGAGAAATATTTACATATTGCACACCAGACAGCCAACTAGACTGATGGGGCTCCTGGTGAAGGAAGACAAACATTACTGAAGAAGTGGTCTTGTTAGGAAAAGAGCAGGCAAACAAAGCAAGAGCAAAATCAAATCTGAACCTCACCAGGTCTCCAGAGCTGGACAAATATGGTCCCCAGTGGGCACGCGTGGCTGCCGAGCACTGAAAATGTGGCTAGCCCACAGGGCGTTGTGCCACACCGACTTTACATTGGGCAGTAAGCTCGCTGATCACTTTAAATTTTATCTCTATCTTCTACTTATATGTTGAAATCAAAATATATTGTTTTAGAACAGATTATTAAAGATAAGGTCAACTGTTTCATCTTTTTAAATGTGGCCACGAGAAAACTGGAAATTACGTGTGTGATCCATATTACACTTCCACTGAACAGCGCCGTTCCACATCATATTAGCTACCATCTCTAAGGAGTACAGAGGACCGAGGGTGATGTTAAACAGCTCGGGGGCTCTCTCAGCAGAATCTAAGCTGGGGGAGCTCACCTCTACAGCCAGAGGACCCAGCTTCTTCAAACACTACCCTGCAAAGGGGACAAACGGGAGGGGAATCTACAGGCCAAGAGACTCAAGAGACACGTCAGCTAATTACAATGCACGGACTGTATCTGAATGCTAATAACACTACGAGAATTGGGTGGTTTGAACACTAACTGGAAATTTGTTAATATTAAAAAATTCCCACTACTGTTTTAGATGCAATAATGGTTTTAGTTATTTTTTTTAACTCTTAAAATTTTTTTAAATAAATAAAAAAACCTCTTTAACTTATAGTGATCAGACACTGGAATCTTCGTACATAAAGTGATAGACTGCTAGGGATTTCCCTCAAAAGAATCCAGGAAAGAGAAAGTGGGTGGGGGCTATAGATGAAAGCTGGTCATGAATTTTAACAATATATGTATTAATTCCCAATTAATAATAAAATAAAAACACAACAAACCAAACCAGAAATGTCTTTCAACACTCTGTAACAGGGGTGGGAGCAGCCTTTTTCCTGCCAGGGGCCATGTGGATATTTGTAACCGCATCTGTAAGCCATACTGGTCATGCAGTTGACTAAGTCACCCCTAATGGGAGGGGGGCTACTTCTCTCTGGGGAGGACAGGAGCTGGTGGGCTGGGCATCCTCCACCCCTGCTCTACGGCACCACAGCGGGAGAGTGGGCCAATGTTCTCGAACATTGGAAACAACCCACTCACTGCCTTACTGAAGCCACTGCTTCCTGCAGCAAGTGCGCTCTAGTCTTCTGGTGAACTACTTACAAGTAACCGTTAGAAAGAGAAAGCAACCTCCTAAAGTCACCATCGGCAAGAGTAACTGAGAGGTCAGTTCTCAGGGCAGTGTCTTCAATTCCCCCGGCACCAAAGAGCAGAGCCAACTGAAGCACTGCATGGACCCTCAGGGCTGGCCACCACCCACAGCCATCTCAGAGAGGATTCATGCTGGTGCTTGCTGAGCACTGTCCTGTCGAACCTTCTATTTGCCTAATATGTTGTGTCCTGTGAAGAAAAGCACAATTCTTCTAAAAGTAGACATACCGGGCTTCTTGTAGGAGATCTTACTAGGGCTAATCCCCATGGGCACGATTTCTTCAAACACACCAACGCGCAATTCTGGGAAACAGTGAGCTCCTCCCGGGCTGGTCTAGCCAATGAGAAACAAAAGCAGGGTACAGTCGAGTCCTGATTCTGCAATAAAGGCACTTCACTAGCGATCTACTGTATATCCCGTCTGCAGGAATACGAGATAGAAATGGTGTTTCCACAGCTGGAAGCATCTACCTCTACAGCAACACCTCTGAGCAATTCCAATATGTGATCATCATGCCCAGTGTTTGTTCCCGAGCAACGGTCCTTGATTGTGCCAGCACTGGCACGGCGTCATCTTATTGGACCTTTCATCTGCTGTGCTCTATCCCTCATGATGAGGTAGTCCCCACACAGTCAGGAACATGCCCGGGACGGGCGTCCTCGGTGCTCTAAGTTGTAGAAGCCTGATTTTTACAAGGGAGACTGAGGTCCAGAGAAGCCACTGACTTGTCCAAAGTTATACAGTTAGTTAGCGCAGGAACTGGGATGAGCGTTCCAGGTAGCTGGCCCCAGGTTCCCTCTGTGATCCTTGCTAACCTAAGCGAGACAGTTCTGAGGTGACACCACTTATTCTCCCCATTGACCTCCTCTCGCTAGAGAGGCTCGAAGGCAGAAGCAGATGAACTCTAGGTGCGTTTTACTTCCAAGTCCTCTTACCTTAAAATCTTCCTTACACAGGTGATCCTTAAACCATGGGCAGGAAAGCATGGCTTCCACATAGAGTCTGGTGGCCAACTTGCTTCCCCCAACCGTCCCATTCAGTCCTTCAGCAGCAATTCGAAGCTGAGATACAGATGGAGAGAAAGGGAAGCAAGCCCATCCTGAGCTGCTCGGTCTCTGCAGGGGGAACAACAGGCTCCTGCGGGCGGTGAGTGGAGTGTCAAACAGCAGACACACTGCTGTGGACACCAGAATGGGACCAGAGACACCTGCTTTCCTAACACGGCACTGCCCACGGGGCCTGTGCAGATGAGGTATTCAGGCCACGTGTGTGGATCAAGAAACGGAACGTACAACGTCTAGAAAGCCCCTCTGCTATGGCGCTCCAGCTACCCCATGGCCAGCGTGGGTGTGAGCGCCACTGAAATCCAGGCAGTGCAGAGTAGCCTCCACAGATCCGTGGATCCAGGACCAAGATTTAGCTCTGCAGCTTCTTCGCTGAGAAAGTTAACATACTTCTTGAAACTGACCCAAAGGCAACAGGTTGTTGTTTTTAATATATAAAAATAAAGCTGAACCAACAATCCACTCTGAAATTGCTTCTGACCCGTGGTAGGAAGGATGGAGGCACATACCCCTACAAGCTCTCTTGAGTAGACTGGACCCCCAAAAAGGGCAAGCACCTCTACTTCCTGCACAGTGCGGGCAAGACCTTCTCTAAACCCCTCTAATTCTAGGATCCTTCAACCGAAGTCGCTCCTGTGAGAAAGGCCTTACACCTTCGAGATGAAGAACAGTCAGTTACGATGCCCTGAGCACCTGCTGTGAGAAAGGGCTTTTCCACTGCAGTTCTGAAAACAAACAGCCTCACCATTTTACATAAAAGAAAACAGGCTCAGAGAAGTGAAGTGACTTCCCTAAGGACAAATCCGTATTTAAAAGTGTATCCTTTAAGTCTTGTCAGTTTTCTTTTATCCCGAAGCCTCCAATGGTTTATGAATTACACAGAGGCCGCGAGGAATGCACAGCAACAGGGACTAGAAGCGTCTCTCCGTAACGCCAGATTCTCCTTTGCTCCTACTTGCGCACTGCCGACTGACCCCACAGAGTGGACCTGCTCCCTGGTGCTTCTGAAGCTGCAACTCGCTACGGGAGCTCACCGCCTCGTCTTTCTCCCACTGGGCAGCTGGTGGGTTTGAACTATGCACTTTACAGTTAGCAGTCCAATGAGTAACACACTCAGCCAACAGGGCTTCCTTGTTCCTTTTGTTAGATGCCAATAGTCTCCCAAATCTTCTACCACTGGAAAATGACCTCAGTAGCTGAACGTGCAGTTTTGAAGTCTGGACATTTGGACCCAAATGCCAGACAGGGGCTGCTCCCTGTGATGGGAGGGATGGCCACCACTAGCTCACCTTCTGGCCTAGGATAGCAATCTGAGATCAACCCAGAAAGGGGGCTGGTTTCAGGATTTGCATATCCAAATTTACCATGAGCATCTTTCAGGCCTACTAGTTCTCTCTCTCTCTCGTTGGTAATATACATTCCCTATGTGTGTGTATGTCTGTATGTTTATATTATATGTACACATGTGTATATATATATGTATTTTTATTGTGCATCAGCTATCGTGTTATGTTTGTGTCCTCTTAGAGTTCACAGATTAACGGAAGTCACAGACATTAGGACAGAATTATTTACAAACTGACAAGTGGCAAACGACAGAAGCTAGCTTTCAGACAGTACTGAGAGTGGGAGCCCCTTGCAGAAGAAGGGCCTCGGGTAAAGAGACCCAAAGGCCAACGAGTCCTCGGAGGGTTTCAGAAAGCCTGAGGCCGTGAGGGTCACGAGTGAAGAGTGTCAGCCAACTGAAACGCAGGAAGCGCCCCACCTTACCAGAACTGAGGGATCAGTACAGATTTGGGGTTTCACTCCAGAATTGGAAGAGTCTGAAGAGGGAGCGAGACGATGGTCCCGTGAGGTCATTTTGGTTGCTGCATGGAGGACGGACTGGATGGCAGGAGGAAGAACCGAGGAATTTGGACGCTCCTGCAACCGACTAGTAAGTAGCGCCTTGCTGAGCGGGGAGGGGACGGGCGACACGAAGTCAAGGAGATTTTCTTAGCAGAAGCGGCGAGCTCGATGCCAGACTAAAGGAGTGAGGTGGGCGGGGCGCGTGAGGGCACTGCCCGTCTGGTAGGTGTGGAAAGCCCCAATGACCGCTTGTAGCCCGGGAGCTGCGTGGGAACGGTCAGGTGTGAGACAGGGCGGCCAGAGAGCGTTGCAACGCATTGTGTGCGTGTGCACGTGCACGTGTATACACATACAGGTACGCACACCACCACCATGCCCTCCACCATTTTCAAGCAGAGGTAATCACGATGAGCATTTTGGTGTCTGAATGCTTACGCTTATATCCATGTAATACACGGAGGGTTGGCTACCGACACGCATGCATTTATTTCTTAAAAAGAAAATATTTTCTGATAAATTAGGTGAAGGTTTACAGAGTTGGTCACCAGCTTTACAGTCAATAATTCGTGTAAACATTTTGTTTTAACTCACACACTGCAATTCCCTGAATGCAGCGCCACTTACCCCACTTCCTCCCTGAGCTTCCTGACCCCTTCCTTCTTCTTCCCTAACATCAGGACTTTGCCCTTGAATAAATGCTGGCTGCCCTTTGGCTCTTGAGGCGCTGGTGATCCTAACACTGGAGAAGTTCAGTCCCTGGCCTCAAGGTGACTGAGGGCCACGGTCCGGGGAGTTCCGTCAGTCTCCATCAGACCAGTGAGCCCGCTCTCCTACCTGATTCTGAGTTCTGGTCCCTACTCATCTCCGATCTTCTAATGTCATCTTCTCCCCAACAGGTGGTAGTCATACCTGGGCACCTCTAGTTCTTCGGGGCTCAGGGCCATGGGGCCTGTTTGTATGGTGCATCGGTCCCCTGTCTCTCAATCCCCATCGTTCTTTACTTTACATGGAGAGGCCAATACGTGCACGGGTCACGAACTTTGAAGGCCCGTTGCTACTCACTCACGTTGGACGCAGAACACCGTCTTTGTAAATGATACAGATTCATTCTTTACTCAACATGCCACATACATTTTACTGTCTGTCTATTAATTCTAAGCCCTGCTCTAGTACTGACAACATATCCATCAAGAAAATATCATCATGAAGCTACAAGGGAAAAATAAAAGGTAAAAATAAGAAAAGTAGTATACTTTCAGGTAGTGATAAATTCCTTAGAAGAGAAAAAACACAACAAAACTTGGAATGGTCAATTGGCAAATAATACATGCTTCACAAAGCTACGCATAACATAGTGCCTGGGGTCTTCAAAGCTTTCAAACGGCCATTTAAGACGCAACTATTGGTCTCTACTGGTTCAGAAAGAAAGAGAAAGAAGGAAATCAGAGGCTCAAAGAAGAAACTAGTCTACCAGGCAGTCTACTTGAACCATGATGTATCCACTCCGAGACCAGACAAACCAGATGGTGCCCAGCCAGCACTACCCATAGTTCTAATCAGGGCGACAACAGATGGGATAAAGTGGCAGAGAAAGGTGGACCAGGACCTCACACTCCCACAATACACTCAGACGTACTGGGCGGGTCAAGACTGGCAGACTCCCTGAGAAAAATATTGAGACCTTCTTCAAACCTTAGACCGAAATAATCCCCCAGGCCATCTTGTAAGTAGGTGATAAATTGGTTGAAAAATCATGAATATTATTCCTAAGTACTATGTGCCTTAAAAAAACAAACTAAAAAAAAAATCACAATTTCTTTCAAACAAGAATGAGGATGTTAGGGGCCACAAAGGGAAACCCACCAGAAAGGAACTCGGGAGAGTGCTGACACCTTATGAAGAATGTCACCAACGTCGCTGAGCAATCTGCGTAGAAACTGGAGAACGGGGACCCAAACACACTATGTAACCTTGGCCAAAGGTACAACACAGCCTTATGGAAACAGACAGACAGGGGAAAGGGACAGGAAGGGATAAAGGTTGCAGAGTGGAGCGAGCATGTGAGCAGCTGGCTCTGAAGTAAGGGCTGAGCCCTCTGACCCTCGCGGGGAAGAGGAGACGGGGCCAGAACGTGTCAAGGCCCCGACGTAGAGAAAGGCCCTCCATGATCTAGGAGAAAGGAGCAGCAGCAGCTGGGAGCTGCCCCTACAGGTGTCCCAGTCAACACAGCACGACCACGTATTCACGCCAGAGGTGGGCCGACGGCTCCTGCTTCTGCATACACTTTCATTAGAACACGACCCCACCGGTGGCTGTTTTGTACGTACCGTGAACTCATGGTCTTTGGTGATGCCGTGGCAATGTTGAGTAGCTGTCACAGAGCTTAAAGTATGAGAGGGGCTCCCAAAAGTTCATGGGAAACATTAGTCCCTTTAATCTCATTTTCTAGGACCTTTTGGAAACCCTCTTGTATTTACTCCCTAGCCCTGTACAGAAAAAGTGTCCAGCTGTTACAGATTCTCCTTAAAGGCCCTGGGGGACTCCATGAATTTCTAAGAGGCTCACAGAAAATGCTTGGAGGGCCGATTGTAGCCTCCAAAGTTTGGGCAGCACCGAGGGCCGGAAGGATGAGGTGAGGGAGGACTTACCTTGCCTGTGAGCTGGAGATGCCGACACAGAGCTGCCTGCCAGGCACAGACCTGCTGCGGATCCTGCAGGTCACAGTAGCAGTAATAAAGCAGCACCTCCCCGTCATCGGCGCCCTGGCTGCTAGGAAGTGAAAACCACAGGGAAACAACACTGCAGTCACTGGCTGAAGGACGCCGCAATGCAGACCAGCGCCCCCAGCAGCTCCTGGAAGCAGTCCCAGCATGAGCTTCCAGGGACCGAGGTAACTACTGCCGGTGAGACCCTGAGCCAGGACCACCCAGCTCAGCCGCTCTGGGTCCCGGACCCGAAGACCCTGTGTGAAATCAGGCCTGTTGATTTCAGCGTTGGGGTCTTTAGTTACGCAGCACTAGGTACCTAACACCAAGGGTTCATGCTCAGCAGGCGGAGAAAGTCAGGAGGGGCAGCAGATTCCTAACAGTTTGAGGTCAATTAGTTAAAAGGGTGACTCAGCATCCTGCTTATGAGCATAACAACGTTAAACTCCTAAAAACATTGACTCATCATTACAGTTTAAGAGACTGCAGAATATAATGTATGTTGAGACATTCCAGGTGAGAAACAGAAGGCACAACAAAGACCATTTAGGTCTTTAACACGTACGCTGCATTGACCTCTGCCAGCTGAAGCATTCACGACATTCCTCACCAAGCGCTGGTAAATGCTGCATCCATCTGGGTACAACGGACGAGCACATCTAAACTCACCTGCCATCGAGTCCACTCCACCCCTAGTGACCCTGTGGGACAGAGTAGAACGGCCCCTGGGTTCCAGGGCTGGGAAACTTTACAGGTGCAGAAAGCCTCATCGTTCACCCATGGGGCAGCTGGGGGATTCAAATAGCTGACTGCAGGTGGCACCCCTACATGCAACCCACGACACCAGGGCTCCCAGTCTGGGCACAGACACCTGAAACCACGTGCCTTTAAACAGATGACGGGCGCTAACATAGAAAGCCGTCTCCCACCCCCTCCGTCCCCACCTTCTTTGGTTAGTTTTTTTCTTCCCCCATTCCTTTGTTGACACATTTTTAACTGAGTTATAGTTTTTAAGAGAAATGCACAGACCCTAAGTGCCTCTTTTTGACACCTGTGTACACCTATGTGACTCACACCTCTCACGAAACTCAGAACATTCCCACCACCTCGGAAAGTCCTCTCCCATGTTCCCACTCACCCGCCCGCCTCCACCCTGCCAGCAGCAACAGACGCTCTGTTTAATCAGAGATGAATCTTGCCAGTTCTAGAACAGGCATGTCGGTAACATCAGAGCGTGTACTTCCTTTGTCTTGCTTTTCTCTTGGCGATGCCCCACACGTATGCCTGTGAATCGCATGTTCTAGCTTGGATGCGGCTGGCTGTGGCGACCCCACACCCCCGTCTCTGGTCGATGGGCTTCTGCAGCTGCTTCTGTGTCTGGCTAAGGCGTCCTGATGGCTGCTAACTGTAAGGACAGCAGTTCAAAACTACTAGTCACTGCGGCAGAGCCAAGGGGGATTCTACTCCCGTCAGAAGCTACCGTCTCGGACACTCACAGGTGCCATTCTACCCTGCCCTCCAGGGTCGCCCAGAGCTGGCGGCAGGCCTCTGGCAGAGTGTGGTTATTATGCAGTGAAGCTGTTAGTGAACATTCTCGGGCAAGGCTTTCTGTGGACACACGTTTGTATTCCTCTTAGTTACGGACCCAGAAGCGTGCCACAGGGAAGATGTGTGTTTCACTTTAAAAGCAGCAGCCACGCACGGCGCTACCATGACAGAGTCCCAGCAGCCACACCGGGAGGTCCAGGGGCACGGCCTCCTCACCCTCCTCGGGCCATTTCAGTATGAGTGGGTAGGTAGTGGGGAGAAAGATAAAGCTGTATGCATAACAGACAATTTGGTTCTCAAAGGGTTAAGATCAAACCCCCAATAAAGAACGAAAATCTTACCCCGCGAGCTGGTCAGGACTAAAGCCGCTGAGGTCAGGGAGCCAGGAGGGAGGGAAGGGCTCTTTGGGAAGCTTCCTTTTCTCTGCGGAGCCCAGTGCCACAGCCAGCTGCTCTACAACAGCACGGGTCTGGAGGCGGACTTCACCAGCATGCTGTGTGGCCACATGTCTGTGGATGCTGGTCCGGTCTTTGAATAGCTGCTGACAACATTGCCACTGTGTTTCTTTAGATGCTGGGACTTCCTTGGTTTTGACGAAAAGGGCAAATGCCTACAATTATATTTCAAATAATGCCACTGTTATTTTCAAAGAATGCCACTGCTAAATAAGCTCCAGTCTAAACCCAGTGAAATTGTTATGTGACCTCACCCACAGGAGTTGATAGTTGACGTCCTACTACTTAATAGGAGAATTCCCTGCAACAAGACCCATTCTCTTACTACTACGCTATAGAAGAAATAAGTGAAACTGGGTCAGCAGCTAACTACAAGTTAACTGGGAAAGCTAAGTAGACGTTAAACTGGGTCTTACAGTGCTATTTGTAAAGCACAGCTATTGAGTCAGCTGAGAAATCTCTAAGGGCGTAGCCTTGTCTTTCTCCTGTGGATTGACCGGGGATGGGGTGGGTGGGGGGAATTGAACTGTTGACCTGGTGACTAGCAGCCCAATGGCGAGCCCAGTGCCACCACGGCTCCTTGGATTTTGCATTATGAAGAGTAAGTAATGCCATGCATCCCAATTCTTCTCTGAATACAAATCTCCAGGTCATGTGGAAATCTCTGTAGAACACAGCCTGAGCTGCGCTGCTGGCAGCAGCACACCCACTGCTGACAGACACAGGTGCCACACCAGAACATCAGCCTGGCTTCCCGCAGCTTGGTTCTCTCCCGACCCGCCATTCTCTTCCTTCACGTGTGCCTGACACACAGCCTAGCCAGGACCCCGCCCTGTGCCCATCTACCAGTCTCTGCCTAATGGTCCCTGTGTGGACTCCCTCGTCCACTAACGTGGCCACCTCTAGCGGGCACATTCAATGGCCCTCCTGCCGAGGCGATTTCTCTGTCCTTTGGATCCTTATAACTGCACTTTCCCGCTTCCAGGGCTTCTGGAGTTACACGCTCTGACGCTGCTGCCTGTCTGACCAGCTACTTCAAGATGCACCTAGGTTAACTCCATTTACACGACCACGGACCAGCAACAGTACTTTTACCTTTTTCCTTGCAAAGGAGTATTTCTTCCTCGTGCTACCATCTAACTCGGCTTTGAGCTGGTCACTGGGACTGACAAGACTTGAGTCTTTTAAATCCAGGTCTAAAAATCTGAAAACACAGGCCTCTGGGTCGCCCCCGTGGTCTGGCGAAGCGGAAGAAGGCATGTGGCTTGGCCGCAGCAGGGAGGCTGAGATGCTGTTTGGAAACTGCCTCCTAGGATTTAAACAAAAACCAGCCATGTCAAAAGTCAGTGACTCTTTCCTGAAGTAAACTTGAAGCTAATCAGTCACCAAGTGCCACTGAGCCCTGTAGTCCCTGCTTCTTTCTCATCCATCGCTTGTCTGTTCATAGCTATTTACTTAAATGTGGGGCATCACAGTGAACCAAACCGGGCGTCTCTTCTCTGCACCTTCTTAGAACGGCATTCCAGCAGGCAGAGACATGAGGTACACAAATGAATAAATTGAGGACGCACTGTCAGGCGCCAAAAGCAGGGAGGGAGGAAGCTAAGCAAGGCGAGGAGGCAGAAGCTTTAGACAGGGGCCAGGGAAGACTTTCTGAAGCAGAGAGCAGAACTCAAGGGCAAAGGACCCAGAAAAAGCACCGGGAACCACACTGCGTGTCAAGAGGTTCAGTCATGAATGTTATAGTGTTTTAGCCCCTCACTGCTGAGCAGGAGCCCCGGTGGCAGAGTGGTTGAAGCGCCCAGCTGCTAACCAAAGGATAGCAGTTCGAACCCACCAGCCATCTGCGGGAGAGAGATTCTCACAGCCTTAGAGGCCCTCTGGGGCAGTTCTACTCCGTCCTATGGGGTCGCTGTGAGCTGGAACCCGCTTGATGGCAGTGGGCTTGGGTTCATTTCGGGGCTGTGCCAATTCCAGTCCTTAAGACACAGCTATAAAGAGTTTCATTCTGATGAGCTGCCATCAGACATCAAAATAACACGAACACACTATGGCCCATACGCTGTCTGTGATAAAATGCAAGGTAGCAGAGACCAGCACTGACGTAACGGGCAGTACTGGGGAAAGCGTGGGTTTGGGGCTGCAGGACAGCTGGGCACAACTGCACCCCTGGGTGAGCGACTGAACATCCTGGCACTCCAATTCTCCAATATGTAGAATGGGGATGGCAGGAGCTACCTGTACGGCTCTAGTGAGGAAAGGAAATATGTGGGGGTGTGTGTGTGGAGTATTGGGGAGGGTGGGAAGGGGCCTGACACACATAAGCTCAAAAAAAACACTGCAATATAACTGAACGCTACATTTAACACTAAAAAACGAATTACTCTAGAAGCCAACTGGGGCGGATGGGACAATCTGATCCCATCTCAGGCATTCTGTTTTCTTTCTCACCCTGCTTTGTATGTGAGCTACGGCGTAGCCTGGCCTCCTCACCGTCCCCTCACTCGCCCTGGCCACCCCAGCTTCTGTGCTTTCTGCCTCTTTTTTTCCCCCCTCACTTGCTTCCCTCCTCTCTTCTGCCACATGCTGACCTCTCTTGTCAAGATCCAATTCAAATGCCACCCAATGCCAACCCTCCTCACTGCCACTGAGTCGATGCCAATGCATAGTGAGCCTGTAGGACAGGGTAGCGCTGGCCCTGTGAGTCTCAGAGGCAGGAGTGGAAAGCCCCGTGTTTCTCCCAGGGAGCGGACAGTGGTTTTAAACTGCTGAGTTGGCGGCAGCAGCTCAAGGAGTAACCACGACTCCACTAGGCCCCCTCCCTTCGAAGCCTGAGCCACTCTCAGGGCGACCAGTGGTCTGTCCACTCAGCGCAGAGTGTGAAGGCAATCACAGCTCCATGCAAGCAATTAGTCTACGGGGTTCCTGGGCCACTGAGACAAGAGGAATGGGTCAGTGACCACTCTGAAAAGGACCGCAATATGAGGTCCTAGATGGAATGGGCGAAACTGTGCAACAAAACTCAGCCAAAAGAAGACTAGCCTCATGAATGTGATGGCCTCTTAGGACCCCCAGGTGACGGCCCTGAGACACCCATCAGGCCTGAGCTCACCCCTAGGGCTCAACTTTCAGGGCAACAAAGACTAGCCGGGCAGAAGAATACTAACACCTGGTCAGTCGACATTTTTTAAAATCAACGAACCCTGGGAGCTTAAAAGGGAAGCCTTTGCCCAGGGGTCCAGCTCGTGGGCAGGAAGGGAGAGGAAAGACCACCACCACAGTGGGAAGCAGGGAGAAAGGAGGAAGAGTGCTGTTCCATAGGGGATCACTAACAGTCACGGAACAAAACAGGGGCTGAAGGGTTCAATGGAAGCCCAATTAACTCTGTATGCTTGCGGCCCAAGCACAAGACCCCACCACACTTCACTGCCACCCAGGCAGTTCTGGCTCACACAACCCTATGGACAGAGGAGAACAACCCCTTAGGTCTTCTAAGGCTGTAAATCTTCACGGGAGCAGAAAGTTACCTTTCTCCAAAGAAGAGATGGGTGGTTTTGAGCTGCTAAGCTTGTGGCTGATTAGCGGCCCTACTTGTAACCCTCTCCGCCACCAGGGCTCTCAAATCACCAGACATTAAAAAAAAGAAAGATTAGAGATGACTCTCTCGAGGTCCAGCTCAGGCAACCCTCTCCCTCAGGTACTCGGTTCTGGCCACGCTAATCTTTGCCCAGAGCCACAAGCAAGCCTTGCTTTCTCTGCTTAGGGTCTTTGCACACCCTTTCCCATCATCCGGAGATCCCACCTCTTTCAACTGACTGCCTATTTCCTTCACTTGTGTCCTTTACTAGAGCTTGTCGCAATGGGGTGCTGTGATGATGGAAGCTGTGTCACTCTACTTTTCAAATACCAGCAGGGTCATCCAAAGTAAACAGGTTTCCAAGGAGCTTCCAGACGAAGAACAGACTGTGATGAATATGCCATCCATAGGATAAGGCAGCCCACTTTCGGAAGAATAAGCCACTGAAAGCCTTATGGACAACACTTAGGCATTATTAAATATGGAAGGGCCAAGGAGTAAAGCAAAACACTGTCAGAGATCCTGCGCCAGAAGATAAGCCCCTTGGGCCAGAAGGCACTCAAACTGACTGAGGAATGGCTGGCTGCCTTGAAAGTAGAGTCACCCATAATGATGGAATGGAGTGAAGCTGTGGGAGTAAAGCCTTCAGGCCCTTCACCGCTCAAACATCAATTAATAATCGGCTCTTGGAATACATGAATCTAGGAAAATTGGAATTCATCAAAAATGGTATGGAAGGTATGGAGATCAATATCCATGGAGTTCGTGAGCTGAAATGGCCTGGCATTGGCCATTCTGAGTCAGACAATCATATGGTTTCTTAGGCTGGGAGTCACACAATCCAGAAGAATGGGGTCACATTCGTGGTCTAAAAGGGCATTTCAGGGTTGATTTTGAAGTCCAATGCTGTTTGTGATAGGATTCTATCTATTCACATTCAAGGAAATTCAATCAACACAACTGTTATTCAAATTTATGCACTGACCACTAAAGTTGATGAAGAACTTGAAGAATTCTACCAATGTCTTAAGTCTGAGAGTGAGCAAACAGGTAACCAAGGTGCATTGGTAATTTCTGGCTATGGGCATGCAAAAGCTGGAAACAAAGAGGAAGCAACCTCAGTTGGAAGATATGGTTTTGGTGACAGACACGGAGCTGGAGATCACAGAATAGAATTTTACAAGACCAACGACTTGTTCAGTGCAACAACATAGGAGGTAACTTTTTCTCAACAACATAGAAGGTAACTTTACCTGTGGACTTCTCCAGATGGAATATACAGAAATCAAATGGACAACATCTGTGGGAAGAGACCATGAAAGAATCACTATCAGCAGCTAAAACCAGGCAAGGGGCTGACTGTGGAACAGACCATCCATTGCTCAAGTTGGAGCTGAAAAATTTAAAACAAATTCATGATGCCAAAATACTACCTTGAGTATATCTCACCTGAATTTCAAGAACCTCTTTGAGTACAGATTGAACACACTGAACTCTAATGAGAAGAGCTGATGAGCTGTAGGAGGGCTTCAAGAACATTATTCATGAAGAAAGCAAAAGGGCACTGAAAGAAAAGATCATCGTGGACATCAGAAGCGTCTCTGAAACTTTCTCTTAATCATGGAGTAGCTAAGACAAATGGAAGAAATGATGAGGTCAGAGAGCTGAGCAGAGAAATTCAAAGGTGAGCTGGAAGAAACAAAGTTATTATAATAAAATGTACAGGGGCATAAGAGAAAACAAAAAAAGGACACACTCAGCAGATCTCAAGAAAAACGTCAAGCTTCGAGTTGAAATAAATACTGGATGATTCTATGAGCAAATATTGAATGATGCCGAAAGCATCAGATGATGGAAAGAATACAGTCATTGTACCCAAAAGAACAAGTTGACATTCCACCATTTCAAGAGGTAGCAAAAGAACAAAAGTCAAGAGTAATTGACTTTTTCAGCCCACGCTGGCCTGAAAGCATTAGCCCAAAATAAGCATTAGCATTGACGGAACACCAATGGAAATGTTTCAACAAGTGGATGAAGCGCTGAAAGCACTCACTCGTCTTGGCCAGGAAATTTGGAAGATGCTACATGGCCAACTGACTGGCAGAGATCCATATTTTCTCCCATTCCAAAGAAGGATGACCCAACAGAATGCTCAAATTATAGAACAATATATTATTACTATCACATGCAAGTAAATTTTAGCTGAAGATCATCTAGCAATGGTTTCAGCAGTCCATCAACAAGAGAGCTGTTAGAGATTCAGGCTGGATCAGAAGATGTTGAACATGGGTTATCATTACTGATGTCACATGGACTGACTGAAGACAGAGAATACTAGAAAGATGTTTACTCGTGTTTTATTGACTGCGCAACGTGGCTTTGTTTTGGAAGCAGAATTGACAAGAGATGGTTATGTAGACATGAAGGAAACAGAAGTTTCAAGAATGACGCCAGCCACGATCTTTGGATTGAGCAACCAGATGGATTGTGCTGTTTACTGGACTTGATAACCATGAAGGAGGAATAGGTTAGGACCGGAGGGTTAATTAAACGAATTCTATTTTAGACTGTTCCATGTCAGATGACTACGAACGAGGCAGCTGGATTAGTTGGTGCGGTGCCAAGAGAGACGTCGAGGCTGGAGAGGTTTATAGACACAAACATAGTCGCCAAAGACAGGAATATCGGAACTAAAACCATCAGCTTGTTCCTAAAACGACAGCTAGTGGGCAAACCCGGGAACAGGAGGCGCAGTCAGGGCCGACCTTCCATCGCAGCGGGTGGCACTGCACGCGCGGCACAGCTCCCATCCCGGCCCCACCCCTTGGGAAAGGGCTGACCCAGGTGGGAACCGACCTGCCAGGCCGAGCTAGTCTGAGGCCTTTCTTCCCGGAACTGTGTCCGCCTAGCAATTTTCTCTTGCTCGCTGCACTTGGAACAGAAAACTCCAGTTCTGTGTTCACGCAGGAACCAATGACGGGCCGTCACCCCGCTCCGGAAGTCTTTGAGTCTGTTCGCGAAAGGGCCGCCGGGAAAACCATTGAGAGGACCGGAGGACCGGCGCCGAGGCGGAAAGAGCGTCACTCCGAGTCCACTCGTCGCCTCCGAACGTGACCGGCCGCCCGCGGCTTCTGATTGGCTAAAGCGGTGCGCCTTCTGGGAGGCCCCGGAAGGACATTGAGTGATAGGCGGGAAGAGGGGGCTGCCCGGAAGCGAGGGAAGGCCGCGGAAGGCGGTGACCCGTGGACCAAACGCTCACAGCCGGGTTGGTTTCCCGACACCATTTCTCCGGGATCCGAGGCCGCCGAGCTGCTCCCCGCCCCCTCAGGCTGACCTTCCTCCTAGCGCTTCCGGGAACCGGAGCGAGCAAGTGCGCCTGCGCGCCAGTAGCTCCGCGCGCCTTGCCTCTGTCCTCGCGCCGCCGGCCGCCGGACGGTTCCTGCCGCGCCTCCTGCCCGGCGCCTCGGCTCTGAAGTGCACCGGCGTGCGGCATGTCGCGGCGGCGGCACCGAGACGAGAATAACGGTGAGTGCCCCGAGCGTGGCCGCCAAGCCGCGCCTAGATGCGACTCTTAAGTCTGAGTTCCTTTGGCCTGCGGGTCTCGAGGGAAGGGACTCCCGGGAAGCCCGTCTCCCCCGCGAGTGTTAGTGGCGCCACGGAGGGCGGCGGAGTGGGGTGGGGGTGTGGCCGGGAGGATTCGGGAAAGCGAGTGCTTCACACCCGCGCTAGCACTGTAGTCGTCGGCATTTCGTGGGAAAATGAGGCTTGGTGAGCCTCCCTACCCCCAGGGCTCTAGAACTCTGCAGAATCTGACCCTGGACTCTATGTGTCTTGGAGAACGATGCCCGCAGTTCCCAGAGTCTTATTTGACCCTCAAAGCTGCATCTGGAAGAACAAAGTAGTGACCGGAAGGTCTGCAGATGGCAGCCAGCTCTCTTCACTGCACAGTTTGCCGGTGGATTTGCCGCCTTGAGCTGTAGGGGCGTGATTTTGTCTCTTCACCTTAGAGGTCACTTACCGATAAGCAGGTGCCTACTATTTATCACGTTAGGTTTTAAACTGGTGCCAGAAGGATTTCCATCCATTCCATCTTCTCAGCTGGAAAACTAGCTGAGAGCTCGTGGCACATTCTTCCATTTGGGGGTCCCAGCCTCGCTTGGGTGGTTGTGCAATCATGTTGAGTAAGGGGGTAAGGTGGGGGTGTGTGACCTTTGCCTCACTGCCACCGAGTGGATTCCAACTCATAACCCTATAGGGCAGTAGAACTGTCCCTGTGGGTTTCTGAGACTCAAAATCTTTCTCCCATGGAGCTGCTGGTGGTTTCGGACTGCTGATTTTGCACTTAGCCAACGCAATGCTTAACCCACTGGCCCTTAAAAATACTAAGTTAAAAAAGAGAGACCAAACAATTAAATGATGTTTGCATGACACATAAGCATTACCAAGAAATCATTCAAGAAATCCATAGCAACAGACCAAAAAGTGACCTGGGAGGTAAGCTTCTGTTAATATTTTAGTCCATCCTTGGTTGAAGGACTTTGAGAGGCTAGATTTTGGGATTTGGAGGGTGTAGATTACTAGCTAGACCCACCATTTACTTTGTGAGCTTGTTCAGGTTATGTAACCTTTCTTCACATTGGTCTATAAAATCAGGAAGGCACTTTTTAAAAAATGTGTGTGTGTGTGTGTGTGTGTGTGTGTGTGAGGGTTAGTACATAACAGCAGATGCCTCCAGTTTTGTTTGTTTTTAAATTCTGTGAATGTATAAGTGGCGATAAAACTGGCATGCCCACAATGTAAGGAGAAAAAAATTACAGAACAAAAATTTTAATGGAGTCTATTTTGTCCTTGAATATGACTCGTTGCTATTGAGTCATTTCTGGCTCATAGTGACCCTATAGGACAGAGCAGAACTGTTCATGTGGGTTTCTGAAACTGTAAATCTGTCTGGGAGTAGAAAGCCTCATCTTTCTCCCAAATTGCAGCAGGTGGTGTCAAACTGCTGACCCTGTGGATAGCAGCACAAGGATTAACCACTACCAGCACACCACGAGAGCTCCTTGGATGTAGTGGGGCACAATTACAGGCATTTAGTTTGAGTTGTTCAACACTGAGTTTCTACTAAGGCAAGGCTTGAGAGAACGTGTCCTGGTCCAATCTCATCTTAACTCCCAAGGGTACAGAGCACATAGTGTAATTAACAGGGAGCTTTGGCAAGAAGTG
The DNA here is from genome assembly GCF_050624435.1 of Tenrec ecaudatus. Lineage (NCBI taxonomy): Eukaryota > Metazoa > Chordata > Mammalia > Afrosoricida > Tenrecidae > Tenrec > Tenrec ecaudatus. The sequence goes on from NC_134539.1 coordinate 35,776,654, forward strand.
TCCAGATGCCTCTAGCACAAGCCCCAAACTCTCCACTATGTACGGACAGGGCACAGGAAGATCAGTTCTGTTTTGAATTTGATGAATCTAAAAATACTGTGTGAAGTCATCACTTAGGGTTTAGAGAACTTGAGTGTTGTGCCTTCATGTTTTCCCCACCATTTATTCTAGGGCATCCTTGAAGGGAAGGGAAATGTACCCACAGGACAACCTGGAAGATTAAGAGTACAGATATGTAATGGGGGGGTGAGGGGGCACACACACCTGTTTTGGTTACTGGGAGACTCGCATACTTTGCCTCTGGGTTGGCTCTTCGAGAAAAATGTTAATAAATAACAAAATATTTGCCATTTTAATTTTAAGTTTGTGACTCAAAGACATTAATTCTTACCTCTGCTTTGTAGCTAAATAACTGTACACTTGTATCTTGTGACCATAACCTCAGTACCGTATGTACTCGTGTATAAGCTGAGCTTTTGAGCACATTTTAATGCAGTTTTTGTGGTAAAATTAGGTGCCTCGGCTGATATTCAAGTCAACTTATACTCGAGTATATATGGTAAATAAGTAAAGACAAAGTGAAATGAAGTAAATTAAGGAATTCATTGAGCAGAGTTAACTGTCCTAGATGATTTAGTTGGAGGGACAATTTATAGTTCCTTTTTGATAGTAGACCAAATTGAGAACTTTTGTAAATTGTTATACAGTATGGAGTGATGATCACTCTGGTTTGCCTTAGCACTGGTAGCCCTGATTTTCCATAATGTCTTCCTAGATTTATCCAGTACATGTTTCACAGTGCCGAGCACGGCTCTCAATTCCAGGGACCTCATCAGTGGACTGTGTGATGATGACCCTCCAGTCTAGTCTGTCTGCTAGTCGGCTGAAGAGTCACGACACAGAAACCAGTGAGAGCCAGTACTCTATAGAACTGGCTTGTGTTTCTGGGTCTCCTGGGTCTTCTGCCTCTGGTCAGATGCTGTCTTTTCACTTTTCTTTGACTTTCTTTTATTGGAAAATATTTGAGTTTTCCTTCTCTGGCAGATTTCCTGCCTTACTCAATTCTGGCTTGTGTGGGTTTTACCATGTTGGCTAGCCTGCTAGCTAGCTTGGACAAGGAAGGCCTTGCTGAGGGTGGCATCTGACCAAAGGCCTTTTTGTAGTATAGAGGAGGATGCCATCTGAATCGGTGGAGAAGAGCAGCAGTCCTGGCAAAAGGATGCGGGAGTATGAGGACCTGAAGGCTAGAGCATGTCTGTGGGAGTTCATCACACCACAGCAGGGAAGCCAATGGGACTGGAGCAGAATGAGGAAAGGGGAGAGTTGACAGTGATCAGATCAGAAAGAATCAGGGCAGATCGTGTGAAGCAGTTGCCATTGAGCTGACTGACTCCTGGTAACCCAATGGGTCAGAGAAGAGGGTTTGAAATGGCTAATTTTTCACATTAGATTGCAAAACCTTTTGAAGTGTCTCTAGGTGAACTCAAACCACCCACCTTTTGGCTAGCAGCCTAGTGAGTTAACCTTTTACACTACCCAGGGACTCCTTGGATGATGTAAGAGAATCTGAAAAAAGTATATCTCTGCTGTTGAGGTAGATGACCTAGGATCTAGAGGACCATTTAGAAAACTAGTTCATCCAGGAGCCTTGGTACCTTTGATAGGGCTTCCAAGACTATAAATCTGTACCAGAACAGATGGGCATGAACTGCCAGCCTCTTGGTTAGCAGTCCAATACTTGATGGAGCCACCAGAGCTCCTTAAAAGGAAGTCATAAGTGGACAGGGACAGTTGTTCTTGGGCCCCCTACCCGACTGGACAAAATGCTGTCTGGACCTGCACTATCACCATTATTGATTTCAAATCAAAGTGTCTGATCCCCATAGGGCAGGAGTGCTTAATACGTCGATCACGATTTACTAGTCGATTGCAAACGTAATGGGGTAGATCGCATGGCATTAAAAAAATAGGCGTAAGCCTATTATCAATCCCATCACTTAATTGCTAACAGCGTAGCCAATCAGATGCAATCTTAGGTGACAAACACATTCGCAAACAATTGTGCTAAGTGCAGCAAAACGGATAAGTTATCACCAGTTTTTAGACCTTCAGTTTTATTCTCTTAAACGTAACACAGGGTATTAAAATGAGTGGGGGAACTGAACCAAGTAAGAAGACAAAAACGTATCACTTTCATATGGAATGGGAGATTTTGACACTACAAGCAGACATTCAGCTGAAGTCCTGAGGGAAAGTCCCCAAACCTGAGAACATGCGCTCCCTCCTTGACTGCATGATTCAGATCTACTTATTGCTGTGAGTCAGCCTTTCCCACATCAAGATCATTCAGTCCCAGCACCGTTGCACCATGACTGATGGTCATTTGGAAGTGTGCTTGAGGCTGCCTGTCAGCAGCTACTGTCTGAACCATGCATCTCTGGCTCGTCCTATTCAGTGCAAGTCATCAGAGTAAATTCAGGTAATGACAAAAATATATCTAGTTAATTGTGTTGTGTTGTGCAGTATGGACTCGTGGTTATGCAAGGTATATAAACATACATTGTACATATAAAGAATTCTCAATGCATTTATGAATAAATGTAGTAAATAAGATCATGTGTTTTGCATTTTTGTAGTTGGTAGGCCATTTTGACTTGATCATTTCACAAATAGCTCGCGTGCTGGAAAAGTGTGAGCACCCCCGCCCTAGGGCTTTAATAGGCTAAATTTTAGAAGTAGGTGGCCAAGCCTTTCTTAGCCCTCTTTAGTCTGAAAGGGCCACTGAAGCCTGAGCAGCATCATAGACTCATGCAGGCCTGTTGTTTTATCCTTAGCATCATTTCTTAGACTCCCCAAGAATGTGTATGACGCTTTTTTATCGATAACATTATTTGAAAGATAGAAATGCAGAGATTAGTTATTCTGAAAGCTTATCTTTGGTTTCAGAAGTGATGTTTAACTTTTAAACACTGTTCATCTTTTAAATTTGTGGGATCAGAGTATTTTTTACACCAAATTTTTGCTTAGTATTATGTTCTACTTTATGACTATAAAACTTCTTTAAGTACATCTGATACTAATATAGGATATAAAATGTAGTACATTGTATCTGTAAATTGAGTGCCCTTACAGGGAAAAAATTATTGGGTATATTTATATCTGCTTGGATCGTTTTTTTTAATGGTAGCATATTATTTTAACTTACACTGTAAATTTGGTATAATTATTTTTTTTGTACTCAAACCGAAAACTTAAATAGAACCCAAGGGGAAATACGCTTGGTCCTAAGTTCCTAATTGGACACTTTTGACCTAGTTTCGGTACAGTCCTTGGTGATCAGTCCATGTGCTATGGACTACTGGGACTTTAGGCTCTTCTCTCAAGGCGCACAGCATCCTTCACAGGCCACACCAGAAGGGCTCAATGTGGAAATCCCACTAACTGAACTGGGCCTGACCTCAGACTCACCAGTAGCCCCTTGCACTGAAGGCTGAAACTCCATAGTGTGAGAAGTAGTAGATGACTGCTTGCCCAAGGGCATAGAACTGGTGGAAGCTGGACTTTGGTGGGAATCTCTTGCCTCGAGGGTGCCCAATGAATGGTGGCCCAGAACTACCATGTACTTAGTATTTTAATGCCCTCCTGGCTTCCTTATGACTTGTATTAATCTGGTAGGCATGGCTCTGCCATTGTTTTGAATATTATAAGTTTTGCCTTATCACTAACCCCCATTGTTTGTGTAAACAGTATTCTGTATGAGTCAACTGTTGGTTCATAGTTGGTCTATACTTGTATAATTTCCTTTTCTCAACAGTGTTTTAAATTGTAGACCATCGACCATGAAAATGTTCTGAAACTGATTGTGGTGATGACTGTACAACTCTTACTGAGATAACATTAAGTCGTTTTTAAAAAAATCATTTTATTGGGGGCTTGTATAATTCCTATCACAATCCATACAAACATCCATTGTGTCAAGAACATATGTACATTTGTTGCCATCATTCTCAAAACATTTGCCTTCTACTTGAGCCTGTAATATCTGCTGCTCATTTTCCCCTTTCCTCTCCACTGCCCCCACCTCATGAACCCTTCATCATTCATAAATTATTATTTTGTCATATGTTACACTGCCTGATGTCTCCCCCCCACCCCACCTTCTTCTCTGCTGCCCCTCCCCCATGGAGGAGACTATACGTAGATTCTTGTAATCAGTTCCCCCTTTCTACCCCACATTCTCTCCACCCTCCAGGCATCGCCACTCTCACCACTGGTCCTGAAGGAGTCATCTGTCCTGGGTTCCCTGTTTTTCCAGTTGCTATCTGTGCCTTTGTACATCCTCTGGTCTAGCCAGATTTGTAAAGTAGAATTGGGATCATGATAGTGGGAGGGAGGAAGCATTTAAGAACTAGAGGAAAGTTATATGTTTCATCATTGCTACCCTGCACCCTGACTGATTCATCTCACTCCCCACAACCCTTCAGTAAAGGGTGTCCAGTTGGCTACCAATGGGCTTTGAGTCTCCACTCTGCATTCACCCACATTTTCAATGATAGGATTTTTTGTTCCTTGATGCTTGATATCTGATCCCTTCGACAGCTCGTGGTCACACAGGCTGGTGTGTTTCTTCCATGTGGGCTTTGTTGCTTCTGAACTAGATGGCCACTTGTTTATCTTCGAGCCTTTAAGACCCCAGACACTATATCTTTTGATAGCCACACACCATCAGCTTTCTTCACCATATTTGCTTATGCACACATTTGTCTTCATTGATCGTATCATGGAGGTGGGCACCGATAAGATTTTTAGTTCAAACATTGTCTTAAACTAATGACATTATCAATATGTTGTGCTTACACATGGCCTATTAATTACAAGGTCCGCAGACTGAAACCACTAACCAGCTCAGGAGAAGGATGAGGCTTTCTATTCCTGTAAAGATTTGTAGTCTTGGGAAAACCCTCTCCTATAGGGTTGAAGTGGCTCAGCATTGACTCAACTGCCATGGAAATGATGCTTACAGGACTAATTGATCATGTTTTCCACATAAAATTACAATGACCTGTTTAGTCTGGAAGATAAGGTGAAGCAGAGACTTATATAAACTATAAATATATGAATAGATTTGGGACTTGCACTTAAACAAGAGGTTCTTAAATAATGCATTGTCCTTAATGTTTTTAATGGCAGCATTCTTTTAACTTACACTGTAAATATGATATGAATATATGGCATGGCCCTGCTTGATGCTTGATCTCGTGAAGGAATCGCTGAAGATATGGGTGCTGCAGATGGTGCCATGGTGTCTGCGGTCTTAGAGGCTTGTCTTCAAACAAGCAGCCATTTACCTGAGGTGTCAGTTAAATACACATGAAAGAAGCGCACCAGCCTGTGTGATCCAAGGATTGTAAATAATAAAACCCACATCCACAGGCGGAATGGTATCCGAGCCTAAATTGTGAACACGGGGGTCCACACATGAATGAAGCATCTGGAGAATCCCTTCTGATCCTAGCTGAGGGATGTGTACAGTCCTGTTGTCACACAGAGCAGTGTAAAGTGGACTGTGGCAAGCTTAGTTAGGTTAAAATGTAATGTCTTTTCATTTGATCTCCCTTTTGACTCATTTTAAAGTTGTTTCAGTTTTTGTTTAAAAAACAATGAAGAGGAAATAGAAGTGGATTAAGACTCTGGTGAATCCCTTCTGACCATAGACCAGGAATTGCTATCATGCAGAATGCATTGGAGAGTGGACTGTTGGCAGATACAATTAGGTTAACATTTTACACCTTATCATTTGATCTCACTTTTAATCCATTTTAGATTTGCTCTAGTTTTTAATGTCTCCTGCTTTCTTTCAGATTAATGTTTTTATCTGTTTTGTTGTTGTTAGGTTTTTGTTTGCTTCTTAACTGTTTTTCTGTATATTAAATCCAACATAGGTAAATCTATAGGGACAGTCACTGGATTAATCGTTCCTTGGGGGTATGGCAGGGAAAATTGGGAGCTAATAATGATGAGTACAAGAATGAAGAAAATTTTCCAAAACTGAATGTGGTGGTGATTGTACAACTTTTCTTAATGTGGTTGAACTACTGACTTGTATGTGAATTATATGCCAATACATCTTTAAAAAACAAAACTTTAATCCTAAAATAGCATAATGACTCCATATCAAGGACATTCTTGTTGTACATGGTCAAATTAGGTTATTTTAAGACATCAGAGATCAATAAAAAAGTTGCAGCAAAAACAGCCAAGACAGTTAGTAGTACATTGGGATTTACGCGTGATAAATAACTGGAAAACAGTTAAAATGATACATAAATTCAAGATAGACTTTTGGTGGAGAGACTCACAAGCATGAAAATTGTGACAAAATAATTTCGTTTTTATTCTGTCTTAACATTTTACATAAAATTTTTAACTGAAATTATTTAGAAATACATTGTCCAGTACAGCTTAAACAATTAGTACAGATTTCAGTAATGTACTTAGTTGTGTAATTTATGGACAGCTATAGTTTTTATTTTCCTAAAGTTTGTATAACAAGTACACTGGTGGATTTTTCATAATTTATTTTTGTTATTGACGAGAATATACACAGCAAAACAGGCCTCCACCAATTCTGTGTGTATGTGTGCAGTTCCCTCAGTGCGTGTACAGCCCAGTTTGTGCATGGACATTTCAGTGACTGCACGCATTCTTTTTAAATTGTTTTATTGGGAAGGGCTCGTACAACTCTTACCACAGTCCATTCATTCATCCATTGTATGTCAAGCACGTGTATTTGTGCATTTATTGCCATCCTCAAAACATTTTCTTTCTACTTGAGCCTTTGGTATCAGCTCCTCATTTTCCCCCTCCCACCCCACCCTTTATCCCCTCACAAATCCTTGATAATTTATAATTTTTTTCATGTCTTACACTGTCTGAGTGATGTCTTCTTTCACCCACTTTTCTGTTGTTCATCCCCTGGGATGGGGTTGTATGTAGATCATTGTGATCGATTCCCCCTTTCTACCCCACCTTCCCCTGCCCCTCCTGGTATCGCTATGCTCATTATTGGTCCTGATGGGTTTATCTGTCCTGGATTCCCAGTGTTTCCAGCTCTGATCTGTGCCAGTGTACATCCTCTGATCCAGCTGTATTTGTAAGGTAGAATTGGGATCGTGATAGTGGGGGAGGAGGAAGCATTAAAGAACTAGAGTTGTGTGTTTCTTCAGTGCTATACTGCCCCGGACTTGCTCGTCTCCTCCCCATGGTCCTTCTGTAAGGGATGTCCAGTTGAAAGGGGATAACCAGTTGCCTACAGATGGGCTTTGGGTCTCTACTCCTAACTCCCCCTCATTCATAATGATAATGAATTTTTTGTTCTTTGATACCTGATCATATCGACACCTCATGATTACACAGGCTGGTTGCTTCTTCCATGTGGGCTTTGTTGCTTTTCAGCTAGGTGACCGCTTGTTTATCTTCAAGCCTTTAAGACCCCAGATGTTATATCTTTTATATCTTTTGATAGCCAGGCACCATCAGGTTTCTTCACATTTGCTTATGCACCTGCTTTGTCTTCAATGATTCTGTTGGGAAGGTGAGCATCATGAGATGCCAGCTTAATAGAACAGTGTTCTTGCATTGAGGGAGTACTTGAGTAGAGGCCCAATATCCATCTGCTACCTTAAGACTAAACCTATACATATGTGCACATAGATCTATTTTTCCATCATCATACATAAATATATTTACGTATGTACATGCCTGATTGAGACCTCTATAAATGCCCTTTGCCTCCTAGTTCCTCTATTTCCTTTTACTGTCCTCTTGTCCCACTGTCATGGTCAGCCTTCATTTGTGTTTCAGTAATTCCTCTCAGTTAAATTGCCCTTGATGAAGCCCTACCAGGTCTCCTACACCTTCCTCGCCACCGATTTTGTATCACTTGTTGTTCCCTTGTCCCTGGGTTTGCTAACACCCACTTCCTTTCCCCTGCCTCTCCTTCTCCCATGACCCCCCAGAGCCATTGGTCCCATTGTTTTCTCTTTTAGTTTGCTTATCCTGCCTATCTTATCTATATAGACCTGCAGAGATAATAATATGCACCAAAAACAAGACAGAGCTTAACAAAGCAACACAAGAAAACAAAAAGAAAAGCCTATAAATAGTTCAAGGTCTGTTTGTTAACCTTTAGGAGTGTTTTCCAGTCAAGTCTAATGGGGTACCACTCTCTGGCCCCAAAGTCTATTTCTGGTATTCCCTGGGGGCTTCCTTGCTCTGTTTCCCTTGCTGTTCTGTTGCACACCCTTAGTGTTTCATCTCTGTGGTGGGGTCAGAGAGGGCACAGTTCCCACACTATGTCTCCAGTGTTGTCCCCTGTAGCGCTATGGGTCAGTGAAGGATGTCATGTCTCATAGTGGGGCTGGTCCTTTGACCCTCTCTGTGCATTGACTGCTCTGAGTGGGAATATTGTCCTCCAGGATTGGTGGGCCAGGATGTATCCCAGTCTCTCTTCCTCTCCCTTCTTTTGCTCCTGTGTGCTCTGATCAGACATGTCTCTCTCCCTGAGCTGCAGCTTCAGTGCTGTCCAATGAAGTGAATTCTTCTGCCGGGAGGGGGGACTGCACACATTCTGTGCAGCCGTTCTCAGCCTCCTTTTCTCTATTAACATCATCAACTCACTGCCCTCTAGGTTTCCTGTCACTGCTTTCTAGTTGCTGGTGTCAGTTTGATCCTGTCCAGATAGATAGATCTTAAAAGAGCACACTGGTCAGGGCAGGCATTCTTTACGAGTTAGGCTAAAGTATTGATAGAAAGACTGACTTCAAGAGCTATTTTTTGCTGTAAGGTTAAAGCATGTCTCAGGGCCATAGATTTGGGGATTAGTCCGGCCTGTAGTGAGATTTTAATACAAAGGCAGTCCCTGCTTTGGGAGCTGTCATAGACGCGTATTCCTAAAGTGCACAATAAAGCAGTCAACCAATTTGCAAGCTTCTTTGCTGTGCTCCCTCAACGCTGGCCAGGCCCTCCTCAGTTCACCAACCTGTTACTGCCCATGATCTCAGACCAAGCCTGTAGTTGATCTTCACTGCCCTGGTGTCAACTGCTGGATGGGAGGGGAGTGAGGCACATGCTGCCCCGCCTCCTTACATTCTACCCCTCCCCACCCCAGTCCTTTGGTGTGGCTGAAGTGGGGAGAGAAGGCTTGCAGTTGAGCAGTGTGAGCGAAAGCTTCCTCTTTCCCTCTCAGAGAGCCCTTTTCAGACCTCCTCTGGAACCTGAGAAGGTTGTTTCAACAACAGGAGTTGGAGCCACCCTGGCTGGAAACAAGCCAACTGGAGAGTTAATTTAGGGAGGATGTGGGAGGTGGTGAAAGAGTTGGCCAAGTGCTGGGGCCAGAGAACAGTGGGGTGGGGGCTGCTTAGCCCTTTGAGGCTCTTGGCTAGCCAGCTTTTCAACAGCTGTGTTCCCCGCCTCACTGGAGACCTAGTTCTAAAGAGCACTCTGTGCACCCAGTGTCCCGCCATCAGCACTGTTGACTATGTCAGCTAGATTCTTCCTTGTTTGGGGACTCTGCTCTGTGCCGTGAAGAATGTTTAGCAGCGTCCATAGCCTGTGCCCTCTAAATGTCTCTAGAGATGTTCCCACTTGGTGGCGAGGGGAGCCAGACAGGGAAGAAGGGGCTGGTAAAATCACCTTTAGTTGAGAACCATTGCTCTAGATCAGGAGTCATGAAACTCTTGAGATGGAAGTGCCAATCCTGGCCCTCACAACCATTTAAAAATTATTCAGGAGCCATAAATCCAGTTTTATAAACAAATGAAATTGCCATGATCTGAATGATATCCTTTAAATGTTTCCCGTTTTACTTCAGAACCACACGTTCACACTGAAAGAGCGGCATGTAGCTCTCGAGCTGCAGTTGGCCAACCCCTGCTCTAGAAGAAGGCAGTTTACAAGTCCAGGCTGCCAGCTTATATAGAGATTGCATCAAATAAGCTTTTTTTTAAATTCTTGAGTCCTGGAAATAAAAGATCTTTAAAGTAGGCTCTTCGGGTGCTGGAGCCTGTGACTTGCCACTATGTCTCTAACCTTCCAGGGATGCATCTGAGCTGTCAGGCTGCATACATTTCACTTTTGGTGTCAATATTCTTTCACATTTGTATGTAGTGGGTATCAAATCAGAGTCTAATGTAGATTGAGGCCTGGGAGTGTCAAAGCAGTGGTTTTACCCTGTGGCCCTCTCTGGAAAACAGATGGACTTTGCTCACTTAATTGAGTTATGTAGGATGTGAAGATCAGTGTAGCTGTCGGAGACACTGTAGCGCACCCAAGCATAAGATAGCCAAGGGCTCTTTAATGGGTGTCCCCATACATTTCAAGCTGTACATGTCAGAATGCAAGTCAGTGATGATGAATGAGTTCCATCAGTATCGTTTAATCTGAAGATTGAAGTTGCTATTAACTTGTTCCTCGCTCAGAATGTAGTGGAGTTGGTTCCGACTCACAGCCACCCTATAGGAAAGGGTAGAAATTTCCTTGTGGGTTTCTGAGACTCTAACTCTTCACGGGCAGTGGGGGGCGGCGGCAGCAGTTAGAAAGCTTTACGTGTCTACAGAGAACTAGTGGTTTTGAACCACTAACCTTGTGGCTAGCAGCCAAGTGCATAACCCACTATGCCATTGGGACTCCTTAACTTGCTCCTGGGTAACTTTATATCCAACTGCAGATACTCATTGTTAATACAGATTCCCAGAACAGTTAGAGATGATTACTTCCTTGCCTGCATGCTATTCTAATAACTTAATTGGTAGAAGTGTAAAATTGAATTATATGGAAAGACTAGCCAACATTGTATAACTATAGCATTGTGTTCCAAGCTTAACACTGTTGTGATTTCATAAGGCTCATTTCACAACATGGCTTAGGGTGGGTACATTATGGTTTTAAACAAAATGGTAGAGACCATCAACAGTGAGAATCTGAAGTCTTAGCTGGTTCAATACAGACTGTAATGATTTGTGGCATAGCTTCAGTCCGCTTGAATTCTTTTTTTTTTTAATGTTTTATTAGGGGCTCATACAACTCTTATCACAGTCCATACATATACATACATCAATTGTATAAAGCACATCTGTACATTCTTTGCCCTTATCATTTTCTTTTCTTTCTTTTTTTCCCTTTTCTTTTTTTACATTTTATTAGGGACTCATACAACTCTTACCACAATCCATACATATACATAAATCAATTGTATAAAGCACATCCATACATTCCCCGCCCCAATCATTCTCAAAGCATTTGCTCTCCACTTATTAAAACATTTAATGAACATCTTTTATTTGAAAGGCACTATGATATGTGTGAATGAAGAATGAATAATAGTCTAGAGGGCAGTCCATATTAATTGTCAGTCATCACAAAATATTCAAGAGTTAAAGCAAGAGTAAAGGGAGGACATTGTGGAGGGGTTCACAGAGAACCAGAAAGATTCAGAGATGAGACACTCACTGCCACTTTTTTGAATTTTTAAACAAAAGGCACAATTAGGTATTTCTTATTCAATGCACTGAATTGGTTCCAACTCATAGTGACCATATGACCCTCAGAATAAAACACTGCTTGGTCCTGCAGCATGCTGACAATTGTTGCTATGATTCCATTCGTTGTAGCGCCCACTGTGTTCATACATCTCATTGAGGATGTTCTCCTTTTTGATGATCCTCTACTTTAACAAGCATGTAATATAGACAAAGTATGTTAACCAAAGTGTTATTGTTTCCCTTCTATAAAGCATTCTGCATGCATTCTCCCAAGACAAATTTGTTTGTTCTTCTAGTAGTTCAGGTACATTCAATACTGTTAGCCAACATTGTTGTATAATTCAAATGCATCAGTTTTTCCTCACTCTTCCTTATTTAAATAAAGCTAACAGGTAAACCTGAAATTTTGAAGAAATTTGGATAGCATTGGATAAACTTAGACAGGCTTTCAGGAAAAATACTGATAAATCATATTTGCATTTGGATGGACCTATCTGGCTGATATATCAGGGATACATGATAAAAGGTGAGCCATAGATCTCAAATTAGAAACGTCAGTGGCTTGAACCCAGTAGCATGGAAATTCGGAACTGAATGGGATTCAAGGGACACAGATGTTAATATAAAAAGGCATTGGTGATTGATTAAGTATAGTGGGTGATAGAGAATCATTTTTACATTTCTGATATAGACAGTTATGTGTGGATGATTAATTAATGATGCTATTCACTGAGATAGGGAGGAAAATAAGAGGAGTGAGTTTGGAAACAGATAGCTCAGTGTTCTCTGTAGATTATATTCAGTTTGATATAAATTTAAGTGGAGATACACAACAAATGATTGGCTAGATGTGTCCCTACTGACATAAAAAGTAAAGAATTGTAGTTATAATTATATTAACTTATATTCCAAAAAAGTGGATACAAATGCTCAAAGTGACTAATGTGTAGGATAAAATATAAAGATTATAATATTTCAAGAATCAATAAAAATAAGAAATGCCTAACTGGTACTAAGGCTTCTGGTTTTGTTTCTTATTCTTTGGTTTGTTTTCAAATTTTGAACAAAGCACATAACATACAAGAAATCTGTGGTACGCGTAAGATTATTTAAAAGTATTTTATTAAAGAAAAAAGAGAACATAATTTCACCAAGATTGTGTTTAATAACTTCATCTTCTTTTAAGTTTTATTATAGAAAATAGATTCTGTATGGTAGGAGTAAGATAAATTTTTTATTGAAATATTATATTAAGTAAAACAAATTCAATACCAGTAAAAGTTTCTAATTTAATTACATTTATTTTAATGTTATTAATTAAATGAATATATTTCCTCACAGAAATAACTTTTTGAAATATTAGTTTTCATGGCGCTTGAATTCTTTAACAGACAAAAAGGACAGGTGATTCATGGTAATTCAGAATGGCAAGTAATTGTTTTCCTTGTTAAGATACTTTGGATCTATGTATTATAACCTCCTTTCTGGGGGACGGACAACAGAAAAGTGGGTGAAAGGAGACGTCGGACCGTGTAAAATATGACAAAATAATAATTTATAGATTATCAAGGGTTCTTGAGGGAGGGGGAGCAGGGAGGGAAGGGGAAAATGAGGAGCTGATGCCAGGGCCTTATGTGGAGAACAAACGTTTTGAGAATGATGCGGGTAACAAATGTACAAATGTGCTTTGCACAGTTGATGTATGAATTGTGATGAGTTGTATGAGCCCCTAATGAAATGATTTAAAAAATAAAAGATACTATAGAAATGTTACTTTTTAATGTATGGATTGTTGTAAGAGTTGTAAGAGCCCTCAATAAAATTATCTGTTTTAGAAAAAGATACTTTGGATAATGCAGTTTTGAGTTCAGTCAGGATCAGTAATTCGTTAATCAGGAGCAAAGTAGAGCAGGGAGTCTTGCATCATGAGGTACTTTTTATCCTGTCCATTACTTGGTACAGTGCTCAAGACTTTGCTTTGGATCTTTTTATTGTGATAAATTATGGTCTGTGTGCTGTGTAAGGAGCCCTGGTGGTGCAATGGGGTAAGCTTTGGCCTGCTAACCAAAAGGTCAGTAGTTCAAGCCCACCAACGGCTGTGCTGGAGAAGGACCGGCTGTCTGTAAAGACATCACAGCCTTGGGAACCTCAGGGTGCCTGTGAGGCAGAATCTAGTGTTGGTCGTGGGTTTAAGTGTTGTGTGGTCTTGTGCTGTGAGTTCCCTCTGAATCGACCCCTAATTGATGGCAACCTTGTACACAGTGGGACAACATCTGCCTTGTGTCACTCCATCCCCATGACCCCTTTCGGATCCCTAAGATTGTCCTTGACTGGTTTTCAAAGCCCCCAGGCCTGCCTTCCCAGGCTGCGCTAGACTAGGAGCTCTGCTGAAATAAGTGGTAGGTTAATTCATTATTTAATGGATTTGTTTTTAAATTACTGAAACAGGGGGACAGCCTCACAAAAGGAGAAAGACTTCTGATATCAATGAAACCGAAGAACATTTGGAATCTTTAATATGCAAAGTAGGAGAAAAGGTATGTACCCCGCAGTAGGCAACATGTGGTGGCCTCGGGGTGGTTGCCCCTGCAGCTGAAAATGAGGATCTGCATTTTAGGCAAAGCTTGCATTGCCATGCATCTGCATTTCTTAAATAGAGTGCATATTAAAGCCTATTTTCCATAGAATGTGAGCTTGGAGAGGGCCTTAGAAAGTTCTTCCAACTGATAACCACAGAACCAAACAAGTTCTGTGTACTGGATGTTTTTTGCCAAAGTCAAAGTGTGAGTCAGCCAGACGGGACAGAGCTCACTCCTAATGCTTCCCCTGCAGTACGAGACTACTGTACATACTCGAGTCTAAGCCGACCCGAATAGCTGCGAGGCACCTAATTTTACCACAAAAACTGCATTAAAAATGTCCTGAAAAACTCGGCTTATACACAATTATATACGATACTTAGCTTTTAATTTTCGCATCATTCATTCTCTTCTCGGGTTTCTAACGATTCCCTACCTGAACTGACTGATGATAATCCTGCCGTGGTACCTTATGCATTTAAGACCTTAACTTTTTTTGGTTATCGCATAGAGAATTGTATTTCAGTTCACTGCCTACTGCGGACTTGACAGCTCTTCAGTGTGCTTCCTCCACAGAGTGCCTGCTCTTTGGAGAGCAACCTAGAAAGCCTCGCTGGTGTTTTGGAAGCTGATCTTCCCAACTACAAGAGCAAGATCCTAAGGCTTCTTTGTACAGTGTATGTATGCAAAAAATCTATGAATCCAGGTGATGATGTATTATCTACTCTTAAATGCTTTGGGAAATGTTTCTGTGGGAAATTTGTGCAAATTAAATGACATGTAGCTCTTTGGTGAACTCTTTGTTAGGGTTAAATAATATGAAAATTGAGCATTTAATTTCCTTATGTTTTGTTTCTCAATCTTTGAATCATTGACTTTTTACTTTCAGAGATTTTTTTTAAACATGTACATTTCAATAAATAAGAGTTTAACTTCGGTTTTTTTTAGTGATAGCGATTTTCAACCAAAAACCCAGCCAAACAAACTCACCATTCCCTAGTTGATTCTAAGTCCTACTTCTCGTGTAGGACAGAGTAGAGCTCTGTCTGCCCTGTTGTAAATTTATGGAAGCAGCCTGCCGCCTCATTCCTGCCTGTCGGCAGCTGGTGGGTTTGCACTGCGGCCTTGTTAGTTAGCAGCCAAAGCACTTTCACAGATATGCCACCAGGTCTCCTGTTTAGCCAAGAGAACAACAAATTTGAGACCTGGTCAGACGAGCAATAAGCAGCCCATCTCTGAAGACTCAAGCTGCTTTGCTTCTGGAACTACTGGTGAGCGTGATCTCTTTCTGAGTTGGCTGGAATAGGCATCATTTAACTTGTAAGGGCATAAAATTGGAGAAAGCCTTGCATAAAGTCATGAAACAGTCATCCTGGTGGAGAAGATAGTAATCAAGACCTGGTCATCTCTTAGACATTGATCTACTCAGATGGCTTTTGTTTTCTGTGCTCTTGAGTAGCATTTACCTTAAATTGTGATGAAAATGTAAAATCTTTTTTTTAAAGGTTTAACTAATATTACACAGCTATGATCTTTTTTTAATTGATTACTATCAATGCAATGTTTTTTTCTGGTGCTTAACTCTACTGCTAGATGTCCCAGAGGACATCCTCCTGCTGAATTATTATGAATTTCTGTTTACTTTTCCTTTTGAGCTAGTTCCTAAAAGAAGCTGTATTTGTATTTTCAAGAAGTTAAGGTCTGTTAACATAACCTTTGAGTACTTTGCAAAGAGCTGATGAAAACAATCTCATTTGAAACAGGCAAACTGAGATGTATAGAAATCTTACTATTTAAGAGTGCCATATTAAGAGTCCATCAATTTAACTGCCAAGAATTTAGTTGGAACTAGTTTTAATCCTATATGTATCTTTTCAAAGCAGTGATGTTTCTGAGAGTGAAATTATGGGCTGGTGACATGTGGTTAACTAAGTTTGGGAATACTGCATGCTGTGTCCCCTTAATGATTCTGCGTTAAATTGGCTTCAACCAACATTTCCCAGATACTTTACCATGGAAACCGTTTTCAGTGGAAGATTTATTCAGTCCCACTACATTTAGAAAAACTGGCCACACATTACATTTATTTCTGTTTGATAACTTCACATTAGACTATTTTACTTTCTTACCTTTTGGGTTAATGAGAACTTAAAGGAAAAATTGTGGGTGGCCTTTTTCTCTTCCAGTGACATTCAGTTTTCTCCCAAGTAGCTTCAAACCATTTTTAAGGGTAATGACCATTTTCAAAGCTGATGAAATAAAAGTTCTGTGTCATTTAAAATTTTTCAACTAAACATAATGCCATTCTTTTGGGGTTTTCTTGTATTGGGTTCTCAAATCAGTGCACGTCTGTTACCTGAGAAGTTGACCATTTATACCACCTTGGTGGGGCTGCTGAATGCCAGGAATTACAACTTTGGTGGAGAATTTGTAGAAGCCATGATTCGTCAACTTAAAGAATCACTGAAGGCAAACAACTACAGTGAGGCAGTGTATCTCGTAAGTTATCTGTTTGGTGGATTATGAGTTAGGGTAGGAAGGGAGTCTGGAGGCAATCTACAACAAATAGTTTAACGTCCAGCCCCCCTTACACTACAGCAGACACTTTGGAAACCATTGTCATGAAACAAATCCAGAGCTTGTTGCCAAGCCCAGTGGCTTGTTCTCACTCTAGATCCCACATGACCTCCCAGAAGCAGTGTCTTCTGTGGTTGCCGTGACGTCATTTTTTTCAGGCCCACCTGCTGCTGTCTTGCTTTGCCCTTAACTGTTTGTGTTTCTTTGGGTTCTGTGCTCACTTTGCTGCTTTACACACCACCTTGTAGTATCCTCTCACCGCTTCAGCAACCCCCCTTATTCTGATGATCCCCAAATCTATAACCTAGACCTTCAGCTGCATGCTTTTCCTGACCCGCTCAAGACCTGGGTTTGAAATGCTACCCAAGTGACCCTCATACCTGGAAGTTTCCAATTAACGTCTTATTCATGCCTCTGCTCCTTCTGCCCATCTTCAGCCCACAAAACAGCCATACATACACACACTGACCACTGTCTGCAGAGTTGGCCCATCTAGAATGGGGAATTTATTTTTATCTTCCCGTTGTGTCCCCTCAAACTCTACCCTTCTACCTTCTGTCTCTTAAATCCGCCCCTTTCTTGTCACTCAGATCTCCAGCGTAGGCCTTGCTTCCTCCTCTTGTTCTTCACAGCCTCTTAACCGGCCTTCTCTGCATCCAGATCCTTTGCCTTTTACTTTCCCTTCTTCAGTCATCTTGTCTATGACTGTTCTGCTCCAGTTCATCTACTGGTGTCAGCTCTCTTTTTACCATTGTCTACAGTGGCTGGTCTTTATGGCATGATGCACGAGATGATTCGTTGAGTTGTAGGAAGTACATATTAGCACTTTTATTATCTTGAATGGAATTGAGTTTTACTATTACATGATACATCAGTTGACAGTGACCCAGTGTATTTTTTAAGTCACTGTACATGTCAGAGGTATAGAATCAAGTTATTTTTAGTGGCATGCGTATATAACCAAAAATGTGGGCGCTCATCAGACTGTGAGAGTAAGCCCAGACTCCTTAGCCTGACACTATGGGCTTCCCTAATCTGTCTCCATCCTTGCTTCCCGTGCACTTTGCAGCTTTACTCAAGGACAGCATTTAGCAGCAGAAATTGTTTCTCCCAACAGGTTCGTTTTTTATCTGATCTTGTGAATTGTCATGTGATTGCTGCCCCATCGATGGTTGCTATGTTTGAAAATTTTGTGAGTGTGACCCAGGAAGAAGATGTACCTCAGGTAAGAAAACCACTTCCATTTGGTGGACTGCCTGCCTGGGTTCTGCACCTGGGAAACCCTGGAGTCAGTTCTGCTCAGCAACACGGACTCCCCAGATCAGGAGGAGTGGGGCGGGGCGGGTGAGCATCCCTTGAACAGTGAAAAGCAGAAGGCGGCGTGATTGTCACATAGCATCCCGAAGCATGTCAGCTGGTGTACTGCAGATTCTCATAGCGGAAGTGGGAGGAGAATGATCAGGACCAGAAACCCTCCGACATCTTTCTGGAGACCTCGTAGCTTCCACAGACATCGTGCAAGAACAGTCAAAAATAGAAATGAAAATCCACTAACCAAATACTAACTTTGAACAAATGCTTTAGGTGCGGCAGGATTGGTACGTGTATGCGTTTCTGTCATCTTTGCCCTGGGTCGGGAAGGAGTTGTACGAGAAGAAAGACGCCGAGATGGACCGCGTCTTTGCCAGCACGGAAAGCTACCTGAAGTAAGGCCGTGCTGAATAGTTCTCCTTGTGTCGGTAAAGGGTGCCTGACTGCAGTCATGAATGTGGCACGCTTTAGCAGTGTGTGACCATTTAGTTTAATTGCTCGAAAACAAGTAGCAGAGTTACGGAAGGCTTTTTCTAGGTACCTTCATGTCTACTGTCATGACTAACCACCGAGAGCACAAAGAATTCAAGTCGGTTTGCTCCCTTCACCTTTGCAGAGGAGTTGGCAACGTGCGTTGCATGTGTCGATGTTTGCAAAGGGGTGACACATCCTGAACAGCAGTTCTCGGATATTGATGTGTGTGATCCCCTGTGACCACTGTGTGCTCTGACCCGCCATCTGGGATTACCCACATGGTGACAGAGATTTGGCCATTGGTATGTGGTGCCAGTGGTTAGCGCTCCTGCCTGCTAACTGGAAAGTTCACCTGAAGACACCTTGGAAGAAAGGCCTAACCATGCACTGCCAAAGGGCAGCCACAGCGAAGCCTCGGGGCACGGTTCTGTTTTGGCACACCCGGGGCTCTCCCTAAGTTGGAGTTGATTCTACGGCACCTGGGTGTGTGTGCGAATGTACTCCCCAGCTGGAGAACCATTGCTGCATTTCCTTCATGGATTGAATGCTACACCAAGCCCTTCAGACAGTGCTGCTTAACCTCCCGCCTTAGCCCACAACATGAGCATTACTATTAAGGTGATCGCACCTCCGCCCATTTTCCACTTCTCCCAAGCCATGCAAAACGTGGGTCTCTTACAAAGTGTAATGATAAAAGTTTTAACTTATTAAATGGTATCTTTGGATAGGGTTACTATTTATATTTTCGTTACAAATATAGTTAAAGATGTCTAAAGATAAATTCTATTATATAGAGTATATCGTAAAAGTATTAGTTACAGTAAGCTACTTTGAAGTGATGCATGTTTTTTAATGTATTTTATTTTGAAAAAGTATACTAGTTTAAAAGAGATGTTTACACACGAAAATAGAGGCATAAATAAGCAGCCTTTTCCTTTCTAGTCTCAAGAGTTCATTCCCCTTCTGAGGTGACCATTGAGGATGTTTCTTTGGTATCTTTCAGTGGCTGAAAATAACTATATTAACATCTGCATATATGTCTGGCCCCCTTTTTATATAAATGACAGGCCAGTGGGCACTGTCCAGCACTTGGCTTTTTAACGCTCTCTGATAGCCCCCTGTTCCACTGTACCCTCATTATGCAAACCAAGCCTCCGCTGGTAAGCATTTAGGTTAATTTTCAATCTTTTGTAGTCAAACGATGTACAGTAGTTCTTGTACATGTGTGCACATCTATTTGTGTGTTATTAGAAATGGTATTGCAGGGTCGAAGTGGCTGAACCATATTACGTTTGACAGTGAAATCAGATTGCCTTCCAAAAAGATTATACCTATTACCTACTCTGCCAGCAATGCTTCAGACTACCTGTTTCCTCCCATTGGATGATATAATAGCTATCAGACAAAACTTCTGATGTCTGCCAGTCTGATAGGTAACAACTGTTATTTCATTGCTTTAATTTGCATTTGACTAGTTATGAAAGCAACTGAACCTCTTTTCCTGCTTTTAAAAGCCTAAATGGAAGTTCTTGTTTTTATCTTTAGAAGACGCCAAAAGACTCATATACCCATGTTACAAGTCTGGAATACTGATAAGCCACATCCCCAAGAAGAGGTAAAGTGATTTCAGGCTTTTATGATGCAAACTGCCAGCTCCTAAGCTAGTTCTTCTCTTGGTAGCATGTTCTAATCATTCCGTGTGTACACCTCAGCTCGCTCCCACGCTTCACAGCAGGGGTCCATCTCTCATAGCACTGGGCATGTCAAGGAGGGTTTTGCTCAGCATCCCTTTGTTCTCCCGATCCAGGGTCATGTTTGACACATTTGCTCTTTGACTGTCAAATTGGAGAGGTGTAAATTCATGGCCCGATATCTTTTATAAAAACCAATTACTAGTAGTTCAGAGAAAAACCTAACACCCTCCATTGTCCCGTTTTTAATTTACAAGTTGGCTTACATGTGTATTTTAAAAGATAGTGACCTGGTTTTGTCAAAATGTTACTTCTAGCTTCCAAATGCATATTAATTATTAAAAACCGATCTGTCTTCAGTACTTAGATTGCCTGTGGGCCCAGGTTCAGAAACTGAAGACGGATTGCTGGCAGGAGCGACACATCCTGAGGCCTTACCTAGCGTTTGACAGCATCCTGTGTGAAGCACTGCAGCACAACCTGCCTCCCTTCACCCCCCCTCCTCACACTGAGGACTCCGTGTACCCGATGCCCCGGATCATCTTCAGAATGTTTGATTACACGGACGACCCTGAGGTACGTGGCCAGCTGACAAGTGCCTGTGGTCATCGTGCGTGAATGCACCATACACAATACAGGTCAATTGTGCATTTGAGTTGTTCGCTGTCTAAGAAGATTGAGGAACACACCAGGACAATATTTTCCTTTCAGCTCATGATGTCACCTCTTAATGCACGTTGTTCCAGCGTTTGAAAACATCTTTCAATGAATTTCTGTGTCTGGGCTATGATGGCAGTATACCATCCTAAAAGTTAAAATCAAATTATGTAGTGCTTTTAATATACAAGAATTATTTTGTTTGTTTAAAAAAATAGCTCATATAACCAGTGGTAGTATGGCCTGAAAAAATTGAGACTGGCATTCTATGTGCAACACAGAGCCTTCACTTTTCATAACTTTTATCCTGAGCACCAGCACGTGGTGCTCTAGCAAACCACAAGGTCAGCGGTGGGCAGTCACTTTTAAAGGAGACTTTCTACTCATGCCAAAAGTTAGTCTGCGAGACTCAGAGGCAGTTCTACCTTGTCCGGTAGGGTGGCTGTGAGTTAGAATCAAGTCCACAGCAGTGAGTTTGGTTTGGAGTTTGGGTTAATGAAATAATTGCTTCTCACATATTTGTGGAATCAGGAAAAGAGCCTATCTTTTCTAGTCTGTAGAACGTGCTTTGTTTTTTCCCCCAGGGTCCTGTTATGCCAGGAAGTCATTCAGTAGAAAGATTTGTAATCGAGGAGAACCTGCACTGCATTATTAAATCCCACTGGAAGGAAAGGAAGACTTGGTAAGCGGACTCAGCAGGGGGATCGTGTAAAGACAGCAGAGCTTCTTCCTTTCACTCTGCCCCTTGTCTCTAAAGATGTTTCCTATGCTCTCCTGAGCGATTCACCTTCACATAGTACTTTTCTGGGTGCTCGGCAGTTCAAATCCACCAGCCCCTCCATGGGAGAAAGGCGTCTTACTCTCAGGAACACTGACAGGCTTGGGACCCACGGGGCCAGTGCTGCTCTGTCCTATAGGGGCGTTACGAGTCAGAATTGACTCAGTGGCAGTGAGTAAATGTGATTTTGCCATATGCTTATGAGAGACACAACTTGAATTATTTGTTTCATTGTTCTGGAGGAAAATGAAGATTCATGATTTTCCTCTGTTTTCTAGAACTTATATACCTCAACTTTGAAAACATTTCTTTTCAGTGAGGCTTTCTAAGATCTTGGCAAGTGTGGGTTTTTATTTCATAATAAAAAGAAGTATTGTATTTTGGAAGTGATCCATCCTGTTAAAATTTTATTTAAAGTTGGTAGATCTGATTATATGTCTTTTAGTATTTCTTTAGACATCTGATTACATGACTTTTAGTATTTCTTTTGTTCTCAGGGAATTTGGGGTGCATTGAAGCTTTTCCTTGTAGAGCACAAAATAATTTGTGCCAGAGTTAAAAGTAAAGTAGCTTAAATCTAGAAAGGTTCCGAAGCGGTTCCCTTGTATCACACTGCATTTGAAATGGTTTGCCTTGTTGTGTATGTTTGTGTGCTTAATAAGCTTAAACCACACTTTCTGTAGCGCTGCCCAGCTGGTGAGCTATCCCGGGAAAAACAAGATCCCTTTGAACTACCACATAGTTGAGGTACGTATCCCACGTAGAGTACATTTCACAATCTGTCTGTTCGTTGCAATTTGTTTTTTGCTTTTTTTTTTTTGCTTGCTTGCTACTTGTCAGGCACTGCTGAAAGTTAACAGAGAAGCGAGGAAATTGCTGTCAGTGTGGGTGCTCTGTGAGGCATGTTAGTAAGAGAAAAGAGGTTGAGACACTAGCCAGAATGGGGCGTTGAGTTGTGTTGTTTATGTAGTATACCTTCCTTCATGTAACCTCACCAGGGATAACGCAAGTTACCTCTAGTTCTGTTAACACACCGTCCACAAAATCAATGTCCAAGTGACTTACATACTTTTAAAAATGGTTTACTTCAAGCAGTTCACTAGCATACACCAAAGTGGGTTACTCCCTGTATCAGGTAAGGATGTGTCTTTATTCTTAGAAATCAGATGAGCCAGCAACTGGGAAGAATAGGAATTTTACTAACCCATGTTAACTGGCGTAGCAGCACACTAATGGCACAGTTGAACGTTTTTGGAAGTGCGTGTCCCTGGAATGGGGTTTTCGCCGGACACCAAACTGTCGACTGTTACTCTTTCATGTAAAAGTGTTTGTAAAAGACAAGACATTGGTATGATATGCTACTTTAAGATATATTTTTTATTTGTATGCATATTTGCATGCTTTTTAAAAAATTACTTCTTCAAAAAATGTTATATCTGTCCCATCTTTAAAAAAACTTGAATATGTTTCGGATGTGAATTTGACTCATTGACATACCTTCATTGAAGTGTAAAATGGAAGTCATATGTTTTCACCTGCTAAATGGGAAGGAGGTCCTAAAAGTTGATGGGCAAATGGAATTAAAAGACAATGGAGCTTTTCAACTAAGTCCTTGGAGCCGGGTGGTGGGTAGAAGTCGGAGGGGAGGAAGGGATGTAGACGAGGCTTTAGAATTGGAGGGGGTGGGGCACGTGTTACATAGGGAGGGGGACGAAAAGAGTCTTCTCAACAAGAGGACTGGCCGAGAACGGACTACCAGAATGATTCCTGATCGACTACTCTAAAGTTCCTGTGGGAGCCCTGGTGGTGCGGTGGTGACTTGCTGGGCTGCGATCCACATGGTCGGCAGTTGGAAACCACCAGCCGCTCCTGGGAGAAAGGCTGGGCTTGCTACTCCCTCCCACAGTTACCGTCTCAGAAACCCATGGGGGTTGGAGGCGGGCGGACTCCATGAGTCCGCATTGACTCGCTGGCAGAATTTGGTTTTGGGTGTAGCACTTGGACTGTATTGACGGTCGTCTTTTTCCTGTCCTCAGAGTGGGAACGGGGGTTCTTCCGACTCCTAGAAATGAACTCCTGGCTCTGTTGAGCCTCTGTAAACTGTACCTCTCTGGATTTAACCATTCTCTGCAGGTGTGGGTCAAGAGCATCGGGCAGAAAGAACATCGTTTCAAAATTCAAAGTAGTTCTCTGGCATGAATGCTAGGCGATAGAGTGGAGGCGGGTCCAGAGACAGCTGTTGAATGCGTCCTGACTCATGATTCTCTTCCAGGTGATCTTTGCCGAGCTGTTTCAACTTCCCGCAGCCCCTCACATCGATGTGATGTACACAACCCTGCTCATTGAACTGTGCAAGCTTCAGCCCGGCTCCCTGCCCCAAGTTGTATCCTTTCCTTTGATTTAAACTTGCTACTCTCTTTGGCTGTTGGCTTTAAAAGATGGGCAAATTTACTTCTAGATTAAAACTTTTATATTCAAAACCACTTTTGAAGGGCATATATATATAAATATACACACATATGTACATGTGTGTCCTTAAATATTTCGCAATCCTAGCCAAAACTTTAAAATCTATGACGACAGCTTAGTGTTTTCAGTTTTTAAAAGAAGGAAAAGTTACTTTCTCCTAAACTAACATCATCTTTCTCAACTCTCTAGGAGGTTAGAACTTCATTAGAGTAGAGGACAAGGTAAAAATAGCCCTTATGAAGTTGATATTTTACTGCTAAATTTAAAAATAAGTGCATGTCTACCTATGGAATGATACATATATGTATTAACAAACAATAAGAAAATAATTTTTAATGGCTGTCTGTCCCGGGAACATGGAGAAATAGATTTCACAGGCATGCTTCAAAGCTGTTTAAAATTTTTTTATATGAAGATGCACAACATTACTCATTGTCAAGACTTTCAGAAAATCTATGCTTACTTTATAGCATAGATTCCAAACTAACTTTTCAGAAAAAACATTACTCAGTGCCCATGGCAATGAGAAACTTGTACTGTCTGTCACCCATAATCCAGGGTCAAGTGCAAGGTGTCTGCTTCTGCACACGCCAGTGGGTAGCGTCACTGTGAAGGTGGAGAATAGTTTTCCTTATCTTCAAATGCACAGCTCGCACAAGCCACGGAGATGTTATACATGCGTCTGGACACCATGAATACCACGTGTGTAGACAGGTACCACCGTCATTGCGTTATCTCCGTGCCGCATATTGCCACCTTCTACTCTGTACCTCAGAAAACAGTTTGCTCAGTAAGACACTTCCCTTCTCCAGAATTTCCAAGCTGATTTTCTTTCTCTCTTGACTCTCCAAAATAGCCTAGTTAATGTTTAATATGAAGTGAGGCCCAGGCTGAGATTTTTATTAATTTAATCGATAGTTTCGGTGTTTGGTGCTTTGGTGTGGTTTTCTGTTTTCTCTGCAAATGGGCAAGCTTTCCAACAGCACACTGCCTCTTCTTTCCCCAGCAGAGCCCACTGCTGGGTGTGAACAGCACACCTTCCGACACTCAGTCGACTGTGCTACCAGGCTTCTTACCAAGACGGGAAAGGAGGGAGTGCTAAGGGCAAATGTGCCGCAGGGTTCTCTCTGTGTTTATAAACAGACCCCATCGGATTTTTATAGCTATGGTCATTGGATGTTCACTTGACTTCATTTTTAATGAGAGGTCTGTAAATAATATCACTTTTTATTCCTCCCTTTCTGTTTCCCTTCTGTCAGTTTCTCAATTTAGATCAGGGCATGTATTGAACATTCCTTCAATTCCCGTGACCTTTCGAGTTCATTTTCAAATTCCATATCTGGGGATTCTCATGTCAGTGACTGACTCTCATGTCATTTCAGTGACCGAGATGGAAAATACATGAGTGATTCCGTAAATACTTAATGAGTGCTTACCACAAAGTTATTCAGTATTCCGAAGGGTTCTTTGTTAGTTCAGTCAGGTGTATTTCAGGGGGAAGTGACTCTGATGGTATTTGGGGTGTGTATGTTGTGTGGAGTCTGCAATATGAGAGAGCATTATTACGGCTCTGCCGTGTGTGTAAGGTGCTTTATCTTCAGCTTTCTCTATTGCGACCCTATTTCATTATTTGTTAGTGTGGGGGGAAGCTATACGTTTCTCGTAGGGGTAGAAGAAATTTATATAAAAATATGTTAGATACATGACAATGGAATAGTTTATCATTTATCAAGGGGGAGGGGTAAAAAGAGGAGCTGATATCAAGGGCTCAATAGGAAGTAAATGTTTGGACCAGGCGTCCTCAGACTGCGGCCCGTGGGCCACCTGGGGTCCGCCCAGGACATTTATCCTGCCCGCTGGGTGTTTTTGACCCATTTGTTTTTTTACTTCAAAATAAGATATATGCAGTGTGCATAGGGATTTGTTCATAGGTTTTTTTAAAACTAGTGGATGTGTGGACTGCTATAAGAGCTGTAAGCACCCCAATAAAATGATCTTTTCATAAAATTCAAAAAATTTTTAAATAACTTTTAACATAAGTAAATATATATGAGGTGCCTGACACAAAGCAAGCGTTCAGATGGGTTCTGTGACTGACTTAGGAAGGAGCTTGCTATCAGGAGTGAGAACAAGGGCTTATTTTTTAAGAAAAGATGCCAGGATTTCCAAAGAAAGACTCGGTGGCACCCCAAGGAAGCATACAACTGCCCCCCCCACCACACCACACCCCACTGTTGACCCTAGTTCTACCTTACAAGCCCGGCTAGACCAGGGCATGCACACTGGTACAGATCAGAGCTGGCAATACAGGGACTCCAGGACAGATAAACCCCTCAGGACTCCAGTAATGACAATAGTGATACCAGGAGGGGAAGTAGAAGGGGGACAGGAGAAAGGGGAATTGATCAAAATGATCCACATATACCCCCTCCCAGGGGGACAGACAACCGAAAAGTGGGTAAAGGGAGACATCAGGCAGTGTAAGACATGAAAAAATAATAATTCATAAAGTATCAAGGGTTCATGTGGGAGGGAAGGGGGGGGCGATGAGCCCATACCAAGGGCTCAAGTAGTAGAAAGCAAATGTTTTGAAAACAATGATGGCAACAAATGTGCTTGATACAATGGTTGTATGAATTGTGATGAGCTGTACGAGCCCCTAGTAAAATGATTAGAAAAAACTTAAGTGACAAGGGAAGGTACTTTAGGGTAAATCAAAATGTTTTGCTACTAGGCTTCAACTTCATACATGCAAGGGTTTATTTTTAGTAAATCAAAGCATGATTAAGTATGTCTTTGCTCAGTGGATGGTTGCCAAAAGTCCTCAGTAATACACAGGCTACATTGGCCTTCAAAAAAGGAAGGATAAAGTGCCTTCCAAAAGCCATGAAAATGAAGATAAACAAGCGGCCATCTAGCTCAGAAGCAACAAAGCCCACATGGAAGAAGCACACCAGCCTGTGCGATCACAAGGTGTCAAGGGATCAGGTATCAGGCATCATCAGAACAAAAAATCTTATAGTGAATGAGGGGGTGTGCAGAGTAGGGACCCAAAGCCCATCTTTAGGCCATTGGACATCCCCTTATGGAAGGGTCGCGGGGAGGAGATGAGACAGGGTGCAGTGTAGCATTGATGAAACATACAACTTTCCTCTAGAATGCTTCCTCCCCACCTCCAATATCATGACCCCAATTCTACCTTACAAATCTGGCTAGACCGGAGGATGTACACTGGTACAGATAGGAACTGGAAACACAGGGATTATCCAGAGTAGATGATCCCTTTAGGACCAGTGGTGTGAGTGGCGATACCAGAGTGGGGTGGAAAGGGGGACAACAGAAAAATGGGCAAAGGGAGAAGTCAGACTGCAAGATACGACCAAAAAATAATTTATAAATTATCAAGGGTTCATGAGGGAGGGGGGACGGGGGTGGGGTGGGAATGAGGAGCTGATGCCAGGAGCTTAAGTGGAGAGCAAATGATGAGGGCAATGAATGTACAAATGTGCTTTACACAATTGATGCTTGTGTATGTATGGTTTGTGATAAGAGTTGTATGAGCCCCTAATAAAATGATTTTTTAAAAAACATGAAAAATAATTATTTTGAGGTAGGTAGGGCTAATAGAAAAAATTATAGCTGAAATAGCTGCCTATATAAAACAGCAGTTTTTTTTGGATAGATTGAGTGCTTCAAGGAAGTCCAGGAAAACCTCAAAGATTGAGTTCAAGGCAGATTTCAGCTCACCAGGTTATGGTAATGGTTTTGGGGGACTCCAAAGGTGGTGTGTTGATAGAGTTTCTCACAGAACACAGGGTGGTCATGGGAGCTGATGATAAGAAGGGTGAAAGCTGCATTGGTGGGAAAAGGTCGGGCAAGTTGCACTGAAGGATTTCCCCCCATGTAGTCTGCTCCTCCTCTGGGGAAGCAAAAGCTGTCCTAGCAGACTGGTTGGGAACCTTGTCCCATCCACCCTACAGTCCTGGTCTTCCCTTAGGAATGCCAAGACTGCCTTTTGACACACTGGTATAAGGTGGGCGGCACGGAACTTGGGGGAAGGGAGGGTTAGTGAGGTTGGAAACCCTTGGCCAGCTGGAGGATACATTGAGAACAGCAGCTTCATATTTTTGTGAGTTTTGTTTTATGAAAGTTTATTTTTGTATCAATGCTTTTTTATACCTACCCTCACATATGTGTAGGGGTATGTGGTTTTCATATAAAATAAGGTTTTTTAAAAATCTGTTCAAAGGATTATTTAAGTTCCATTGTAAATTACAGCTATTTGTCCTCTTCTGCCTTGTCTATTTCTCTCCATACAGGTTTATTA
Organism: Tenrec ecaudatus; assembly: GCF_050624435.1. Taxonomy (NCBI): domain Eukaryota; kingdom Metazoa; phylum Chordata; class Mammalia; order Afrosoricida; family Tenrecidae; genus Tenrec; species Tenrec ecaudatus. The sequence goes on from NC_134539.1 coordinate 35,805,057, forward strand.
ATTGGTTTTCTCATCATCTAAGTAACTTCCAATTTCGGTGGAGCTGGGAAGATTGGTGAGTGGGGTTGTATTTTGTTTTATTCTTCCTTTCGGTGGCATCTCCCATAATAAGAAACTTACTGGTTAAAACTGTCTCATAGAAGCAGTTGCCTCACTGGGCTGCTTAGTTTCTTTGGTATTTATTACAGGTAAATGAAATTATTTGGGTAGAAGGAAACCGTGTGTCGTTGAATCCACATTGTGTGAATGCAGATTATGTGTAAGAACTGATAAAACTGCCTTTCCTCATTAGGTCCGATTGTCTCGCTCAAGATCCTGAAAGCCCCAAGCCCAAGTTTGTGAGAGAAGTGCTGGAGAAATGCATGAGGTGAGCTCTTTGCCTTTCTCCCGTTGAGGTGCTTTCCTGGCTGTAGGGTTGCTTCTCTGATGGGCTTCTCTGAGATAGCTCCAGAATGTTATTTTTTCATAAGTCCAGGCATTTGCTTCAGTGCATTTTACTGTCGAATGCAGATTTAGGCTGGAAAGGTAGGCAACCACAGCCACCTGGATTGAATGAATCAAGACAAAGTGTTTTTCAGAAGTCTGATTTCATACTTATGTAAACGTTGCCACATGGTATTAAAGAGCTCCACATTTTGTTCACCAAGTTAAGGCTTGGCACATTTGCCCTTAGCACTCCCTCCTTTCCCGTCTTGTTAAGAAGCCTGGTAGCACAGGCGGCTGAGTGTCAGAAGGGCTCTGCTGGGGAAAGAAGAGGCAGTGTGCTGCTGGAAAGCTGTGCTCCCTTGGAGTACTTCCACGTGCCCCATGGGGTCCCTGTGCATCTGACTCTGCTTGATGGCAGTGGGTATCTGAGCTTTGATGAACAAGCTGCAGACACACTCTCCCATCTCCTCGAACCTTTCATTGTACATTCCTCCCAAACAACACTAGTCTACATAACCCCCCCCAAACCAGGGAATCTGGCACAATATGACCTTACAGTCCACAGATAATGGAGATCTTTGCTAGCATTGTCTCTCTTTCCTTTCTGGTTAAAATGCTATCTGGGAATAGATGCATTATCATCATCCCTACTGTTTACTAGGTACAACAATGTAACCAGTCTCCTAGCCATTCAGATGAGTCTCATTCATTGCCCCAAGTTATGGCCCACCTGGATTGACAGCCCACAGGGCTGCGTTGCTCCCCAGACTCCCATCATCAACGCCCAGTAAAAATCCTTGGCCACAGGCGGTAGGCCCACTGAGCCACATCTCCATGCACGCACCAGTAAGCTTCGCGCTAAACCTCTCTTGGAGTGCTGGTTCCCACAGCGGTTTGTTAGATGGACTTTTTGTGTCCCTTCTCCCCGCTTGGCTGTCAACTGGGTTTGGGTTTGGTCAGTTTTGCTTTTCCAGATAAAGGTGAGTGTTCCTGAAGAGTGGCCCTGATCAGAAACACGCTCTGAGTTTGCTCGTCATATTGCAGGTTGTCTTACCATCAGCGTATATTAGATGTTGTCCCTCCGACTTTCTCAGCTCTCTGTCCGGCAAACCCAACCTGCATTTACAAGTACGGAGATGAAAGTAGCAGTAAGTAATAAAATAAACCCCTTCATCTTTCAAAAGTACACGTGCAGTTCTACTCGGAAGTCATTCACTGAACCTGGAGAGAGTGGGCCGTCTCCACCACCCCACCCCACCCCTGGGGGCTACGTTTTCTTTGAAAAGGCAGTCTCTCACTGGTGTCTTTTCATTAATTTGCCTTGTGGTCATTTGGGAGATTTTATTGTACCTTAATTGTGTGTGGCTTGTGATGTTTAGAGTATTGTTTGCAGTGCTATGTTTATGACCTTGATGTTAACCATGCTACTAAGGATAGGAAGCTGAACTTCTGCTGTGAAAGCTGGCACTTGTTTGGGTGATGGAGAGCCCTTGAGCTAAGTCTCCCCTGGCATCAGATCTGATGCGGGAGCTGGGGGTAGGGGTGCACAGGTGCATAGACTTTGGACAGAACCGGTCTTCCTCCAGAAAAGTTCTTGGTGCTTCCTTACCTTCTGGAGACTGTGCCCTAGGTCAAAGGGACCGTCTGCTTGGTAAGCCGCTTTCCACTTTGCACAGCGCTCACGCTCCCTGAGGAAGATAGGCTGCTCATAGGGCTACGTGTGGAGTGTTGGCATTTGGAGCAGCTCCTCCCCTCTTGTGTGGCAGCTCCTTACACCTTAAAACTCTGGTCCTCTGCGTTCTTAGACGACACCTGCCTCCTTCACATCAGCTGTCGGTCTCAGTGCTAATCACATGTGCTCTGTCGATGTGTTAAAACCACTCTGAGAAGTAGGTGTGCTTGTGCCATGCTTACGGAGGGACTGCTCCTGCAGTCAAGTGCAGGTTCCGTTTCATGCTCACCAACTAAGGAGCCCAGCCTTGTAGCGACTGCTTTCTGACAAGAGCCAAGCTTGGTGGGGCTCGTTGAAGTGCCGGCCGTGACTTCTGCCTTGTAGTGGTTCAGAGAATCTTTAAGCTTGGATTTTCAGAGCCTTTCCTTTTTTCCCATAGGAACAACAGCCCCTTGTGACTCTTGTCTCTGTTGTGTTACTTTCTGATTTGTCCTAAACGATCTCGAGTCTTGCAGGCCCACTTGCTTTGTCATCTGTTTCCATGCACCCTTTTTCTTGGCTTTGCTCTTGATCTGGTGCTCCAAGCTGGACTAGCCTCTTGCATAACTACTTGCTGCATTCTCTTCAGGACCTGGCCCAAGTGTCATTCTTGGAAATGTGTTTCAGCAAGTGAGCCTTGATTTTGCTTTCTGGCTGCATGAATAGTTTGGCTCCCAGGCTAAAAGACAGACTCCTCAAGAGGGGTGGGAGATCCTAACATGCCTTGGCTGTTGCGTAATTTGTGAGAATATTTTAAAATCTGATCTCTCTCCCTGTTTAGATTCTCTTCCTGGTCATTCTGCTGCCCTGTGTTTATCAGTTGCTTTTAAAAGTAAGGCAACCAATGCAGAAATCTTCACCATTCTGAAAAATATCCCAAATCCCAACCAGGAGGATGATGATGGTAAGAGAAGGAGACGGGTGGGGTGGAAGTGCTGCATGTAGGCCAAGTGAAAACAGAAACACGACTGGCCGCCTGTGTTCTGTGAAATCCCATCGGAAGCTCAGAAAGCAGTCTATTGGTTTGACACGTTCAGATGAATCCAGGTTCCTAGACTAGCAAAAAGAGACGCAAACATCCCATGAAGTAGCGTACCCTAAGAATGTAAAATTATCTAAACATGTAGGAAAATATCCCCTTATCCTGCTGCACTTTTCAAACATTCCCTGCTTTTGCTGTCGAGAGGCTCCTCAGTGGGAAGCGTCGCTCCTGGAAATGTGCACATTAAGTGATCATGTTAATCATTAACATGCACTGAAGATCGGCTTTGTAATTTCAACTCAGTCCTTGCCCTCCTCTCCCCTCCCTGCCAGCATAGCGGAGCAGTCAGATTGATGAGATAATTAAAAGTTTATCTAAACCAGTGCGTAAGGGAAAGGTAATGAGTGGGCTATGTGCCTTATCACATGCTAAAGCATATTGTGAAAACTTTAGTAACTAGCAATGTGGAAAGGATGGGAAGTCTACTGGGACAGCTGGGGAACCGTTGGAGGGAGGGAGGGAGGGTGTGTGTGTATGTCACGTGCATAGAAAATGACTCATGAAAATTGACCTCTATGAAACTTGAATTACTAGAGAAAATGTAAAATAAAAGTCTGTGGAATAGACTTCTGTGTTGTAGATTTACTGAGTTACTTTTATATTCTTTATTATCGTGCCACCATATAGACAACATGTGAACAAGGAAATCTGTGGTAATTTGTGTAAGAAATGGATCATAATGAATTAGGAAAATAATCCCAAAGGACAAAAAACTAAGATGCTTACTTTGTAACTTAAAATAATAAAAGACCATCACTGGTTTGTAGGATCTAGCATTTAGATTTTGTAAAACCCAAAACAAACCTCTTAGACTTTGATGAGCTGAAACCAGTGCTAATCTTTTGTTCCCTCTGCGTACTGATGGAGGTTAAACAAGTAAGTGTTGGAGTATCTGTCCATCCCAGTTGCAACCCCACGAACTTGCTCTGCTTTCACTTTCTAGACGAAGGGTTCGGTTTTAACCCACTGAAGATAGAAGTCTTTGTCCAGACTCTGCTACACCTGGCAGCCAAATCCTTCAGCCACTCCTTCAGTGCTCTCGCAAAGTAAGTACAGCAGAAGCACAGCCTTCTTGTGGTTTCAGGACTCTGCTTGCTGAATATCAGTGGCAGTAACTTAGACTGACATCATGGGCAGGATATTCATTGTAGTATTGTCATATGATACATTGGGTTTGGGTTTGTAGTAACAATATCTGTATCCCACAGCTCTCTTTAAGTGTATGTGTTTTGTTTGCCTCTTCTGACAAGGGAGAAGGGGAATCAAACTCACCATCAGCCCAGGATCAGTTCCGTTGAGGGGAAGTCAGACATCCCTCCACCTTCCAACTTTCCCTCCCATGGCACTCACTACTGCTCTGATGGGTTTGAGAATTCATTGCTGTGGCCACATAGCCCGTACTCATGATTGTGGGGTTGATTAAGGAAGTTAAGAGGTTACAGTTCAGGATCAGAAATGCTCAGGATATAATTCTCATGGTCAAAAGTACCTCTCCTCACAGGTACCCCTCGCTCTGGCTCTCGGCATTTAAGTGAGCCTCCTCCCCAAAGGCACTCAGCCTTCCTCGCTCCGTGGGCAGTTAACCTGCTGTGCTGCCTGCGCTTGGCTGTTTGCACTGCTGCAGCCACTCCTATGCCACAGGTGTCTCCTGGACCGAGTAGGTTCACACAGGAAACTCAGGGTTTAACTGATGTACTCCACTTGTGGCTTTTCTTCCTTGATTGTGAGGTCCCTCGTTTCTGCTTCTGGGGCGGCTTATTTTTATACCCAGCCATATGCCAAAATTGACCAACCTCAAGTTAAGAGTTCCAGGATTTTGCAATCACAGTTGACCCTATTAACAGTCACTCACATTTGAATCAATCTTAACATCTTCCCCCACCTTCTCTTACCCAGACCCATCAAGAGGAAATGTACCAAATCTGCCTGGTCAATGGTGGGAGTAGCCAAAACTATGTCTAGACAAGCCATAGCAAGTCATGTCTGCACCATGTGCATGTATATATAAAATGCATTTTTCTCACATAAACCATTACAGATGCTAATGAGAAACCCAGTCCATAGGATAGCCATAGATACAGACAGTAGCTCTTACCCATCATCTTTCTCAAGGGAAGTAAGAAATCAAGAGTTGACCACATTTGCAGGAGGCCACCCAGAAATTGGTATCTAAGGACTGTGCTTTCTTGCATGTTAGACTTCAGAAGTTGAAGGCATCTGTTCTCCGAGCCAAGCCGAGACTGTGGACTCCTCTCCCTTTCTCAGCTCCTGCTCCTCCCCACTATGGTCAGATGGTGTGCGGTCGGAAGGTGCCAGCTGTGCTTAGGGAGGATTCCTGAGTCTGCTTCATTGTATATTTACTCAGTAAACTTTTCCTCCTGAGCTGACAATGCCCATTGCCTGTCAGTTCAGTCCCCACTCAGCATAGCCATTGAAAGCAGAGTAGAAGTACCCCAATAGGTCTTTCAGGCTATCATCTTCAGGGAACCAGACTGCCACGTCTTCTTCCTTCCGAGCAGCTGGTGGGCTTGAACCACGGACCTTTCAGTCCGTAGTCAAGCATTTAAGCACTGTGCCACTGCACTTCCTTGAGCTAACAGTAATATGTTGTAAATCTTTGTGAAGATGCCCTGGTGGCCCCGTGGGTCAAGCATTGACCTGCCTAACCATAAGGTTACTAGTTTGAATCCACAAGCCCTACCTCGGGAGAAAGGAGGCAATGTGCTTCCTTAAATATTTCCAGCCTCAAACACTTTGTCCTCTCATTCCTGTGAGTCAGAATTGACTAGACAGCGGTGCATTTGGTGTTTTGATTTTTAAAAAAAATAAATCGTCTTATTGAAGGCTTTGACAGCTCTTATAATCCACACATCAGTTATATCAAGCACTTTTGTACATATGTTGCCATCATCATTTTCAAAACATTTTCTTTCTACTTGAGCTCCTTGGTATCAGCTCCTCTTTTTTCCCTCCCTCCCTCTCCCCCCCACCATCGTGAACCCTTAATACTTTATAAATTATTATTTTCATATCTCACACTGTCCACTGTCTCCCTTCACCTATGTTTCTGTTGTTCATCTCCCCACCTTCCCTATACCCTCATGATATTGCTTCTCCCATTATTGTACCTGAGGGGTTTATCTGTCCTGGATTCCATGTGTCAAGAGCTCTTACCTGTACCAGTGTACATGCTCCAGTCTAGCTGGATTTATAAGGTAGACTGGGGTCATGATAATGTGGGAGAGGAAGCATTAGAGAACTAGAGAAATGTTGTGTGTTTTGTCCGTGCTATACTGCACCCTGACTGACTTGTCTCTTCCCTGTCACCCTTCGGTAAGGTGTTTTGATTTTTAAGGATTGGTGATAGGTACCATAAAAACTGAATTCCTACTCATGTCTTTATATCCTTAATGGTTACTATTTTGGTTTGCATTTCTATTGTTAAAGATTTTCAAAGCATTAAATTGTTAATTGAATTAGTATATATGTGATACTTTTTTCTCTATTATCAAAAGGTTTCATGAAGTCTTCAAAACCTTAGCTGAAAGTGATGAGGGCAAATTACATGTCCTAAGAGTTATATTTGAAGTGTGGCGGAACCATCCACAGGTAAAAACCATTATGCGATAGTAAAATAAGCCAAGTAGTTGCCTTCATTTCATCTTGTCAAATATGAGATTTATTCTGAATCTAAAAGCTGACAATCTGGAATGTCTTTAGTGCTGTGGAGGGTGATGTTGGACTCGGGCGCTAATGAACAAGTGCTGTAGCCTGATCTTGGGCTGCTTACCATCTCACTTCACTACAGTTTAAATGTTAGTTAAATACTTATACCAGTTGGATAGGAAGCTCTTACCCAGTCTTAACAAGTTTATATAGACAAGCTTTAGATTTCTCAAACATGGATGTATTATTTTCATATTATAAAGAGACATTGAAATCATATAAGAACATACGTATTTAGGATTTTATGGTAAAACATTCTTAAGTTTTTAGCTTCTGGGATTTAATGAAAATTATTGAGATATTTTCTGAACCATGAAACAAGTGATATGCTAGAGTTTTGTTTTGTCCTTGTTCAGTCTGGACTAGTACTGTCGTATCTCTTCTGTTGCCAACGTCAAACATAGCGAAGAAAGAAATCTTAGGCTATAAGAGTCAACTTTGACTCCATCGCCACAGAAAGTGAATTTTATAAAACCCTCCTGTTAGCTGTGGTAGCAGTACATTGGTTGTGACCTGCAGGTACGTTGACTTGCCTTGAACAGTGCTCTGTGTTGTAGATGATCGCCGTGTTAGTGGATAAGATGATTCGCACACAGATTGTGGACTGCGCTGCAGTAGCAAATTGGATCTTCTCCTCTGAACTATCTCGTGACTTTACCAGGTAACATGGATTCTAGGGAAGTTTTGTGTATACTCTCTTATACAAGGCCACCAAATTCTGAAGCGCAGAGTCCAGTCTGGTGGAGATGGACTTGTCCAAAGATCCGTAGACAGCAGAAATAGATACAGCCAGTCGGGTCGCTTTGTCTTCAGGGAGACACCATTTGGATCTGGCCCATGTATTCAGGTAGAAATGCTGATGAAGAGTTCAGACTATTGAGAGAATACAATCCAACCTGCCTGGCCAAGACTGTGTCAGAGCCTCAGTCAGACCAGGTGGCAAGTCACAGGAGGGCAGTGACCTGGCATGTACATGAGTAACCAGGAGGGAAATGAAGTTGTCACTAATTAAATCTAAACCATGAAAGGATCGAGAAAAGCCTGATGGCTTTTTCCCTTCACATTTATAAAAACTTGAGAGAGAATGCAGACTATATATAAATTTGGATCTGCAGGAAAGACTATTGAGGTGGGTCTTAACTGGTGAGGTTGAATCCATAAACTTCACAATCTGTCAGAACTGGGACAACAGAGGTAGCCAGACAGGAAGCAAAAATGGGAAGAACTTGCAATGATTTTTGTAAAAAGGACATGACAAGTCGTGGCTTCCCCCACTGTGCCTGCTAATCCGAAAGATCTCCTTAGGGTAAAACAGTCTATGCAGCCAGCCAAGTTGGCATGGACAAATGAAAGCCACACAAAAGTATTCTCAGATCTTTTCAGACTCTCAGAAAGCTGATCACCCAGGTGTATAGAAGCCGCTGTTCTGAATGGTTTAGTATTTCACCCCATTCCGTCCTCCACAGAGTAGCCTTATAGGAAGATGTCTGGGAGCTTGATTAGCATTAGAGTCACACAGCAAGAACTAGGATTAAAATCCAGACAGGCTTGAATGGATGCATTGCTCAAGGACTCGCCAGTTTGCCACCCCTAGCCCAGCGATTTCCATCTCTTCGGAGCCTTCCGGAGTCCAGTGGTCTACTCTGGGCTTCTGTGTGCTGGCATTCTACACTGAGGTTTGGGTTTTGTCAAACACGATCTTGTTTTCCATTTAAAATTACATCCATCCCTGTCAAAATCTGTAGAAAGAAGTGTTCCACTCTCTCCTGGGGTTAGGAGACCTAGTTTATCGACATAAAAGTATCTAAGAAGCCACTTTAGAAAATTAGTTTTTAATTGTGCAACAAACATTTTAAAGCTTGTACATGTGACCCTGGATACTCGAGCAGTTCTGTACGGAAGGTGCCATATTATGTATTTAATTCTTGATGCCCAACAGTTGAAAGCCGTCAACAATTGCCTTTCTTAAATGTTCCAGAGAATTAACTGAGTGTACTCCAGTTAAAGTCCGTGAAGCCCGTGAAGTGCGCCTCCGGCCAGTGGTTAACATTTAGACATGTAGGGTTTGAATTTAGAAGAGAAAAAAACGCAGTTTTGTTCCTACTGTAAGTGGTGGTTTTTAATGTTAAGTGTTTTTTACGGTTTGCCATTTCAATACATCGCCCATGTTTATCTAGTAGAGATTGGAAATAAGGAACATAGAAAGGACACAGCACAGAGTTCATGAGTCTCAAGGGTAGAAAGAGATGGTTGCACAATCGAGGCATATCATAAGTAGCGCTGGAAAACTTACTTTTACCCATAGGGGGGTGTGAGGCTATTTTAGAACTGAGGAATAAAGTGACTATAAACTTTATCATATATAAGTATAAATAACATACAATAACCAAATGTAATATTGCTTTTAAGATTATTTGTTTGGGAAATCCTGCACTCCACAATTCGTAAGATGAGCAAACACGTTATGAAGATTCAGAAAGAGCTAGAAGAAGCTAAGGAAAAACTGGCACGGCAGCATAAGCGGGTACGTCTTTGTCGATGTCACCGTTACGGGGGAGGCAGTGTAAGGGCTTCGTGCTTTTAGTGCTGTGAGGCGCAGTGGGTTAGTCTTTCCAGATTTCAAAGTGCTTCTCGTTGATGGGAGGCTCAGCACTTCAGCCTTCTGTTTGCGGAAGCAGTGAGCTGGTTGTGTGGGGGTTGGGGATAGATGGTGCTTCAAAAAGTGTGTGGAAAAATTGACTTAAGAAACAATGGAGTTTTTCCTTGAAGTTTTTAAAAAACCCTCCTATAGAATTATTCAACATAATAGTACTGGTGTTCTTGGGGCCAGTAGTTTCTAGTCTGGTTTACATAGTGTTTGTCAATCACGGTAGTAGGTGAGGGGGGACAGAGGGTTAGTCGTTTCTGTGGCCCTTTGCCCTTTCCTGTGGGTGAAGAGTGACTTATGTTTCCGTACCACCACTACCCACCCGCCCACCCCATCTTTTTTTTAACCTCAGCTCATGCTGCAAACTTCTCATGGTAGATTCGGAAGGAATCTAGGCGTAGGCCTAGAGTTTGGCGTAGGCATATGGACCTCCTCATTGCCAGCAGGGGATGTTGACAAGTCTGCTCTGAGACCTTCCAGGCCAGTCACGCCACTTCTAAGTTATTATAAGGATGGAGCAGCACGTGGCTCATGCTCTTAACGAGCAGCTTCCTGCCGTTATTGCTCATGTGGTCAAATAGTGGTATTAGAATGGTTTAGTTTGTTGACTGAAGATTAGCAGAGTGAAGACTAGACAGTTTTTCCAGAGGAGAAAGGATGTTGGGACCAGGCTGCGCATATGGAACGGATGGCTGATTGCCTCCATGAGCAGCCGCCTCCTTTGCTGTGAGACCAGAAGAACTGGATGGTGTCCGGCTACATGACCTGACATTTTGTTCAGAAGGAGGGAAATGCAGAACAGAATGTCAGGTGTAAGTGGGCTAAGTATACCCTTAAGTCTTAAAGCTATACGTTAGCTTAACTGGTTCAGATTATCTGCCTTGGGCGTTGTCTGCTTAGGGTCTGTCTGCTTGGGATCAAGTTGACAACAGCAACTCAAAGCTAGCAAAGGACCACAGAGACAGTCAGTCTGTGTTACTGGGGGAGGCACAGCTCAGAACAGGAGCGGGAGCGTGACGCACAACTCATGGCTCATATAGAAACCTGAACTGGGGTTTGTTTTGCTGTGTGTTCCCAGCAATAAAATTCCTTTTTAAAGGCATAGACAGTTTTTCATGGGGCTCACAACTTCACCGTGAATCGAACAAATGTGGTGTGTTTGTCCTCCCGAAAGGAGGGCCTTGCAAAAGGGGCGGCTTACTCCTGCCTTGTAGCACGTTCTCACCACTCTCGTCCACAGCAGAGAAGCCAAAGCCAAACTCAGCCACCGTGTCGCCTTGGACTCCCAGGGGCCTCTAGCTTTCCCTGGCACTGCTGTGTGTGGCCCTCGAGTCACTTCTGACTGCAGGTGTCCAAGGAGAACTGTTGCCGAGTTTTCAGGGCTGCGACCTTCTGGAAGCAGATCTCCAGGTCTGTTTTCTGAGGCTCCTCCGGGTGGCTTCCCACCCATCTTTTCGGCTGGTCGTTGAATGCTCAGCTGTGTGTCTCCCCAGGACCCAACAAACACTCTCACCTCCTCGCTGCCATGGAGGCGAGTCAGCCTCATAGAGACCCTCTAGGATGGGGTAGAGCCACCCTGCTGGTTCCCAGGAGACAGCCTCGGCTTTCTCCCGCAACAAGCGCTCAAGTGCTTGGGAAATAGAACTCTGAGCGGGAAGGCTGAGGTCTACAAGCCACTGGACTTGGAGGGGAGGGTGGGGGAGAGCTACGTTCACATGACATCGCTTCCTTACTTGATTGGAGTTGTCCTTGTCTGTTCCGTAGCGGAGTGACAGTGAGACCAGAAGCAGTGACAGGAAAGGTGGTGCAATTGAGGAGCAAATCGAAAGACTGCAGGAAAAAGTGGAGTCCGCGCAGAGCGAACAGAAGAACCTCTTTCTTGTCATATTTCAGGTATCTTGCTCTGGGACATGAATACGTAAAGGAAACAGTATCTCATTTTTTTAAAGGTTTTAAAAACTATAGGTAATGCCTGGTCATGTATACAGAGTTGTAAAGTACACAGGAAACGAAAATCACCTAAAAGTTCACACCACCAGCAGTACTGTGTGTGCTCCGGAATCCTGTGCTGTTTACCTGGCATTCTCACATAAACATTTCTCCTTACTGTTAGACGTGCCCCTCGATGCTTCTCAGATCCATTTATCTCATGTTTTGTGTGTGTGTGTGGGGGGGGGAGCAGTAGTTTTTCTGATGAACATCTGTGAGCAGATTACTAGTTGCATGTTTTATTACTTGTAATAATGCCAAGAAGTAAAATTACCAGGCGGAGTAATTTAAACAGTAAGCACCTTTCGTGCCAGAAAGGATGTACCAGCTGCCATCTTCATCACCCTTCGTTTCTAGAAGAGCAGTGTGTGTGACGTAGGAAGGCTCAGATACAAGTCACAGGGACAGGGTGGAGCAGGCAATGCCCGGACCCTCTCCCTGTGATGCTGCTTTCTTTACCCTTCCAGCGTTTCATCATGATCTTGACCGAGCACCTCGTACGCTGTGAAACCGATGGGACCAATATACTGACACCGTGGTATAAGAACTGTATAGAGAGGCTCCAGCAGATCTTCTTACAGGTTTGTGGTTAATAGAGACACTCTTCTCAGCCACAAAAAGTCCTCGTCAAATTTGCCAGGACTGTATGTGATATCCGGTAGCCCCTTTTTAGCCCATGCCCACGGGTCCTGCTGTTGCTCATCAGGGTGTTTAGACTAAAATCGGTTCTAATCACTGAGATTCCTAATTGCCACTTTCTGTGGGGAAAGCATGTTAAGGCATAGTGATTGGATTTTTAAAGGTCCCTTAAATCCAGTGTTGAGTTCATAAACATTACTCAAAGAAGCTAGGCAGGTTCCCCATGGTCTTATAAGACAAACGGCAGAACCTATCCTTTGTCAATTTAAGTCAAGAAATATGTAGGAGAATGGAACTAATTCCTTATGACTTCAAGAGATAATCTGAATTTTGGGCCTTTTTTCCCTGCTTTCATCAACAGGGTAACTCATAAGTAACTCAAAGCCGGTCTGGGTTGCTTGTTCCGTGGAGCACGTCGTAGAGACGTAGCCACCTCGCTTTTCCTTGGGAGCGACTTTCGTAGGTGTCGCAGACCATGGTTGCCCCTTTGTCCACAGCAATCACGTCCTGCTGCTGTCTGCAACACACACTCCCTACGTGGTGGTTTTCTGGTCTCTCTGGGCCTGTTTTTCCCGGCGATTAAAGCGTCCAGATCAGTGGGGGCGGGAGAGTTGAGCCTGTCTGTAAGACTGGTGGCAGCACCTGGTGCATTGGCAGGAAGTTGGTCAGAAAAAAACATTTAGAAATGTATTTGAACACCCTTTTTTGCCTCCTCAACGTCTACATTTTAAGGGGGAAGCTCCTGTGATTTCTGTCAGCATGCCCCACTTCTGTTGTTTCCCACAAGGGACTTGTGCTGCAGGTGCCTCTGTGCGCTCCCTCCGACCTGAACAGCCCTCTCCTGTGTCCACAGCATCACCAAATCATCCAGCAGTACATGGGGACCCTGGAGAACCTGCTCTTCACTGCAGAGTTGGACCCACACATCCTGGCTGTGTTCCAGCAGTTCTGTGCCCTGCAGGCCTGAGGGTCCTTTCCCCTTCATAGCAAGATTTTTTTAAAAATACTTTAAAATAATGTGTCTTATTTTTGATGGTTTGAATGCTTACTTTCTTGTAGTATCCTTTCTCCTATTAAAGGAAGCAGCGGGGGAGGGAGGTCAGTGAGGAGCATGTACTTGAGGACCTTTAATGGCCCCCAAAAAGAAAATGGCCTTTTAGTGACAATAAGGTGACACTGACCATGGGCAGTCTTGTCTGTGAGAGGGACTTTTCTGTGATTTATTTGGTGTCTTCGCTCCTTTAAGGCATAAACAAAGTAACTGATTCGAGGTTTGTGAAATGCTAGGCAGCAAGCTTACTAAGTAGCGGAGAGAACCAATGGATTGAGTATCAAGTAGCATAGCTTTTCACAGCTCATGGATCGCTGACGTGGCTGAATAAAATAAAAAATATGCTTTTTTAAACGTTAGTATTTCACAATGTAGCATCTCGATCTACTTTGAAATGGTGATTTCTTAACTGAAACTACTTTTCTCCACTTGAAAATATTTTTAAGTAGTATCTTTTGACACTTTGTTAGCATATAAAGTTGTTATTAAAGAGCAGTGGGTCCCAATTTGCCTGGAATATTAGAATTTCCTGGAAATCGTCTAAAAATTATTAAAAGAAAGCCACAAGCTCTGGGAGTGGGACAGTGTTTCCTCCCTCGCCTGGTCCTGCTGTGCAGCCAGGCTGGGGGCCACTGTCATCCTGTCCTTCCTCCTTCCCTCCAGAGGGCACGACGTCCAAGTGGTGCTCGAGGTGCCCACACTGACTGACACTGTGCTTGGAATTGGATGTGGGTTCGGATTTTGTCTCTTTGAAATCTGGCATTCCTAAGATTTCAGACGTCATTCATGAAGCCTTAGAGAAACTTTACCAGTGGTCCCACGACTAGTAGTATTTTTGTGTGCTTCTGACATAGTTAGGATGATTCCTTAAGCATTTCCCATATATAAGTCTGTTTGATTTACCATACCTGTGTTTGCTTGGGTGTTCCAAAAAGCCTCCGAGAGGGAAAAACATCACTGTTTCATTTTTCTGCTTAGATGGGGATTTCGTAGTCATTTAAATTGCATGCCATCCAAGACAAATAGTGAAACCACCCGATCAGGCCATGCGGCTGGCTACTTACTAGCAGAAAGGGGACTACTAAATCTGGGTGCTTAGGTTGAATGTTCTCTTGTGAGTGTGCCCCTCCCTGCGTGGCTGAAGCACAGGCGGTGGAGACGGTTCGCAATGGCTCCAGTCCTCCAGGAGATGTAAGCCTGACCTGCCGCGTCATCCTTCTCCCTGTGTCGCCACGTCCGCTTAGCTGATAACTGGCTTCAGAGTCCAGAGGGACTAGTAGGTTTTCGTTTCCTCTTTTCTTGGATCCCTTCCTGTGTGTAAAAGTTACTGCTGCCAGCTGTTCACTGCTGTGGCCTGCTCTGTCCCTCTGGTCCCACACCTATGGAAAAGCTGGAGCAGGGGTGGAGTGTTGAAATAAAAGCGCACACGCAGACGTTCAGCAGGTGCTTCCCCGGTTGTGGAGCTCTTACAGCCAGAGGGCGGTGCGTCCCTGCATGTCCCACCTAGTGACAAATCAAACCGTTAAATACACCATGTAATATGCTTTCGATAAAGTGAACATAGATTGTGTGCCTTGATTCCAGATCTCTCCACCAGCAATTATCCGTGGCAACAGTTCAAATGAAGTGTGGGCTTTGTTTGGTGTTCCTGGGAAGAGTTTCACAGTGATTTATCTAATTTTTCCTTGTTAATCGTCGTAAGGTGCTGTCGGGCTGGTTCTGACTCAGGAGGACCTTGTTGTGCAGCAGGAAGAGACGCTGCCTGCTCCTGCACCGGCCTCGCCATTGCCGTTGGAGCCCATGGTTGCGGCCACTTCAATTTCATTGACTCACTGATAGCTGCAAACCTTGCCGAGAGGGTAAAGCAGACTGGGCTCTCATAGGGTGATCACTGGGTAGGCAAGATGGTCTCAAACTGATGAGGGTAAAGTGAGGCGAAATATACCCCACAACTAGACACATGGTGTTAACGAGCCTCGGTGACTGGTGGCTGTTGTGTGTGTTTAGAGTCACAATAGCAGAACTCTCACGGTAGTCCTGCCCACTTACGGATAAAACCAGGCCCCGAGGATAACCACTTCCCCAAGGGTCCAGCTACTACTGGCCGAGCTCAGAGGAAGTAAGTGGAATTTGAACCTAGGTCCACCTGGCTGGGCAGCTTAGCCCTTCCGTGCAGTACCGGAATGCCAGGTCACTAGCCCAGCCCTTAGTTGGTTACCTTTCATCAAGCTTGGAAGCTTTTGGGGCCCCAGAGAAATTTCACTGCCTGTTGAGAGTCCACACTTGAAAAACAGTAATAAGCATTTCTGTGTTCAATATTTATTGCATAGTGGAATCATTAAGTCTAATTAAGCCTTAAGTCTAATTGTTTTAGTTTGACTTGACTTTTGCTTATGTCTGAAAATAATCCCCAGTAGCTGGTTGAAAAACAAAAATGTATAAACATCCTACTTCTACATGTAGCTGTAGGATTAAGAGCTGGGTTCAAAAAAAGCTTGAACATTCCCAGATTATCTTAACCTAAATTTGGGTCCCAATAAAAAGACACCAACTGGCTCTAGCCTCACACACACGATCAGACCCTGCTTACTGGCTGTAACTCTCTAACCCTCCTTCCAAGGTTGTTAAGCATTCATCTGAGCTTAATGAACGGGCCTGCGCTGGTGATGCCATGCCTTCCTTAGGGGTGCCAACAATGCCAGTTAGTGCCCTCTCAGGGCAGGCAGCTTGAGAAGGGTGCTTGCCTGGCTTGTGTAAATGTTAGGCATTTAGGAAGTGCTAGTGGTGACTGCGATAAACGTATCAGGACTTCCTTTGGTTGACACTCAAGTGCCCGGCCTTGGAGAAAACAGTGTTTCCCTTTGTAACCCGGCGGCCGCCTAGACATTGATGTCTGAAAGGATCAGGCCTCTCGCACTTCTCTGTCTGGCCGTTTGTCAAGGCTTCTGTCTGTAGCCCCAGCCCACCTCGCCCACAGTAGTGGAAACAAGTGGATGCTCCTGTCCCTGTTTGTTTCTCAGGCAGAGGAGCACAGTCCCACCAGCTCTTGCCTTTTATTGAAAGCTCTGGCAGCCTCGGCTCTTCACGTCCAGCCGGAGTGCCCATCATCTATGGAGGCGTCTACATTGAGGTGAATTGTTAACATCATTTGAAATTACTGTGAGCCCATACTCCCTAGGGTTGAACAATTTGCTTTATTTAAATATAAAATACTGTAAAACATCACATCACTGAGCCCAAAATCACATTTTCTCATAAGTCAACTCGTGGCCACACACAGTGCATGCCTTCCGGTACATGTCATCTTCCAGGCTCTCTTCTGGCCCGTACTCGTGCTGGTGTGCTGCTGTTTCTCTCTTCCACACACTGCTTCGTACTGCTCGCCGCAGTTCTAAGACAAAGCAAAAGTGGTTTAGTTGAGTCCCAAAATCGTCTACCAGGCCTTCAGCTGTTTGTATCAATAGGAGTAGTCAAAGTGGACTCTACCCCACTTAGGTGAAGCTTACTTTCTGCCCTCAGGTTACGGGCCATAAGCGCAAAGGCGAGGCAGCAGGAACAACTGAAGAAGAGGCTTTCAGCTCTGCGCCAGGAGATCTTGCATTTCAGAAGCATGTCCCATTTGCAGGGAGGGGGAACGGAAAGCCAGGAACTGCCTGGACTGTGGGAAGGAGGCTTGCAAACCCCACATGCTCTATGTGTTTGTACCACCTGAACGTTCACATCCAATATCAAGGCCAAAGCTGCATTTTTGGAAATTCTGCTGAGTAGTAATGATGTCATTGTTCCTATTTTTGCCCTTTTTAAAATCTTTGCTGGCAAGAAACTTTTCTCTTGCACCTTGTTTACCCTAGCACTAGATTTTTCTTAAAATCAGTTCTCAGATTGCTGAGGTGTAGAATATTATAATGTGAACAGGTATATTTAATCTTTCCATAAAGGTAAGCTTTGTGCCAACTTCTTTGTGGATCACATCGGAAGATGAAGGGGAACCAGGTTCTAGTTTCTATTTACACTGAACCTTAGACTTGCTTTCCCTCTGTTCCAAACCTTGTGAACAAGCTACACAGGAGACTTGCTTCTAAGCTCCCATGTCTTCTCCACCCTCAGTTTGGTGGACAGGAACATACTTAGCCCGATTAAATCAACCAGCCAGCAGAAGCCATAATTAACGCAGCACACTGACCTCTGCCCATTAAACACCAGAAGAGGGTGTGACGTTTACACAACTACGGGAGAACTGGCCTCACAAGCTGGTACACTTTCTCAGGTGTGTAAGCACTTGGGATATATACTGCTCGTGTAACCACTCCAAAAAGCATGCTTCCTCCAACAAGATATGAATTGAATACAGAAATCAGTCCATAAAAGGTCTTAATGCTTAAAAAAAAAAGAGGGCAAATTCAAACTCTTCAATGATAAAATTCATAGTCATTTCTGGTAATTAGGTTGGTGTCAAAGGGTCCCTCCTGGCAGCAAACCTAAATGACTTGGGCACTATCACTTAGACAATTAGAGGTCGTGTGTGAGGGGCTTTGCTTTTCTACTACGGTCGGCACGTGTACGATGTCACTGGGCGAACCCTCGACCGAGAGCACCAGCCCCATCCTAGCACCGCGCCTCTCTACAAACGCGGCTCCCTGTCAGAACGGAGAGGCAGTACGTGAGGGATGGCCTGAGCCCGCAGACAACGACCTACTGAGGACACGCTTTTTTTCTGTTCCCAATCTATTCACACAGGAAGAGGTGGGTGTAGCTGCTTACCTTTTACTTTTTTATCAAACTTCTTCTGTTTCATCTTTTCCCGGTTTTCCTGTCGGACTTCCTTTTCTTCTTCCAGTGCTTCCTGACTACCCCACACTTCAAGAGATCGCTTCACAATCTGCAACACAGAAGCCACCCAGAAAGATGTTCTGACTCCAAGTGGGAAATTACAGTTAGGGTGCCATGTAATGATCGAACTTAAGTGTGAATTTCAACTCAAAGATTTCGAATGATAAGGAACAGCTGTCTAAATCTAAGAAAACCTCAGTAAATACAGAAATAGAAAAGTATGCTCTCGTGTTTTACTTGAAGATATGGAATTTTCTAGTGCATTCAATTCCAACTTGCTCTAAAGCAGTAAGTAGTGCATGTGTAGCGTTCGCTAGCCGGAGGAGTGTGGCACATTTGAAACCCTCGTAGGAGTGGCCTTGCGCCTGAGCCTCTGCTGTGAGGGGAGGTTTTGGGGCACTGGGTTGAGGGCAGTGGGCAGTGTCACCCACTCTGAGAAACCGGTGCTTACTCCCAGTGTTTGTCTGTCTGGATTACACTCCTACCCTTCCTTACCCGAGGGCACCGCATTTGTTCTGTCGTACCACGCCAAAACATAAATTGTTGAGTGTCCGTCTATGAGGGTCAGTGGGAAAGGAAACTGTTCAGTGTTGCTCATGGCCGACGGAAAGTACCAGCACTAGGGCCCCAGTTCACACGCCGTGCACGCGTGGTTGATCCCAAACAGCACCTGTTTCACACCTAGCTGAGCAGTGGGTTCCCAGTGGACCTGCAGGGACATTGAATTCAGGACAGGTCCGTTTGGGTTATGGTGATGGACTTTGGGATTGCTAGCAGGTAGCTGTCAGGTTTTCTCAAAGGGAAGTTTTAATAAGACAAAGTTGCATTGGTGAGAGGGTGGCAGGCCCTGTTCTTCAGCGCACAGAGGAGTGTTTCTGGCACCACAGAGGGCCTTCGCATTCTGCCACAGGAGCCAGGGCGGCCTTGGGGAGTCTCAGTGGGAAGCCTTGCCCCGTCCACCCTATGGCCCTGGATCTTGCCCCCTCAGGCTGCCTTTTGTCCAAACTCAAAAGAGGGCAGAATTCTTTGGGAAAGGGTTGAAGTATATTGACTTAACAGTTGCTTCACATTTTGATGTTACTTTTCAGCAATCCGTTTTCAATTATCCTGATGACTTGTAACAAAAACAACAAAGAGAACAGATCTTCTTAACGCTAAGCAAAACTGAACTAAGTATAATTGGTTCAATAAAGTTTCACCTGATCCAGAGCTTGCAATGAATGAATGAATGAGGGCAACTTAGCAGAGACCTGCAGTTTTAAGTAGAGCTTCATATCGCCCCACTGTGAATGATGAGGATTCTTCTTCACAATGAATTTCAGGGCTGGTTCTCTCTTCTCCAAATCACAGTCCTTCAGAAGGTACTCTTGCTTTGCTTCTGTTTTCGTTATTAGCTTGTGTTTATCATCAGCGTCTCTGAAAACATGAAATCCATTATATAAATTCTTGGGTTTTTTTTTTTTTTTTTACCTAGATTAAGTTTCCAAGTAGTCCAAGGTGGCAGCACGTGCAGCTCCCCACTCCTGGCAACCCTGTAGAACTGCCCCTGCGGGGGGGGGGGTGGGTTTCCCAAGGTCTGAATCTTAGGGGAGCAGAAAGCTGCTTTCTCCCATAAAGCAACTGGTGGCTTTGAACTGCTGATCTTGTGGTTAGCAGCCCAACACTTAACCTACTCCACCACCTGGGCTCCCTATAGTCGAAAGACAGCACCAAAATTCTAAAGATACTCTTATCTTTTACTTACCTTGAGGTGTTAAATTAGCTGCAGACCCACTTTCACACTTAAAGTCCCTTGTATGCCGTAAAGGATTTGCAATATCTTTTGAAAGTAGAGGAAATACAAATGAGAGCAAAGGAAGATAGGAACGTGAAGCACAGAGTCGAGATGGGGGGAACAAGGAAGGTAAGTAGGCAAGGGCCAGCCACCTAAAAGGAGTGCAGTCAGGATGAAAATGGGGGCAACATAGTAATTACATTTTTCTTCTCATACAGCTGATTGCCTCTCTCTGTGCCAGGTTGAGGCACTGGGACACCAGCAGAGACAGACAGAGCCTGGTGCTCGTGAAGCTCACGTTCTAGTTGGGAAAAGACAGCTGGCAGGCACAAGTGCCTTCCACCATGCTACCAGGACAGAAGCCAGGAAAGGCCACTGCTGGTGCGATTCTTGACAGCTAAGGCCCTCGGCACAGGGTACAGTAAACACAGAGGCTCCCGGGCACAAGCGTGCTTGGCAACTAGAACAAATGAGGTGGGAGGACAGTGGTCACAGTAAAAGAGGAGCGGGAACTAAAGTTTTGGAAGGGGCTGGATTTTATTCTCAATGGACTAAGAAAAATAAAATTAAAAGTTTTGAGAGGAAGAGTGGCGTGGTTTGCTGTGCAGTTTATCGAGATCATCATGCTCTGGAGTAAAGACCCTAGAGGTGCAGAAATGGGGGCCAGATACGGGTTTGAGCATGGTCCACGCAAGAGTTGGGCACGACGGGTAGAGAAAATGAGAAGCAGGAGGATTCTGGATTTAGTGTGAATATAAAACTAAATGGATCTGGATTACACATGGAGCAGAGACAGCAGGTGAGTGACGTCTGGAGGAACAGCCGGGGTGGGTCGGGGAGTCAGGTTCTAGCAGAGGATGTGGTCACAAAACCGTGGGGCTTCAAACTGGGAAGGACGGTGTTGCAGGACTTGGCTAAAATAGGGGCAGGAGAACCTTTGAAGTGAGGTAGGTTACTGAGATGATAAAGTAAGGTAAAGGCTAGCACGGTGGTCCTCAACCTTCCTAATGCTGCAATTCTTTGAATACAGGTCCTCGTGGTGACCCTCCCAACCATAAAATTATTTTCATTGCTACTTCATTTTGCTATTGCTACTGTGAGGAATCGGGTGACCCCTGTGAAAGGGTTGTCTGACACACACACACCCCCAAAAGGGGTTGCAACCCACAGGTTGAGAACCGCTGGACTAGAGCAAAGCAGATAAAAGATAGCACAAGACTTACCTCCCCTGCTTACCCAGGGAGGAACAAGGAGACGCTTGAAGGGACTGGGTAAAGGGTTGGGAACCTGCTACTGTGAGATGGCAAAAGCTCACAAGCCAGCAGCAAGGATCAGAATGTTTCTAAGGCAAAGCCATGGGAATGTTTATATGGGGCAAACCCTAAGTTTTTCAAGCACAGTCTACAGATTTTGTGTATTTCTTAATATGGAAGCTTCAGAAATTTTAGAAAACTCCCAAAATAAAATCCTAACTATAAGGGAAACGTTAAACCCCAAAGGATCTATTCTGTTGCCAGAAACCTATGTAAAATCAAACATTAGCAATGAGTAGCATTGTCTGAAAGAATCAGTACCTGCAGTTATCACAAGTTTCCAAATCAAAGTGGTTCATGAGATAGGAATCCATAAATTCTTTCCCACATTCTTCACATATTGTATAATCAAATTCCATAACAGGTCCTAGAAAAGATGGCATTTCTAAGGTTTCCTTGAGTGGAAAAGCTGCCTTTTTTCCTGTTTTATTAGCTCATCGTGATGTATTGTGTGCCCAAACACAACATGTTTTGGACAAAATAAAACTGGTTAAATAATCTAATAAAAGGCTTTTAAAGAAAAAAAAGTGAAAAGGTAGTATAAGCAATAGGTTCTGGATATTTCTTGAATTAAATCGTACAAGTTTCCTAGTTCAAGGTAGAGTCACGCTCCTACAGAAAGGCTTCACTGAGTCTTCATGTACATAGTACCATAGGGACTCCAAAGGCCATCTCATCCGATGCTGGCTCAGGGCTAAAACGGTTGCTCTACAGTATCCTGGGAAGGTGGTCTAGTGCTCTGAACCCATTCAATGTGCTGTAACTTTGAGACTGGATTTCACATGGTTAAGTTGCTCCGTTTTCGAGTCACTGTGATTCACATGATACACATGCTAACACTAGTGCTGAATGTGTAAGCTGCAAGATCTCCCTTATTGTGGTTCTCACCCACTGCATCAGCAGACAACCAGTCTACTTTTGATAACTTCCTAATTTGGCGATTTCAGACTTCCATTTTGGACATGAAATATTTGTCAGTATCTCTCTTAAAGTCCGGTTCCAAGCTACTCTTTCCAGTCTCACCTAAAGAGAACAGGTCAGACACAGCAGAACCGGAACCACACTCCTCAGTGAATACAGGTCTGTGGTTACAGCTAAGGATGAAAAGATTTTAGAAACTGTCAAACTTGGGATCAAATAAAGCTCCCAGTTCTTTATCTTTTTAAATGGCATGGAAGTATGATTTACTGAAGCATTTATATTAGTTTTTTCTTTTTTTTTTACCTCCCCACATAAAAGAATTTACGTAAAGTTTCTGTCTTGGATTCTGGCCCTGTTTAAGTCTAAGGCAGTTTTTGACCATTCTATCAACAATAGTAGCTCTCCTTGGGTACCACAAAACAGTTTCACCAAGTTAACTTACTGTTTCCATTTGTATCTGTTCCTTTGATATTTTAAATCTAGCAAAATGCCAAGCTTTCTCACGTTTACGAAACTAACCTGCTGAGTGGAATACAGGCAAACTGGGAGAGGGAAACAACAGTTTGCAAAGAATTATGCACGATATTCAACCAATCCTAGACCACCCATTTTCAGAAGGAAAAAAAACCCACTTTACCTGGCTGATGAACAATGGTTCCAATTTTACGATCCTCCTCCTCCTCTTCCAAAATGAAGCCGCCTCCTGTGTCGATTAACTTTGGGGTTGCTTTTACATTCACCATGCCTACAAAAAGAGAAATTGTCAACAACTGAAGTCCGTCAACCCATGGTTCCCCTGAGCATCAACAGGAACTTTAAGTGTATTACATGTCTAACAAGACTTCTGTTCAACATTGTACTGACAGTTGTAGCTAGTGCAGTAAGGCACAGCAGGGAAAGGGTCATACAGACTGGAAGGAAAGAGGTAAGGCATCTATTCCTAGATTGTACAGTTACATGTATTTGGAAAATCCACAAGAATCTACTGTTAGAATTAAATATCAAACACCTAGGAAGAGAGATATAAAATTTCTACTCTGAAAACTGCAAAACATGACAAAGGGAAGATGGAAATAGAGGGAGAGACCCATCATGGTCATGGATGGGAAACCTTAATAGTGAACACATGTCAGTTCTCCCCAAAATTCGCCAGAGTCAAAGTAATCCCAGTTACAGCCCTACAACTATGGGGAGGGGGATTCATCTGATTCTAACATACATGTAATTGTGATTTATACTGCAAAATCAAAGGGGAAACGTGCATGAGGCCAAGTTCCGAGGAAATCAGGCAGGCTTCCAAAATTCCTCTCCCAGTGGTGTGATGGGACAAATTGAATTCCTCCAGCATCATATTGTGACACTGGTCAAGGATTGTCTTATCAGGGAAGCTCTTTTGAGACTCAGCACCCAAAGTTTTCATTATAGCAGGTCACAGGCATCTTCTGCCTAACATACCAAAATTCCCAATTCTGGAAGTCTAAGCAGGTGTTTAGCATAAACCACATTACTTAACCAAAAGGCAGTGTAACCCACTTTTATCATTTATACTTCCCACACCCAAATCCTCAGATGCTCACCTACGGCCCACCTTCAAACAGGCCTTAGTAAGGATAGTCTCAGGCCTGCTCTGCCCATTCCTTTCTGTGCGACAGGAGCTTTAGGAGCGTGTAAGGAACATCTCTTGATAGCCCACAACAGCACTACTAGTAACCGATATTAATGTGCTCTCTGTATAAGACACTGATTAAACTACATCAGGAGAATTATCTTAACCCAAGCCTCAAGGAAACCAACAGGATAGACGGGAAACCTCTGTGAAAGGCTGTGCGGTTTGTGAAGCGCAGTGATAAGACAGCAGACAACAAACTGGCGTGGACATACAGGCAGTCCAAGGTGAGGAATGACAGCCATTACAAACTATACAGGTAAATTGGATCAGTGCATATGGCTCTTGTCCAGCCTTTTACTGCAAGAAGAGACTCAAAGCCTTTCAAGAACTTAAAACGTGCAGGTGAGGGTGATGGGAGAGCTTATCGATAGGACATTAGAGGACAAGTAGAAATTGTCCCAAAGATCTTATCCCAAGGGCTGCCCATATTGTAAAATATGTAACAAGCAGCAAGTTAAAATCTTTAGTACAAGAGTTTGCTCAAGTACGGAAAATCATTTTTGGACTCTGGATGGTGTCTCAAGGGGCTGGGGGATTTAAGTAAGATATGCAGGCGCAACAGTTCTCTGACCCATCCCCAAAAAGGTGGGATGGGGAAAAGCATACTGGTTTGACTGTGGTACAACTAACACTTGCCTGACCTTGTATTACCTTCTAGTTTCCTTTGTGATGTAGATCTAATAGGAACTGGAATTATTTATACAAGGGGCTTCAAAGATTTCATGAGAAAATGGAATGTAAAAGATAACCAACAACCAGCAAAGACTCAGGCCCACTCTCCCACCTGTTACCAAACCCACTGGCAACAGATGGTGAGAGCCCAGGAAGGCCAAACTGGCAACCAGCATTTGCACAGCCTGGAATATCAGGGTGAAGCAAACCAACATACAAAAGACAAATATGAAGTGCCACAGTGTCTCAAGAGACAACCGGCAACTTCACACACACGGTAAGATGGCTTAAGCAAGTAACCAAACTGGAGCCAGAAATTTTTCCTTCCAGAGGAAAAAAAAACCTATTGGAACTGCCTGATAAAGAATTCCAATGATTGAGACTTGCCACTTTCAACAAACAAGAGGTGAGGGGAAACAATGACAGTTAAGAAAATTATAGACAAAGTCAAAGAAAGCTCTAGAAGAATTTTAGAAAACAATACCAAACATATTGACCACATAAATGGAAATTAGAAGCCATACAAAAACCACATACACAAATCCAAAAGTTAAATAATAAAATGCCAGAAACAGGCAACACATTGGAAGGACAAAACAGAACTGGACCGGGAAGACTAATTGCTGTTCAGCGAACAGAAACGTAACAAAGATAACTCAGAATTGTGTGGAAGACAACTTCCCGAACATCATAAAAGACAATGCATTTGAGAAGCTCAACAAACGCCAAATAAGATAGACCCCAAAAGAAAATCGGGGCGGGGGGCCACGTTTATGAAGCCCTCACTGCCATTGAGCAGATTCCAACTCTCAGCAGCCCTGTAGGACAGCATAGAACTGCCCTGTAGGGTTTCAAGGCGGTACATTTTTACAGGCGAAGCTGTGGAGACACGGGTGGGTTTGAACTGCTGATGTGGTTAGCAGCCCAGAGCCTCGCCCACTACACCATGAGAGATCCTTAAAAAAAGGCACCAAGGCATTTCATAATCTAATTTTCTAAAACCCCACCCAGAGCGTGGGGGAAAGGAAGAGATGCCTACAAAGGAAGCCAATAGGACTAAGCTCTTGCCTTCTAAAGGTCACGCAGGAAGAAGGCAGTGGAATGGCAGCTATAAAACCAAAAGAAAATATTGGCAACACAATTACCCAGCAAAATTGTCCCTCAAATGCAATGGCTAAGGCATTTCCAGATACAAAGGAATGTAAGGGAATTTGTAATAATCAGGCCAACCTCCAAATAAATGCTACATGGACTCTTCATTGAACCAACAGAGGCAACAAACTGAGATTAAGGCACACAACACCATCACCTGGAAATTCCCCCAGATACAGGTAGTAAAAATAAACCTCCCAGATTGAAAATAGGGAACATGACACACTGACTTGTAAACGATCACAACCACAAAGCAAACGGGCATACGTGGTGCTGATACAGAACTTCCAAATGGAAAGGAAATCAAGATGATGAGAGAGATGGGACAGTCGGGGACCTGAGAGTATAACACATTACAGGGTAACTTCCAAGAAAATGAATAAAACCCGCCACATATACCAGCATGTCAACGAAGGCAACCTGATCCTATGCATAAAGCTTAAGTCAAACAATTACGGCCTGTGGGCCAAGTCTGGCTAACAACTATTTTAATAAAATTTTATTGGAACACACAAAACAGTCTTTCTTTGGATGAGAGATGCGTTTATCAAAACAGGCCACTGGTAAGCAGGGGAAAACACTGAATCCAGTGTCAGAAGACATGCGTTCTAGTAGCCGTGTTGTCCCATGCACTGCAAATCCCTTTCCTGGGCCTCAGTTACCATGCTTGTAAATCTCAAGCCTTGTCCCATTTATCAAGGAGCACAGGTGGTGCAGTGGACGAATTGCACCCACCAGCCGCTCTGGGAGAAAGATGAGGCTGTCTACTGCGAGATGGAAAGTCTCGGGAATCCAGAGCAGCGCCTGCATTCTGCCCTACGGGATCGCTAGGCGTGGAAGCGGCACAAGGCAGTGGATTGAGCTGCCCTATTGTCCAGGCTGCTGTGCGAATCGGGTCGTTCCAGAGCCCTCTGAAAAATGTGAAGCCATAGGAGTCCAGAGTTCTAACCATTACATGATGGAACCTTGCTGTTGCGAAACCACACAGGTGCCGCTGCCAGCTTCCAAGAGTGGCAATGGCAGTTTTGCTCGTCTCGAGCCTATGCGCTCAGTCGCTTATTGCTGATTGGTGGGGTTAATATTTAAGTGGTAACACAACTGAAAGTTCTAAACAAGGACCTCTGCGGGGGAGCTGATGGGTGCGCTAGAGGAGAACGTCGCGAAGAACTGTGCGCCGACCAGCACTGCCTGGCACCTCTGGGACGCAGCTGCACCATCAGGTTAAAGACCGAGCTGGGCACGCCAGGGGCATTTGAGAAAAGCCCGGGACCGGCGGCAGGAGCCGTAGGCTTTCCCGCGGAATGACTCTGGTCTTGGACAAGACCAGCCGGGCGGATCCCGAGCGCTGCGGGACCGGAACGCGGCCCCGATCGGGCGAGCCTATGGGACAGGTAGGTGCGGAGAGGGAACGGGCAGGCGCCGCCAGGGCCCAAACCTCCAGTGGCCGCAGCCGCCGTCTCCGGGTAGGGTCGGGCCGCCAGCCGGGCCTGGCGCAGCATCAGTGCCCGCTGCCGCTTCCGCTCGATGCTCGCCCGCACCGACGCTGGCAGCTCTGCAGGTTGTCCCACCGGCTCGGGCGAAGCTCCCTCGGAGGTGGCCATCTCGGAAGAAGCGGCGGACCTGCCGGCCCGCGCACGCGCACTGCCGTGACGCGTCCCGGGCTCAGCCTCCGAGTCAGGACGTGGAGGGAGGGAGCGCGCGCGCCTGCGCAGCTGAGCCGGGGCGGGCGGAGGGAGGAGTCTCCGCGCCTGGAGAAACCTGAATAGCCGCTCTGGTAATCTGGTTGGAAAAAGTTATTGGAGCTATAATTTCCCAGGACCTTGTTATCATTAAAATAACAGCTTCGCTTCGTGGTTCAGAATATGGGCTTTGGAGTCAAACCTGGTTAAGCCCTAACTCTGACACCCATCTGCGTGAGTTTAAGTTAAATAACTTTTCTACGGTGTTTTCCTCTGTGCTTCGGTGAAGATAATAGGGAACCACTGCGCGAGTTGTTGGGAAGCTTATATGTAAAATCTTTTTTAAAAAATCATTGTATCGGGGGCTCGTACAATTCTCTTCACATTGTGTCAAGCACATATGTACATTTGTTGCCATCGTCATTCTCAAAACATTTGCCTTCTACTTGAGCCCTTTATATGTAAAATCTCCCCCCCCATCCTCATATATATATTTGCATGTACATGTCTTTGTCTAGACCTCCATAAATGCCCCTTGACTCCCAGCTCCTTCCTCCATCTCCCTTGACTTTCCTCCTGCCCCACTACCATGCTCCGTCCCCACCTGGGCTACAGCTATACCTCTTCTCTATGTGACCTTACCCTTGATCATTCCCCACCAGGCCTGCCACTCCCCCTCACTACCATTTTGGGTCCCATGTTGTTCCCTTGTCCCTGTGTTTGTTAGCACCACTTCCTTACCCCCGTCCCCCTCCCCCACCCCTATATGTAAAATCTTAATTGCATAGAAAGCTTCCAAAACTGATAGTAGTTAGTAGTGTAAATGCTAGTCTGAGAAACAGCTTTAGATTTGAAGTCAGGCGAGTCGACCTGGGCTTAAATCCTTGCTATGAGAAGTCAGACACTTAGTACCAAGGTTGGAATGCATGAGGTTGTCTGTCTTTTCCTTGGCTATTCCTTCAGTGGGGGTGAGCAGCCCGTGGGTAGCCAGTGAGGCTACGTTAAGACTAAAAACCAAACTCACTGTTGGGCACCCAAAGTGTCCCGAGCTGCTGAAAGTGTGGCAAATGGAGCACAAGAGGCATTGCATGCTTTCCCGGATAAGTAAGTGTTTTTAAAACGGCAAGTAAAACTAAGACTCCTGATCAAAAGGGGGAAATGTAGAACAGAATGTCAAGTTCTAATGGAATCCAGATCGTCGGGATGAACTCCCAAAACTATTACCCTGAGATAATCTTTAACCTCAAGCCAAAATACCCCCTAAAGTCTTCTTAGAACCAGACCACAAGTTTAGCTTAACCAGTACACAATGCCTGCCTCAAGCATAGCACTGTCTTGGGATCCATCTCTGTGAGACCCACTTGGTGACAGCACGTCAGAAGATTTGATTGGGACCCTAGAGCGCAATGGGTTCTGGAGGAGCCCGTGAGTGAGGAGTGATTTGGAAAAGCACCGAGAAAAGTTGCACTTCGTTGTAAAGAAGGCCCCTGCGTTGTATGTGTAGACACTGTTGTGCTCTCGACAAACTCCTCACCGCTGGACCCATAGGTAACGAAGAAACTATGGGTCGGAGCGGCCTCTGGCACCTCTCCGCTACAACCTTCTCCACCCTGCCACAAGAAAAATACAATGAATTATAACTTAAAAAAAAAAAGAACCTTAATCTGAACCAGAAAACATTCTGTTCTACTTACTAAATGTTCTATTTAGGGTTTTTAGAAAGACATTTTGTGATTGCCCTCAAATATTAAAAGGCTAAGGGTTGAGAGGCATGAATCTAGTAGTTTGAACCCAGAGTTTACACTGTGTATGTGTGCCTGTGTGTGGTTTGTTTGAGCACACATGCACACGTGCATGGGGTGAGGGAGGTTGGGGGGGGCTTCAGAAAGTCTGTAGGAAAGATCCATTATCTTTTATTCCCCTTTGCCCCCTTTGAGGCCCCTTGTGTGTCTCCTCAGCGGCAGACGCTTGTCTGAAGTAGAAAGCCGCCGGTTCTTCTAGTTGAGCGGAGGGAGGTCCAGCCCTCAACAGCCCCGCGTCCTTTCCGCGTAGATCCCGTCTCTCTCCGTCACACATTCAGATTCCACACGACACCAAAAGCATTAGCAGCAAAAGGGGACACAATAAAGACATTGAATTAATGACCAAAAAAGGGGGGGAAACAAAACTTGCGTCTATCAAAGGAATCTATCAAGAAAGTGCAAAAACAAAAGTAGAAAATATTCATCTCTCTGATAAGGGCCTATTATCTGGAATCACTCGTGAAACTCAACAAAAACACGCAATCCAATTTTTACAATGAGTCGGGGCCTTCAGTAGCCATTTCTACAAGGAAGCTGCACGGAGCGTCAGCAACGCGTGACGACAAACTGTCCACCATCATTAGTGCTGGCTGTTAGTTTCCCTCGGTCAGTTCTGCCTCACATGACCCACGAACACCAGAACCCCCAACCAGGCCAGTCCTGTGCAACGTTTCCTGGGTTTGAGCCCATCGCGGCCGCGGCCATCTATCCAGCGAGGGCCTTCCTCTCTTTCACTGACCCCTGCTTTACCGAGCGTGAAGTCCCTCTCCAGGGCCTGGTCTCTTCCGATGACACGTCCGGCGTACATGAGATGAAGGCTCACCATCCTCGCTTCTAAGGGGCATTTGGGCCGTGCTTTTTCCAATGCAGATGCGTTCGTTCTCCGGACAGCATTTCATGTTCTTTCCCCAAACCATACTTCAAGGACGAGTCTTCGCGTTTCCTTATGCACCCAGCTTTCGCATGCACCTCAGGCCTGAGCCACGTGCCCCTGAGGCTTCAAATAAAAGCCACACAGACATACTACTCCTGAGCACACGTCACCGAGCCCGCTTCAGACCCCTCTGGGGATCCAGGGGAGAAGGGAAATCCACCTCCTCACCAGCCCGAGGCCGCTCCACTTGCCACAAGGCACGGGTCAGACACACTGCCCACGCCATCCCCTCTACCCACCACATTCCACCTCACTGCTGGCTTCGATCGGCCCCACTGCAATGGCCACACAAAACTCATAGACAGTGGCCATTAGGGTGGACTTGTAGGGAAGTTAGCAGGTTTACTACAAGCCAGCACCAGAAAGCAGGAAGGATATCATCTTTTGTCCATAGAGTGCTCTCCTCAGCCATCAGCCAAGTCTCTCTCTCTGATCCACAGCCTCTTAGCCACGTGACCCCTTGGCCTCTGCCTCCACGGGCCAGGGAGCCTGCCCACTGCTCTGCCTCACAGCCTCCTGGTCCCCACACTGTCGCTCTACTCTGTCACATGGTCTCCTAGCCTCAACCTCTGCTCTTGGTGTGGCATGGTCCCTACTGGCCCCTGCCACTTCCAGCAGGGAGGGATCTCATGCACACCCCATTAGTGGCTCTACTTCCTGGATGGTCTGGGAATCCTCTCTGTTCCTGCTTCTGAGACAGTCAGCTCTCTTTTTATTGATTGGTTGATTTTTATTTAATTTAATTTTTTTACAACTATCTCTCTTATAGCCGGGTAATGTCAGCTAAGCTGACCAGTCCCCTCTAATAGTGCTTCACGTGCCTGGTTTGCACAGCCCCCCCCCCCCCGCCCCGCCCCAATCATTTGGTGGGAATGAGAGAGACGGATAGAAGAGCTGTGTTAGGAAATTTCACTTCACCACAGCTTCGCATCCACAAGACTGATTATAATCATCATTGTCTACAATCAACACAATGAGCGCTGGGGAGAGTGCAGAGAACTCGGAGCCCTTGTGCGTTGCCATAGGAGTGTGGGACGGGGCCGCTTCTTTAGAGAGCAGTTCGGCACTTTTTCGAGAAGCGGGAGTTAAATTCGCCGTTAGGAACGTGCGGTTCCAGTCCTGGAGATAGAACTGAGAGCAAGTGTTGAAACAAAATGTTTCCCAGATGGAAGCAGCCCCTGTTCATCACATACGGGGTAGTTCAGCCATAAGACGATGAATTAGAGGCATGTTGCAACATGGGCACATCTTGAAAGCATCGCGCTAAGTGAAAGAAGCCGGGCCCAAATGAGTGAGCTCCTGGAACACACGCACTATAGAATTCCAGTTATCTGGAACATCCCGATCAGGCAAACCCATAGGGACAGAGGACAAGTTAGTGACTGCCCCCGGCATAGCTGTCAAAGGGCACGGGGCTTCCTTTGGGCGATGAGAGTGCTCTGGGACGAGATAGGGGCGAGGGTTTCATAGCTCAGTGATATATCAGATGCCACTGTTCTGAAACCAACAATCAAGCCCCAAACACCTGACTGCGCCCAAGGCAGGCTGGTCATGGAAATGAATGGAGCAGCCACCTGGGAGTGGCCCAAGGAGGACTCGGGCCCCACACAGTCAGAGCGGTCAATGTTTCCAGAAGAGCAAGCGCTTCTCCAATGGGGCGGTCACCGGGGCTCCCGTTACTAAGGGCTTGAGCCTGCAGGCAGGTGGGAAGGGGGACCAGACGGAGGAAGGGGAAAGCTGGGGCTGGCATCCTGCCATTCCTCCCAGGCCTCGTCTCCTCGAGTGCTGGGGCCATTCAGCCTGCTACACTGGGTCTCGCTTACCGTATCAGCTGGTGACATGCTCCCCTGCCTTCTCAGCTTGACTCCTTGAGCATTCCTGGCATCAATACCACGAGGGAACCACCTTTGGGGAGGCACAAGGCACAGAAGTCTGTCCGGTCCTGTTGAATGGCAGTGTTGACTTAGAACCCCAGGAAATAAGTGCAAACTCTGCTGGAGAATGAATGCTAGCTCTCAGCCGCCATGGACCACAGATCCAGGGGGTGAGACAGAGAGGTCCTGTTGGACTCCCGGTCACTGGCGGGTCTGGAGCATTCAGCGAGTCATCTCTGCACAAGACTGCGTGTCACCGTGCTTTGTCACCCATAGACCGCCCCCCACCCCTGCTTCCCCACATCCTGATTCACCCAGAGGCCGTGCAGCTCACTGCTTCCTCCAGGAAGGCTGCCCTGACTGCCTGCTCCTTCTGCCCCCGAACCTCGTATGCACATGCTGGTGTTGCGTCACTTGCTGGGGCTGATACGGACCTGTGGCTCGTGGTCCGTTATGAAGTGGCACAGAGTCACTGCTCAGTGAATGCTTGTGGAATTAAGTAGATTAAATGAATCAAAATGAAGACCCATAGTTGGGGGACTCACACGACTGAACACGGAGCCCCCTAGCAACCTCATCTGTCCCTGCTGGTGCCCTCAGGGCCATCGGGAGCATGCTACTGTGACTTGCTTTGGCCATTGTTCATTGGAAGAATCCAAACAAAAGCAATGCTGACCGGGCACTCACTCAGATTTTATCTAAGCCTTTAAGATGCACGGCTTCGTCTAATCCTCTTAGCCACGCAAGCAGTAGTTGCACCGACCCGGTTTTACAGGTGAGGAAACTGAGGCACGGAGAGGTTAAGCTGTGAAGAATAGGAAGAGGATAGGGCTCTCAAACCCCACCTGGGTTTCTGCCAGCCACCCCACCTCCCACCATGAAACTCTGCATCTCCAGATTAGCAAAGATCTACTCTGTCCTCACCCCAGGCAGGCTGTCCTGCTGGCTGAGTGCTGAGCTGAGATCAGAAGCCAGGTCCTTGCCAAGGCCCCACTCCCTACTCTAACCAAGTGGAGAGAGGGAGAGACAGAGAGAGAGATTCTGTGAAAACTGTTGGCGTTGCCCTGCCAGCCGTGGTGATGCCAACATGAACACAGGCTCCAGTTCACAGAATGGGGTTGAAGACACGCAGCCTCCTGCTTTGTGATACCCCCCCCCCACTGGGGTTTGCCTTTCAACGAGCTCTGAAACACGTGCAGTTGCAACTTCCAACCACAGACTGCACACATTCTTGGGAGGCGTTTCCTGGAATAGTGTTCCTTCTACTGGGCAGGTGGGACTCTGTCACGGATGTTCAGGAAGCAGCTGTGCGCCTCAAGCCCCCAATCCCTCCGGTCCCTCTGCTCCTGGCCTCGGTGAACCCCCACCATCTCTTGCCTCCAAACTGGTCTCCCAGCCTCCTGGGACCCATCTTCCACCCCGGCTTTGCCTTCATCTCTCCAACGCACAGCTTCCACCATGCTGCTTCTCCGGTCGGATTCCAGTCCCTAGGTGACTGAGAGTCCTCCTCCCCGGGACTCCAGTCCTTCTCTGGGGCTTCCCCTCCATGACTCTGCCCCATGAGCTTGATGGGTTAGTCAGGCTGCACCGATGTGCACTTTCCAGACCTGCCCGGCACCCGTCTGTCCGCGCTTGCTCTCCCTCTGCAGTCATTGGGCTCATATGCTCATTCATTCATTCACCAGCCTTCCTGGGCATCCGCTCTAAGTCAGGTCCTGGGCTGAAGGCCAGGAAGACAGTGACAATGAATCATGGTCCCTGTCTCAAGGGGCTCCAGGTACAATGGGTTCTCTCAGGTCACATGCATTGCCACCTGTCACAGTCCTATCTGAAAGGTCACCGTCCTCTTCTGGAAGTGTTTCCCCCAGTATTTCAGTTGGACATGCCTTTTCTGCTCAAGGCCCCAGTCCCTACCCCACCCCATTGTCATGCACTTCCTGCTGAATTTATAATTACACAGGTGACTGATTTCCCCTCGTGTGCTACAAGGTGCATATTTTTTGCATCCAAAGGCCAGTGGAGGAGCTGGCCCAGAGTGGTCACCCATTCAGTCAATGCTGCCAATTTCCACCGAATCCACCACCAGGCCGGGAGCACGTAGCAGCCTGGCGGGTTAGAGAAAGCCCACAGGAAGGCCGCGTCTCCTAACAGCGTTGTTGAGATGTACTTTACATACCACGTGTGATTTGCTGTATCTCAGAGTCGTGCAGACATCACCGCCATCAACTTTAGAAAGCTTCATTACAGCAGGAAGAAACCCAGTAGCCTTGGTCAGCCCCTCCCCATCCTCCCCAAGCCCCGGGGAACCGTGGGTCCCCTCTCTGTAGGTGTGCTTGTCCTGAACGTTTCCGAGAAATGGAACCATGTCACCTGTGCTCTCTCGACTGGCTGCCTCACTCGGCGTGTTTTCCAACCCCTCCAGGGCGCCACGGGTGTCTGTGCTGCGTTGCTCTTGTGATCAAATACTATTCCCAGCATCTGAGAGCCCTGTTAGCATAGTGGTTATGCACAGCACTGCTAACCAGAAGGTCAGCAGTTCAAACCACCAGTGGATCTGAGGGAGAAAGTGGAGACTTCCTCCTTTCATGAAAAGTTAGTCTTAGGAACCCACAGGGGAAGTCCTACCCTCCCCTACTGGCTCACTATGAGTTAGAAATAACACGGGGAGGGGGTGTTGTGAAGGTTTGTTTAGTTTTTATTTTCGTTGAGTCTGGGTGTGAGTTCATGGGAGGTGGAAGGAAAACTCGGAGACACCCTTGGACGTCGAGGTGGCAGCACTGCAGTGTCCTGACTCCTCTCTGCATGGAACTGCCCCCCCCCCACCAGACCACCCCGCCCCAAGAAGTGCCTTTGCAGACTTTGTCGGTGGGCTCCGGGGGCAGTCTGGGGCAGTGAACATCGGGAATACGGATTGGTCTTGTGGCCCTGAGCCAGTGTGGGTCTCCCCACAGGTCAAGAGAAGAGTGATACGCCTGCCTGGCAAGCTTGCAGGGGCCTATTTATATTGGGGCAGTGACTGGACTGACGGGCCTGGACTTGGAGGACTCTGGACTCCCACGGGTCTGGTTTGAATCCAGGAGAGGCCCCTTCGGGATGATGACCGCATTCCTCAGAGCGGATAAAACCACCTACTCTGTGGACCGGATCCTTTGAATTTGCCTCTAGACCCAGTGATGCCTGCGGAACGCCTCGATGGGCGCCCCGGAGGGAGCGGCTGTTGTTATGACAGAAAACCACCAGAGGGCACCATGGGATTCCAGAAGGAACCCTGCCTGGGTTTTCCAGCTCACAGAGGAAACCCTTCCCATGAAGAATTCACACAATGGCTGCAAGAGCCCCGCCAACACCGAAGGCTCCCCCACACACACTTCCTTTTCACCGGAAAGTTAGAAATGAAACTTGCATGGTACTCGACTGGGGGGCCCTTAATAACAAAAGCAGCTTGGGGTCCTAGAAAGAGCACCCCCAAAGAGGTGTAGGCTCTAGCCCCGTGCCAGGGCTGTGTGACCTGGGATGAATCACTAGTGGTGTCCAGGGACACAGCTTGTTGCTCAAGACAGAACTCAAGCCCCTTCCTGCTGGATGACTACAACTCTGGGACAAAGACATTGTATGACACAGGCAGGTGGGGGGGTGGGATCTGGGGAGGTGCAGTGGGCTAGCGACCCCTGGATGCCCTCGCTGGGACTTGATGCTTCATACACAGGCGAGGGAAGCCACGTACTAATCCCGGGCTCACAAAAGAGTGCGGTGAGAGTGGCTGGGTGGTGGCGGGGTTTTTCTGCAAGCGCACACCATGCTTACCATCCTTTGTGCAGGCCGGTGCCGGAGCCGCAGACCACCCAGCCTGACAAAGAAAGGAATTCTTGTCTGCCGGTGACAGCCCTCAGGTTGAGGGCTCTCCATTTGCCCCTGAGGCTGTCACTCACAGAACAATGGCAGCGAGCAGGGTGGCTCTCACCTGAGCCAGGCGCTGCCCGACCCCAGGATACGCAGGGCCTCCCTCCTTGGGCCACCAGGGCAGGAAGACCGGGCCAGCCTTCTGACCGCCCGCCGCACACCTGCTGGGAGAGGCTGTGGAGGATTGTTTATTTTTTCCTTAGAGGATAGTCCCTCATTCTTTAAGTCAGAAAGCAAAAAGGACATCAGACCCGGCCCAAGACCGATATTGCTAATACATACAAACCCATGCATTTCATAAGTATTAATACCGAGTGAAAGTGCCTGAGTTAAAAAAAGTACGCATGAGGGGACTTCAAAAAGTTGGTGGGAAAACAAAAGGAAAAGATAGTGACTTTTCCCACCAACTGTTTGAAGCCTCATCTGAGAGAGCTCTCCATTTCCATGACCTTCTAGAACAGGCAGAAACATGAGCCGGGCTGGAAATGGCGTTGCCTGGTGAGGGGAAGGTCCATCTGATGGCACAAGTCACAAAAGAGCCTTCGCAGGTGAAGGGAATGCGCTGCCTTGGCTGCGTGGTGACGGCAGGGTGGGCCTGGCGCTGTCGACCGGAATGAACTGCCAAGGGGGTTCCTCATTCTCAGCAGAACTAAATGTCCCTGCTGTTGCTGGGGACCTTGAACTCCGAGTCTCAGCCACCCCACGCGACAGAGCAGGAGGTCCCATAGGGCTGGCTTGTATGGTCGGGTCCAGCTCTGTCCGTGGAGCCGCTGGTTGGCTCCAGAGCACGGGCTTCCCCCCGCACCCCACAGTCAGTCACACTGGAAGACGGAAAATGCAGCAGGGTGAATAAAAAAACCCAGCCTCCCGTTACTCACGGCTAACATTTGGGCATTTATGGAGCGAGCCCGTTCTTTGTTTGTACAAATCGGACGTCATCCTGTCTTTCCTCTGCGTTTGTGATTGATGCCCTCAATAAGCCTGTCGAAACCAGGCATTCGAAGGGCAGGTGCCAAAGGAAACAGAGGAACAGGGAAGTCACTCTCCCAGATGCCCTCGGCAGACACTGCCATCAGTTAGTTATTCCATGTCCCCGAAAGAGGTGGTCTTCATTTACCAAGATAGGGGTGTGTGTGTGTGTATGTGTGATGATGATCGGAGGGGAAAGGACGGGCAACCCCCATACAGTCCTGCACCCTGCCTTTCTCACTGAACGTAGCACACGTCTCGAAATAAAAACGCAGCCACTGCCGTGGCGTTGATTCCACCTCGCCACAATGCCAACAGACAGCGTGCCTGGTCTCACCGGGTTTCAGAGGCTGTGAGCTGGAGGCAGAGGGTCCCATCTTCCTCCTGGGGAGTGGCTGGTGGATTTGAACCAACAACCTTTTGGTTAGCAGCCACCTGCACCACTGGAATATCTTTCTGCCCCTGCATTACTCTATGTTTGCATATTACACAATTTTAATATCTCTAATGTCACTAACACTTTATGCAATGTCATTTTACATTAATTTTTGATTGAAATAAACATAAAACGGGAAATGTACAAAAACCCCAAGTGGCAAGTTCAGTTTTCACAAAAATGGATCTGCTTTTCTATCCACTCCCCTTAGAAGGTAGTAACAGCATTATTACCTCCTATGACCGCCAGCACCCCACACCCCCCAGCCCTTTCTGCTTTCTCCAGTGTGTCACCTTTCTCAGTGGCTAGACTTGTGATTTCGAATAAACTTTGTATGGTTTTTCACCCGATCGAATGGAATTCTGTATCTATTCTGCAGAGGCATTTTCTTTACTGGACATGGTTCATCCACGTGCCATGTGGTGTTCTGCAGAGCCAGTGCAGCTTGCTGGCGGTGAGCGTGTCTTATGTTTGCACGGTTGATGGCATGAGGGCTGTGTTCAGGTTCAGGCTGATTCAGCTGCCGTGGCAATCCCTCGGACGTCTATTGGTGGGCTGACGTAGCCATCTCGTTTGCTGCGTCCCAGACAGACCCCCATGCCCCTTTATAACAACAAACACCAGCTAGTCTCCACAGTCGCTGCGCCCCTTGCCGTTGGAGCTCTGGTTCCAACGGCTCTGCAGCCTCAGCTACAATTCCGAGTGGCTGTCGGTGGGCTAGACTCGCCCTTAAGGAGCTTTGGTGCTATACTGGTTACTCATTGGGCTGCCAACCTTAAGTTCAGCGGTTTGAAACCACCAGCCGCTCTGAGGGCGAAAGGCAGGGGCTTTCTACTCCCATAAAGAGTCACCATTTCTGAAACTCCCAGGGCAGTTCTGCCCTGTCCTGTAGGGTCGCTGTGAGTCTGCCTCGACTTGATGGCAGTTGGTCCTGTTGTGGCTGACGTGCTTGTTTCATACTAGCCTTGAAGGAGCTCTGGAGGTGTCGTGGGTCACCTGCTGGGCTGCAGACCACGATGCGGCTGGTTCAAAGCCACTGTCAGGAGAAAGATGCTCCTGTCCAGCGTTGCAGTCTCGCAAACCCACAGGGCCAGCTCTCCTCCGTCTTACAGGCCGTCCTGCATCAGATGGACCTGCCGGCAGCACTGTGCTGTCCTAGTCTCCTGTCACAGATGCTGTGTTTCACGGGGCTCTGTGGCACGCTGGCAACTCCGAAGGACCCCTTCTCAAAACACCGGGGACCTTTAAAAGTTCACAGGAAACTCCTTACCCTGAATTCTGCTTTTCCATGAACTTTCTAAGCCCCCTGGCCTTTCTTTTTTAAGAATTTGTTACCGAAAAAAGAATTTGCGACAGTGAAGTGTGTGCCTCATTATTCGCACACGAAACGACACTGCTATGAATGAGACTCGACTTGCGGGCACCCAACAGCAGAGCTCAGCTTGCTGCAAATCGAGTCGGTGCCGGCCCACAGGGACCCTCCGGCACAGGGTGGAGCTGCCCTGGTGAGTTTCCAAGCCTGTCACTCTTGGTGGGAGTAGAAAGCCCCGTCTTTCTCCCGAGGAGCTACTAGTGGTTTCAAACTCCTGGCCTCCCGGGCCACAGTCCAGTGTGTAACCCCCACCCCACCAGGCTGGCGACCTGCCCCTGCTGCCATAGTCGTTGTTGCTAGGTCCACCGCGTCAGTGCCAGCCCATAAAGACCCTACGCACAACGGGGAACGCTCGCTGGTCCTGCGCCAGCCTCACAGTGGTTCCTAGGAGCCCCGACCGCGGCCACTTTACAACGAACGCCAACACACGAATGTTCACTGGCTCTTTGCGCAGCTTCTCCTAACGTGGCTTTTCTCCTTGACGCTTGCGAATTTTTTTTAATGGCCTATTTATTTTTCAGAACTTTATATAAGAACTTCGCGTGTGTTATGGATGTTAGCACAACTGTAGCTCTCTGGGGAATGTTACAGTTGCTTTCCGTCATCATGAACGTTTGCTGCCGTGTTTATTGTCTCGGTAGCAGCTTTATTGAGAAATAGCTGACGCGCTATCAAATTCACGCTCTGGAAATACACAGTCTAGTCCTACTCAGTGTGGTCACAGTTTTGCAGCTGTTGGACCCACTGCCATCGAATCCATCCAGACTCATAGGGACAACTGCCCTGTGGTGTTGGCTGCATTATATCTGTACAGGAGCAGGCAGCCTCAACCTTCTCCCAAGGAGACTCTGGTGGGCTTGAACCACTGACGTCGTGGTTAGAGTTCAGCGTGAACTCCACGAGTTGCGAAGGCTCCATTTGCAACCATCAGCACCATCTAGTTTTAGAACCTGTCCATCATCCCTCCATTGTATGACTCGCCCACATTTCACCCCTCCGTCCATCAGCTGGTAGACAGTTGGGTTGTTTCTTCTTTGGGGCTGTTGTGAATAATATTTCTGGGAACACGTGGGTATAAGTTTTGGTGGACATGTTTTTCCCTTCTCAGGGGTCTGTAAGTGGAGGCTTGGTGGCGTGGTACTTCTATTGGGCTGCTAACCTCCAGGCCACTCCGTGGGAGAAAGACAGGGCTTTCTACTTCCCTAAAGCCTGGCAGTCTCAGAAAGCCGCAGGGCAGTGGCAGCATGTCCTGTAGAGTCACCGGGGTTGGAACCGGCGTGATGGCAGTGACTTTGGGGCATGTGCACCCAGCAGCGGAGTCGGCAAAGCCGGTGATGGTGAAGTAAAGTCGCTGGAGGCATTCCCAATGGTCTTCCAAGACCGCTGCCGTTGACATTCCCACCGACAACCTATGGGGTGCTGGTGGCTTTTCAACGTGTAAACTTGAACATCTTTGTATGGCAACATTGATCTTTATGATCAGTGGTTCGAGGCATTCTTGTGCAGGTCTGCCCTCTCAAAATGAGAGTGGTCATCTCTGTGGGAGGGCGTGTGTGGTGTATTTTTCTTTTCTTAGTGCTTTGGTAGTTTTCTGCTTTGTAATGAAAATGTCCGGCAACCGCTTGGCATATGAAGTGGAGCCCCAGTGATGACGTGGTTACGAGGTGGGCTGGGATCCATATGGTTGGCAGTTCAAAACCACCAGCAACTCTAAGGGAGACAGACTGGGCTTTCTACTCCTGTCAAGAGTTACAGTCTCGGAAATCAGCGGCAGGTGGCTGTGGTGGCATGGACACTTGGCGGTGAGGGTTTTGTTTGTTTGTTGTTGTTGCTGGTGCAGTAGGTTACATATGGCTTGGGCTGCTAACTCCAAGGCCTGCAGTTCGAAACCCCCCGTGGAAAGACGATGAGTCTTTCTCCTCCCATAAAAGCTGCAGCCTCGGAAGCCCACAGGGGAAGTTCCACCCTGCCTACGGGGTCACTGTAGTCGGCACCCACTCAATGGCAGGCAGTGTTGTTGTCTTTGGATGGAAGCTTTTCTCATCTCTGCTTCTTGACTTCTTTTTAATTTTCACAACATTGATTTCATCTTTGTTTATTTTTTATCATTTTATTGGGAACACTTACAGATATCATGTTCCATAGTTCAATCACATCAAGCAGTATTTTATAATTGCTACCACAGTCAGTTTCAAAACGTTTTCTTTCCTCTTAATTCCTTGATATCAGCTCCCCTCCCCCCTCCCCCCCTTAGACCCCACCCCATTTTACACCATCCAATATATCCGTTTATGTACAATCCTGTTGTTCATTCTCCTCGAGTGGGGTTGTGTGGGGATCGGTGCCATCAGCTCCTCCTCCCCCTCCCTTCCCATTCCCACAGGAAACCATGACTCCTGTGACTATTCTGAAGGGTTTATCTATCCTACCTTTCATGTATTGAACACTCTTAATTGTACAAATGAACACATGTACTTCTAATATGATTAATGAAGTAAAAACAATAATAGAAAGGGGAGGAAATATTCAAGAACTAGAGGACAGTTATGTTTCATTGGTGCTATACTGCACCTTGGATTTATCATCCCTTCCATGTGGTCCTTCTGATAGGGACTGTCCAATTGACTTGTAGGTGGGCTTTGGGTCTTCGCTCTATTCCCAGCCCTTCACATTGATTTGGTTGCTTGGGTTTGAACATCTGATATCTTTTTCAGTTAACACCTCATGGTCACACAGCTGGTGTGCTTCCTCCATGTGGGCTTTGTTGCTTCCCTGCTAGATGGCCACTTGCTTGACTGCAAGCCTTTGAGACCCCAGACCCCATATCTTTTAGTAGCCGGGCACCATCAGCTTTCTTTGCCACATTTGCTTATGCACCCATTTTGTCATAAGCAATTGTGTCAGGAAGGTGAGTATCATACAATGCCACATTATTAGAACAATCCGTTCTTATGCTGAGGTAAGGTTTAAGTAGAGGCCCAAAGTCCATCTGCTTCCTTTTTCATATATGTATCTAAATGCAAATGCTACTTGACTTTTTCAAACCATTTTATTGGGGGCTTGTACAACTCTTATCACAAGCCATCCATCGATCCATGTGTCAAGCACATTTGTACATTTGTTGCCATCATCATTCTCAAAACATTTTCCTTCTATTTGAGCCCTGGGGATCCGTTCCGCCTCCTTGTGGTGCATGGTCTCTCCCACCCCCCACCCCACCCCAGAGGCCGCCAGTGGTCGCTCAGTCTTCAGAGGGGTGGCGAGCTGGTCCTTCCAGTTTCTCCTGAAGATGAACGACGGCTGTTTCAGAGGCTGTGTTGCTGTGGTTGTGGATTTGTTTAACGGGACGTGCTCCTCAGTTTCGGTGTGTGCATTTTCTCAGTGTGAAATAGATGGGCACAGGCTTCCCCGCACTCTTGCTTACGGTTACGTTACAGGCCTGGCTTCTGCTGTCTTTGTCTTGGGGCTGCTGCATGGCAGCTCTGGGCTGGCGGGGGACTGAAGAAGCTGTGGTAGGTGAGCGGCTCAGGGGAGACAGGAGGGGCTCCCACACCTATCCCTTCTGTTTCCCCCCCACATTGCTCTGGTGGCATAGTGGTTACCTCGTGGGCAGCTAACAGCAAGGTCAGTAGTTCGATACTTCCAGCCACTCCGTGGAAGAAAGACAGGGCTTTCTACTGCTATAAACAATTACAGTCTCCAGCCTCACCAGGGCATCCCTGCTCTGTCCTGTAGGGCTGCCGTGAGTCGGCATGCACTTCCTGGATTGAGTGCGCGATCATCAAGCGAAGGAGGCAGAGAGAGGACCACCGTGTAGTCATGCCTCACAGGGCCCTCCTCAGAGAGTTGTTATTCTGCGTTTTACCCTCACAGCCGCCCGGGCGCCCGGGGCTGATGGAGCTCCATTCCGCGATGACCCGGCAGAGTCCTGAACAATCCAGGACTCCAGCCTCATGCCTCAAAACCCACTGCTCACCAGGGAGCGGGGACCAAAGGTCCAGGGTGTGTACCACGCAGCCTACAAGAGGAATGTGGGGTTTTCCTCTCTGCCTGCTTTGCATGCCAGCAAAGGGGGGTGTGAGGCTGGTAGGGGTGGGAGGGGCGCTGTCATTCTTGAGCCATTTTATAGAGGAGATCCTGGCACTAAGCCCATGACGGAGTCCCAAACAGCCTGCTGACCTGTGTCTCACCAGAGAGGTGCTTCTGCAGGGGGTGACTCAGAAGGAGACCTGATTCCACTGCAGGAACATGACTCACCAAGATTGCCACCTGCTTGTGGCCTTCCCGTCCGTGGGACACCCTCTTGTGACACTAGAGCGAGAAGAACTCCCTGCTTGGTCACGGAAAAAGGCTTTGCCTGCTATACCACTGCCTAGAGCAGCGGTTCTCACCCTTTGGGTCGCGACCCCTTGGGGGGGGGGTCTAATGATCCTTTCACAGGAGTCACCTGAGACCATAGGAAAAGCACATAAGTATTTCACAATATGTAATTACATATTGCTTTGTCATTAATCTCTATGCTTTAATGATGTTCAATTAGTAACAATGAAAATACATCCTACATATCAGATCTTTACATGACGATTCATCACAATAGCAAAATTGCAGTGATGAAGTAGCAACGAAAATAGTGTTATGCTTGGGGGGTCCCCACCACATAAGGAACTGTATGAAAGGGTGGTGGCATGAGGAAGGTTGAGAACCACTAGCCTAGACCAAGGCCAAAGGGAATTTGCATTAGTCGTGGCTGACTAGAGAGACAAATCCAGAGACATTCACGTGTAAGAGAGAGTTTTTTAGCTAGTCCATAAATTTGTCTAGACTCACGCAGCACATGCAATGACGCCGAAAGCAGGAAGACCTCAGGCCAGTGGGCGAAATCTTATGGAGCATCTCAGCACTGGCGAGGCTCCGCCAGCTCCAGGGCTGTGGCTGCCATCCACAGAGCATCATGTGGTTTGTCAACAGAATGTGAAACAAGGAGCATATGTGTGTGAAGAAGACAGGAGTTCCCAGAATCCTTCAGGAGACGGCCAGCCCACACAGATTGACAGGCTAGACTCCACCCCTTTGTTCAAGTTAACAGGAGATTATGTAACTGCCACAGAGCTCATGTATGTGTGTGTGTGTGTGTGTGTGTGTGTGTTGAGGGGGCCGGGGGGGGGGGACAGGAGAGGAGGGAAGGGGGCAGATTCTGCACCCAAATGCTACATTGCTTTTTCTAGGGCTGCCATAGTGAAGTACCACCCAGTGGCTGATTTTAAAGAACAGAAACTTCTCGTCTTACGTCTCTGGAGACTAGAAGTTCAACTCTCTGTCAGCTGCACCGCGTTCCCTCTGAAGTCTCTCGGGAAGATCCTCTCCCGTCTCACTCTGCTTCCAGCAGCCCTGGCTTCCCTTGGCTTGTAGCTGCACCTTCACACGACCTGCTCAGCTGCATCCCTGCCCCCTCATTTATAAGGATACCCTCAGGTTGGGCGGGGCTCCGTCCTACTTTATCCCACACCCAGTATGGCCTGGCCTCATGTGAGCTGATAATACCTTCAAAGGCCTTGTTTTCCAGATCTGGTCATGCTCACAGATTAGGACATGAGTGGGTCTCTTGCCAGGACACAGTTCAGATGCGTTGGCCACCCTTCTTGGAGATTCGAAGTGCACGTTGGGACATTCTGCCTCTGAGACATCAGGCAA
This sequence comes from Tenrec ecaudatus, assembly GCF_050624435.1. NCBI lineage: Eukaryota > Metazoa > Chordata > Mammalia > Afrosoricida > Tenrecidae > Tenrec > Tenrec ecaudatus. The sequence goes on from NC_134539.1 coordinate 35,849,276, forward strand.
GGAAGAGGCCTGCAGAGCGCTTTCACCTGGGGTTTGCCTCACTCACCCTCTGACCACTGGGCCCTTTCGTCAGGGAACGTCCCAGACCTCTGGACAGACCAGGCTTTGGGTAATGCTGATGGTATATATCTTCCTATTACCTATATATTGATGAGTGATGATTTTACCATTAAAATAGGAATGCATTTCTGCACTTATTCCAGTTTATGACTTTACACAACATTGACAATGTTGTTGAGTCTCAACGATCCACTACTCTGCTCGCTGCCATTGAGCTGATTCCAACTCATAGGCGCCTATAGGACAGAGTGGAACTGCTCTGTGGCGGTTCTGAGACAGTACACCTCTATGGGAGCAGAGAGCCTCATCTTTACCACTAACCTTGTAGTTAGTAGCTCAATACTTAGCCCTTTGTGCCACCACGGCTCCTGTGAGCCTAAATAAATTCTGTTACAACTAGCCCCCAAAGACTGCCCAAATTTTTTTACATTTATGTTCTGCTCTTTTTGCATGCGATATTCCTTGTTGAAAGTCTACTATGTTTGGACACTTTAAAAATTATATAATTATTTTTATTGCATAAATAATTGTACTGTGCTTTGATCTGTATTGTATTTTCCCAGTGACTTCCACTCGGTATCCTTTATAATATTCATAAAATAACTTTTACACTTTTACTATTAATAACAGTACCTTTTATTGAAGTTGTATACATAAGTTCACAGGAGAGTCTATCACTGGTCCCCCTGGGGCACTGACAGCTTGATGGATCTTTTTTCTACATGAGTCATCGATGGTACATGTTGGACACTTTTTAGAACAGAGAAAATCAGAAAAAAAAGTCTACCACATATTTTCTCAAACACAGCCAGTGTTAATCCTCCCATCTTCTTTTCTCCTCTGCATGTGTGAGAGTGAGTCACAGTATTGCTACATAACCATAGGTGTTTTGTTTTGTTCATGTTTATGAGGGAAGCTCACAGGTTGCACATCAGGCTCAGAACCCTTAAAGATACAGTTCTTTTGTCCCCAGAGCTGCTTCTCATCGCACAGGCACAAAGGAATGAAACAAAATACCAAAGTGCAAAGCTGTTAGTTCTTGTTACAGCCTCCATCTCGTGGATACCTTCCACCTCTCTAACCTTCCCCACAAGAAGTCCTGTGTTTTTGAGGTTTACTGGCAACCAAACAGCAGGGTGTTCCTGGGAAATGCTCTGGGCTTGGGGAACAAAAGAAGTCTGAGGGGCCCTGATCTAGGCTGTAGGGGGTGGGGTGGGGTGAGAGTCTCCTAGGACAGCCTTCCTCTGATGCCCTCACAGGATGAGCGAGCATGCGAGCGCTTTGCTGTGATGGAGACAAAGCTCCCCACAACGCTCTGGCCTCTCCCTCAAAGGCAGGTCCCTGTTCTCTTAAAACTCTTCCTCATAAGCCCCCATGGTTTCCCTGTGGCCTTTGAGAAGACCTGTCAAGATGGTCCCCTTGGGGATCCCCAAACACAGAGCCATAACCTTCTGAACAGATCCCTGGAACCCCCTGTTTGGATTGGACTTTTGTTTTGGTTATCTGAAGGCACCCTGAGGAGACTAAGACCCAGGAGTGGCTGAGAGAACCTGTCTGCAGCCACCTATAGGTCTCAGAGACAAGCTTCAGCATACGGTCAGGAATGCACCTGTGCGTGTGTGGACTGGCTCACACAGTCACATGATGCTGCACACACCGGGCTGTGTCTCCTTCTGCCGTGCTAGGATCGTTGTGAGTAGGCGCTAACTCAGTGGGACATAGCAACAACGCACAGGACCCGCAGTCCTCTGAGCAAGCTTCCTCATGTACCCTTGTATTGAGGGCCCGCAGTCTATTTATTGTCTCTCCCTGTGTTAGTCTGGGTACTTTGAATAAACAAATCCACAGAAACTCATGTACAGGAGAGAATTTCATATAAAGGGTAAGTGCACATCAAGAAAACATCCCAACCCAGTGCTGCCCAAGCCCACAAGTCCAACATTAACCCATATGTCCAACACCAATCCACAAAGTCCTCCTCCATCTCACAAAACAGACACAATGATGCGAACTGCAGGAGGAAAGCTGAATCAGTGAGCGTGGAAGCATCTCAGTGCAGGCAGGGGTCTCCACACGGCTGCTCCAGCACCCAGGGCTGCATCAGGGTAGGTCCATGTGGCTTCTCCTTGGGGATGTCTTGCAGGAAGTGAGCCTTGCCAGCTGAAGCAGGGAACTGGCTAAGTAAGGCAGCTGCACCCTGGTCCAACCATCAGAAAGCAAGAGACCCAAGAATTTGAAAGGTGTGGCTCACTGAGCCATTTATCCCTCTGCCCTTCAATTAACCCCACATGTGTTTATCCGCCAGGTTGGCACAATAAACTAACTACCTCACTCACTTTACTGACAGAACGGGAGAGCAGGAGTACAAACAGAGAGAACAACTTGGAATGAGGCACCTCTGTATTCCAGGAGATGTTCGTGATGTCCAACATTGGGGATCCAGAGGAAGAATTAGGAGGTTCCTCACAGAAGGTTGAGGCATTGGGGGTGCCCTCTCCCCACAGATGAGTCCATAGGGGGCCCCTGACCAGCTCCTCCCCCACCCCAGGTGCCGGTGCTCTACTGGCCTCAGGCAGGCCTGGGTGTAAGCAGGACAGGGGGATCCTCTCTCAGTAGACTGGCAGAGACACAGCCCCTCCTCCATGACTGAGTTCAGCTTTTCCCTTCCTCCCGAGTTCGGAGTGGCCCGGAGTGGAGTGATTACGTGCCTCCTTATAGTTCCCGCTCCTGGTGCAGTGCAGCCTCCCACGTGGCCCTGACCTGAGCCTGCGGCCGTGATGAAGGGGGCCTGGGAGATCTGGCCAGGTGCAAGTGCGTGGTAGCTCCAGGATCCAAGCCCTGGTCTTTGGCGTCGGATCTCCGGCCCTTAGTGCCCCTTTGTGCAGACCTGCCCGAGGTTTCCAGCAGGCACGAGGTGCTCAGTGAGATGTGCGAGCCAAAGCGCCCTGTCCGTGGCTGTTTGGCGTTTGAGGGTGTTTCGAGCCAACAGAATCAACGGGCTGCTTACCACATCCTTTCAGTTCCTCCGCCAGCCATCTGAGCCCAGCTCTGCGTCCACCACTACCGGGCCTTTGCCTGTGGCTGGCAGGAGCTGCCGGCTTCAGAAGGAAAAGCAGGTAGGGCTGGCCTGTGCCTTGGTGGGGTGGAGGGTATGGCGGGGGTGGGGGGGGTGGCTTTAGAATGGCCAGAGGTGTTCCGGGCTGCCTTTCTGCTGCAGTATTTTCACCTGATGCTCGGGGCACGGGTACCTTTACTTCGACTTACCTGTTCCTGCCTGGCTTTCTCCTGAACACGTAGGACGCTCCAGGGCAGCTCCGAGCTGTAAATCTGAATGCTGCGCGGATGGGAATCCAAGGCTTGGACACGGTTCGTGCCAGAAGCTGCCTAGTGTCCTGGATGTAGCGCATCAGTCGAGTTAAACAAGGTCCCCAGGTGAGCTGGTTGGAAGCCCTGTCCTATGCTGAGCAAGCAAAGGCTTGGCCTCTAAAGTAAGGGAAAGACAGCCCATTACCCCCAAACACACTGCCGAAGGCAAGACACGGCAGGACAGGGGGATGCGGGCTAGCTCGGGGTCCTGGGAGGCGGTGGGGAGAGTGTGGAATTGCAAGGGACATCGCCAAATGTGTGTACATGGTTGACCAGAAAGTCAGTTTGCTCCGGAGACTTTTACCCAAAGAAGCATTAAAAAAAACTACGTAAATCAGAGCTGGTGGGTGATTGAGAATGGCGGCGATGATTGCGTAGCTCTTGATTGAACTGCTGGATGATACGGTTTGTGAATTGTAGGCCAATAAGACTGCGTAAATCATAAAAAGAAAGATAAATTAGGATGTAAAATGATGAAAGAGCTACATTGTTTTACAATAAAAATTAAAACGTATTAGGTCATAGAGGAGATAGAGAAATCCGAGGTGGGGCTGAAAGAGGGTCTATGAGGTTAAGGTTGGAATTTGCTGGGAAGGGCCAAGGGACTGAGAAAGACACTTTGTGAACTAGACCCTTCACCATGCATATATGCTGTGTTAGTCTGGGCTGACGAGAGACACTCTTATGTGGACAAGAAAAAACTTTATATAAAAGAGCAATTATCTATTGAGAAAACATCCCAGCCCCATCCAGATCAAGTCCATAAGTCTGATATTAGCCCATATGTCTGATTCCGATCTATCAAGTCCTCTTCAGACTCACGCAACACGTGCAATGGCGCCGAATGTAGGAAGATCACAGGGCAGTGGGTGGGAAGTCTTGTGGATCCAGTGGCGTTGTAAGCTTCTCCGTGCTGGCAGGGGTCTCCATGTAGCTCCTCCAGCTCCACGGCTCTGGCTTCAGCAACGTAGCTCCATGTGGCTTGTCAACAGGAATGTCTCCCAGGGAGACGAGCAGGGAGTGTATGTGGCCTCCAAATGAGGTCACCAAGCTGCGACCTGATTAACAGGCGAGACTCCACCCCTTCGCAAGTGGACACCAAATGATGCCACTGCCATCTCTGCCATGTACCTGTTGGCCTCCTTGTAACTGAGTGATGGATACCGATTCTCAAACCAGGGGATCCCAGGGCCCCAGAGGAAACACTCCAATATTGTAACCCCTCAAGCTTTGTGAAAGACTGGCTGGGAGATGGGTCGTTTCCAGGCCTCCACGGCTTCGGGTGTCAACTGGGGGTGTTTGGAGATGAAAGTTCTGATGTATCTGGTGTGGGTTTCTTTCATTGTTACATTCTAAGGGGCTCCCAAGGAGCTTCCAAGGTGGCTCATTGGGGTGCTAACTACAAGGCCGGCAGTTCACTCCCACCAGCCACTCCAAGAGAGGAAGATGAGGCTATCTGTTCCCATAAAGCAGCGGTTCTCAACCTGCGGGTCGTGACCCCTTTCACAGGGGTCACCCAGTTCATAACAGTAGCCAAATTACAGTGATGAAGTAGCAATGAATAAGTTTGTAGTTAAGGGGGTCACCACACAGGAGGCAGCATTAGGAGGGTTGAGAACCAACCCTCTACAGGATTGCTATGAGGTGGATTTGACTTGATGGCTGTGGGTTTCCCATTGAGGGAGTTTCAAACGTTTGTGGGAAAATGGAATTAAATGATGGTGGGATTTTCCCACAAGCTCCTGGAGGCTCCTCAGATGGCTGCCTTAATTCAGCACATGCCCCTGCCCAGCCTGTTTCCAGCCTGACATGTCTCATGCCCTCTAGGACCCTGCTCCCTAGGAGAGGATGAGCGTGGACAGACAAGGCCGGGATGGCACAGGGATGCCCAGAGCCAAGGGCATGCAGCAGGTGAGGCTCTCTGCCACCGGACGGGCGGAGAGGTGAGGGCAGACATCAAAGAGGGGGTAACGTCTGACAGGAAGGAGTGAAGATTCACCTGCTAATACTTGGATTACCAGGGGCTAAATCTAACCGATTCACTCGACTAGATTAGCACACTTTGGGTCCTCGTCCCACCTCCTCCCAGATTCAACCCAGAGGAAGAGGTCACTGGGCAAGCTCCCCACACTCCGGGCCATGAGGGGGAGCTGCTGTCATGGGAGGGGGAGGGGAGAGATGAGCTTTCAGGGGTGCCTGACACCCCGTGAGTCCCCATTTTCTGAATTAAAGGCACTGCTGCCCACGTGACCGGTTGCAAGGAATCAGTCAGCAAGTCTTTTGTGGACGGGGCCTCAAAGAGGCGGCCGCATTCCCATCATTCCAGACTTACTTCTGCCTGACTGTCTGCGGTAACCACTTTCCATGTTGATGGAAACCAACTCTGAGGAGCCCATCTGGGGCGCTCCTATCTAGAAAGTGGGCGCACACAGCGGTGGACTCCTCCCGTAAAGGTTTCCAGTCTCAGACACCTGGTGGGCGGGCGCTGGGTTGGAATTGACCTGACAACAGTGGGGTTGGTGTTTGCTTCCTCAGAGGAAGGTGAAGGGAGGGGCTGTGCTGGGCTCCATGGCAGGCCCTGGGCCTTGGCCCGGGTGGGGCAACAATGCCCGTTCTCCTATGTCCGACAGCTCTGAAGGCAACCATGCCCAGGGGACTTCAATGCCATAGGAAACACAGAGGAGTTGTGGGATCCAAACTCACTCCACTTACACTTCCCTTCTGTCAGCGTCTGTCTGCTTTATCTGTAAAGGGAGGTGTGTTTGTCCAGAAAGACTAGAGAAACAAACACAGGGACACTCGTATGTGTATAAGAAAGAGCTTGACATAAAGAGCAATTGTATATTAAGAAATCATCCTAGCCCAGTCCAGATCAAATCCATGTCTGATCTTTCCCTATGTCCAATAAATTCCATCTATAAATTCCTCTTTAGACTCACACAACACATGCCATGATGGTGAATGCGGGAAGATCACTGGCCAGTGAGTGGAAAGCCTTGTGGATCCAGTGGCAGTGGAAGCATCTCAGCACTGGTGTGGGTCTCCACATGGCTTCTCCAGCTCCAGGACCCTGGCTCCATCAGTGTAGCTCCATCTGGCTTGTCAGCACGAATGTCTCTTGATGAGGCTGGGGCCTACTGGGGGAAATCCAGGGAGGCACCCCACAAAGGACAGGGTTCCTGTCTACTGCCATGAGCATGGTAGACCTTGTTCCCAGACACTGAATGTCTGGGCAGGATGTTTAGATCATGAATTTTAGAAAGCTTGCATGTCAGCTAACGTCTCCCTCGGCAGGGAGCTGGGGGATTGCACAGGCCAGAGGTGGATTGCACAGGGCAGGGGCGGTGGGCAGAACCAGAGATGAGGGTTCTGGCAGGCAGCTCACTGGCCTAGGCCTTGCCCTCCCTCTCTCCTGCTGGGTTCTGCTCTCCAAAGGGCTGGCAGTTTTCAGGGTTTCGACCACAGCTTGTTCTCCACTGGCTCACCTGTGTGCCTCCGGGGAGTCATTCCATCGTGGAATGTGTGACTGATTGGAGGAGAAAGGGTGACTTTGCCCCCTCTCCTGGGGTCATTGCTACAGATCTCTGACGAGGGACACGTGTCTATCTCCTTTGCTACTGTACCCGCAGCAGCTAGCGTGCAGCTCATGCTGGGATCGGTGCTGTGTCTACAAAGTTGTTTCTCTCGTCAACCCAGACTAACACATGAGGAGAAGCCTATTTTCCTCGCCTATCTTGTTGGAGGTTGGGGGGTGGTCACAAAGGAAGAATCAGGGGCCAACTTAGATATGACCTGCTCCACTCTCTCATTTACAGCCGAGGGGATCAGGGCCCGAGATTAGCCAGCAGGTTAGTTATGAAGTTGGAGACACCTTGTGTCTCTAGCAGACGGGGAATAAGTGTGGGTTACATGGTACCCTCCTGTGGCAACAGCATCATGAGGATACCTGGACCTCCGCCGACTTCTCTCTCCACTCCTGTCCGGAGTGGAGTAAGCCTACCCCGCAGCCCTCGAAGGAAAGGTACAGTGGACATTACTCACCGCCGCGATGGTGGGCCCTGCTCTGGGTCACTTCCAAACCACCCCAGACCCCCTTTATCAGGAATGCAGGGAATTAGTCTTGTGCATCAGGCCACTTGACCTTCTGCAGGGTGACATGGTGGTGGGGACAGCGGGGAGGGAACCTTTTAGTGTTCAGTGAGTCTTACCTGGACTGAATAAACATTCTTTTTTTTTTTTTGCGTAAACATTCTTCAACTGACACCCACCTCCCAAATATTTGTCTCGCTGGCTCGTACTCTCTTCTTTCTGGATTGTGCGTAACCTGAAAACATCTGGAAAGAGTCCAATTAAATGTTGACCACCATCCAAAATAAAATATCTGCTTTATCTTCTCTTATCTTTAAAAAGGAAATAGCAGAGGAGCGAAGCCGTGGAGGAGGGCAGGGAGCTGTATTTGAACCAAACAGAAAGGAGAAAGGAGGGCTGGCCAGCTGACAAGAGGGTGGCTGAAAACACCCAGCATTCTGTCTCCGGAGGCTTTGCTCTTGAGGGACACGCACACAAGGGGCCACCCAGCAACTCAGCAAGCCTCCCGGTAGAATTCAGGACCTCGAGCCCACTCCTCACTGTCCTTTTATAAACGGTCCCACCAGCACGACCAGGAACCACCTTAGCACATGCACCATCTTCTCTTTTCTCCCTCCCTGTCCTCCCCTCCCCAGCAAGAGCTCTCTGACCCCTAGTGCCCCTCAAGAAGGCTTTTCAAGATGGCCAATCGCTACCAAGCAACGGCTGGTAGATTTGAATGTATGACTTTGCAGTTAGGAGCCCAATGCCCAAACCCGAACAAACCGGGACACATGAGACTCATTTACCACTCAAAGGTCCCCATGTCAATTCAGACACTTAGAAATCCTTCAGGGCAGACTAGAACTCTCTGGGCCCACCCCCCTTGCGCCCTGCTGTGGAGTGGCTAGAGGGGTTCCAACCACCAACCTCCCATCCCCCCCCCCAATCCCCTCACCTGGTTATCTGCCAAGTGCATAGCCAGGGCACCACCCATGCCTGGCAACCATATATCATCTCTGGCTTCTCCGTAGGAGTGGAATGACACAGTAATGGCCTTCCGGTGGCTAACTAGTCTCATGGTCAGAGAGGAGTGGCATTGTCAGCAACAGCAATGGTTTTAAGAACATTATCTTTCATGGCTGTGTGGAGGCGGGAATTAAACTGGCAAGGAGATCTTCCAGGAGTAGGTTTAGTGGGAAGGGAAGGGAGAGAGAGAGGTGCCATGGAAGGGGACCTCCTCCCTCCCCAATGGGCCCTTAGCTACAGCAAGTCTGTCAAACGGCACTGGCAGCTGTGATGTGCAGGGCCGCGGGGAGCCCGTGCTGTGAGGTCAAACATACGGAGCACAGTGTCAGGTGCATGATAACAGGGGCCAGTCCGTTCTAGTGGGGAGTGCTGTTGAGCCTGAGATGAGATCTGAGGGCCCGGGAAAGTGCCCGCCTCTCCTCAGCCCCCTCTCTGGCTCCAGGAAGGAGTGTGGGTCTGCCCGCCAGTCTTTCCCTTTGTGGAAGCAGACAGACTGGCCGTCCATGGGCAGACACGGCCACCTCCGAGGCTGTTTGCTTTTCGCCCTTGATTGGCAGGGTCACAAGGGCTTGAGATGGGTTTGGTAATGCTCCTGATCACTCAAAAGCCACTTGCTGGCCCTCAAGACAGAGGGCTGGTGGGTGCTTCCGGCGTCCACATTCCAACAGCTTCAGTGGGGTTTCTTTTCAAGAGTACTCTAGGGTGCTAGGGTTTGTGGGACCCGCGTTGAGACTTCTGCCTGCTGCAGAGCCCTGGGGTCACCATGGCAAAGCTGGTTTCCTCTGTATCTGCGCAGCCGGTGACCGAACCCTCCCACAGGGAGAGGAGGTGACCTGGAGCTTTAAAGTAGTGCATCTGTTTCAAAAAGTCCACCATGCTAATTTGGAAGCAACTTCAAGGTTATACAAAATTTACAAGCGTGCTTCCTTACAAAGACAAAGAACTTCCGTAAACCCTTTCCCCCAATTCACTTTGTGTTTTTGTGGTTTGTTTGGCTTTTACTTATTTTCTTGGCCATTCTAACCTCCTTGAGGGTAAGTTGCATATGCCACAGCCCATCCCCCCTCAATACTTCCGTGTGTTTCCTCAAAAACAAGTTACCTGCCTCAAGAAAGTGAGCATGGGTTACAATCTTTTAACAAATCTTCGCTCCTTCGGGACCTTCCCTGTCGATGAGGCACACTCCTCAAAGCAAGGAGAAACAGCTGGAACCGCCTGGGAAGGACCAGAACCTGGGATATGTGAGGGACGAATCTGGGAAAATGGGAAGTCTTCACAAAGGATATGGAACACCGCAAGGTAGATAGCTTATCTAGGCTTTCGTGAGCGGAAGAGGAAGTGCCCCTCACGAGTGCTGTTAATTTTGACCCCTCAGTCCCGACGTGGCCTGGTGTCTCCATCATAGAGTTAACTCTCTTCCATCGCCACCAATGGGCAATCGATGGAGAGGCACTTTAAGATTCAACAACCATCCTGTCCTGCACCACAAGTTCTCCCTCGCCCCTCTAGGAATAATCACACCCGCCATCCAGATTGTGGTTTCTAAATACCCTTCTCCAAAGAAACCAACCAGGTCGCTGTGGAGAAATGGTTTCCACCATCAGGGTGAGGGCAAGGAGAATATAGGATGGGTCTTGTGGTGCAGGAAGCAAGGCGATGCTCTAAAACTCAAGGATGGGACTGTCACAGGGACGAGGGAGCCCATCTGAAAGAGCTCCCAATAGACAACATTGGTGACATTCGACCAATGAAATAAATAGAGTGAAATTGGATTACAACCCAAAGAATAAATAGATACAAGTCCATATGGAAATAAATGATTAAATGCATAAAGAGAAGGGACAAATATTCCTTCAAGAAGATTTTGAATAATATAATACTCACCCAGGAGGTGAAGGTGAATCCTCACCCCCACTTTAGAGATGGATTTGAGTCAGTGGTGACTTACATCCAAAGAACAGAGTGCAGAAAGGGAGAAGATAGTGACTAACTTGCTGAGAAACCTGGCAACGGTCCTGTAACCAGGTGACTGAGGTGAGAGGATGTGATGGGGATGGGGCTTTGCTTGTGTCCTTCTTCCCCAAACCAGAGTCCTCATCCCACTCTCTCACCGCCAACTCAGAGTAACCCTCTAGGACAGGCGAGAGCTGCCCCGGTGGGTGTCCGAGACTAGTCTAGCCAGGAGAAAACCATCTAGCAAACTCAAATGAGGGGGAGTCTACCCACTGCCTGGCCAGTGTTCCTCAAAGCAGTCAGAGGAACTCCAAGAGGAGGCTGGAACAGGGCCACATGCCAGAGTGGGAGGAAACAAGGTGAGTGAGCACCGTGTGGGGTCCTGGCTCAGCTCCCGGCCCAGCGCAGGGCAAGAACATATTGTCTGAAACCGAGGAGATCCCAAGAAGGTCTGGAGTTTAGTTCCTGTGCTGACGCTGGCTCCGTAGCTTGGACCAAGGTCCCAGCGACCAGGTGGGGTGCAGACAGGAGCTTTCTGGATTGCCTTGACGACTTCTCTGTACATCAAAAAAGCAATTCCAAAAAATAAAAATAGTTTATGTTCCAAACTATCACCCGTGATGCTTCTTGTCTGAACTGGTTTTTACATGATGGTTGCAAAACCTGGGAGACCTCCCAGGTCCAGAGCCCCGTCACAGTGAGGGGCTGGCGTTCCACTCTGAGGGAGGCCCTTCCTTCCAGAGCCCTGGTGGCACTGTGAGGTAAGCGTCGGACTGCTAACCGTGAGCTCAGTGACCCACAGCTTAGTGAGAGCCTCCAAAACCCTGCCTATGGCCACCAGGGGCTGGATTGACTCCTTGGCAGTGGGTTCAATCACTCGCTTCTTTGTAATTGCTTGGTTTGTTTTCAGTGGGTCGATAGATTCCTATGCATCCGGGGATTTGTTATTCCTTATGCTTTTGATTATTCGGATGCTCAGATTGTCCCGGATTTGGCCAGTGGAGCCTCTTCAAGCTGCCTGGCTCCTGTGTCCTTTTCACACGTCCCATCCCCTTTATTTTTCCTTACCCCCAGAAAATAATTAGCTTATTTTCTGGCATACAAAAGATGTTCCAAGATCATCTTGTAAAAGAAAATCATGGAACTACAAAAAAAAAAAAGGTCCTTACATATTAAAAGCATTTTTGAAGATGATTCTGTGTATTGACAAGTACAGGTATAAATTCAACACAAATTAGCCTGAGTATGCAACCCAAAGAAACCACTCTACATAAAATAAAGGGCTAGAAGAATGCATAAAAATGTCATTAAATGGTTGACTGTCGAGTGGTGATGTTTTACAGGGCTCCTTTTCCCTATATATTCTGATTTTTATCTGATGAGAAGATGTGCAGATTATAGTGCTTCCTTAAGGATGTAGAGGGAGCCCTGGTGATGTAATTAATTGTGACCGGTTGGGCTGCTGACCGTAAGGTTTGCAGTTCGAAACTCACAACTGTTCTGCAGGAGAAAGGTGAGGCTTTCTATTCTCATAGAGTTACAGTCTCAGAAACTCTCTGGGGCCGGTTGTACCCTGTCGTACAGGGTCGGTATGTGTCAGCATCGACTCGATGGCACTGAGTTTGGCTTTGGCTAGAATGATGTCGGAGGAATTGTGGTGGTGCTATCGGGTGTGTGTTGGATTGCCAACTGCAAGGTCAATGGTTCACACCCACCAGCTTCTCTGTGGGAGAAAGCTGAGACTGTCTGTCTCCATGCACAATAGTGTACAGCCTGGGAAACCCTATACAAAGGTGCGATGTATTAGAATTGACTTAGCTTGTTTTCTTTTTTTTGTTTTTTGATGTGTAATGGAGTGGGTCAGCTCTGAGAATATGACAAAAGGAAGATGAAATTAGTTCACAAAAACTAGCACAAATGAACCGAAAGCACCTTTGTTGTCAGTGATGGCAACTATCAGCAGCGGAGCTCTGTGCCTGGGCGTGCCCTGAACCAGGGTGCGGCCTGGCTCCCTCCCGAGACCTGCTGTCTGCCTTGCACTCCCTGGGGAACTGGAGGCAAATCACGTCATCCCTTTGAGTCTCAGTTTCCACATCTGAGCAACGGGATCATGGTTTCTTGCCATCTCTGCGGCGGCGTTCAGGTGAAGACTTATCTATGGAAATGATGCTCACAAAGGTAGGCGGTCTGCTTACCGAGGTTTTCCTAGTTAAAGCATTTGCTTAACGCTTTATTGAATAGTGAACTTTGTAGCAGTTTCCTTTTTCAAGAGCCAGCCAGTGGGGGAGCGTGTGAATTTGGGTCTTAGTAAGCCCACCTGAGCCCAGCTGTCTCAGGCCAGCTTCTCCGGAAACTTCCCATGGGGAGGAGTTTCGTGAATGAGATGGAGTAGGACGTGGTCAGAGTGTGACCAGTGACGCCTGGGGAAAGCAGGCTCAGGAAGGAATGGAGCCCACGCAGGGCACTCAGCTAGTAAAAGTGCCAAAGGACAGTGCTGGCTCAGCCCCAGGGGAGCGTCTTACCCAGAGTGGCCTTGGTCTGGGGCGGGCGAGCTGCAGCAGGGGAGCTGGGGTGGGCACAGCAGCGATGCCCCTCCGTGAAGGCGGACGGGCACCTAGTCTCCCAGGCACGTACAGCTCTCCTGTGTGCAGGTGAAGCAGGCCCTGGCGGCCTGGGGCAGCACTCTGACAGCGGCTGTGGGTCCTGGCCACAGATGGGCCTGGATACAGGAGACAATCCCAGTGAACACAGCCCTAAGCAGGGACTGCTTTCCTTTAAGGCTGGACATGCCAAGCAAAATAAAAACAGCGAGCGCCACTGTCACACATAGGACAGGCCTTCTGGGTACAGAGAGACTGGACCCAGAGAGGTGGAGTGACCTGCCTAGGGTCACACAGGTGGTGGTCTGACTCCAGAGTCCGCATCATGCCATGCTGCCTCACGGCCCTGGGACCAGCGCCCTGTCCCTGGAGGGGGCTGCAGAACTTCACGGAGCCCCTCACCTGCCTTTGGGAACTCCAGGGCCCCCACGAGCGTCTTCAGGGTGGCATTCATGCCCCGCCCCCCTGCTATCCTTTAGAATTTGTACAGTGTCAGGCACCAAGGTAGGTGGAATCCTGACCTTATGAACTCTGGAGAGAGTCGCTTTTGTCTCAGACACAGGGTGGCCCGTCTCCTGGCTGCAGAGACTGTATTGTGACTTGGGGAGAGGCAGGTTAGATAAACAGGCCCCATCCAGAACAAAAGAGCCCGGGAGTGCATGTGCTGCTTTCTCCTTTCTTGTCCCAAGCGGCAGCCTCCCACATCCTGCGTCTTGAACATGAGCAAACAAGCGACGGAGCCAGACCCACAAGTGCTCAGGTCACCCAGCCCTCGGATCCAGCCAGAAGCCCCTGGCCAGGGCCCGCACTGCCACCCAGAGCCCAAGGGGATGCGTGGGATGTAGAACCTCTGCAGGGGGAGCACCACCATTCGTACAAGCCATTAAAAAGCCCACCCAGACTCCAGTTGTCTTGGAGTCTGTTTGTTCTAACCCAGGGGACCCCAGGCGTTTTAGTGTGGAACTGCCCTCCACTGCCTTTTCAATGGCCAGGACCTTTTAGGAGTAGAATGCCAGCATGTTCTTCCAATGTGCCTCTGGGGGATTCCGTATCACCAACCGTCCAGTTCGTAGGCAAGCGCTTCACCGTCCGTGTCACCCAGGGCTTCTGGGGAGAAGCAAAGGCGCCCCATAATGTAATTATGAGGACCAGCGGCATCAAGTATTGAAAAACTCTCCCACTCAAACCCCCTGCCATTGAGTCGATGCCGACCCACAGCTGCCCCCTAGGACGAGGAGCTGCCCCTGTGCGTTCCGGGACCGTGACTGTTAACTGGAATAGGAAGCCCATCTTTCTCCCAGGGAGTGGCTGACAGTTTGGACCCCATGGCCTCAGGGTGTGCAGCTCAGCGCAGGACCACTAGGCCCCCAGTGCGCCAGGTATTGGAAGGGCTTTCTAAGGTGGCTCATCGTTGTCATTCATAAAACCAAATGCAGGCCCTCCTCATTTCTGGAGGTCATTACCCCAGTGATGTCAGACACAGACCTCAGCCGAGAGTCACCGCCTCAATACGGGGAGTCTCAGGGCTGCCACGGCCCCAACGCCTTCCTCACCAGAGGCAGCCTGGTTTCCTCCACAGTCCCGATTAGCTTTCGTAAAGTGTCTGGTTTCTCAGGGAAGAAACAAACAAAGACGCAAAGAATTGGCTCAGTGACCCCAGCAAAAACAAAACAAAACCTAGCATTTAAAAGCCTAACCAAAAAAAAAACCATGGCAGGAGAAATGACCCAAGACAGTCATCTTCACTCAGAATGTTAGTCTGTGTCCCAAAGCCGCCCCACCCGAAGCCCATGCTGTTGATAGTGCCCGAGACCCCAACAAGCAAGTGGCTTTGTGATTCCTGCTGGTTCTACTTCTAGTCGAAAAACAACCCAAAAGATGCCTGGAAGCACAGGCAGTCAACATGAAAATCACTTCTCCCCTCGAAACACTGACAAGCGTTGTCGTCACGTCAGGCCTGACTCCCAGCACGCCTAAAACAACACGTACTTCAGGTTTAAATCCAACCAAGCTTACTGCTGTCGAGTGGATTCTGACCTCGTGGTGACTCTGTAGAGCAGGGGAGAACTGACCCCGCGGGTTTCCAAGCGGGAATCTTCATGGGAAGAGAAAGCCTCATTTTCCTCCCAAGGAACAGCTGGTGGTTTCAAACAACTAACCTGGCAGTTAGCAGCCCAACTTGTAACCCACGACAGCACCATGGGCCCTTGATATTTAAATTAGCTTGCTGATAGCCAGGAGGTCAAACTGCTGGAAACCAGAAGCTACATCAATATCCCCCTACGACACAAAATACGATGATTGTACAACTGTTCTTGACATGATCAAACTGTGGACTTGTATGGTATGTTAATTACATACTAATAAAATGGTTGATTTTTTTAAGAGACTATACAATGCATTTCCATGGAATACACTACGGTGTGTTCTGCAGGCATTAATAATGGAATGCTGCTGCTGATGTTGCATGAAACCCCCAAGGCCCTGAGCTGCACGTACAGACCAAATGCAGAGGCTAGAAAACATGTCTCCTCCTTCCTTAGGACCCGTGGCAGTTACGTAATCTCCTGCCAACTTGCAAAGGGGTGGAGTCTAGCCTGTCAATCCTGTTGCAGCTTGATGACCTCATTTGGAGGCACAAAGGGGATAAACAGTTCACTGGAGGCTGGACACACACAAAGACACTCTGCGGGTCTTCCTGCTGACAAGCCACCTGGAGACCCCTGATGGGACCAGAGCCCTTGAGCTGGAGGAGCCACGTGGAGACCCGCGCCAGCGCTGAGATGCTTCCACCACCACTGCATCCACAAGACTTTCCACCCACTGGCCTGTGATCTTCCTACACTCAGCATCATTGCATGTGCTGCGTGAGTCTGAAGAGGAATTTATAGACTGGTATCGAACATATGGGTTAATATCAGACTTATGGACTCAATCTGGACTGGACTGGGATGTTTTCTTAATATACACTTACTCTTTGATGTAAAGTTCTCTATTCCACACATCGTGTCTCTGGATTCGTGTCTCTAGTCGACCCAGACAAACACAGTACTTTACGAGATGAGGAAACTGAGGTCCAGTGGCTGTCCCTGACACCGAGGGCCTGCCCGAGGTTTCTGCATGGCCTGCAGCGACCCGGGGACAGCATGCAGGTGCTGGTGGACATGCTGAAGGACGGTGGGACCATAGAAGACTCCTGGAAGTGATGTGGAGAGGACTGTCCTCCGCAGGCAGGGTCACCTTCATGAGCAGTGATGCTTTCTCCAGATTGTACCCTGGGGGCCGAGGTCAGTCAGACCTGGGGCCTGGAGCCCCCAGACTGAAGCTAGAAATGGAAAGGCGTTTGTGGAACCCTGGCCGGCAGAAACGCGCTCTGCTGGAAGGGATCAGGCAGGCATCAAGGAGGTGGTGTTTGGGCCTTGGAGGAGCATGAGAGCCGATGCTTGCTGGAGTTTTAAGGAAACATGCACTCTGTTTCCAACTCAGCAGTGCTGTAGGACAGAGTAGAACGACCCCAGGCTGTAAGTCTCCAGGCAAGCAGATGGCCGGATCTGTCCTCTGAGGAGGAGGTAGTGAGTCCCACGACCACCTGCCCAGGGAGCTTCCCAACAGCTGCCCCACAACCCTCCGGGGCCCCTAATTAAGCAAGGTCCAATTCAAGCTTGAGTCACAAAAACAGATTGGATAGCTGAACATCCAAATCAAAGCCCATACTCAAATCACTGCTCACGTTCTGTTGCTACATTTTAAGACGGTCTATGAGCTTCCCACCACCACTTATCTATCACTTTGTCATTTGGGGGGCTGCTGAAAGCATGTCACTGGCATTTCAAATGCCAGCAGGGTCACCCAGTATAGACATCAGGGATTTTCCCAACCACGGGCCATGGGGCGTCTGTCCTTCTTTCGTAGGAAGTACAAGCTCAGACGGGCATAAAAAAGAGGCTCTAAATCACAGTTGACTGTGCCTCGTACCTGTGCCTCATACCTCTCACTTGATATGTAGCGACTATCTAGCTGCCAGTCTCTTGGGTAGGAGGGTCACTATGAGTCCACTCGATGGCGGGTCCTGTGTCAAGTAACTGGAGGCCTCTGGACTGGGCTCCCTCATCTTCAAGATGGCACTCGGGCTGATATAAGAATTAGCCTGGCACCTAGTGGCTGCTGATTACGTGGAAGTGGTAATTTTGACCATGAGAATCTAGGTCGACCAGGAAGTGCTGTCTCAGTGTCTGGGGGGGAAGAAGTGGAGCGGTTTGGCCAGCTGTCTCTAGAGTCTTCTTTCCCGTAGTCTGTGACCTGCCTGCTTTTCCTCCAAGCCCCTGAGGAGTCGCCCCACTGGACACACATTTCCCCGCCCCCCGCAGTGGGGGAGGGGCCCTGGCCTCCAAGGAGCAGCGCTTGGAGAAAAGGGAGGGGCTAGGTGAGGGGCTGCAGCATGGGGCTGGTCCCAGGGGCTGAGGAAGCCTTCAGGGGGCAGGCCTGGCAGGACAGACACATCCGATGAGACGGGCACCTGGAGGAGAACAGGAAGTGGCCCTAAAGCCCGGGTCCCCAAGCCTAGTGCTCCATCTCTCCATCCATTTTGAAAAGCTGTCTTGACACGGTGTCAATAAAGAGACTGGCAGCTAGATGTTCGTGTACTATCTGTCAAGTTATAGGTAGCGGGCACATCAGGGAGGTTCAGCAACCTGTGATTGAGAATGTTGTTTTGTTTTTTGTTTTTAACTCATTTTATTGGGGGCTCATACAGCTCTTATCACAATCCATACATCAATCCTTGTGTCAAGCACATTTGTACCTATGTTGCCATCATCATTTTATTTTTTTAAATCATTTCATTGTGGGTTCTTACAACTCTTATCACAATCCATCCATCCATCCATCCATCCATCCATCCATCCATCCATCCATCCATCCATCGATCCATCCATTGTGTCAAGCACAATTGTACATTTGTTGCCATCATCATTCTCAAAACATTTTCTTTCTACTTAAGCCTTTGGTATCAGCTCATTGGCTGTAATTTTTAAAAATCATTTTATTGGGGGCTCATACAGCTCTTATCACAATCCATACATGCACCCACTGTGTCAAGCACATTTGTATATTTGTTGCCATCATGATTTTCAAAACATTTTGTTCTACTTGATCCCTTAGTATCAGCCCCTCATTGCCCCCCACCCCTGCCCCCAGAACGTCTTTATATGCCCATCTGAGCTCGTACTTCCTGTGGAAGAAGGACACACACCCCGCCCCCATGGCATGTGGCTTTGGGATAATACCTGATGTTTACATAATATTTCTGTCATAAAATACGTCTTTGGGGGAGTTGAGGTGCAAGACCAAGAACTTATCTTTGGCTGCCCTTTGTTCTTCTCGGAGCCCACCTGGAATTCGGCCCAGGGGGCCTGGGGGTCAGCAGGCTGGCGTTCTAGTGGGCTTTCTGCCGGGTGTGCTGCACCCCTGGGGAAATCCCCGCCGTCTCTGAGGACCCCACCCCCATCTCTAGAATGAGGGAATCAGGCTAGATGGTCTCCGGTCTAGTACTTGACACGTCCTGTGTTGGGGGTGGGGGGGGGCGAGTCCTAGGAGCCATCTTCAGAGGCAGACATTGTCATGCCCATTTTACAGATGGAGAGTCGGCGCTCAGGGGAGGGAAGCGGTCAGGGGGTCTCTAACAAGTCAGAAGCCGAGGGAACCCAGAACCCACAGCCCCGCGCCTTGCCCAACGGTACCTCCTGGGAAGTCATGCGTGTAAACATCTGCCTGTACACACGTATGTGCGTGAAGGTGCATGTTTCCACATGTGCCCAGAGCTGCCCTGGGGTTGCTCCCTGGGCGCCAGCTTGTGTAGACTCATTGGCCAGGCGGGGCTTGTTCCAGGGAGCAGAGAGAAGGGGGTTCGAGGGGGCAGGGAGCTACACCTACATTTTTGTGCAGCCATGAATTTTTGCTGCTACAGCATAGGCCCCTGGCGACGTCTGAGTGACTGCAGAGACGGGCAGTGGGCCGGAACGCCCCCCACCTCCAGCACCAGCGCTGAGAGGCTCTTCTCGCAACCGGACCAGGCTGGGGAGCACCCAGCCCTCAGCACACAGAAGCCCTCGCACTCACACTCACACACTCACACTCACACTCACACCAGGTCTCGCTGAACTCCAGTGCCTCGTTGGTAGAACAGAACACCTTCTCTTTGCCTTGGCAGAAGACCCCGGAAGTTCGGAAGCACCAACGTTTGCCCACAAGCTGTGAGTTACGAGGAAGCCCGCCTCTGCGGAAGTGATGCCCACCTGGACTGCCCACGTGAATGATGCCAGAGAATGGGGCAAACCCATTGTGGTGCCCACGGGAGATTCGACACACCTGCTCCAATCGTATCACAGCCCACATCTGCTCGAATCACCATTCCAAGTGGGCCGTGCCATCACCTCCCACCCCTGAATCTGGAATCACCTGATTGCTGAGGAAGCCCTGACTCAAGAGTTAAATGGTTACTGTGTTGTTGATCTTTTTAGGAAGAGTCTATAGCAAAGCTGTTAAGAAAATGGACTCTGGAACCAGACTGCCTGGGCTCGAATCCCAGCTCTGCTATTTGCTAGTGCCAGTGTTGCCCCAGCAGGCGATTTAATTGCTCTGGTGTCAGTTTCCTCTTATGCTATATGGTGATCATGGGTGGAGTCATGTATGCTGTTGTCATGATTGTCCACTCCCCCCCCCTCCTCCTCCCCCTGACCCCAGAAGAGTAGGCGGGGGTGACCGAGGGTGACCGACATAGTTAAGGTCACTAGGCAATTCATTGTCAGGGCCAAGACTAGCCCCGAGGGCACCTGTGTCTCCCCCAGCCCACAGTGGCTTTGGGGGAACCTCCTGTGGTTGGAAGGGCAGCAACTGTACCCCAACAGCCTACCCACAGCCTTGCCACAACCCTAACAGGAGTTTGGATGAGGGAACCTCCGGCCACAGGCAGGGGAGTTGGGCACAGATCTGTGGCAGAGAGTTGGCATCCAAGAGTGCCCTGAGAGAGGACCCGGGTATTTATCAGAATGGGGACTACTGTGAGTGAAGGAGGAAACTTGTCCTCTGGTTTCTGCTCTGCCAGGAACAAGCCACTTCACTGCTACAACACTGGTTGTAGCCCCTCGCGGCCAGAGATTGATGGGATCTGAGTACCTCCTATTCCGGAGACAGTCAATAACGACGAGGCATTTGCCCAGCCTGGTGCAGGCATAAGGAGGAGCCACACGTGCGGACAACTAAAGCAGAGCTTCTCACTCCAACTGCTAAGCTGCCAAGAGTCCCATAGACCCACTGGGACCCACAGGACAGAGTGCAAGTGCTCCCTGAGGTTGCCTGTAAGTCTAAGCCACCTGACACTCAACTAACCCAGCACCACCAAGACTCTTCCAAGAGCCATGGAAAAGGCCATTATTAAAAAGGCATTTGCCCGAGAAATTGCATTTGCAACTCAAAGGCAGGACACCAAAGATCAAGCCAGGGAAGCTCCACCTCCAACAGGAATGAGACTCCGAGGTATGTGCTGTGGGTGAGAACCCTGGCGGATGGTGAAGGGTGTGAGTTTCGGTGTAAGGCAGACCTGGCCTGGGTGTGAATCTCTGGCCATGACTGGCAGTCGGGCCCCCTTGGGTAGTTCCCTCAACTGGCAGCACTTCCGCTTCCTGCTCTGTGGAATGGGCAGAGCGATCCTGGCTCCTGTAGCTGTGTGAAGATTGAGGCTAATTGATACCGTGGAGAAGTTGCTCTTGGCACACGCTAAACGCAGTAAATGAAAGGTATTGATCTTATTTAGTACTCCCTCTGTTTGGGGTAATAGAACCCAAATCGCTTTAGTTTAGGAGGATGTTCTATTGTACGCAGCCAAGCAAGGCAGGGCTGGAACTGGCCAGAGGACCTCTAAGGGACTGGGGTCAGAGTCTCAGGTACCACCAAGACACTCTACTCAGCTTCTCATCTCTAACTGTTGCCATCATTCTGTTTTGCTGCAAACTGTTAACCCTATGGACAGAGGACATGGCTACCAACAGGTCTAGGCTCACATGTGCCTGACCCTAGAAGAGAAAGATTTCTTCTTTTTTGTTTGTTTTCTCAGCGTTTCCTTGGCACTTCATCCACACTTCAATCAAATCAAAAAAGGAAGAGAGAGATTTCTTTTCCACCAGCTAAAATAATCCCCCTAAAGAGGGCTGTCTTGGGTCACATGACCATACCCGGGCCAATCAAAGTAGCCAGGAGGATGGGGCACTCGATGATTGACTTAGCCTGAGTCATGTACCCATCCATCCCCAGCCCATCAAGGCACATACGTATTCCAGACTGCTCGGAGAAAATGGATAGCTACTGGGCAGTTTCTCTCGAGAGTCCGGCGTATGGGTGGATTAGGACAGCTGTCTGCTGGGGACTGGGGATGGCACAAAGCCACTTCTTACAAGTGCTACATCCTTTTACTGGCTGTGGTGGCATGTTTATCCTAAAACAGACTCTTTGTAGAAACAGCCCGACTTAATACAGCTTAATGCTGACCAAATCCACCATCCTCAGCTGCTATTTGCCCAGCTTAGGCAGCATTCACAGCAGATGCAGCCCAGCTCCGGTTGCCTTCTCCCAGAGGACCCGGTGTGGCTCTTTCCTCACCCCCAATGGGACCCTGGCCTCCAGTTCTCAACTGACCCCTGGCAGCAGATCTCACAGGGACTGGGGTGCTTCACTGAAAGCTGGAGGGGATTTTAAGAACCACGGGGCGGGTTGGGGGGAGACTCAGGTCAAGAGAGGGCCAGGGACCTGCCTGCCCAAGGACATGGAGCTGCACTGAGACTTCATCCCAGCAGCCTCAGGCCCTCATGAATAGTCTTCAAATCCTCCAAGAATGTCTGAGGAGTAGCTTAGTAAACTAAGGTGAGGATCCAGGCTATATTCGTTTCCAAGGTAACAAAGTACCGCAAACACAGTGGCTTTTATGAACATCAACTTATTACCTGCCAAGTCTAGAGACTAAAAGTCCACATCAACAGGTAGACAGGCCATGTTTCCTCCACAGTCGCTAGGGAGATGCTCTCCTCTCACCCGGCTTCTCTGCTTGTCTCAGGCATGCTTTTCAGCAGCATTTCTACCTGGCCAACCTGCCTCTTTCTCTCTTCTGTAAGGACTCAAATTGGATTAGGACCCACCTACTCTAATAATGGCCTCGTGTTAACTGATAATATCTTTAAACCCCACACCCACTCCTCCAGTATGGATTTGGTGAGGTTCCAAAGATCAGATCGCTATGTGAAAACGGGTATTATACAAAAATAGAGGATGACTACATCGCCGCCTGATGCCAAATGACATCATTCCACAACTGCCACGCCACTCAGAAGTTGACACATCCCCCTGTTGACACAGCCAGCAACACTTCTTGCCTTGCCCGTCAGCATTCCTGACTGCCAGACAGGTGTTGTTAACGCCAAAATAGACCGTAGTCTTTTTCTGACCATTGTCACAAATACGAAAAATGTCAGATGATGAGATGCGCGATACATGAGGGGTAGGTATGTTTCCACACAAAGTCGTAGTCACGGGTGCCCGGGATTAGCCCTGGTGGTGTCGTAGTTACATATTAAGCTCCAAACCACAAAGTCAGCAGTTTGAAACCCCCAGCGGCTCCAAGAAACCATGGGAGAAAGATGAAATTTTCTACTCCCGTGAAGAACGGTCTTGGAAACCCACGGGGTTCTATCCTGCCCGACAGGGCGACGGGGCGCGATGAGTGAGAACTGACTCTGGCAGGAAGTTTCCTTTCTCTTTCCTTTGTTGGAGGGATTAGCCCTCACACATCCGCAATTAAATGCAAACGCAGGCCATCCTCCTCCTCCTCTGCACTTGATTCCATTCCTAACTCTAAAGCCCTTTTCCATTCTGAGAACCCAGTTGGGCCAGAGAGGGTGTAGGTGTGTAGCTATAGACTCAGCAATCAGTCCCGGCTTGAGGGAATGAAAAACTGGCACGTGGAAAGGTGCGGGCAGGGAGACACCAACTAGAGGGAGGTGAGCGTATATCCAGGGTCAGTTTACAATGTACCGTCTGGTTCTGTGTATGACAGAGCAGGGACTCTGCTTCCAACCGATGGATGAGAAAACGGGGGCCCAGAGATGCAAGGGACTTACTCAACTGCCCTCCACCCCACCCAGTCCATTTGTGGAAGAACTTAGACCCTTTCCCAGGTGTTCCAGCTCTGACTCACGAAACCTAGGTGGCAGACCCGTTGAGGCTGCACGTGCATGCCCATCTGCCTGGGCGCTCTTCCTGCTGGTCATTGCTGATGCAGGCCCAGCATACTGGGAATTAGCAGTACCCTTGCCTGGGCTGCCCTGCAGGAGTGGGCTTGCCTGGCCGGGGGGCTAACCCGGAGGTTCCCAGAGCTCCCTGGCAGGACCAAGTCCCCGTTGCCCGCATGGCTTGCTTGCTTGATAGCATTGTGTTTTCCCCTGGCCTGCCTGCAACATCCCATATGATCGCTTCTGAATAAACTACGTACACTGAGGCTTCGTCACGTCTCCTCCTGAGGCAACCCAAACTGTGACCTTCACTCAAAACAAGGTGGGGATCGGTAGACTTGATTTTTGGAGGACCAAAGCATGACAAATACGGCCTCTCGAAACCAAATCAAGTCACGTCTAGAAGACCTCAGTGTCTTCTTACCACCTGCCTGCTTCTCCCTGGCCCCACCCTCACCAGTCCTGCAAGTTTCTTCACCACCCATCAAGGAGATGATTACCTGTGAGGGTGTCACAGGTCACGCTCCTGAAAGCCAGCAGCATGCAGGGCCGACTCCGGCGCAGAGCCATGGGTGGCAGTTTCCCATGGCACTGACAAGATGCCGCAGGGGACTGGCACATCCCCTGCCTTGGCAGACAGGAGCTGGTCGGGTCCTGTTCCAAGCAGAAACTCAGCCTCATGCCACCTAATTCCTCGACTGGTGATGCTGGCGACTCAGGGTGATCGATGCCCTGGTATGAAGGACCATCTCCAGACCACGGCGTCTGAGGGTTGGCCTTAGAAGCCAGGGAGTACTAAATCAGAAGAGACCTTCGGGGCTGGCCACCTCATTTAAACCTCTCCTTGTGAGGATGGGGAAACGGAGGCCTTGGGGGAGGGGGCAGGATCTTGTGCAAGGGCAAACAGGGCAGCAGGGGTAGAATGTCCCAGGGATCTTTTTCACTCCCTACAGCTCATAAGAAGCCATGGTGGTTAGTGAATTACTCGTTGGACTGCTAACCACCAGGTGAAAAGTTCAAAACCACCAGCTGCTCTGTGGAAGAAAGAGGAGGCGTTCTTCTCCCATGAAGAGTGAGTCTGGGGAGACCCACAGAGGCAGTTCTTCCCTATCCTATAGGGTCGTTAAGAATTGCAGTGGACCCCGCTGCAGCGAGTTCGTGTTTGCTTGTGTGTTTGTGACGCTGTGCTATCATCTGAGCAGGTGAAAAGAGGGGCCAGCCCAGCAGGCCAACACGAGTCCTGCGTGTGAGACTCGTCTTGGCGTGTGACCCTAGGTGAGCCACCCTCAGGGCTGTCGTGGGTCTCGCCCTGGTCCTTGGGAGGAAAGCACCGTAGTAGTAGATGCTCCACAGCCTTGAGTGACTGACTCTAGGGGTCTGTCATCGCTGTGGTGACTTGCTGGGAGTCGGTGGCAGGCGCCAGCACTGTCTTTCCAGGGAGTCCTCAGGGACTGTTTCTCTGCGAGAGAGGGGGCTAGGGGAAAAAGCCAACATAGCCAAAGGATTGTGGGTGCCTTGGCACGGTGGGAACAGGCGCCCGGGGACTGCTCCAGCCTCGATTGGCTGTGGGCTTTGTGTGGGTGAGGTGTTTCCGGGCAGACCGGACATGGGTGAGTGTGTGTGTGTGAGTGTGTGTGTGTGACTCTCCCTAGATATGTATGGTGGAGCAGTAAGGAATAGTTTGGGAAACAGCTGCTGGCCATCTGGAAAGGTCCCCTAAGTGGTCAGACACCTTCATCTCTGTCTCTCACGTCTGCCATTCTCTCTTGGTGGCCCTGCCCTCCATGGGCCTCAGTTTCTCAATTTGTAAAATGGGAGGTGAAGATCGAACTAACTCCCCATGGGTGCTTTCTGCTCTGACATGCTGGGGTCTGGAAATTCTCCTCCATTACTAGGGTCCTCTTGCAACGTCGGGTGCACCCAGCTCCCGCCCAGAACAGGCCTGTGAGCAGGACCAGGCCGGTGAGGTGGGAGTGGTGCTCCCCACGCGCCCCCCCCCCCCCGCCCCCACCTCCGTGGCTGGTCGCGGTCTTGGCTCTGAAAGACAGGCGGGCAGGGCTGTGCAGGGCGGGGCCTGCTGGCCCAGTGCAGACGTGAGGGCTGCCGTCCCTTCCCTCCTCCGCTGCCCCCCTGCCGGGACAGTCAGCCGCTGGGGGATTAGGAGCCAGCCAGCGCTGATTCAAACCATTCAGCAGCCAGGAAGCTGAGCACGCCGCTGCCCGCCCGCCTCTGCCTGGCAGGCCCGCGGGATTACCCGCATTGTGCCGGGCGGTACACAAAGGGGCCCGGCCCGCCCATAGCCACAGCCACCGCTGGTACCCGGGGCGGCGCCTGTCCTGTCCAGCGGCCGAGCCGTAGACCAGGCCTCCCCCGGGCAGCCTCTGCGGCCAGCACCACCCCTTACCTGTGCCCAGGGAGTGGCCTTGAGGTTCCCAGAGGCGCGGTGGGCGCCGTCCCTGGCAATGGCTCCTGCCACATGGAGCCAGCCCTCTGCACGTGCGGTGTCTGCCTGTGCGCAGGCGCCTTTGTCCAGCACAATGTGAGCTTCTGCACAAAAGGTGGGCGGCGGGCGGACGAGGACAGGTTCTTCTCGGTGAGTCGGAGCCCTGAAGGGTTGTGAGGTGCTGGCACATTTCCCCCCCCCCACCCCCTTTCCCCGGAGCTCAGGCCATCTCCTCCTGCACCCGGACTCACTGGGCCTAGCTCTGAAGGCTGCTCTGAACAGATGTCCCCGCGGGGCCTGACTCTGGGGGCCTGCAGCAAGGCCACACAAGCAAGCGAGGAGGACACCCCTCACTGCAAACCTTCCCGGAGGAACACTGTGGGGTGCCACACCCGCCTCACAATTGTTCCTGTGCCTCCGTGCAAAGGGCCCAGAAACTTGCACATTGTGGGCTTCACGGCATGTAGCTCTGGAGACCCAGGGGATCCCTGGGCGAGGCGGGGCCAGCAGGTCTGTGGGAGCGGAGGCTTTGAGGTCTCCATCCACTGCCATCATGGATGCCAACTCATAGCGGCCCCACCGGACTGGGCAGAACTGCCCCTGTGCGTGTGCGTTGCTCTGTACAGGAACTCTGTACAGGAATAGAAAGACTCGTCTTTCTATGGAAGAGGGGCTGGGGGTCTCCACGAGCCACCAGGGCCCCACCCCCAACAAGCTCACAGCCTAGAAAACTCTATCGGGGACCATCTGCTGTGCTGCCTCTTGTACTGGGCTGGGTCTTTTCTCCTGGACCCCCTCCCCTCCGCAGTGTCTAGCCGAGTCAGGGTCCAGAGGAGGATAGGGGAACCTGGAAGAAGACAGATCTGGATTGGGCCAGGATAAAGGTTCTCCTTCAATCTAGTTTTTCTAAGTTTAGAGTTTGGAACACAATCACCAATAGCCATTTTTAGAGGCACGCCTACTCTATGGAACCCCGGATGTGCAGAATTTACCACCACATCCTTCCTCCTGGGGACACGGTGTAGGAGACCTGAAGGCTCCCCAGATGTACCCCTTTGCGCACAAAGCAGAATTCTTGTGTGCAATCCTTTGTTGAGATGCCCCCTGCTAGCTGTGCTTTTCAGTTCTCGCTCACCGTGAGTTCCCCAACCACACTCCATCCCATAATCCCCCACATCGATCCCTAACGATACCAGGTGTGACTCTCGGTGGGAGCAGAAATTGAGTTCACTGGTTCTTCAGTGTGTACTGGCTAGGAACACTGGGGAACCACACAGCTCAATGGATGAGACCCTGTAACAAAGGCCTGGATGTTTTAGTCAAAACTCTTGATATAGTTTATAACATCTTCTATCCATTTGTAGTATAGAGCTCTGGTGGCCTAGTGGGTTATGTGTGAGGCTGCTAACCACAAGGTCAGAAGTTCAAAACCACCAACCAGGAGAAAGGTGAGGCTTTCTGCTCCTGTAAAGATTTACAGCCTAGGAAACTACAGGGGCAGTTAGTTCTACTCTGTTCTATAGGGTGGTTATGAGCTGGAATCAACTCGTTGGCCATGCGTTTCACTTTGGTTTTTATATACACTTTGCATAAATAAATGTATTATAAAATATATGTAATTGGTGTTAGTAGCATACTTTAGCTATTATTCTTTTAATGGTCCAGTTTAACTTTTTAAATTGTGGTATTATGCACATGCTGAAGAGTGCAGGAAGACTCCATCTCTTGGTCTTGGTGTATGCATATGGATTCTTGTGACTTTAGCTCAGCAGAATGTTTTTAAAACACGCCATGTTGTTGTGCTTGTCAATGGTTTGTTGGTTTTTGTTGTTGGAAAATATTTCACTGTATGAATATTCCACAATTGGATTCTCAGTGCACCAGCGGATGGACATTAAGGCTGTTTCTAGCTGAGGTCTGTTATGAGGAAGTCTACTTTGCATATGGGATGCATGCACGGTCTTGTGGTAAACTACCTTCTATTTGGTAGATGCTCAAGAATGGAATTGCTGGGTTGTACAACAGGTTGATGTTTCGCCATATACATCATTTTTCAGGCCTTAATTTTGCTTTGGTAGCTAGAGAAGAGTGTGGCATCGGGGTCAGAGGGAAGCTGAATGACAACCTGCCATCTGCAGATGGCATAGCCTTGCTTCCTGAAGGCAAGGAGGACTTGCAGCACCTACAGATAAAGACCAAGGACTGTGGCCTTCCATGTGGATTACACAGCAATGTCAAGAAAACCTAAATCCCCACAAGTGAACCAATAGCAGCATCATGATAAATGGAGGAAATATTGAAATTGTCAAGGATTTCCTCTTGAGTGGACCCACAGTCAAGGCTCATGGATGCAGCAGTCAAGAAGTCCAATGATGTACAGCATTGGGGCAAATCTGCTGCAAAAGATCTCTTTAAAGGAATTGTGGAGCAAGGATGAAGGAGTGCCTGACCCAAGCCACGATACTTCCAATCACCTCCCAGGCATGCGCAACTGGGCCATGGACTAAAGAAGACTGCAGAAGGATGCTGCACTAGAAAGTGCCATGGCGGCCAGAAGATAAGCACACCTGTCTTGGAAGGACAGCCAGGTGTGCTTTGAGAGTGAGGATGGCGAGATGTTGTCTCATGTGCTTTGGACATGCTGTCAGGTGAGACCAGTCCCTGAAAAAGGACATCAAAGGCGGTGAAGAGGAGTAAGATCGACTACCAAGGAGGTCCACTGGCACCGTGGCTGCACCAGGGGCTCAAGTAACCACGGGGAGGAGGGCGCAGACCCAGGCAGTGTGTCACCCCGCTGGACGGGGTGGGGGGTGGCTATGAGTCAGAACTGATTGGACGGTGCCTAACGTCAACAACATAATTGTTGAGAATGACTGGGGCATCTTCTTCACCACGTCCCCCCAGGGATTACTACATGGGGTGCTCCGTGTGGATATGGCTCCTTTCTGGGTCGGCAGTCCCTTTTCACATCAGGCTCTTCTAAGAAGGCCACCCACTACACTGGCATTGCCACACTGTTACTACAGACACTGCTTTCTGTGTCCCTCCCTCCCTCCCTTTCCACCGTGTCCGCCCCAAGAGGGACCATGCTTACCCTCCCCACCCCGCCATGGCTTCCACGACTTGGTCCTTCGAATTAGATGCTGAGCTAGCTGTCCCCTTCGGCAGACGTGGAGATTCCCACTCAGGGAAGGCAGCTATCTAAAGGTCGCGAGTTAGAGATGGAGGGAGGAGGAACCAATCCAGCATCTCGGAGAGGAGTGAGGACCACGCCCAGTCGCCGTCAGGGGCGTGGTCTGGGCGCTGTCCGCCCTTGTAGTGCTGACTGGCCTCCGGATGCTGAGAGGAAACAGCTCTCAAAGACGCAGGTGAGTTTGTCTCCTCATACTTGATCCTTCCCCGTGAGTGAGTGACTGGGGGGACGAAGAACACCTCCTCCCTGAGAGGCCAGGAGAAGAGGACAATAGGAGTGGTTGCAGGCCTGCCCTTCCCACCCTGCCTTCCGCTAGCTTCTCCTCACTTTTAAGCCCTGAGGTACCTCTTTTTCTGTCTCTAATTCATCCTCTTCTTTCTCAGACTCTTCTCCTCCCTTCTGGAGTCACTTACATCCCGTCCCTCCACTCCTATTCCCTGCTTCTTCGCACTCTCTTTCTTCCTCCTCACCCACTAGCTTTGCCACCGATGGCCAGAGTTTTCATCTCTCCGAGCAAAAATCCTGATCTTTCGGGGTGGTTGCTCCTGGGAGCACACCCAGCGGCACCATGGAAGAAAGGCCTGGAAGTCCCATTTCCTAAATATTACAACCCAGGACACTCTGCAGATCAAGTGTACTCTGTAACCCGTGGGGCTTCCAGGAGCCAGAACTGCCCCGATCGTAGCAGGCTGGGCTCCTTTGGTCAGGGTGGTTGTAATTCTGAATGGTCGGCAGAGAGAAGATCCCCAGTTCCAGAGCATCTCCAATCCACTCCCCTTTCTCCAAGATGGGTGAAGAGCCGGTGGTGACCCCACAGGCTCCTCCTCTCTTCACCAGCAGGGTGCCAGCATGCTGAATGCCCAGTGAATACTTGACACACAGCTACCAGTGGTGGTGCTGGGGGCTCTGGGCAAGATTGGGCTCCCCACCCCTCCACTCACCCAAAGAGACAGAACCTGGCCCAGAGTGTCTGAGTGCATCCTACTGCCATCTGGTACTGAGTGAGGCTGATGGAGACCTCTAAGGGAAAGAATCATGGTTTACCACGCACCTCCTGTGAGCCCGATGTGGGATAGGCTTCTGAGTCCATTGTAATGTGTGGCATTCTCAAGGACCCTGGGAAGCAGGCACTGTGCTCAGTGTGCCCACCGAACAAGTGGATAAAGACTCAGAGGGGCGAACAGACCTGGGTCACACAGCGACTCAGTGTCCACAACCCGTCGGATGGACTCAAAATGCGATGCTCTTCACCTCGGCTCTTGAGATGGACAAATGGAAACTCACAGCCAAGTAAGCCAAGAGTGAGATGAGTCCCTGGGCACTGCCACCCAACTGCATCGAGCCACGTGCAGCCACCCTTACCCCCAGCCATGACACCCATCCTTCCTGTACTTTGAAGCGTATCTCACGCACCATCTGTTATAGAACTAAAACATTTCAGTGTGCCTTTGAACTCTGGAGCTAATTTAAAAAAACACACAACCCCCATGCCGTTACTGTGACCATTTCTTAAGACGATTACATATCAAGGCACCATGTGTTCATCTGTCAGTCACTGTCAGGATCTTGTTGGTGCTTGTTCTTCCTTGCTGCTTCTTTGGATAAAACAGTGATACGTACTCCACTGCAAACCCTTTTACGCACATTAGCTTTTTTTTTTTTTACAAGTTTTAGTTGTAACTTTAAAAAATAATATATATTTTTAATCTAAAAAATGGAGATCATAACAGTACTTATTTTATAGGTTTTTGTGAAATAACACCTGTACACTGTTATATAACACATGCAAGTGAAACAGTACCTGTAAACTGGTCAGCAGTACATGTCAGTAGTAGCCTGGTAACCATTTACACATTATCTTATGTCATGCTCACATCTGCCATTGGAGAAACCCAGGTGAAGGCACCAAGGCTCTCTGAAGAGAGGCGAGGACTTGCTCTAAGGTCAGAGCTGGTCGGGGCAGAGCATCCCCCCAGCCTCTCTCTACTCCAAGAACCTCACAGTGGAAGGCTCCAACTGCCTGAAGACCTGGCCTGCCAATGTTGGCAGCTCCGAGCTGCCTGGACGAGTGGTTATGTTGTGTTGTGTAGGCTCCCAGCTGGTGAGGTAAATCCCTGTCCTTTCTAATTCCCTGGCTCAGGCTTGTTTGCACACAATAGCCCCCAAAAGCCCGGGCAGCGGCTGGGGCTTACTGCCCAGCCTCCTGTGCGCCATGCATTAAGCCCCCTGCACTAAGACAGATTGGATACCAAAGCCCAAAGGACAGGCACAATAGCCAGATCACTCAGCGGACCCCACTCTAATTCTGCTCTTTGCCTAAGTGCAGGAGGAGGGCAAAGGTGGCTGTGTTTTCCTTCTGGGAGTCCCCTTGCCTAGCCAGCCCTGCACCTGCAAAGCATGCCACGGATTCCATTCCAAATCCCCTAGCTTTTGTGGGTAATTCTGCCCTTCGTCAGCAGGCTGCAGAGCAAACGCCTCAACCTGGCATTCAAGACCTGCTGTCTGTCCAACTCCACTGAGGTAACCTCTTGCAGATACCAAGGAGACCAGGGCGCAATGTCAGAGAAGCCAAGAAAGCTTGGGGCATTTCTGCCATGAGGCGGATCGATACAGTGGCTGTGACAAAGGGCTCAAACAGGACAACAGAGTGTCCTCCTGTTTTCCGTGGGCTTGCTACGAGCAGGACCTGACCCCAGGGGGCCTAACAACAACCCCGCCCCCGTCGTGATTTAAAATGACAAGTTCTGTTCTACATAGAGTTGCTATGAACTGGCACCTAATGACGACGACAGCAACGACGGAGATTGTACCTAGTAGATCACCAGCCCCTCCCAGTCAGGGCTCATGCGTGGCCCATCTAGATCTCTCGGGGGCCTGAGCGCAGGGCCTGGCACTCACTGGGATCGCAGTCAAAATGCTTGCTTTGTCCCCCTGAAGTCTCACTGCCACCTTGCCGGTGAGTGTGGCCAAATATTATGACTCCTCCCACTTCATTGAAGTGGAGATTTAGGCTGAGGCCAAGTGCCGTGTCCCAGAGCATCAGGTGAACACTTACTTGGGTCATCTGTCTGCTGGCCTACTGCCCTACTCCAGCTTCTGATCCCGCGCCCCACCCCCAACCCCCAGAGACCTGGGCAGAGGAGCTGTGGCCAGAGGGCACAGGAAGCAGTGCCCCGAGGCACTCTGGTCCAACAGCTGCACTTGGACACCTCCCTGTTGTCACAGGGTAAAGCCTGAATCTCTCATCCTGGCCTCAAACCTCCCTCCAGCCTCCCCAAAACCCCTCTCAACAGCCTTGCCCTTCACAACTCTCCCTGGGGGGTCTCTGCTAGTACATCCACCTACTCACTCTTCTCTGGGTTTGCCCAAATCTGTCCCCGTCATGTCCTGAGAACCAATGGCCAGTGCAAGTGAATGGAGAGACAGGACATTTATTCACAAGCATCTTCCAAAGCCAGGTTGCTAACGCAGTGACATGCACAAGCAGGCAGGTGGCCGGCATTTCTTGATGGTGCTCCTGGAGTACTAGGACCTGAGAGATGCCCGGAAGGGCTCTTCCAGAGGAGACCCTCACGGACAACCTAATACCGCTGCCCATGTGTTTTCAGTCCAGGCTCCATGGGAAGCATCTTATATGCCATTGCCTTTTCAATCCCAAACAGCCCCCCAAATGCAGCCTACTTATTCCCCCTCTATTACAAACACAGCTCAGAGAGGCCACTGAACTTCTCCCTGGGCACACAGCTAGAAAGGAGCAGAGCCAAGATTCACAATGCCGGCCACAATGCCAAGCTCCCTTTCCTGCGTTGCCCCCGTATAGTTGGCATCGCCTTAAACGTCCCGGGAAGTCTTGTTTAGATTTAACCAAACACTTCCCGCATTTGTTTGAGATTAGGGAGTCCCACCTTCCTCCCTTCTGTGTTTGCTGAAAAGCTCTGGACCCCCCACAGAGCCTGGATGTCTAACTGCTCATAGCTTAAGAGATACTGTGCCAGAAAAAATCTCTCTCTCTCTCTCTCTCTCTCTCTCTCTCACCCTCACCATACCCCTGTGGGTTTCCAAGAATGCAGCTCTTTCCAGGAGTAGAAAACTCAGTCTTTCTTCCGAGGAGCTGCTGGTGGTTTTGAACTGCTGACCATGCAGATCACTGCCCAACATGAAACCACTGTACCACCAGGGCTCCTTGTGCCAGCAAATAGCAACTCTTATTTTCCTGACCTCCTAAGAGCACGGGATGTCAGGGTGGGTGGGGACCCGGAAACCAGAGATGGTCAGAGCCTCTTTCTTGTGTTTGTGAGATGCTGAGGTCCGGAGAGGGGCCGGCTGTCTCCCCGGGTCACACAGCCAATGAGAGGAGGAAGTCGCTCTCTGGGCTCCTCTCCAGAACCTAGAAATGCTTGTTATTCCAGGCAGGCTGGTGGGGCTGGCAGATTGGAAACCTCCCCGCAGGTGGAATGCACACAACTTCCTGCAGAGGCCACGCTAGCTTCGGGAAATGGAAACTGCTGGAAGGAGCCCCCAAAATTCAAAACCAAACTCTTCCCACATCCGGTCCATTCTGACTCACAGCAGTGCCGGAGACAGGGGAACCTGCCCCTGGGGTTTCCTGAGGCTGTCCATCTTCACAGGAGCAGGAAGCCTCCTCTTTCTCGCTCGGAACAGCTGGTGGGTTCAGAGTGATGACTTTGCAGATAGCAACCACACCGCCGAGACTCCAGGAAGGAGCACCCTCTGATTGGAAAGAAGAGTAAGTTTCTAGGAGAACCACAAACGAAGCAGATCGGTCCCACAGCGCACACCCAGCTGCCCAAGGCCACACAGCATGTCCCAAGCTCAGCCATAGGAGATGGCCGCCAAGCTTCCTGTCTGGGCTCCAGGCTCTGCCTGGCTCTTCCTGCCGTTGCCAGTCAGGT
Organism: Tenrec ecaudatus; assembly: GCF_050624435.1. Taxonomy (NCBI): domain Eukaryota; kingdom Metazoa; phylum Chordata; class Mammalia; order Afrosoricida; family Tenrecidae; genus Tenrec; species Tenrec ecaudatus. Next base: position 35,883,175 of record NC_134539.1, read on the forward strand.
CTCTGGCTCTGTCCCCTCGGCCTGGCTGGAAAACGCCGAGCAGCAAGCAGAGTGTCCAGCCCATGCCTGACGTCCTAGATCCTGCAGGAGGCGTGACTCCTGGGTGAATCAACAAAGTTACCTGCGTTTTGGCCCCAATCCCTCTTTCTCAGCTCAGTCACTCATGTAAGTGAGATGAACTTTCAGCTGCTTTTGAAAATGACCGTATGCTCAGAGGATGAGAATTTGTTACTAAAGCAACACGTAGATTGTGAAGTAGCTATCAAATGCTCCGAGCATTTGACCTATAGGAGCATATTTCCGTCTGACCACGCCTATAGAGGGTAGTAGGTACTAGTATTGTCACAGGAGCCCTGGTGGCATAGCGCTTACGCTTTGGGCTGCTAACTGCAAGGTCAGCAGTTTGAAACCACCAGCTTTCGACTCTGGTAAAGAGTGACAGTTACGGAATCAGAAACCCGGGGACCAGTTCTAGCCTGTTCTATAAGGTTGCTATGAGTCGGCGTCAACTCCATGACAGTATTATCACCACCTTCACTTCGTAGGAGAGGAAAAACGTGGCCCCAAGAGGCTAAGTAATGCATACACAGTCACCCCGCTAATCCTGGACAGGACCAGCATGTGAACCCCAAAGGCTGTGCCCTTCACCGCCAGGCTGCACTCCCTCTCAACGCTGCCATGCCCCTCTTCAGCACTCAAAGCCAAGCCCAGAGATAAATAGTATCATCTCTATTGTGCAGCTGGGGAAACCGAGGCTCCGAGAGGCAGAAGGACGGAGACCACCAGGAAGTGAAGTGGCAGCCTTGGATTGGAAGCCATTAGTATGACCGTATCTCTGAGTCACCTCTCCTGCATGTGTAATCCCGTCTAAACTCCGTTTTTAGAAAGCAATGCATCCATGAGAGCGTGTGCGTTTTCCTCCTCCCAGTGTGGAAACACCTTTCCCTTACTGGTTGATTTTGTTCCAAACCGGGCTCATGCATTAGTTCACATGTTCAAGTGGACATCTGGTATGCAGTAAATGTGACAGGCACTGCCTTTACATTATAGACGCCAGATCATCATTAAACAATTCATTCCACAATTAATTCACCAATTAAGATGGTGATAATTGCTCCCAAGCAGAGGCAGAGCGAGTTCCTCCGGGAAGACTCTAGTGCGTGTGTGCTGAGCAGACAGTGCTGGTGAAACATCGGCTCATGAGTGGTTTGGAAGCTGTCGTGGAAGTGAGCCTGAAAGCCATCGGGTCTACCTGAAGGAAAGGGGAAGGAGTCATGGAGTCACGCTTAGTCCTGGAAAGCAGGATCCTTTCAAAACAAATTCGAGAGAGGCGATTCAAGAGATATTCAACAACAGCTTCTCAGTGCCTTCTGTCCGGCCATGTACAAAATGAGGGAGCTCGGCAGGGAGCCTTCCCAACCATGCGGGGGGAGGTGGGGGGGGACTGGCAGCTCTGCAAAAAGCCACCTGGACGATGACCCGGTGGCCCAGCGACTTCACTCCCAGTTCAACACCTAGGAGAAATGAAAGCATGCGTCCACCCAGAAACATGTGCACCCATGGTTCTCTTCCGGTCTTCCCTGAGCGGGGAGAAGCTCAGAAAGCTTGGCCACCGCTTCGAAGGCCAGTCATGCAGCTGCCGAGCCAGGGCCAGGGTTGAACCCCAGCTTGATGTGACAGCCGCCGCGAGTGTCTACCCCGCGCCGAGGTGTGTTTTCGCATCTCGCAAGCTGCCCAGCCAAGTGTGGACAGCTCGGACTCTGACCGCACAGGTGTGCAGAGTCTTCGTGTCAGGGCTGTCTCCCGCGTGGGGCCCTGGAGGGGGTGCACAGCATTTTCCGGGAACCAAGGGAGGAAAATGAGAAAACCACGTATGATGTAAACCGCATTTCTTGGGGGGAATTGTTAATTACTGGAATGATTGCATTCCTTTCCCCTGAGATACGGGTGCCTTGAACAGAGAGCGTTAATATTTTGTTTATGCAAATGGAGAACCCCTTCTCCATCTCTCAAGCAATTTGCCCCGGTGGGGTCTTTCCTTCGCTTTGCCAAGACTTACGCAAACATCTTCCTACTCCCAGGCAACGCCACCTCTCAGCATGGCCTAGCCTGACCCAGAATCCCTGGTCCCAACTCCACGTGCAAAATCACTTCTTACTAATCCACTTTTCTCATCTCTTAAAGGGATGGGGGTCGTCTTTTGTGGACTCATGGTCTGGGCTGAGGACGATCTTTGTCTGATTGCCCCCACGAGCTGGGTCCCACAAATGCCCTTTCCGTCAGTGAGCGCTCGGGAACATTTTCCAAAATTGAGCACAAATCCAACTTTGGAAGAGAGAAATGTAGAGCATGCCTCGGCCCACCACTGCTGCCATCACCCCCAGGCAGTCTCCCCGCGGGGACCTGGATCCCCAGGCAGTCTCCTCGTGGGGGCCTGGATCCCCAGGCAGTCTGCCCGTGGGGACCTGGATCCCCAGGCAGTCTCCTCGTGGGGGCCTGGATCCCCAGGCAGTCTGCCCGCGGGGGCCTGGATCCCCAGGCAGTCTGCCCGTGGGGGCCTGGGATCCCACGTGTCCGGAGCTGCTGCTCCCAGAGCAGACATCTGCCTTCTGTCGGGTGAACGGGGACGAGGGCATGCGGACAGGCGTGTTCGGACAGCCCTCCCTCCGAAGAAGCCTGCCTTTCAGGTTTCCGCAGAGCCAGTGTGCCCCTGGATTCGTAATGAGGGATTTGTTTGTTGAAGGATCTTTTCAGCTTTATTGCTTAACTCAGAGGTGAGAAGGGGGTGGAAGCCTCATGAAAACGATTCTCCGTGGCTTTCTCCAGCAGCCCCACTTAAAGCTTTGCCTGCGGCTGCCTGGAGACAGCAGCCAAAGTCGTTGGAAAGGATGGGACGGCGGAGGTCAAGCTCTGCATTGCCCCCCCCCCCCCCCCGCCACAGCCTGCTGTGTGGCCAGAGCACTCCCCTCTCCATCAATGCCATGAGTGGGTAGGGCACAGTCACGGTGCCTCGGCGTCCTCCTCTGTGCAGTGGGCACTGCGGCAAACTGCAGACTTCGCTCTCCTATAGTGGGAGAGATCATCACGGCATAAGGGGATGTAAGCTAGACCTGAGCACTGATGGCCTCCTGTGTCAGTGGATGGGTTAGGGCCATGCCAGTCCAGCCCAGGCCACTGCCATCAAGGCAATTCTGAGTCACCACCTCCCCAGAGGACAGAGTGGGACTGCAGGCTGAAGGAACAGACGCTGGGACGAGGATATGAGCAAACCCGTGGGTTTGCTCCAGTTTGGCCGGGGTTCCCGCTCCCGGGGGCTTTCGTGGTCACGGTGTGCTGTTCCCACACCCCATCCAGGTCGCCACATCACATGTCCTTGTCCGGTCTCTTCCCCTCCTCCCGCCGGGCCCAGCTTCTCCGCCTTTCCTTGTTCAAAGCCTTGACCTTTTCTGAAGACGCCTGCTTGGGTGTTTTGTAGCCTGCTTTCATTGTGAGCCTGCTTTCATTGTGGGCTCGCCGGCCGTTTCTCATGGTTCGGCAGGGCGACTGAGTGGGGGTAATATCAGAGACGCAGTTTCTTTCTCGGTGCACGATCCAGAGGTCTGGCAGAGCAGGCTGTGACTGGTGATGTTATTTGATCCCGCCCCACCCACCAGGTTTGCCCAATAATTTTGCTTTAATCGGGGCGGCAATTGCAGTCACCACTCTGGCATTTGAATTGTGATGTCCTATTGTCCTGGTGCCTTTTATGTTTATTACACAGAATCCTTTGGCAAGAAAGAGTTTTCCCTTCATCTCTCTCCTTCAGACTTGCCTCATGAATGCTTATTGTGGTCTGTAGGCTACAATTCAGTGTTGCATTTATCTTGTTACTTTCAGGTGGGCTCCCAGATCCTTTCCCCATGTCCCTATATTTTTATTGTTTGTTTTTAAAATACTTCTTACTTTCAGGCACTGTAAGAGCCTTTAAGATCGTCTTGTATTTTTCCTGCCTCAATCCTTAGAACCAGTGGTTTTGTCAAGGAGGGCTGGGGTTTCGCAATTGGAGGGTGGTATTTAGAAACCAAGATCTGGGTGCTAGGCATATTCACTGGCCAGGGGTGTCACTGCTTTTAGGCCCCATGAGAACAAGGAACTATATTAATGCGCACTGACTCACGCATTGTGAGTTAGGGTGCTGGCGAAGAATATGGGCGGTCCCACGGACTGCCGAAAGAACAAACTGATCATTCTTGGACGTACAGCGAGTATACCCCTTAGAGGCCAGGATGGCACGATACCCCATCTCAGGTCCTTTGTCATTATCACAGTGGCTCTTCCGAAGGCCGCCACCCTTGAAGATAGTTCCTTATGTGGTGGTCATGCCCCAACCATAAAATTAGTTTCGTTGTTACTTCAAAACTGTCATTTTGCGACTGTTATGAATCATATTGTCAGTATCTGATATGCACGATGTATTTCATTGTTACAGATTGAACATCGTGAAAGTATCGTGATTAATCAGAAAACAATATGTAATATATTGTGAAATATTTACTTCTAATTACAAATAAATGAAATGTCTTGAAGCATGGTGTAGCATGGGTAACAGTCTTCACAGCAGGTGCTCGTAGGTGGGTGCATCTGCATGTGGGTGGACCTGCCTGGAGATGGTAGAGGAGCAGTGTCTCCGTTCCTAAGACCATTGGAAATAGGTGTTTTCCTATGGTCTTCGGCAACTCCTGTGAAAGGGTCGTTCGACAGCCCCCCCCAAAGGGGTCGCAACCCACGGGTTGAGAACTGCTGTGTATCATGAGAGACCAGTCCCTGGAGAAGAACATCATGCTTAGTAAAGTGGAGGGGCAGCGAGAGAGACTTTCACTAGGTGAACTGACACCGGGCTGTACCAGTGGGCTCGAACATGAGAACCGCTGTGGGGCTGATCCAGGCCTGGGCGGTGTTCCGCTCTGGCGTACATAAGTCACTATGAGTCGGCATCGACTGAAAGGCACCTGCCAACAACATGCCGACTCATGTATGTACACATGTCTACGCTTATTTCTGTACCCGTCTATGTGCATATGAATTAAATAAACACAAACTCACGACCACACATCCAACTCCAGTCCAGCACCCCGCTCATTCGAGCCTTTACCCCTTGCACAGCTTCTTTCTGCCGCGGTAAGAAACCTGGCGCTGTTTACCCATTTGTCCCTAGCATACATGCTTGAAACCACCAGCCGCTCCCCAGGAAAAAGAAGGGCTTTCTGCCCCCACCGAGAGTGACAGGCTCGGAAACGCACAGGGGCAGGTCTGCCCTGTCCTTTAGAGTCGCAATGAGTCAGCTTCATGGCGGTGAGACAGTGAGCTTAGCTTCGGAATGCCAACCTGTTTTCCTGAGAGACACACATTTACCAACCAGTGTACAGTGCTTATGGGCTATTGTTTTTCTATTCGAATAGACTACTAGAGATTGCAATTCAGTGACCACACGGGACAGTATAGAGCTGCCCCCTAGAGTTTCCAAGGCTGAAATCTTTTCAGAAGTCAATGCCATACTTTCTCTCATGGAGAGACGGCTGGGTTAGAACCAGTGACCTTGGGATTAGCACCCAAGGGTTTTAAGCACGGCAGCACCAGGGATCCTTCTTTTCCCATCTAGCCAAATACAGTTTTTAAAATTTAAAAAGAAATCTTGGGTTCAAACCCTAACTTTACTGCCCCAGATAAGACATACACGAACCCTCTCTTGAGTCTCGATCGATCGATATACTCATTGATAGAATGACAATAACCTGCCGGATAGCCCTGATGGAGCAGAGCGAAGCGGAGGGGTTACAGCATAGAAAGGGGCTCAGAGAAACGACCTAGCAGGGCCCTGCTCTCAGGCACATAGGAGGGTCACAAGTGTCTACTTCTTGCTGCATCCAACTCAGTGAGTCTGCTCCAGCCAGGCAGGGAGGGCGCCCGGTCTCTGCCTAGATAAACATGGACACTAAGAACGTCTGGGCTCCTGAAGGCTCTCGCTGACCACTGGTGCGTTTCCGCCAAGCAGCCTGGCTGGTGCCTTTGGTCTCAGCCGCCCCTCCCTCCACAAGTGGCAGACCTTCCTGAGCCCCTCCTTCCTGGAGAAGGCCTCTGGACAGGAAGCTCTCTCTCCCTTGTTTACAGGCCGCCAGGACCCCTCCCTCCCTGGTCCTCAACGTCTTTATCTGAAGATGAAGGTGGTGGCTTAGCTCTGAGGTCGCAAACTGGTGACTGGATCTAGGAGGCGTGTGTTTCATTCTGCCCACAGAGCATCTTCAGTGTATTTTAAAAATCATTTTATTGGGGCGGGGGGGCTCTTACAAATCGTATGATAAGCCATCATTCAGTTGTATTAAGCACACTTGTACATATGTTGCCATCAATATTTCCAAAGCATTTTCTATCTACTTGAGCCCTTGGTATCAGCTCCTCTTTTCCCCCCCTCTCTCCCGCCTCATGCATCCTTGATCAATCATATTATTTCAGGCCTTACGCTGAGCATGTTGTCTCCCTTATTCAGTCCCCTGGAGGGGGGGGGCTATATATCCAACCTGTGATGGGTTCCCCCCCTACCACCCTTCTTCCCTCATATCGATATTCCCACTACTGTTCCTGAGGTCTTATCTGTCCTGAATTCCATATGTCGAGATAAGCAGAGCTCTTATCTGTATCAATGTCTGTCTTCTGGCATAACTGGATTTGTAAGGTAGAACTGGGTCATGGCAGTGGTGGGGGAAGCATTCAGGATCTAGAGGAGTGATGTGTGCATCGTTGGCGCCATACTGCACCCTGGTTGAATTGTCCCTTCCTTGTAACCCTTCTGTGGCGGGGGGGGGGGGGGGGGGGAATGTCCACTTGTCTACAGATGGGCTTTGGATCTCCACTCCAACCCTCCTCATTCCCATTGATATAATTGTTTTGGATCTTTGATACCTGATCCCATCGACACCTCATGATCACACAGGCTGGTGTGCTTTTTCCATGTGGGCTGATTTGCTTCCCTGCTAGATGGCTGCTTGTTTAACTTCAAGACTTTAAGACCCCAGACACTGTATCTTTTGATAGCCAGGCACCATCCGCTCTCTTCACCACATTTGCTTGTGCACCCATTTTGTTTTCAGTGATTGTGTTGGGAAGGTGAGCATCAAAGAGTGTCAGGTTATTGAACAAAGTGTTCTCATGTTGAGGGAGACCTTGAGTAGAGGCCCAAAGTCTGTCTGCTATCTTAATACTTAACATATAAATGTATGTACATTGGCCTCTATCCCTTTCATTATAAATTAATATATTTACATATATACATATCTATCCCTATACCTCTATCAATAGCTTTTGCCTCCTAGTTCTTTCCTCTCTTTCCTTTCACCTTCCTCCTGTCCCACTATCATGCTCCCCTCCCCTCGGCTCTCAGTGATTCCTCTCAGATACATTGCACTTGACCAAACCCCACCAGGCTTCCTCGCCATCAGGTTTAAATCTCTTGTTCCCTCATCCCTGAGTTTGTTGGTTCCCAGCTCTCCCTTCCCACCCCCTCCTCTCCCATGTCCCCCCCAGGACTGCCGGTCCCATTGTTTTCTCCTTGGAATTGTTTGTCCTGCCTATCTCATATAGATGGAGGTAGGGCAAATGAAAGAAAAAAACAACGGATAGAGTTCCAGGTCTGTCTGCTGACCCTTAGGAGTGTTTTCCGATCTTGTCTGATGAGGTGCCTAGCCCTGTCCCCCGAGTCGGAAGTCTATTTTTAGGATTCCTTGGGGACTTGGTTACTTTGCTCCCCTCGCTGCCCTGTTGCACCCCCTTCGCATTTCACCCCACTGTGCATGGGGCAGACCGGGCACTCTTTCCACACAGTGTCTCTAGTGCTGCCCCCCGTAGCGCTGTGGGTCAGTGAGGGAGCATCATGTCCCACAGTGGGGCCGGCCCTACAGTCCTCTGTGCATTGACTGCTCCAAGCAGGGATGTCATCCTCAGGGCTTGGTGGGCTATGATGAGGTCTGCTCTCTCACACGCTCCTTCTTGGTTCGCACCCGTGTGGTCTGGACAGACCCGTCACTCTCCCAGGGCTCTGTGTTCAGTGCTGTCCTCTGTATTGTCCTGTTCCGGGGAGGCTGGTCAACATAGCTCAGCTTGTACCCGGCCCCGTTGTCTCTGTTAGTTCACAGCTCCGTGCCAGTACTTTGCCCTCCAGGCTTGGCGGTACTCCAGCATGGGGATCTTCAGCATAGTTTTACATTGGAATTAACTGACTACATTTAAGACCAGGAAGTGTTATTTTCATCAAAATACCGATTTTTCTGCTCCTCTCGCAACAGTGGTTATCACTGGGTCTGTCTTCCCAGATGGCAAGGGTCTGGAGTTAAGCAAAGCAGGAAGGAGCCCTCTCAGGACAGCCTCTTGTGCCCTCCTATGTGACTGACATGCCAGGTGCTGGTGAGCATTAGGCCAAGTGTTGCGTCTTGTTAGCGGAATGATGTGGGGCCAGTGAGCCACCTCTTGTCCGCTTGCACCATCACCCGCTCCCCTGTCCTGTTGACCCCCTTCATCACCCTGCTGTAGGCCCTGGGAGGCTGACCTCACCGACTGTATGTCCCAGGATCCTTTGCTTGCTGACTTCCAGGGAGCAGAGGAAGAGTCGCTCCACGAGGTGTCAGCAAGAGGACTCAGGGTGGGAGGAGAAGTTTGGCTGTTAACCTAAAAGTTCAGTGGTTCAAACCCACCCAGCAACACTGCAAGGGGGAAAGGCCTGGTGTTCTACTTGTATAAAGATTCTGGTCAGGAAGACCCTATGGAGAAGTTCTACTCCACGGCACATGGGGCTGAGCACCGGGACGCACAATGGCCCCGCAGTAACACGACAGACCGTCACAGCCCTCCCTCCCTGCTTGGACACCTAGTCTCTGGCAATAGCTGTGGCCCACAAAAGATTACGGCTACCCTCCCTCCACGGTTCTTGTCCACACTGGGCACCGGCAACTCCGTGCCCTCCCTTGGCCCCTTCCCTTCCTCTGGGTCTCCACATCACTTGCCGACTCCCTTAACTTGAGCCTCCTTTGTCAGTAGCCCTGCCACCACTGTTGGCTGCTCTCTAGCCAGTGCCAATGCACGAAGTCCTTTTGTACAACAGAACACACGTGCCCAGCCCGGCACCCCTCCAGGACCTGTGGCTCTTGGGTCAGTCCACCCCACGGACTGCTGCTGCTGCTGCTGCTGCTGCTTTTTTCTCAGTTTTGCTGGCACTCCGCCCACCTCTCATACAATGGTCCCACCCTGTCCAGGAGAGTCCACTGTACGATCATCAGTCCATGTTAGAACACTCTCTTCTTCCTGCGACAGTTCCCTCCACTCGACCAAGCGTGATACTCTTCTCTGGCAGTTGGTCCTTCCTGATGAGGTGTCCAAAGGCAGCGAGACCAAGCCTGCCGTCATCACTCGTGAGGAGTGTTCTCGGAGGAGTCCTCCTACGACTGAACTGCTCATTCTTCTCAGTGCCCAGTGTGCTTTGCCACACAATCGTCTCATGCCCCCAGCTTCTCTTTCTCATTGCTCAGCCTTCACAGGCACGGGAGGCCACTGAAGCGGTCACAGCCAAGAGCAGCCCCCCTTAGCGTCCACACCACATGACAACAAAACCAAACCCAAAAGAGCATTCCAGGTCTCCCGCAGCAGATTTCCCTGTGGAGATGTGGCACTTGATTTCTTGGCTGTGGCTTCCCTGGGCATTGATCCTTGTTCTTCCATACAAATCTTTAGCTTTGGCCCACCTGCCAGGGTTCTGGTCCCTGGGCCTCAGCCTCCTCGTCTGACAATGGGAGTGATGCCAGTGCCCACTCTCCAGGGAGCAGGCGGCAGACAGATGAGAAGATAGAACAGGGGCCAAGCACAGCAGCTGGCACAGATAAATGCTAGGTGACTCTTCATTAAGTAGCACGACCACCAGCAGCATCAGACTTCCTAACGGCGGGGTCACCTGACCTCTGTTGGAAAGAATCTGGATGGTTATTTGTTACAAAAGCTGCGACAGAGATGATGATTATGATGCTTAATCCCAAAGTAAAGCTGAGGCTTGGGCCATGTAAATTGCATTGATGTCTTACTCAGTAGGAAGCCCTCCCTAGAGGTGTGGTTACAAGTTGGGCTGCTCTCTGGGTGGTCAGCTGTTCAATGCCCCCAAGCTGCTCTAAGGGGGAAAGATGGGACTTTCTGTTCCTGTCGAGAGTAGCAGTCTCAGAAATTCACGGGGGCCGTTCCAGCCTGTCTTACCGGGTTGCTGTGAGTAAGAATTGACTCGCTGGCAGTGAGATTTACAGGTAAGACCACTGTGCCCTTGACAATCTTACCTCGTGTGAAGGAAACCACAAAGAACATTTTCCTTCTACAGACAACAGCTAACGCATACGGGAGCACTTTCTCTGTGCCAAATAACCCAAGCCCTCGTGTGGGGAGTTATGTAATCTCCATGTATTAGCATCTCTACAGGTGAGACAAATGAGGTTCAGAGACGTCAGGTGACTAGTCCAAGGTCACCCCGTCCATGTGCTTCCCCTTCCCTACTGGGGATGACCTCCAAAGAAGTCTTTCCATGGAAATGGGCTGAATGGAAAATTAAATTTGAGTTTTAATATTAATTTAGGTAGATCACTCATGAACCCTTGATAATTTATTAAATTTTTTTCATGTCTTACCCCGACCGCTGTCTCCCTTCATCCACTTTTCTGTTGTTTGTCCCCTGGGAGGGGGTTATATGTCGATCACTGTGATCAGTTCTCCCTTTCTCCCCCCACTTTCCCCTTACCCTCCTGGTATTGCTGCTCTCATTATTGGTCCCAAGGGCTTTACCTGCCCTGGATTCCCTGTGTTTCCAGTTCCTATCTGTACCTGTGTACATCCTCTGGTCTAGCCAGATTTGTAAGGTAGAATTGGGATCATGATAATGGGGGGGGGGAAGCATTAAAGACCTAGAGGAAAGGAGTGTGTTGCATCGGTCACGCAGTTTTAAATGGCAGGGCTGGGATTAGAACTCAGACCCGTGAGATTCGGAGCCTATGTTCTTTCTGGCCTACCTCCTCTATTTCTTTTTCCTTCACACGCAGACCGGGCATCTATTCACTGAACCCAACAGCACTGCCCCTGCGGGTTTCCGAGACCGTCACTCTTTACAGGAGAAGAAATACCGCGTCTGTCCCGAGGAGTAGTCTCAAACAGCTAAACTCATGGACGACAGCCCAGCTCATAGCTACTGCCCACCGGGCTCCCCACGCATGTGCTCTGAACCCCAAACACAGAGAAGAGCTAACCGGCCCCGGAGCCCTCCCTGTGGGGGACGCAGGCAGTGGGGAGTGATTCCAGACATGATGCAGCCTAGTTTGTTGTTGTTGTTAAAGCTCTGCCTTGAGCACTGGTCTCCCTTTCTTTGTTTCAAACAATTTTATTGGCATATCATTTCCGTATCATACAATTCGATGGTTCAAATATATTAAACAAGAGTTGTGCATCATCACCACAATCAATTTTAGAACATTCTCCTCCTTCTTGTGTCCACCATGATTAGCTCCCCTTATCTCTCAACTTCCCCGGCCATAACCCTGAGCATTACTCCCTTTTAAGAACTGTCTACAGGAGATCAAATTGCCAGCCATGCAGCTGGCTCAGAGGTTTCCACAGGAACCTTGGGGCAGGGGTGGGGGGCAGCGAGTTTATGTTAATAAGGAAGAAACCACTCAGGAAAGCAGGGGGAGATGGTTGCACGCATCAAAGATTGTCATCAGTGTCACATAATTGTGCATGCAGATACAGTGGGGTCGGTGTATGTTTTGCTGTGTTTTCTAAGCAACAACAAAAGTAGTAACATTTAGAGAAAGAACAAAAGCACAGTAACTCTCTCCAACAGAAAGGACCCTCTGTGCGAACCTATCTGGGAATCCAGCAAGGTCTCCCAGAGAGTTTTATTTCCCTAAACTCTGAAGGTTCAGTGGGACTCTGTGATTGGCAGTGTGATGTGTTCAAACTGCCAAGCGAGCAGGCAGCAGGAGGAGGCACAGAACAAGGGTGCCCTGAAGAGGAAGGCAGGAGCCTTGGAAGGCATGCCAAGGAGTTAGGACTTGATCCTGAGAGCCCTTGAGAATGCAGCTCACAGAGTTCCCACGGCCCTCATTATATGTCTTAGTGGCTACCTCATTTTCCCTCCACTGGCTGAAGAATGAGTTGAGAAGGGGCCAGAGGCCCTGAGACTGATGAGGCAAACTGAGGTCAGCACGGAGCTGCAAAGAGGACAAGGAGAGGCCGGGAGAATGGCCTCGGTAGAGTTGGGGCAGCACCAGGGACAGCTCTCAGTGGCTCTTGGAGCTTGAGGGCAGTAGTGATTCATTCATTCATTTATTCTTCAAATATCTATTGTGTATCTACTCCTATGTGAGGGGAAGTGTTTTGGACACTGAGGGAGACATCAGCAAAAGAAACAGACAGAATGGCCTCCCTCTGATGGAGGCAGACAGTGGTGGTGGTGTTGGGTGTCAAGGACTCAGTTGTGATTCACAAACACCATGAACAACATATGGAGACACTGCCTGGTCCTGCCCAGTCCTTGTGATTGTTGTTAAGTTGAGCCCATTGCTTCAGCCGCCATGTCAGTCTACGTGGTCAAGGGTCTTCCTCTTCTTCACTGGCCTTTAGTTGCCAAGCATGATGTCCTTTTCTAGGGATTGGTCTCTCCCGACAACATGTCCAAAGTACCTGAGATGAAGTCTCACCGTCCTCGCTTCTAAGGCACATTCTGGTTGTATTTCCTCTGAGACAGCTCTGTCCATTCTTTTGGAAGCCCACGGCACTGTCAGTATTTCTCAGCATCATAATTCAAATGCATTGATTTTTCTTTTTCTTCAATGTCAAACTTCCACATACCTATGAGATGATTGAAAATGCCTGAGCTTGAGTCAGGCCCACCTTAGTCCCCTGAGTCACACGCCCTTGCTCTGCAGCACGTTAGAGAGGTCTTACGCAGCAGATCTACCCAGTGCGATGCATCCTGTGACGTCTTGACAGCTGCTTCCATGAGTGGTGATGCAGGTGGATCCACGCAAGATGAAATCCTTGACAATTTCAATCTTTTCTCCATTCATCGCGATGCTGTCTGTTGGTCTAGTTGGGAGGACGTGGGTTTTCTTTACATTGACTGAGAATCCATAATAAAGGCCACAGCCCTGATCAGACAAGAGCCATAATCACAAGACAAGTAAGCATTGTATTAGAAGGTGACAAGTGTATGGGAAAGAGGCAAGGAGTGGGGGAGGGCGGGGCTGAGGAGTGTAAGTGAAGGGGGGCAGCTCTAAATTTAAATAAGATGGGATCAAAGAAGGCTTTGCACAAAGAGTGATATCTGAGCACAGAGTTGACGGAGCTGAAGGAAAAGGTCAACATTCATAGGGGAAGAATGTTCCAGGCAGTAGGAGCAGCAGGTGCAAAGGCTCTGGGGATGGGAATTCCTGGGCATTCTGATGGTACTAGGAGAGAGAGCAGGGGCGGATGGCTTTGCAAGGTTTGGGGGAGGTGGGTCAGAACACTTAAGGCCTTGGGACCATTATAAGAACTTAGCTTTGCCTCTGGACAAAAAGAGCCTCTGGGAATTTTGAGCAGAGAGGTGACGTGATCTGAGAGGGTTCCTCTGGTTGCTTGGAGAAGCTTTTGCAGTAGTTCAGACTAGATTAAAGTGGGAAGGTATGTTCAGCATATAAAGGGCTCAGAATATCAGCCACGGGATGGAGGCTGAGGAAGGTCCAGGATAGAGGGGAGCAAAGAGAGATCCCTCAGGCCTGCTCCCAGGGGAGAAGCTGGACACTGTCTATGCCCAGGGTGCTCAAAGAGAAAGCTGGGCACAGAGCTGACCAGGCTCTCAGAACAAAGACTCTCACACTCTCCTGCCTTCTCAACCCCAGTATTTTTCTAGGCCCTTCTTGGCTAGCTCCTGACCACTGCCTCAGTCTCCTGCCTCGAGTCTCACTTTTTCCAGACCCTCCTCCTGGATGCCCCACAGTGGTCTCTGCTAACGCATGTTCCTGGAGAGTGCTGCTCCCTAGGACGCAGACCTTCCATGGCTCCTCTATCTGAAGGGGAGCAGGAGGAGTCAGACCTCCTTGTTTGGTCTTCAGTGCCCCTGTGATCCGGCACCACCCAGTCCTTCTAGTTTCCTCTGTGTTTGAACAAATGTCCAGTATCCCAGGCCTATGAAACTCCCTGCCTTCTCCCCAATGGGCCTCAACTGTGCCTTGCCTTTGCCGACCATGTTGACCTCAGCGGATACCCCTTGGCCATCAAGGCCCTCCAAGGGAGCCTCTCCAGGCTTGCTTCTCCCCTCCCCCCAGGGCCTGCTGAGATCACTCTTCTTCAGAACTTCTTGACCTGCCCTCAGTCCAGCTGCCTCAAGACGATTGGGGGCCAGAGAAAGTAGAGTGGGGAAGAAAAGCTGAGCGAGTCTACACTCAGCCGTCAGGGCCAAATGGCAGAAAGGGAAGTGAGTGTGAGTCTTGAGACTCTGACCCAGGAGAGAGCAGGAACCGAGTACACCAGGCTAGCCCGAGGGACAATTGTTGCTAATCCTTAGAGGCCAAAGGTGAGGGGAGCCTGTAAGGATTCTGACACCTGTGAGCAAACCACTCTCCCAGGAAGGGGGGAGATAAGGAAGCACTATCCGGAAGTGCCTACTATGCAGCAGGCCTTCTACTGACAGGTGTCTGCCTGCTCCTCGCAGCCACACTGTGAGGGGGGAGGCCCCGCCTTTCAGAGCAGGGAAATGAAGCCCCAGGAGAGGAGGTGAGTGGTACCCAGTCGCTGCCTCAGAGTGGTGAAGCTGAGATTTAAACCTAGGCCCCTCTCATCAGTCCAGGCCCTGCACCTGCAAGCTCCTGGAGTACAGGTGCCATTCCCTCCGGGCTTTCAGGAGCGGCTAGACCTGTAACACGTTCGAGGGACAAACGATGGGGCAGGAAAGTGAGTGTCTCAAGCAGAAGGGATAGAATAGCAAGAAAAGCAAACATTCTAAGTCCCGGAATCTGAAATACACACACATATATACAATTGGTTTGATTTTACAAATGGGACCTGCGCTGCGCAGGTGCGGACGCGCATGATCTGGGGGTCAGTAGCAATGGTTGATGAGAAACAGCCGTGACGCCAGGACGCTCAGAGCCCACGAGTGGAGCAGACGGCCCAGGAGCATCCCGCAGCCTCCGTGCCAAGGCTGGTCTCGCTGGCAGGCTCAGGGGAGGGGCAGAGTCATGCCCACCACCACAGGAGGTACACCGCTGCTCACTCGTCATGCTTAGCGGAGCCAGTGTGTGAGCCACTTTTGGGAGGCGGAGAGAGACAGTCTGCCGGGCTTTGCTTGATGTGTCTACCGGGGCAAACATTTTGGAAACAGGCAGGCTTCTGGATCAAAATATAATGCTCACCACTTAAATAGCTTTATTTCTCAACAGCCGCACTAAGTCCCTAAGCCTCCCAGCAGCACAGGGGAGGAGGCTGGAAGGCGCTGCTGTGCGATGCCCCTGGCCCAGCTCAGACCCTCCTGGGAAATGGAGCCCCGCCCCCAGGGGCTGGCTTTAAAGGGGCCTGAGCCTACAGAGTAGGCGCTTGTTCTAAGGTTTAGAGCCCACCCTCATCCCGTCCCACCCTAACCTCGGCAGGCAGAGCCAGGGGGCAAAGGGCTTAAGGCCCATTAGGGGCTGAGCGCAACAAGCCATGGTGACTTCAAACACGATTGCTTGGCTGCTGACTGCACAGTTGGTGGCTCTGCGGGGCAAAGACCTGGCTATCATGTCTGTAAAGATGACAGCCAACAAAGCCTGAGCTGGCTGCCCCGCTCTGCCCCATAGGTCACTCCGAGTCAAAGTGACCCCACAGCACCGAACAGCAGCCACAGGGATTGAGTCCACCCTCAGTGCCCAGAGCCCTCCCCAAGTGGCTGCAGAGGTGTCTCCCTTTACTGAAGGTTAGAGACAGCAACGGGGCATTGAGCCCAGATTCGAAATATCATCCAAGAGTAAAAGAGAAGACCCTTGTGCTTCTTGTCTTGAAAAAACACTTCCCTTCCCCCGCACCGCCCCAGTGACAGAGAAACCCCTTTGTCACTCTACCCCAGACTAACACCATTCATTAATAGCAACTTAACCCTGCTCCACCTGGACAGGCCTTACCCCAAGTCAGGGAAGTCCAGAGGCCACAATAGCCCACTGGTGGCATGTTTCCTAGAGCAACCACGTAGGGTCCCAGCAGAGTAACTTGGAGTGAGTTTGGACACGCCACACACCCTCCTCTGCAAGGCGTCTCCACCAGTGTGAAATAGAAATGCAGTTCACTCTGCCACCATTTTCCAATCGGCAGTATTTGAAACACTCCCCTGAGTTGATTCTGACTCAGCGTGACCCTATGGGACACAGTAGAAGTGGCCTGCGCGTTTCTGAGGCTGTAAATCTTCATGGGGCCAGAAAGCCTCAGCTTTTCGTGGAAGAACAGCTGGTGGTTTTAAACTGCTGATCTTGATTGAGGTTCGCTGCCCAACTAACCCACCATGCCACCAGGGCTCCTCTGTTTGAAACACATGCACACACACGCAATCTTCCAAAGCTAAGTGATGATTCTCAAAGACAGGATAGGTTTTATACTATTAGGAGAAAAATATCATTTTTTCTGAATCCATATAATCTGTACAGATCCCCTGCTCACCTAGAAATCATCTGACAGTAGTGTGCTGAGCAGCAGCCTCGTCCCCTGTTTGCTCAAGCAGTTGAAGTTGATCTGTCACTTGGAAATGAGTTCTGATCAACACATCTCACCCCTGGGTATCGGTCAAGAAGCTTTCAGCTGCAAATAGGAATGTATTACCTCGCCAGACACAATGACCTTTGAGGTGGGTTGATTCGTATGTCCAAAGAATGACACTGAGGCTCTTCCAAGCCTCTCACTTTGTGCTGAGAACCGAGATGGCTCTGTAATTCCAGACATGGCATTCATCTGAGATCACCCACAGATGCCAACCCAAACAGGAGCGACCATCTCTTACTCTCTCTCTTCCTCGGGGATCAGGCAAGGAAAACTTTACTTGGAGTCTCTAGTGGGCACCTCGGGCTTTTCCTCAGCCAAGCCCTGGCACGTGAAATGGAATGGCTCAGGGACCTTCGACTAGTCGGGCTCCTCGCTAGTGTTGGGAGTGGGGTCAGAATCCTCCAGAGACACATGACTGGCTGTGTAGGATGAGGCGATCTCAGCCAAATCAGGGTTCTTTTATGAGGAGATGAGAGGGGACGTGCACTGGTCAGGCAGCCAATAGCACCCACTGCCCTGTCCAGTGGACGCCCTGGCCGAAGCTTTCCTTGGGCGTGTTCTTGTTGGAGGCCGCTGCCTTGCAGGGACTTGATGTACAGCAGAACGAATTGTTGCCCAATCGCGACACATGCTCACAAGCACAGCTTCTTGGATGACGTGCTCAGCAGAGGGATTGGGTATGGTGAGAGGACGCAATCGCATGCACACTATGATAGTTTATTGTGCCAGCCTGGCCGATAAACACAAATAGGATTAACTGAAGGGCAGAGGGATAAATGGCTCAGTGAGCCTCACCTTGGTTGTTCTGTGCCTCAGTTTAAAGGGGGTACACTACCTGTGGGATGCCTAGCCTGTGGACTGTGTCGCTATAAGTTGAGGTCCCTTTAAGCCAACATGATTGGAATGTTCATCTCTGGAGCTGGGGACTGACAGTTGGTGACAGTTGGGGACCTGCCTTGCTGTTTGCTGCTCTCTCTACAGAACGGGACTGGCAACTGGCAGCTCTCAAGCCTTAAAGGACCGCTAGTGTCTCACTGCTTTATAATTTAACTGTTAATTTCTTGTATCATCTATCTGTATATAATTTAACGGTTCATTTCTTGTATTATATATCTATCTTTATAAATATATTTATATATAATTACTAGCAATCTGGTTTGTCTCTCTAGAGAACCCTGTCCAACACACACACCTCTCCTGATTTCAAGCCAGCAATATTCCATGGTTCTGTCCAGGCAACTGCTCCTGGTTCAAGTACAGGTTCCACATGAGCACAGCGACGTGCGCTGGGATTCTGTTTTTTCATCATGTTAGTGGTCATGATCCACGCGGTCAAGTGCCTTGGCATAGTCCATAGAAGACAAACGTTCTGGGGGGCGGGGGTGGGGGGCTAGCAACCATGAGAATGAGAAGTGACCTGAAACGGATCATGGTGATGATTGCACAAACCTCTTCAATACGACGGCGTGATTAAACTGTATGCCGCGTGAAGGAAAAGACAAGACCAGCGATCACTTCCTAACTACTGGTAAAGAGCGCAGACGTCCCAAGGGCTCAGAGAGAAAGTAAATGTTTAGAAGAAAAAGAACACAGATGGTGGCGACGACGGCAGCACAAACGTCCTCCACTTTCCATCAACGTCTATCTGCCACCAGCAGCGATCGGCCTCCTACCGTGTTCTCTTCGCAATCCCGCTTGAATCTGCGGCAACTCCTGTCGGCGGACGGCTGCGGGGGCCTTGGTCATGGTCGTCAGCGCAGTGTCACCTGCAGGTGATCATTGTCACAGTGGTCACTACTTTGTAAAACCCACTGGCTCGCCCTTCTTGGGAGGAGGCGTGCGTGGGGATCTTTCCCAGTCACTTGGCCAGGTGGTTGAGCTCCCAACGCCTCAGTGGCCATGAGGGAGTGTTTCCAGCCTGGAGATTTATTGGGGGTGTTTCTAGGGGTCTTCCAGCCGCTCCTGGGGGGTCTCGTCTTTCACCAGTGGCTTCAGTGCAGCCTGGACGTCTTCCTTCACTACCGTCTGTTCTTGATCTCGTGTTACCTCTTGAGATGGTTGGACTTTCTGGGGTCCATGTTTGCTTCCCCAGTTACATTGAGGAAAGTTCCTGGGAGGGCCCAGGGGGTGGTGGCGCATATGGTTGTTGGACTGCAAGGAGGTGAGGGCTGGAGGCAGGCGCACCAGTCGGGGAGTCAGTCACGTGGGAAACAAGGAGCCAGCTCTGCCCAGTAAGACTGAGGCATGAGTTATGAGCAAGTGTTCAGTGGGGAGGCTGAGAACACGACGTGTGTGCTCGGAGAGGGAGGCTTTCGGGCATTCAGACAGCGGGAAGAAGTCAGGGCCCTGAGGCCTTCCTTGAAGGCAAGGCAAGGGGATGAACTCTGTGAGCAAGGGCTGGAGGGTGGACGCTCCCATGCCCTCTGCTGCCCTGGCCTGAACCGGGCCAGGGGGGGTGGCCAGGCAGGACCTCCCCCACCAGCTGGGCATTCCTGTCGTGGCTGGGACAGGAATCTGCTTCTGCTGCTATCCCTTCTCCATCCTCCTCCTCCAAATACTCTGAAGGTTTAAGATTTTTACTCTATATTGAAAACCGAACTGGGCATTTTTTTTCTTTTCTTTAAAAATAAATCATTGTATTAGGAGTTCTTACAATAATTCATACACCCACTGGGTCAAGCACATTTATACATATGTTGCCATCATCCTTCTTGAAACAACTTCCAGATATTCGGTGAGCTCTCCTACCTTTGAGGCTTTACCTGTGCTGTTCCCTCCGCAGGAACACTTTTCCAGTCAGGAGTTTCCCACTCCTACGCCCTCACTCAGGGAGTAGCACCGCCCTTTTGCCCAAGCATGAGCGATGGGCCGCACTTTGGGGTCTCATTCTCGACTGCACACCCTCAGACTACTTTCACGATTACCCCATGCAGGTAAAATGATGTCCCAGGACGAGCTGGGAGCTCTTCGAGGCCAGCCAGCGGCTCTCCTTCAGCCTCTAATCTGCGCAGTGAAAGGCCACATCACCTGCTTAGGAAATGAAGGTAGGGAAGGCCAGAAGGCACCGAGGGGGTGGGAGGCGGGGCTCCTGCTATTTTCTCGGAAGCTGAACTGTCCCATACACGGTCCGTTAACAGGTGTGACCACTTCCATTTGATTGATGTAAATGAAAATTAAAGTTCCGGATCCTCTGCCACACTAGCCACAGTTGAAGGGTTCAATGTAGAGGTGCCCTGGTGGTGTCGTGGTTCTGCACTGGGCTGCTAACTGCAAGGTCAGCAGTTCAAAAGCACCAGATGCTCCACTGGAGAAAGATGAGGCTTTCTAGACTCCTAAAGAGATTGTGGTAGTTATATAATATGTTGTCAAATTGAAACTTAAGAGTGAAGGGGTGGGGTTTAGCCTGTCAATCAGGTTGCAGCTTGGTGGCCTCGTTTGGAGGTGATAAGGAGATATATATCTCACTGGAGATGGGACACACACAACATTCCCTGGGAGACATTCTTGTTGAGAAGACACATGGAGCTATGCTAGATCCCTCCCTAAAGTTGAAGGAACCATGTGGAGACCCTGCCCGGGCTGAGACGCTTCCATTGCCACTGGATCCACAAGACTTTCCACCCCTTAGTCTGTGATCTTCCTGCGTTCAATGTCATTGCGTGTGTTGCGTGAGTCTGAAGAGGAATTTATAGACTGGTATTGGACATATGGGCTGATATTGTACTTATAGACTTGATCTGGACTGGGCTGTGATGTTTTCTCAATATCCAATTGCTTTTTTATATAAAGCTCTTTCTTGTACACACATGAGTGTCTATGAATGTGTTTCTCTAGCCTACCCAGACTAACAGAGAGTTATAGTCCTGGGGGCAGCTCCACCCTGTCCCATAGGGTCACTGTGGGTCAGCATTGACTTGACGACAGTGAGTTTCGGTTTGATGGCCGCGTGTGGCTGGCATGTGGCTCCCAGCAGAGCCCTGGAAGTATCAGACACCCTCTTCTCTGCAGACAGTTCTAGAGGACAGCGCTGTTTGAGAGGTTTAAACCCTTGCCCAGCTCTTCCGTGAGGGGAGACCATTCTTCATACTCCTTTCTCCTCCAGTCCGGCACCCAGCACAAAAGCAAGCACGTCCTCCTTTGCCCTGGCTCCTCTCTCCCCGCCCCTTCCCTTTCTCCATCCCTCCCCACAGTCCAGAGATGAATTTTGAAGCCCCTTGTGCGCACGGAGCTTCAGAGTTCACTGAGTCATTTTGTCATCTGAACATGTGGGACCCTCCACTAGAGTGCTGGAAGTGATGTGGAGGAGGAGTTATCGTGAGGAAGCCAAGTCTCCCAAGTTCTCCCAGGCTGACAGACGGGCCCTTCTCTTCCCTCAGTGCCATGTCGCCTCTCACTCACCGAATCCTCCCTCCAGCAACAACCCGGTCAAGTCTTCAGCCGGCTCCTGCTTACATACTCCTTATGTCGTGAGCCTCACCACCATGTCCTACAACAGTGGACTCCGTCTTTGTGTAGTTCTGCTCCAAAAGGCTAGCTGATGGCAAATCAAAATCAGACTTCTTATCCTTCCTGGAAATCACGTCGTGTAGCCATCAAATGGCTGTCCACCTCATCAATGGCCGCTAGCTGCCAGCCTCAGCTCCCTTCCGCTGGGCACTTAAAACTCAGTCTCCCTCCTGCTGGCCCCAGGTCCCACGGGTCCCTATGTCAAGGACTAAGCCCCTAAATTTGCTTTTGTCCTGGTTGCAGCCTCAACAGGCCAGCAGAAACATGACACTGTCCCATTCATGACGCCGTCCTGTCAGCTCCTGAGCCCTTTCATCCCACAGATCTCCCCCCCCCCCCCCACAGTCCAGTCATTTCAATAACAGTCACTGTGACCACAGGTCCACCAGATGCCTCGGCGGTAAGGGCTCTGCTGACATTGAATCTCTGATCACCTTGCAAAGAGGAAGCAGGCCCTAAAGTAGAGGTGGCATGCCCCGTGGTCACTGGGTAAGCCCAGTCTGCCCCAGAGAGAGCCTCCGGCCCTTTCCAGCAGCAAGCAGGGCAGCCCTGTGAGCCCAGCTTGGGCATGGGGCCTCTCAGCACAGAGACCCCTCCTCAGAGCCCTGAGTTCTTGTCCCCACTCCAATGCCTGTTCTCCATCTCTGCAGGGGGAGCGCTGGCAGTCGGGGCTCCTGGGAGGGTTCCGATACCTCCACTCGGAGATGTGCAGACAGAAGCAGGAAACCAGAGAGGGGAAATTGTCCTAAGTGGGAACAGAGAACGTGGTGTTCCTCCACCCTTAAGAACTACTAATTAGTTAATCCCCGTGGCAGCAGAGTGAGTTATTGGGTATCATCATCCCCAATTTACAAGCAGGAGGTTGAACGGAGGAGGGATTGGCCCCGGGCTCCAGGCAGGGAGGGGACCCATGGAAACAGAGCAGACCTATGAATTGTTTCAGGATGTGGGAGAGGGTGGTGGGAGGAGAGCCTGGAAGGAAAGTGCTTCTGATCCCCCTGGAGCTGAAGTCCCTTTGAAGGCATCTGAGCCAATGTCTCTGTGCACAGCCCAGAGACTGGGAGAGCCGGGCCCAAGGTCACACAGCCAAACTGCAGCCCAGGTCCCCTGGCTGCTGGGCCCGCACCTACCAGCCGGCCTCCCTCTGTGGCCCTTCCTGAATTCTTAGCAGGGAAAGCACCAGCCTGCTTAAGCCCCCTGGGGATTACGCGTGTACTAATGGCCTGCAACAGAGGCATGGATAAGCTCCCTGCTCTGCAGACTAAACAAGGTGTGAAGCCAAGTCAAACAAAAGCCCAAGTTTTCCGATGGCCTGGATGGTGGGAGGCAGGCTGGGAACCCGCTGAAGCCACTTGGGTGGCCTTTCTGTCTGTTGCCACTGAGGGATGGACAGAGCCATGGACGTCTGGCCCCTCTCTCGGCGTGGCCATGCCTGCTGTGCAGGGCAGAACTTGAGGGAGATGGGAGTGGGGGCGCCAAGAGGGGAAGAAGACTCGTCAAAAAGCCAGTCAGGCAGGACAACCTCCTGCGTCCCCACTCCACCAGGGCCTTCCACCTTCTTCGCTCGCTTGGTCCCAAGGGACTGAGAGAAACACAAAGTCAATTTCTATCCAAAGTATTTCAAGATGTCACTTGGGTCCGTGATCACAAACTTTGGCAGCAGGTAGGCCTGGGCTCAAATCCCACATCTGCCCCGTGGCTTCGGTTAATGAAGTCCCCTTTCTGAGACTCTGTTTGCTTAACTGGGAAATGGGAGACGCAATGGTAGCCCTCTCTGTTGGCCATGAAGTGAGTTCACAGAAGCAGCCTTTTGCTCCCTGGTTGGCATACACTAAGCACTCAGGATTGCAGTTGCTACGGGTAACTGCGGCACTAAACCGGCTCGATAGCCCCTGGCAGGGCAAGGTCTTCCACTGCCTTGAGAGCCACACTGGAATGTCTCCAATGAGATATCACCAAGTTTCCTAACTCCCGAGCCCCAGGGTCTCCCTACCCAGGTGGGGCTGTGGACCCCAGAAGCAGGGGGTTGAGGTGGGAGCCTCGGTCAACGGCCTCCTTCCCGCTATACCCACGGCCACACGCCTGCCCCAGGATGTCTTGAGTGCCCATCACCCCCGCAGCCAGCCTGCCCTTTGCCCATGGGCTGCTGAGCCCTCCTGGTGCCCTTCCCAAGGTCTCCTTGGGGTGACAAACTATGAGACCTCGGACCTTGGGCAGAATCTATGGTTCAGACCCAAGGTCGTGAAAACCCGAACACATAAAATGGAAGCAGGCTGCTTCATGGGGAGGCTTCAAAAACTGCTGCCCTTTCCGTTAGCCGCCGAGTGCTTAACCACTGCGCCACCAGGGGTCCTCCCTCTGTGTCTGGGAGAAAAAACCTTCCCCACTCACTTGAAGAAAGATCAGCTGGGGCTCAGGCACCCTCCTATCTGCAGAGAGCCAGCCTCGCCACAGCCGGGACCATGCGCAAGCAGTCCTGAACAGAGCTCCCGGGTTAGAACTCTGTTCAGAAACAGCTGACAATGATTTGGCTTCAAGTCTGGGGCCATTTTCCACCCCTTCCGTTCTGGTTCCTAGCAGCAGCAAGAAGAGACCTGGCTGGTGAGGATTTAGCCAACCTAGCCTGAGGCAGCAGCAAAATGCCCGAGGAGATGACCTGCCTGCCTAGGCTTACCTGTCTGTGTGTCAAGTTTAAGCCCCTGGAGGGTTGTGTGTAGCACTGTTTAAAAACCTTACAAAACAGAGGCCGGCAGCTGGACGGCAGGGCCGAGGGCCATTCTCGCTCTTCACATGCAGGCATCAGGTACCTGCCAGCTCCACTCGGTGTTGCCACTTGCTGAGCCCTGCTTTGCACAAAAATGGTTTATTCCAACCCAGTGCTGTTACGTCCACTCCCACTTATGTGACTAATGGGGTCATAATTTTCCAAGGCTATAAATCTTATTGGAAGCAGATTGCCTCATCTTTCTCCCACACAGCAGCTGGTGGATTTGAACCATCGACCTTTCAGTGAGCCGTCAGTCACTTTAACCGCTGGCTACCGGTCACATCCCAGAAGCCCTTGAGCACATGCTAGCATTGACCAGTTTGCACTCAAAGAAGTGTTTCCAGGCATAGGGGATAAAAACACAGTGCCTTGTCATGGAGTCAGGTCTGACTCACTGGACAAGTAGAACTTCCCCTGAGCCCCTGTGGGTTTCCCAGACTGGAACCCTTTACAGGAGTAGAAAGCTTCATCTTTCTTCCAAGGAGCAGCTGGTGGTTTCAAACTTCCGACCTTGTGGTTAGCAACCTCATGCATAAGCATTACATCAAAAATGTCAGGGTGATTGTCAGACTCTTGCTATGTGACCTTAGGCAGGTAATTTCCCTCCCTGAGCGTCTATTTTTTAACCCGATGTATATGGGTATGTGTATGTATGTGTACATACTTAAATGACCTCCATCCACGGTTAGAGAAAGATACTTTCTGAAATACATATTGTGGCATAACTTCAAGAGCGGGCCACGGTTGTCTGGAAAACATCACCACTGCCTGAGAGCGGTATTTTCCCAGTCTCCTCGACGGCAGAGACATGGGCAGCAATCAGGTGAATGCTGTCGGGAGGACTGGCTGGCCTTTGTTCTGAGTTATAGCTTTCCTAATTATTTCCTTTGTAGCTATTAAGATGACCTTTTAAAAAACGAAATGCCAATCAATCATAGTTTTGGATGGCTCGTTAGTTTGTCCGGGCTTGGGAAATGAAACGATGCCATATGGATTCCCCCCATTTCACTGGTTCCATCACAAGTAAAATTGCCTGGGATGAGGTTCAGCAGTAGGGGCCCATGGAGACTTCAGCCAGAATGTGCCCCTCCAAGTCAGAGGGGACTGGGTGGACCCCTCCCGGAAGGGTGTCTGCGACAAGCACTGAAGCTGTGCCTCTGTCCAACCATGGAACGCTCATCTCGTCGATAGCGTTCTCATCACATCAGCTCAAAAACACAAGCCAAGCGTGTTCATTTTTTACTTAACATAGGAAGGCACTGCAGGAGAATCAGAGCCACACCTTCCGTACTTTCACTAGTGGAACTAGCTCTGCTGTGCTCAAAGTTGCCGGGTTTTGTTTCCAGTGTCTTATCTTTCTGCACGCAATCCAGTAGCCCAAACTTTCAAGCAAAGGCATGACCAGACCCCAGGGCACCAGCCTTATGCCCACACCACTCCCCTGGGGAGCATCATCCTTGGACCTGACCACACCTGGGGCCACCAGCTCATGCTCGGGCTCACACCAGCAGTCCCCAGTCAAGTGGAGAGCAGAACATTTGCAATCAAACATAGCGAGACTGGAGTACAGTGCAGAGCACATGGAGGATGGGGAGGCAGGCTGTGCATACAGGCCACCCCAAAGAAGGGAGTCCAGAGAACATAAGTAGCCTCTGACGGGGAGGTGGGAAGTGAAATGCAGTCAGGCAGGCGTCCTAGGGGCTGCCTTCCCAAATCTCTTGGGCTCACCATAGATAAGCACCCCCAAATGATGCCACACACAGACCGGAGCCAGAAAAAACGTATCTCTGCCTTCCACCTCTGTGCAATGACAGAATCGGGGTTCAAGGAGGTTTGGAGGAAAAGGTCTGACTGCCACGATCCATCCAC
This sequence comes from Tenrec ecaudatus, assembly GCF_050624435.1. Taxonomy (NCBI): domain Eukaryota; kingdom Metazoa; phylum Chordata; class Mammalia; order Afrosoricida; family Tenrecidae; genus Tenrec; species Tenrec ecaudatus. Next base: position 35,909,132 of record NC_134539.1, read on the forward strand.
CCAAAGCAATCGCACCTTTGGGTGAGCCTGGCACATGGTGACCCTAAAGATGGGAGCTGCTGCGGAGCTCGCAAACACCGAGCGCTCAACTGAATGACCTCTTACTCTGGCAGTGCAAAGTGTCATGCTTCACAGAAACTGTTCAGCGGTGCCCCTTCAAACAGCACATGTTCCCCTCTTGCTGCTGTCTTCCTACATGTGTCCAGATTCACAGCACAAGAGGGGGGAGGCCTCGATGCCCATATCAAAGGGCAGAGCCCTCAGACAAGCCCAGTGACAGACAGAAGTCGGCATTGTCTAAAAGAGAAGCCATTCTTGGGAGAGGAGGTAATTCCTGGCAGATATTTTGTACAGTATAATGTATCAGAATGGAATCCTTCCGCGATATCTATTCAACCTGTATTTTGAGCACATCACCTGAGAACTTTGGCTATATGAAGAAGGATGTGGTGTTGGGATCAGAGGAAGGCTTACTAACAGCCTGCAATATGCAGATGAAACAACGAGGAATGGATACCAGGGGCTCAAGTAGAAAGAAAATGTTTTGAAAATGATGATGGCAATGTATGTACAAATGTACTTGATTCCATGGATGTATGGATGGTGATAAGGGCTATAAGAGCCCCCAATAAAAGGATTTATAAGAAAAAGTATAACAAGGCCCTCCAGAAGATGGACTGACACAGTGGCTGCAGCGACAGGCTGAAGCAGCAATTGTGAGGACCGTGCAGGGTCAGGCCGTGTTTGGCTCTGTTGTACATTGAGCCACTAGGAATCAAAACCAACTCAGCAGCCTTTGACAACAGCATAATGCCCTCTTAGTGGGGGCGGGGACTTCCCGGTCTTTGCTCTCCATACCTCTCTAGAACTCCCAGCAGTGTGAAATTGTTTATTGTAAGCTGATTCTCAATTTGCAATTTATCTTTTCCTTCCTATTTTTCATTTCTGGGTGTTACTATGCTATATACAACACCAGGAGAGACCCCCCCCCCTCTTTCCATCACTCATTCCGTCTTCTCACAGAAGGGTCTCTCCAGAAGGAAGATTCACTAGCCCTTCATTGACTTCTCTGAGTTTCACATGTCCTTCTGAGAACTGCACGCTCCATCTCTTTCCGAAGAAAAATAGTTTTTAGATGGAAAAGAGGTGAATGTTTTTGGGGGTGTGCAGTGGCGAAGAGCATGACCTCTGGAGTCTTGCCAACTGAATTCAAAACCTGTCGTGAATCGAATTGTTTCCCCTCCCAAAATATGAGTCCATTTGGCTGAGCTAGGATCCTCAGAGGTTTGCCAGTTATGTAATGATGTGACCCATACCAGACTCGGGTTTGATCAACAAATTAATGATAAGAGGATTAGGGTACGATGCAATCCCCGTACTCACTCAGATCCCAACCTTGATCAAACGAACTGGGATTCGAGTGGGGTAAACCAACCAAGCCCACTGCCATCAACTCTATTCTGAATCATAGTGACCCTGCAGGACAGGGCAGAACTGCCTCTGTGGGTGTCTGAGACGGTAACCCTTGACGGGTATAGAAAGCCTCAACTTTCACCCAAGAATCTGCTGGTGGTTTTGAACTGCTGACCTTGCATTTACCAGCCTAACACATAATCACTACGCCACCATGGGACACTTTTAATCAAACCACAGCTCTGAATGGCTTTAGGGAACGTTTCCTTGAGGTCTGACTGCCAACACCTTTTATTGGCAAGCTCAAACTCTCTGCCACCCATTGATCCCGACACTTAGCGACCCTGTAAGACAGAGTAGACCTGCCCCCTATGGGTTCCTGAGACTTTACATTTTTATGTCCTCATTTATCTTCTGTGGAGAGGCTGGCAGGTTCAAACCACTGACCTTGTGGTTAGTAGCTCAATGCAAGGCCCATTATGCCCGCACCAGAGCACCGCGACCTTTTATCTTATAAGAAACAAAAGAAGAGAGAAGGAGGGACCTACTACCAGGAAGAAAAGAAGAGCCGGAGAAAGCCTGTCCTGCACTACCATAAGAACTTCTAGACCCCGGACAAGAACTGTGCCAACACACATGGAGATCTCCAAGGGATGCTGGACCTACAGATGCCAAAAGGAGATCAGGACCGCTGTGGTCGCTACATAATCTGGTGTCAAGCTTGAGACTATTGAGAGTGAAGGGGTGGAGTTTTGCCTGTCAATCACATCGCAGTCTGATGACCTCATTTGGAGGCGCGACGGAGATAAACAGCACGCTGGAGGTGGGACACACACTCTCTGTGAGACATGCCTGCTGACAAGACACATGGAGCTCTGCTGATGCAGCCAGAGCCTGGAGCTGGAAGGGCCACGTGGAGACCCTGCCAGCGCTGAGATGTCTTCACTGCCACTGGATCCACAAGACCTTCCACCCACTGCCCTGTGATCTTCCTGCATTCGGCGTCATTGCATGTACTGTGTGAGTCTGAAGAGGAAATTTATATAGACTGGTGTCAGACATATGGGCTAATAGCAGACTTAAGGACTTGATCTGGACTGGGCTAAAATGTTTTCTCAATATACAACTGCTCTTCGACATAAAGTTCTCTGCTACACACACATGAGTATCTATGAATTTGTTTCTCTAGTCTTCCCAGGCTAACGCAGCCGTCGTCCTTAACCGTGAGCCAACAGAGAGAGAAAATCTCCCTCTAGCGCTGGCCCTGTGCACACAGGCTCTTGGCTCCTCAACAGCGAGGGAAGGGGTTCCTGTTGGTTGAAGTTGCCCATCCACGTGTGCGATTTCTGTTTTAGCAGCATTAGCGAGCTACGGCAGAGCCTGCCTACGTTTGCAATTGACTAGCCATCGGCTCTCTGAGTCTCAGCTCCCTCGTCTGTCCGCTGAGAACAATGAGTGCCCACCTCGTAGTTGACGTGAAGATTGCATACTCTCACGGAACAGGGCTGGCAAGGAATACCGCTCCGTAGTATCTGCTATTGTTAAAGGCATGGCATGTTTCGACAGAGTAATGGTGTTGCCTCAATGTTTAGGTGAACTTTATCTCTCAGGTGTGAAAGGAGGCCTTCTCGCAAGAGAACTCCCTGTAACGTTAGAAGCCATGGAGAAAGGGAGATGTAGAACAAGAACTGGGGGGTGTGAAGTGTCTGCATTTTCAGAACAGCAAAAGGAAAAGAAATCTTTCAAACTGCACCATCACCGTACACAAAAAAAGCAATGCTTCCCAAAGAATTATTCCCTTCCTCCCACCCTACACCAAACCAACATAAATGAACAAAGCCCGCCTCCATCCAGTCCATTCCAGCTCCCAAAGGGTTCCCTTCAGGACGCAGCGGAGCTACTCCTTTGGGCTTCTGAGACTAAATCTTGATGGGGGCCGACTGGGATCCCAGGTAGGCAACCACCTCTGGTCTCTACGCACGTACCTGTTGCTGTCATCTCGCATACATGCGGTCTCTGCCCTTTTGGATGTCGCTTATCTCACTCCGCACAGTGTCATCCAGGGCCATGAGTGTCTAGCACGCGCCAGGACTTCGTTTCTCTTTATGGCTGCACAGGGTTCCTCCATGTGTGTAGAGAGTACATTTTGTTTCTCCATTCATCCACTGATGGCCACCTAGGTGCGTCCCATCTTTTGGCTACCGTGAGGAGGGCTGCCATGGAAATAGGTCAATAGGTCTGCCTTGTCTACAGGGCTGCTCTCAGCTCCCTGGGGCATCTACATAGGTGTGGAATTGCTGGGCCAAATGGTAGCACTTTAACTTTTGAAGAATCGCCTTACTGGTTTCCAGAATGATCGTACCACTTGCATTTTGACCGGCAACGGAGAAGTTTCTGATTCCCCCATATCTTTGCCAGCTCTTGTAATTTTCTGGCTTTTTAAAAACCACTTTTCAAAAAATCATTTTATTGGGGACTCATACAGTTCTTATCACCACCCATACATACATCCATTGTGTCAAGCACATATGTACATTTGTTGCCATCATCATTCTCAAAACATTTGCCTTCTACTTAAGCCTTTAATATCGGCTGCTTGTTTTCCCCCTCCCTCCCCATTCCCCCCACCCCGTGAACACAATTCATAAATTATTATTATTTTGTCATGTTACACTGTCCAATGTCTCCCCCCACCCTCTTCTCTGTTGTCCATCCCCCGGGGAGGAGACGATACGTAGATTCCTGTAATCAGTTCCCCCTTTCTACCCCACATTCTCTCCACCCTCCAGGCATCGCCACTCTCACCACTGGTCCTGAAGGAGTCATCTGTCCTGGATTCCCTGTGTTTCCAGTTGCTATCTGCACCAGTGTACATCCTCTGGTCTAGCCAGATTTTTAAGGTAGAATTGGGATCATGATAGTGGGTGGGGAAGGAAACATTTTAGAACTAGAGGAAAGTTATATGTTTCATCATTGCTACCCTGCACCCTGACTGGCTCATCTCCTCCCCACAACCCTTCAGTAAGGGGGTGTCCGGTTGTCTACCGATGGGCTTTGAGTCTCCACTCTGCACTCACCCACATTTACAATGATATGATTTTTTTTTGTTCCTTGATGCTTGATACCTGGTCCCTTCAACAGCTTGTGGTCACACAGGCTGGTGTGTTTCTTCCATGTGGGCTTTGCTGCTTCTGAACTAGATGGCCACTTGTTTATCTTCGAGCATCCAAGACCCCAGATGCTATATCTTTTGTTAGCCATGCAACATCAGCTTTCTTCACCACATTTCCTTATGTACACATTTGTCTTCATTGATCGTATCAGGAAGGTGGGCACCCACTGATATGATTTTTAGTTCTTTGATGTCTGATAACTGCTCCCTTCTACACCTCGTGGTCAGACAGGCTGGTGTGCTTCTTCCATGTGGGCTTTGATGCTTCTCAGCTAGATGGCCATTTGTTTATCTTTTGATAGCCGGGCATCATCAGCTTTCTTCATCACATTTGCTTATGCACACATTTTTCTTCAGCAATCGTGTCGGGAAGGTGTGCATCCTGGAATGCCAATTTAATAGAACAACGTGTTCTTGCATTGAGTAAGTACTTGAGTGGAGGCCCAATGTCCATCTGCTGCCTTAATACTAAACCTATAAATATATGCACATAGATCTGTTTCCCATACTCTTATATAAATATATTTACATAAGTACATTCCAGTCTTTAGACCTCTATAAATACCCTTTGTCACCTAGTTCTTTTCTCTATTTCCTTTTACTTTCCTCTAGTCCCACTATCATGCTCAGCCTTCATTTGGGTTTCAGTGATTTCTCTCCATTGCCTTGCCCTTGCTGAATCCCTACCAGGCCTCTCACACCGTCCTTGCCACTGATTTTGGATCACTTGTTGCTTCCTTGTCTATGGGTTGGTCAGCACCACCTCCTTACCCCCTCGTCCCCCTCTCCCATGTCCCCCCGGAACCACTGGTCCCATTGTTTCCTCCTCCAGACTATTCATCCAGTCTATCTTATCTTGATAGAGCTGTAGAGATAATAACATGCACCAAAAATCAAGCCATAGCAAGATAGGTGATCAGTGAGAACACAGCTATGACGACAAAAAAGGAAACCAATTACCCATAGAAGAATAAATTAATTAAAAGAAAAAGTTTTAAAAAGAAAGAAAAACTGTAAATATATCAAGGTCTGATTTTTTATCTTTAGGCATGTCCTTCAGTCAGGTCCCATGGGTTACCATGCTCTGACCCCAGAGTCTGTCCTTTGTACTCCCTCAGGGGCTCCCTGCTCTGCTCCCATGGTTGCTCTGCCATACACTTTTAGTGGTTTGCCTCGGTGCCACAGGGTCAGTCTTAGCCAGTCCCGGCCCTGAGCCTCCAGTGTTGTCCCCCTTAGGGCCCTGGGTCATCAAGGGACGGCGTGTCTCGTAGTGGGATCAGCCATATTGTCCACTCTGTCCATTGGCTGTTCAGAGTGGGGATCTCGTCCTCCAGGCCTGGTGGGCCAGGATGTGCTCCACTCTCTTCCTCCCCCTTCATTTGCTCCCATTTGCTCTGATCAGACATGCCCTTCTCCCCTAGCTGCAGCTTCAGTGCCATCCTCTCAAGTAAATCCTTCTGGGGTGAGGGGCAGTTGTCCACGTAGCTGGTATGGGGGGAATTTTCTGGGGGGTTTTTAATTGCTTTTGATGATCGTTGCTGTCTTCATAGGGGTGAGGTGGCATTTCATCCTAGTTTTGACTGGTGTCTCGTTAAAGCCCAGGATGGTTCTACAGCTTGATTAATGGAATGGATATCATACGGCACACATCAGAGGAAGTGGGAAATGGGAAGTATGTTCGCTATAATTTTTATAACAGCAGCGATCCAAGGGGAGGCTGTCGCGGGCACTGCTTGGGGAAAGCCAAATACCTCCTGCGACGGGTTCTCTTGGCTTCACAGTTTAGGGTCAGGTCTCTGTGGGACCGTGCAACCGATCAGCAAAGGCTGATTCTAGAGTTTCTGTTCCAACCCTCCATTTGGTAAGGAAAGTCTGGGATCTTAAAAGTCAGCACCCACCATCCAAGATACAACAACAATGAACTTCCATGTGTCTGAAGCAGTAAAGGGAGGAAACCCAGGGATGGAAGAAGGAAGTGAACTATGGGGACACCGAACCACTCCATAAGCGACTGCCTCCTTTGCCGGGAGACCGAGAGAACGGGAGAGCACCCAGCTGCCATCACTCAAGGTTTGATCAAGCACACAGTAAAGAATCTTGATCAAAAGGGGAGGAAACACAGAACAGAATTTCAAAGTTCTTGTGGAATGCAAACTTACTGGGCCAGTTGAAACTGGAGAACCGTCCTTGCCTGTTTCCCTGCAGGGGGAGTGGGGGAGAGGGGGGATGGGAGGGGGAATCTTTGAACCTTGGCCAAAACTATATCCTGAAATCATCTTGACACAAAACAACAATTCAGTTGAATTAGTGAACAATGTTTGCTTGGGGCATTTGCTGTTTTAAAGAATTATCAATATGAGATCAAATTGACAGCAGTAACTCTGTAGCATAAATAAGCAGTAGATGTTTTACAGGTTAATTAAAACATTTGGGAAGAATAAGAAAAAAGTACATAGAAAACTTATCCCAAAAAATCACAGTGAGTACTAACTCCAGGAAAAACAAAATCCAGTAAGAGACGAGAAGCATAGTACGTAAATGACTTGTCTTAGCATAACCATGTCATAGTCCTAATCATATAAACATTAAATATCAATTAAACTATTATTTGGTGGCAGTACAGTAGGAGGATGACAGGAGGGATGTTAAAGAAAAGTAAAGGGTTAACTGCTCTTCGATAATAGTAGGAAATCAACAAGTACTATCTAGAATTGGTAAATCAAGCAATAAAAGTATAAATGTAGAAAGATGTAGGTATCAGAAGAAACATCTCCAAGGGCAGAAAACAATGATCTGGCTGAGCAGCCATCGGAATGAAAAAGAATGAAGAAGCATTTTTCATTATTAATGAGATTTTATTATTATTTAGCTTTTCAACAGATGTGCATGTATTTCTTGGATTAAAATGAAAATTGATTTAGAAATAAAACTATAATCACATGACAGCTACAAGGAAGCTAACTTAGGTTCCAGGTGAGAAAGAACTTGCTAGTACCTAAAGTTAGCCAACAGTGGTACTGGCTGCTCCTGCAGAGAGTGAGTGCCCTGTCATCAGAAGCATTTAAACAGAATTATTTGTCTACCTGTCAGAAATAAGGCAGTGGTCCCAGCTTTGATTGGGAAGTTAGACTAGTTGGCCATTCTGATTCCTCCTATATTGAAGACCCCTTACAATTCTATGCATCTGTGGCAGCTACAATGTTGTTATCATTTATATCCTAAGTAATTAATCCATTGTTCACCTTAATAAGCTTTTTTGAGTGCCTATTTTGTTTCTCAGATGCCCACAGGGACAGTTCTACTCTGTCCCATAGGGTCGCGATGAGTCAGCATCAATTTGATGGCAGAGAAAGAAAACAGTTTCCTAGCACTGCAGTAGTTTGGATTGGAAATAAGGGGCGGGGGCTACTGAGATAGATGTGCTATTGTGTCTGCCTACAAGAGGCCCTGAAGGCCAGCCCTGGAAAGGCCCTCAGCAGTCTGCTGATCCAACCCCTCAAGAAAGAAAACTGAGGTCCTGAGCGCACATCCAGCCCTCTGGATTCCTCTGACAGGGCTCTCTCACACAGGCCTGTTCTGAAGAGCACTTTCTTGTTTTTTTAAAAAAACAAAACGAAAATGAAACTTCTCCACGGTATTTTACTAATCACAAACACACCTCATCACACAAGGAATTTCCCCCTTTTGAACTGTAACAAGGTTTGACTTCCTGGGTACCTGCTTCAGGAGGGCGTGCAGTGAGCCTTCTAGAGGTACGCAGTCAAACTTCAGTGAACCCAAGCCTCCAAGTCAGTCACCAGAAAGAGCTAAACCAACAGAAATAAAGCGAATTGGCTTGGCTTTGTCTCAGCATCTCGTGAAATGCGTGAGAAGGCTTCAGTAGAGAATTACCGCCTGTGTCATGGGTAAAATCCCAAATCATTTTGTGGAGCTTGTTCCCGTTCCAGCAGCAAGAAGAGAGCCAACACCTGCGTGTCCCAACATCTCTGTCCCATCGCTTCCTGGATCCTGGGGCTTGATTGGGTTGTCCTGTGCTGTCTTTGCCAGAATCTTGCTGAAGTTCAGTTTCCCCGAGCTCTGCAGAAAACCAAGAGTACCTGAGAGCCGTGGCTCTGGACCAGGGGCCATTTCCCCCACCTCACAGGAGGATTTGGGAATAGCTGGAAACAGGTTCAGTTGCCGTCTGGAAAGGCTATCACTGGCCACTAATGTGTAGAGGCTGGGCCACTGCTAAGCAATTGACAGTGCACAGAACAGCCACTGCCACCTCACACCATACACGCCACACACACCACACCAGACAGACACACACACACCACCACCACACTCAACACACACACACACACACACACATACACATGCCCCAACATCCATGGAGGTGCTGTTGATAAATTCTGAGATGGACTCTTGGCTGCAAGTGATAGCACTTCATTTCCCACTTGCTCGGCAACAACAAAGAGGGGGCCGTGATCCCTGTAGGGCACCTGTGACTGCTGCTGGGACAGGGCTGAGGTGGACCAAAAAGGCCACCTCAGGAAGGACAGGCCCGTGTCTAGAGCAAGCCACTTGACGCCTATCACCCCCCGCTGATTTCTCCCCTCTGCTTGTTTCCCGTCTGTCCTCTTTCTTTGCACATGACAGAGGACTGGCCACCAGTTCTGAACTCACCCCTCACCGTGCCACACCCAGACACAGAGGTCCTTTCCTTTCCCAGCTCCACCGGCACAAATCCCGGGGAAGGATCCCGATTGGTCCCTGCCTTCATTAGCTGGCAGTGCTCTAAGAGCAGGACTACACGCAGGTGGCTTTAACGACGGGCATGTCTTCGCACAGTCTGGGGGCCTACGAGGTTGACTTCAGGGTGGTGGCTCTAGGGCAGTCGCTCTCAACCTTCGTCATGCCGTGACCCTTTCACACAGTTCCTCATGTGGTGGTGACCCCCCAACCATAAAATTGTTTTCGTTGCTACTTCATAACTGTGATTTTGCTACTGTTAGGAATCGCAGGATGTAGTTTCACTGTTACAAATTGAACATAATTAAACATAATTAAATCATAGTGATTAATCACAAAACAATGGGCAATTATACATTGCGAAATATTTATGTGTTTTCCGATGGACTTAGGCAACCCCTGTGATAGGGTCGTTCAACCCCCAAAGGATGGAGACCCACAGCTTGAGGCCCGCTGCTCTCAGGGAAGTCTCACTCTCGCTCTGTCTGCTCCGAAGAAAAGACCTTGCTGGTCTCTTTGTGCTTCTGCTTCAGGGGGGTTTTCCTGTGGCTTGGTGTTTCTTCCCCCCCCCCCCCCCATGGCCGCTGCTATACAATATCTTAGTCAATATCTTTTAGACCTCAAAAGAGATTGATTAAAAACACACCCTGCACTAATCCTGTCTCCCAAACATAACAAAGACAACCCATCCCCAAACAGGATTATAACCATGGGCCCAGCGGTTAGGATTCACAGCACATAGCTGAGGGGTGAGGGTGGGGGCGGGGTGGTGGATGACACATTCAATCCATAACAGTCCAAAAACAAAAACAAAGACCTCACTGCCATTGAATTGATCCTGAGTTATGGTATGTTAGTCCAGGTACTCTAGAGAAACAAATTCATTGACACTCATATGTGTAGAAGACAGAGGTTTATATAAAGGGTAATTGTACATTAAGAAAGCATCCCAACCCAGTCCAGTCTAAGTGCATAAGTCCGATATTAGCCCATATGTCTGATACCAATCTATAAAGAAAGTCCTCTTCAGACTCACTAAACTCATGCAATGAGGCGGAACGCAGGACCATCACAGGCCAGTGGGTAGAAAGCATTTGGATCCAGTGGCGTTGTAAGCATCTCAGTGCTGGCAGGGGTCTCCACGTGGTTTCTCCAGCTCCAGAGGTCTGGTAGCATCAAGGTGGATCCATGTGGCTTCTCTAGCTCCCAGGGCGTAGCACCATGTGTTCTGTCAGTGGAGCGTCTCCAAAGGAGTCAGCCTTGTCAGTAGAGTCTCCAAGGGACTGAGCAGAGAGTGTGTCTTCCGCCTCCAAATACAGGAGTTCCCAGAATCCTCAGGAGAAGCCCATGCCCACCCAGAGGCCTCATTGGTTATGACCCAGTTGACAGACTAGACTCCACCCCTTCACTCTGAATCCTCTCAAGTCCCAAATTGATATGAGATTGTGTAACTACCACATATGGTGACCCTTAAAGGTAGCACTGCCCCTTTGGGTTGCCCAGACTTGGATGTCAAGTTCGCTTCTGAACCAATGATCCGGCCAGCGAGGGTGAAGGACGACACAGCCATTAGCCTGGCCTGGAACATGCCCACCTCCATGACTCAAAGGTTAGAGTGTGTTTCTTGACATGAAGGGAGACGTTCTGCACAGGGAGAACAGCCAATCCAGCATGGAATAATAGAGGGGCTTGGGGTTAGGGCTCAAACGCCTGGACACTACTCCTGGCATTGCCTCTAACTTGCAGTGTGATCTTGGGCAAGCCCCTTCCCTTCTCTGTCTGCTCCCTGCTTTCTTGCCTCTACAATGAAACAGAAGACCAAAGGAAAAATGGTTTTTCCATCCCTCACCTTTGATAATTTTGGGTGCATGGTTAAGTATTATTCATCACCCCAACAATGATGACATTTGGAAACATTTGGTAATTCTACTCAGATTATTGGCCCCAGGATGGAATATAGGCTAGAAAAATATAGAGATATTTCTCAACACTTTCATGATCATGAAAACAGTATCAACTAAAATGCTTTGTCATATACTAATATTTTCAGGATGGCCTATAGATTTCTTTGTATTTCTCAACTCAGACACCCAAAATGCTAATGAGATATTGTTTTTCCTTAAAAATTAGTTACGAGTGACTGCTTTAAGAAACACTAAATTCCATCACCAGCCTGTGTGATCATGAGGTGTCAATGGGATCAGATATCAGTATCAAAAGATCCAAAACAATTATATCGATGTGAAAAAGCGGGGTTGGAGTGGAGACCCAAAGCCCATCTGTAGACAATTGGACACCCCCCACAGAAGGGTTATAAGGAGGACACGATTCACCCAGGGTGCAGTACCGCACCGACAAAACACACATCATTCCTCTAGTTTCTGAATCCCCCCTCCTCCCCCGCCACTACCATGACCCAGTTTTACCTAACAAATCCGGCTAGACCGGAGTACACACATTGGCACAGATAAAAGCTCTCAATACATGGAATTCAGGACAAATAAAACCCTCAGGAACAGTAGTGGGAGTAGCGATATCATGAGGGCAGGGGGATGGTGGGGGAGGAAGGGGATAAAGGGGAAACCCACCACAAGGTTGGATATATAGCCCACCCCCAGGGGGCCAAATAACAGAAATGTGGGTGAAGGGAGACAACAGACAGTGTAAGACATGAAATAACAACAATAATATATAATTGATCAAGGATTCACGAGGGTGGGAGGGTTGGGGAGGGAGAGCAAAAAAGAGAAACTGCTACCAAGGGCTCAAGTAGAAAGAAAATATTTTGAAAATGTTGTTGGCAACATATGTACAAATGCACTTAATACAATTGAGGACGGGGTGTCCTAATATTTGTGATAGCCCCCCCCAATAAAATGATTAGTAATAATAATGAAACATTAAATAAATTAATAAAATCTGCCTTCACCTTGGTATATAATTTTGTCTTACTCCTGATTGTGAAGTGATGATGAGAAATCCACAACAGTAAAGATAAAGCAAAGGGTCCGCTACCATCAATCACTCCTCCATTATGTTGATATGCCCTGAACCCCTCTATGGGTCAGGCATAACCCAGTGACCTTCGAATTCATCCCTAAACAAACACAGACCCCTGCCCCTCAGTCTTACGTCCTGGTCCATCATCATCCAGGTACCGCTCCGGCCTTTCCCACTTCTCCATCCCCAAGAGAACTCACACGCCAACACCAAACTCCTTAGAGTCCTCTCGCTTTCTTCTCCCACGTGTGTAACTCGGGGACACCTCGTCTGGCCGCGCTTTCTCCCCCCCTCCTCCTCTGTACCCGCCTCCAGAACCTCGTGCCAATGCGACCCCTCTCACTCCGCGCCTCTCACGTTATACGGCCATTATTGATGCCATTGATTCTCTTGTTGGCTGTAGTTTGGTCCGTCGGTTGGTTGGTCAGTCGGTCGGTTGGTTGGAGAGAAAGGAGGAGTTCTTATTTACCTGAGTGTTTTCAGAGCTTGACACCACGTACACACACACACACACACACACACACACACACACACACACACACACACACACCCCTCCAAACCTGCTCTTCCTCCTTGGCGCCTCCACAAGTGGCACCTACATCTTTCCAGTCGCTCAAGACAGACCCCTGGGCATCGTCCTCAATGAATCTCCCTCCCTCACCGCCGACATCCAACCAATCCCAAGACACACGCAGTCTACCTCCACATGCGCTCTCACCTCCGAGTGGATCGCCCGCCTCCCCTGTCCTGGGCCCATCGTATCCATGGCGCATAGCCTGGCTGGCACATGGTGAGCATTCTCTTTACACGTGACCTCCTCCAGGAAGCAGCCTAGCTCCCCCTGCCCCCCCAGGCTGGCCGGGGCTTCCCTCCTCGGTGCCACGGAGGACTCCTGTGCTCACCGACTGGGACGGCACTTGTCTTCCTCCCGGACGACAAGCTTGTTTTGATGACTGTGCCCAGCTCCCAGCCCACTGGGATATGGTGAGCAGCCACTAATGGCTTTGTAATAAATTCAGAAAGAAAAAAAAAAAACCAACGCCTTCTTTAGAGTCAGAAAACCTGAATTTTACTTCTCTGTCATGAAAAAGTTGGCTCACTATGCAAATGAACTGAACTTCTCGGAGCCTCAACAGTCTCGTTTGTGCAATGGGCACAATAAATCCTTCCCGCTCTACCTCCTGAATTGAACAAAGGAATGCAATGATATTATATACATTGTTACACACATGTACTATTTATAACCTCTGGGTTGTTTTACACAATCTGGGTTGTTTTACACTATTTTTATTTATTTATGTTTTGCATCTTTTCCCTCTGCATTCTTGCAAATATAATTACGTGCAGCTCATCCTTGAGAATTCCTTGTAGGTGCCAAATCCAAGAAGACAATTCTAATTAGAAGTGAAATGGCATGATTAAAGAATGAGAACCTCTTTGATATGAATTGCGCTGCTGCAAAACACCCTCAATGTTACTTCAACAACCAACACCCAATTGATACAAATTAAACAAATTAGCTCTGTGTAACGCTGGGGCCAAAAGAAATAGCTGGCAACTTACAACAGATGGAGGAAAGAAAGAACAATAAGCCCAAGGCCATTTTGAATTCCGTTTGGCACCTTGTCAGCTAGCGGCACCACGTCACGATGATGGCTACCAATGGTGTCATAAACGGTGTGCACCTTTGGGAAAACAAATTGATACTATCTGGAGAGCCCCATAGAATTTTCTCTTGGAGATCCACATGTGACCTCCTCCCTGGGAGACGGACGGCAGAGAAGGCGGGGAAGGGAGACTCTGGATAGGGCAAGATATGACAAAATAACAATCGATAAATTATCAAGGGCTCATGAGGGAGGGGGGAGCAGGGAGGGAGGGGAAAAAGTAGAGGACCTGATGCAAAGGGCTTAAGTGGAGAGTAAATGCTTTGAAAATGGTTAGGGCAAAGAATGTACGGATGTGCTTTATACAACTGATGTATGTATATGTATGGATTGCAATAAGAGTTGTATGAGCCCCTAATAAAATGTTTTTAAAAAAAGAATTCTCTCTTGGAAATGTGTCCTAAGTGAAAATGCAAACACAATAAAGTCTTTACAGAAATCAACAGGATTACTTGTAACTTGCCATCAAAACGTGCAAACACCTGCAGCAATGAAGAAGCGGCTGCACGGGAAGGAGAGGTCTGCGGTCATTAGAAGCCATCCCTGAGTGAGGCACCGCAGAGCCCCTGACCATCCTGCGACCCTGAGGGCTTGTGGCTTGCTGCTCGAGAGAGAAGATCTTGGTGTGAATGTTCCAGCCAGACACGGCCCAGTTGTTCTAAGTGAGCCCATGAAGGTGTTTGGCATAAGGCAGAGTTTGTGCGGTACCAGGGGATAGTGAGTCTCCAGGAGCTCCCGGCCAGGTTGAGGCTGGCCCTGAACCGTCCATCCAATTTTGCAGTATTGTCAGTGTTGTCTCCACTCACAACGGGGCTGTCTGCACTCTGCTGCCCTTGAAAGGACATGCGGACACTTGCAGTATGGCTTTGTCTCCTGCACTGTGTACACAGCTCCTCACTTCAGAAGACAGCCAGACCTCTAGGGAGAAGGAATTATGGTCATTGAAAGAAGCCAGGTGATGAGACGGCCTTGGACACTGTGCTCCACGGTTGGTAGCGGCTACTCTGGTACCCACATGCTCGTGTACCCTCTCCTTGGGTAAGGGATGGTCCAGAGGTTCACTTGTATCCAACAGAATACAGCAGACGAGAGGCGGCATGACTTCTGAGAGAGCAGGCCAGAAAAGAGCTTGCAGCTTTGGGCTGGGTCTCTTGGACCATTCTCTGGGAGTCTCAGCCACTGTATAAAAGATCCCGTGACTGCCACACTGGAGAAGGGACAGTATCAGGCTGTGGAATACACGGGGGAAGGGGTCTTGGTGAAATTCTCATAGGGCCGCCCTTGCTACCCTGGAAGAACACGCACGTATCATGTGTAAAGGGGGGGGGGGGCGGAAATGTCCTCTACACAACTCCCTTGGCCTTTTCCTCACCAATGTAGATTTTAAAATATCTTAACACTTCTTCCTAATAAGGCCCTGTGATGGTCTACCAAATCTAACTACCATGCCTACCAAAGATGACTCCTTTAGGTTCAAACTTCTAGCATTCCCCCAGACAGATGCCCTATCTTTCTGAGCTGATCTCTCTGCCTTGACTTTAACTGGCTCAGTGGATTCCCTGGGAAGTCACCTTGTTTCCTGAAGGCACAGTACGAAGTCTAAGACAATGGTATGATTGAGAGAACGTGTCTGCAGCCTTCCACGGACGCAGGCACGTGTTCAAACACATCTTGTTTGGAATAAGTCTGCGTGTGTGTGACCTGGGATCCTCACAGCAACACATATATAAATGTCTGGGATTTCCTTCACAGATCCAATGGATAGATCGTGGGGAAGGAGTGGGGAGAACGTAAATAAAACTAGATTGGCCATCTCTTTCTATTATTGAAGCTGCACGATGGATATGTGGAAGTTTTAATATACTAAGATCCTTCTTATATGTTTGGATTTTTTAAAGACACTTTCAGAGAAATATGAAGAGCAAATAGCAAAAATAAAAGGGGTGGGGGTGAAAGGACACAGTTTTTAGTGAGGGATCTCTGAGTGATTTGAGAGTAGCAAAGACCTTTTCCTCTCCCTCTCTCCCCAAATCCCCCTGCACTTACCGGCAGCGAAGTCACATTGTCAGGATGCATAATGGAGGGGGGAGTTTGGAGAGGGAACCAAATTATTAAGGAGGATTATACTGTCACCGCTCAACACAATGCAGAGTGCTGCTGTTGACTGCTTGAAACAAGTCCTACTTCATACCAGAGCTGCGACTCAAGAAGGCGGCGCCGCCATGGGAAGTGGCTCTTGCTCAGGAGCGGAATCTTGCTTCCTGGATGGGGCTTTGAGGGCAGGCTCCCTCCCTGCATGGTGAGAGAATGGACACACTTGAAATTCTCTTCACTGTGTTCTGGCAGCCAGTTGTCTCCGAAGGCCCAGGAGTGAAGACGCCTCTGGATAAAGGAGTTGCACTGCCCGAGAGGGGCTGGGCTCCCCTGTCCAGTTACTGCCCCTTTGTGGGTCTCGGATTCCTGCAGGAGAAACGAGAAGCCGTTTCGCCCAGGCCTTGGCTGTGCCACCTTGAGCGACGACATATGGGCCCTCTCGACACCTGATTTCCTGTTGACACAGTAGAGATGGCGCTGCCCACCTCTCATTGATGTAGAAAGGAAACATTAGATCGTGTGTGTAAAGTGCTTGTCATCGTAGCTAGCAGAGTCAGCTCTCAAAAACAACTATTGCTATTATTCAGATTTCCATACAATATGGATTTGACCCAATGATCCTTCATGCTCTTCCTAACTCTAATATTGGAGGGCCCTGGTGGCGTAGTGGTTATGTATTGGGCTTTCGATCCACAAGGTGCACAGTTCAACGCCACCAGCCTCTCCATGAGCAAAAGACGGGGCTTTCTCCTCCCCCAGACCGTTGCCGTCTCAGAAACTCACAGGGGCAATGCTAACCTGCCCTATGGCATCACTGTGAGTTGGCACTGACTCGATAGTCATGGATTTGGTATGGTTTTGGTCATTTGCACTGGGGCTAAGATGAAGGCATGGGAGTTGAGGCCAAAGCCAGTGTTTAAGGCAACAAGTCAGCTTCCTCGGAGTTACAGTGGTGAATCCCTCTGCCGTCATTTGGCCCCTCAGCCGCTTGCTCCTCCATTCAGAGGTCTGGGCTGTGGAGTGAGGAGGGCGGAGGGACCTTTCAGGGATGCTGCCTTCATCTCCTCCTACGACCTAGACCATGAAAGCTCGGACTCTCCGCCGGTCAGAAACACAGCTGCAGGTCTTCCGTTGCCTTCAAGTTCTCAGCCCCAATCCTGGAGAGAGTCTCAGTGATCACCTTCCATGAAGTTCAGGGACTCCGGGTGACGTGGCCACCACCCAGTCCCCAACAGCATGCTGCATGGAGACTCACAGGTCCCTTCCCTCCATTGCACACAAATGGACCGGCCACTCACCAAGAACAGTGTGCATTGTAGGAGCAGAGCAAACCAAAGACGGCTCCCCTCAGAAAGAACACAGCCTCCTAGGATACGCAGACCTGGACACACGGACTCCAGCCGTAGGAGAGCTTGCGGAGCTCTGCCCTGGGCCACCGGAAGTTAAGGCACAGGCCAACTACGGGGCTCAGGAGACAGGAAAGGTAAGCCCTACGTTCCTGGGAAGATGGCATTTGAATCTTGACCTTGGAGTATAGGGAAGGACTGAGATGCCGAAATCGATCAATCAATCACTCAATAAATAAACAGAGAAAGGGTATCTCAGGGTGAGGAGACTGCATGAGGGAAAGTCTGAAGGCGGGAAAGCGTGGGTTGTGCCAGCATAATGTTAGTTCAGGCTTACATTGGGTGGAGAGGTCAGCAGAGCCAGGTGGCGAAAGACCTTGGGCCAGGATGAAGAGAGTAGACTTTGTTGCGTAAACAGCAGAGACCCGGAAGGCAGCAACCAGGCTGGGGAGGTGAGCTCTGGCTGGGCATGAAGCTCTCCTCCACACACCTGCCCTATGTGCACTCGTGGGGCCGGGCCCAGGCACTTCCTAGACTTGGAAAGCCCCATCCAGAAATCTTTGGACCTCAGAATCAAGGGGCCTGAGCAGCAACTTTCGAGTCAAGAGAGGCAACTTTGTAGGGTTATGAAGGAATTACTCAGAAAAATCATGGGGCAAAGTGTCTATTTTCCCCCCTATGTTCTTTCTTAGACTTGCTCCCCACCCCCCTACACACACAGACGCCCCTCTGCCTGGGGAAACTACATCCAGATGGGTGCTGGGGGAGGTGGAACGTAAGGAAGAAGGGCTCCGGGCGAGTCTAGCAGACTAAACAGCCGGAGGCTCCCCAGCTACGAAGCGCAAGAGTCAAAGCCTGCATCATCTGAACGGGCAGTTGATACCAATTGGAAAGCATGCTCCGAGACTGAAACCCACGACAGCTAGAAGCCACAGCGGACTGAGGCTGGGATCATGTGCAGGGTTTAAAGCAGAAGCTGTCAGGGCAGCAGAATTTGGGGTGGAAGGCTGCCTTCCAAGTCAGAGGGAAGCTAGGGAAAGATGATGCTGGAAGGCCCTTGAGAGGCTCGCTCTGTAGTGCCTCCAGGTCCCAGACTGCCCTCTGCGCCCAGCGCTCAGACACCATGAAAGTCTCGTCTAGGGAGTCACTGGCCTGGTGGTACCTTGAACTTCCCCCATTACTTCTTCCTGCTCCACGTCTTAACCTTGGCATCTTCTAAATGGGAATAGCATCAGAGCTGACCTGGCCTCTTATTGGGAGGACTCATTCATTCATGCATTCATTCATTTACTTTACAAACATATTTTGAGCAGGGAGCATGACAAGTCTTCAGATAAGGAATTCAGCAGACAAAAATCCCCGCCTTCAAGGAGCTTCCCTTCTGGTGATGAGACCAAATAACTTACCAGACAAGGTGAGAGCGCAGCTGCATGACGTAGAGGGAAGAGCACTCTCCCAGTCCCGGCCAGGAGGGTTGGCAGGCTCTGGAGGAGAAGGTATCTGGGGTGAGTCTTGAAGACTGGTGGGGATCATCCTTCACCCACCTAAGCGTGGGGTTCAAAACTGAGCTCGTCGGAGGTCTAGCTGTGGGACTCCAGTGCCTCCTGAGAATAAGGGCAGTCACTCAAACCACAGGCATGTGACCCGAGTAGCAAGAGCCTCAGACGTGAACGGGCCCTGAGAAACACTCACCTGTGGAGAAAGGACAGAGAAAGAAGAGCCACCAGGGGGCCAAGTTAGAGGAGAATCAGGAAAAATGCCCGGCGGGTGTCGCAAAGGAGTAGCCAGGAGAAGACTGTCAGCTGTTATGTTCCCTGCAGCTGAGGTCAAGTCCAGTAAGACTGGACCGCTTCGGATGGGTTTGGTTAGTTGGGGTTTCAGTGTCCTTGGGAAAACCAAGGAGGGGCTAGGGCAGAGTGCAGTGGGTGTAGAGGATCTAAAGGGCAGTGAGGAAGTCGGGGTGCTGGGTGCAAACCAGTCTGGGAAGAAGTGTGTTGAAGAAAGGCAGGCTCCTGAAAGATAGACGTCAGCATGATGATTGTAGGAACAAGCTTGTGGCGAGAGCGGGAGGCAGTGGATGAGGTCCAGATGGTAAACTGAGGGGTTGACCTGGACCAGACAGAGGAATTAACTTTGATACACAGAGTGGGGGTGGTTAGGGGTTCTGGTGACTGGGGATGGGAGGCATGTTGGGACTAGTCATAAAGGTCCCGTAGAGAAAGATGGGCTGGACACATAGGTGGCTGCAGCTGGCGGGAGGCAACAGTTCTCTCATGTACCTGCC
The DNA here is from genome assembly GCF_050624435.1 of Tenrec ecaudatus. Lineage (NCBI taxonomy): Eukaryota > Metazoa > Chordata > Mammalia > Afrosoricida > Tenrecidae > Tenrec > Tenrec ecaudatus. Next base: position 35,928,842 of record NC_134539.1, read on the forward strand.
TGTAAGGCTGCGACTGTAGCATGAGCCTGGGGAGTGACTCTGCTCATAGGTGGCTGGGGAGGAGCCACCTACCTGAAACTGCATGCTGAGGGCCAGCGGCCAGCCTCTGTCTCTGGGCGTGCAGTGCCACACTGATCTGGAGCACAAGAGACACAGCGCCTGCCCCGTCCCTCCTGGGTGGTTCAGTGGCGTGGCAGGCAGCTCCCAGGTCATCCCACACAAGTGCTGTGCAGGTGAACACTGCAACAGTTTCTCAGATGGAGCCTGCACACCCAGCCCTAAGCTTCCCAGGCTTTTAATGTTCTCTGGATAACAGCTTAAACAAACAATAATGCTTGACAGGGTAAGGAGCCCTGGTGGTGCTGAGGGGTCGGTGTTGGGGCTACTAACTGCAAGGGCGATGGTTCAAACTCACCAGCCGCTCTGCAGGAGAAAGACGAGGCTGTCTGTCCTCCTAAAGACTTAAGACACCTTGGAAACCTGGATCGAGTGGCGATGGGTTGGAATCGACTCCATGGCTGTGCGTTGTGGTGGCTGTAGGGTTACACTATAAAGCACATGGCATCACAGGTACAAATACGCTTGATGCAATTGATGTATGGATTGTTGTAAGAGCTGTGAGAGCCCCCAATGAAATGATTGTTAAAAATAAATAAATAGAACTATCACACACACACATAAATAAAACACAGTGCTCCCTTTACCCCAGCAATCACATGGGACAGCTGTATTTTTAAGTTATGATGTTGCCTATGATGAATTTGAGGTCCGCCTGTAATTGTTTGGGGGAAGCAATTTAACTGTAGCCATTAATGAGAAAAGAAAGGCAGATGAAATGATCTCTCGGAGTCTCAGGACAGCAAAGCTGCGAGGACCGAGTCTTCCCACGTACACTGTGGGATAACAGAAGGCAGGACAGAGTCCAATGAATTGGTCCCTTGGCAAGTCAGCCCCACGGTAATGTTAGAAGCAGACATTTCACATCAGCAAGAAAAAAATAAATCCAGCACATTTGATGCCGGCTGTTTGGATTGGGTGAGTTTGCAGCCTGATGTTTACTCTGTAAATTCATTTTGCTTTGATGTTGGTTATGGAGTTCTACATTCCGTTTCACAGTTGGACATTCTTAAATCACAGGTGTGTCAGGCAGGGTGGTACAGAGAAACAAAACCAGCGAGTCCCATAGGTGTGCACAAAAGAACTTTACCTCCAGGAGTCACCTTATATCAAGAAGGCCTCCCAACCCCATCCCAACTCAACGCCACGCCACCTTCTGCCTCAGGTGGTTGTAGGCCAATGATGCAGAAAGGTGGAGCCTGGGAGGTCCCAAGCCAGTGGGTGCAAAGTTGCGTGGATCCACGGTCAGGAGGAAGACAGCAGGGCAGCAGCTCCCAGGGTCAGGCTGCCCACACGGGGCCACCCAAGGAGGCAGATGCACAGAGTCGTGACAGGGAGCAAGGCAACGGAGCAAGAGTGTCAGGGGAGGGGTCCCCAGGGTTTCTCTTCTCAAAAGGCCACACCTCCCAGGAAGCATCCTCAGGCTGTAATCTGATGGACAGGTTGGTTCCCTTCCCCTCTCCTTCCCCCCCACACACAAGAGTGCAAGTTGATTTAAAATCTAACTGCCACGATACAGTTAATCCAGTACTGGGGAGCCCATGGGGTTTGGGGCTCTTGCTTTTCCTTCTGAGTGGACCCATAAATGAGTCCATTATAGAAACATCTCTCACCACGTAAAGTCGTTTGTAAGAGATGTGTGTCCTGGAGCACTTCCTTTCCAGAATTCAGTCCACTAGATCCTATCAGAGGGTTGCTGGTAACAAATTAAAACTCCTGCATCCTGTGTGCGGCCCTGCATCAGGGCAGTGCTCCACATCCCATCTGCTCTCAGATCCATACGAGGCATTTTAGCAAATTCAAGCCTCTGAAAGCTAGGGAACACAATTACAAACACGACTTGGCTACCCAGAAGGAGCCCTGGTGGCATAGTGGTTACACATTGGACTGCGATTCTCAAGGTCCACAGTTCAAAACCACCAGTCACTCCTCGGGAGAAAGATAAGGCTTTCTACACCTGTCAACAGTTACAGTCTCGGAAACTCTCAGGCATTCTATCCTGTCCCATGGTCACTGTCAGTCGGTATTGACTTGCTGGCCGTGAGTCTGAGTTGGGCTGTCGGGACTCAACCATGGCCCATCGCCTCAGCAAACACCTGTCAATTGACAAAACAGGTGATAAAGATAGTGTTCTACACCCTAGACAGTGTGTACTGTCAAGCATCTTAAAAGCTTTACAAATAAGTGGCCGGCTAAGAAGCAACTATTGGTCTCTAGTTTCCTGGGATAGAGGAGAATAAAGAAAAACAAAAATTCAAGGAAGCAATTACTCCAAACAAATAACTTCCCACATGATTCACGGCCTTCTCTAATCTTCCTAAGAGACCAGAAGAACTAGATGGTGTCCAGCTAAAATTACCCACCACTCTGACCAAGACCCCACTAGAAGGTTCTGGTGACAATGGCTAAACTCCAAACAAAACATAAAGTTCAGAGCCGAAAGGGAGAGCGAGAGACACCAGATGTACTGGTTGGAAAGAGGCTCGAGAGACTATTGTCCTGAGACAGTCTCCTGCCACGAAACTGGAGACACTCCCAGCAGCGAACTTTCAGTCAAACAATAGAAGGGCCTGCGGGACAAGCAGTACGAAGCATGTGCTCCTCAGAACAGCCCACTCTAAAGACCAACAGGCTAGCATCTGCCCAAGACCAAAGAGGAGAGGACAAGGAGGAACTAGGGAGAGTGCGGCCCATTGTGGGGACAGCAAACAGTGCCACACAACTATTGAATGGACTGTTGAAATTACTACGTAAACTGTCACCTACAGCACAAAGGAGTTTTTTAATGAAAGGTTCCAAGGATTCCAACAGTAGAGAAAAAAGAAAAGTTAATGGTGTTTCACTCAGCGTTTCCCGAATTTATTTGATCAAATGTAATCTCTATTGAAATAACAATAAATATGTTAAGGAATCGTTTTCTTTGGAAAACATTCATCGACAACACTGTCTAGGCCTGTGATATTTCTTCTCACCATTTTTGTGGGAAGGACCTCTTTGGGAGTCTGGGGAAAGCTCTGGACACCTTATACTAATGTTCTGAAATGAATAAATGAATAAATCTGAAACCCAAACCAAGCCCAACCCACGGCCATCGAGTCGATTCCAACGCTGAGCACCTCTAGGTAAGGGTTCCAAGATGGCCCGTCTTTACAGGGCAGCCAGCCTCGTCTTTCACCCTCCGAGGGTCTGCTGGGCTTAAACCACCCACTTTGCGGTTGGCAGCCCCTCGCTCACCCTGCGGTGCCCCCAGGGATCCTTAAATAAAATATACAAGATAATCGAACAATCGGTTATAGTGAAATCAAGTTTTCAAAATAATGTGAGAACAAATTGGGGTATCTGAAGGAGAAGAGAAAAAGAGGGGGCAGAAAAATAACCAAATGAATACTGCCCCATGGCCACATACGTGTGATTTCACTCGTAGGAAAGTCTAAATAAACAAGACTGCAGAAGCAGAAGCAGATTAGCGGTGGCCTGGGCTGCTGAGGTTGGGAAGGGATAACCAGGGAGAGCTGGTTCTCTTTGGTGCAACAAAAATGCTCTAAAATTGATTGAGGTGATGAACACACATCAGCCACACGTGTAGAATTGCTGATGTTGTTAGTTTCCGGGGAATCGGTCCCAACGCCTCTCGCCACACTTACCGATCTGTATGCTGAGCAGAGAAGCTGAGACGCTGGGCTATCAGAAGAAGAACGCGGCACTGGGATGGAGGAAAGCTCATTGACCGCCTTCGATGTGCAGATGCCGTGACGTTGCTGGCTAGAAGCCGAGAGGACGGGAAGCATTCCCTGATGAAGATCAAAGATTGCAATACGCATTACGACTCAATGCAGAGAAAACAAAAACCCTCACAGACGGACCAAAAGACAACATCATAACAAATGGAGAAAAGATTGCCCAATTATCAAAGATTCCTTCTACCTGGATCCACAGTCAGTGCTCCGGGAAGTAGGAGCTAAGAAATCAAATGACAGACGTATACCCTCCTGTGTTCGTTAAAGCACAGTTCACAACAGCAAGAACCTGGCAGCCGCCCAAATGCCCGTCAGTAGAAGAATGGATAAAGAAACTGGTAAGTACACACATCCCTAAAAACCGGGGATGGAACCAGGAAACACCTCGTGACATAGATAGACCTGGAAACCATTATGCGGAGTGAAGTTCGTCAATCCCAAAGGGGCAACGACTACATGAATCTGCTACTAAAGGATAAACACAAGACGACGGCAGGCTTCTCCTGTCAGGTCATGTAGAGAGCCGGCCTAGTGCCCAAAAGGCAGGGACGTGTGCCCTGGTGGTGTACTGGTTACACCTTGAGCTGCTAACCACGAGGTCAGCATTTCAAAACAACCAGCTGCTCCGCCTGAGAAAGGCGGGCTCTGCTCTCATAGAGAGTTACAGTCCCAGACACTCAGAGGGGCAGTTCTACCCTCTCCTACAGGGTCTCTGTGAGCGAGCATGGGGGTAGCCCAGGACGGGTAGATCTACAGAGACAGTAATTGGATGGATAATTTCCAAGGCAGTGAAGAATGAGGGATGGGGGAGCTAGAGACAATGAGTCCAAGATGGTCTGAAATCGATTGTGATGATGATGGCAAAACCCTTCTTAATATTAGTAGATTGAACAATTAAATTGTGTGATATGTGAAGTATATGCCAATAAAACTATTTTTACATAAATTAAAGGGATCCCCGTAAAAGAATGTGATTGAAAAAAATACGAGGAAAATCTTCAATGAGACAATGAGCACAATAACAGATTCAGAGAGTGCTCACAAGACAGCATGGGGCAGGACAACATTTCGTCCTCAATGAGCTGGAGTTGATCAGTTGACAACTAATAACAACATGATGCTAATTGTTTTTTTAAATCATTTTATTGGGGGCTCTTACAACTCTTATAACATCCCATACATACAGTATCAAGCATACTTGTACATATGTTGCTATCATCACTTGATGTTGAGTTTTTAATGACAGGGATAAAAAAAGAAATCAAAGGATGCCCTGCATGGGCAGGTGTGCTGCACCAAGCCTCTTTAGAGTGTCGCAGAGCCCTCTGAGGAGCAAAGGGGCAGCTGGCTCAGGAGCCACCTTTTCAACCACCTCGTACACACGTGAAAGCTGAACAACGAATGAGGAAGACGGCAGAAGAATTGTGGCATTTGAATTACAACATCGGCAAAGAATATTGACCATCTCGTGAACTGCCAGAACAACCCCATCTGTCTGGGAGGAACGCTGGTCACAGTGCTCCTTAGATGCTAGGGTGGGACGACTTTGCTTAGTGTACTGTGGACATGGTTTCAGGGGGGACCGGCTCGTGGAAATGGACGTCATGCTTGGTGAAGTGGAGGGTCAGTGGAAAAGAGGAAGACCTTCGACCGGAAGGCCTGCCTCAGTGCTTGCAAACAACGATGGGGAGGGGGTGGAGGCCAAGGTAGCGTTTTAGTCTGGGACCTTCCAACAACAGCATGATGACCTCACATTTGTGGAGGAGGCTCCCAGAGTGAACTTTGAGAAGCACTTCACCAGGCCTGTCTTGTCTTCTAAGGCCCTCTGGGGCAGAGTTGGGGCGAGGGTGGCTGATGTTACCCTGTCGTTGTCTAAGATGGTGACACTGAGGAAGAGTGCACAGACTCTTTGTTCATATATTTGCAACTGCGGTGACTCTATGAGGAGCGTGGTGGCACAGTGGGTGCGAGTCGCACTGTTAACCAGAAGTTTGAAACAACCAGCGGCTCTGTGGGAGAAAGAGGAGCCTTTCTGTTCTCGTCTGGGAAACCCACAGGGACAGTGCCACCCGGTCCTACAGGCTTACTGTGAGTTGGAATCGACTCGGTGGCAGTGAGTGTGAGTTTGGTGAATCTGATAATTATTTTATAATAAAATCATCTCAATTCTCTTAACCACCAACACTCCTCCCCCCAAAAAAGGTGAAAGGGGAACAAAGAACAGGTGAGGCAAATGGAAAACAAAACGAGATGATAAACCTATGCCTAACGATATAAAAAATCACATTCCACAGAAATAGCCTTAACACCACCATAAGAGGTATTGCTTGTCACATTGCTTTAATTAAAGAAAATCAAGGTTCAACTACATGTTGCCTATAAGAAATATACTCTTCAAAGAAGTTAAAATAAAAAGCTGGGGAAAGACATCTCATACTACCAAGACAATGCTGGAATGGCTATGTTAATATCAGACCAAGTTGACTTCAGAGCAGAGGAGGTGCCAGAGATAGAAAAGATTATTTTAGCATGAGAACCAAGCCCACTGCCATCGAGTTGATTCCAACTCACAGCGACATCACATAGGTTTCCAAGGCTGCAGACCTTCAGGGGAGCGGAAAGCCTCATCTTCCTCCCTGGAGTGACGGGTAGCTTTGTCTCCTTTCTTGCCTTGTGGTTAGCAGCCCCACACTTAACCCATTATGGCCTCCAGGGCTGCTTTTATGATGACAAAGGAGTCAATGAAGCCAGCAGACAAATGAGCTTACACACTTGTGCACCTAGCAACAGAGCATCAAAATATAGAGAGCAAACACTGATAGAATTTCACAGAGAAATAGATAATGCCCAATTATACAGTTTTCAATACCTTTCTCTCAAAAAACTGGCACAATACAAAAACAGAAAATCAGTAGGATTAGAGAAGACTCGAGCAACCAACTTGACCTAATTGACATCTATAGGCCGATCCTCCTAAGAACAAGGCACTATGAATGCTTCTCAATAGACATGGCAGATGTACCAAGCTAGGGAGCCCTGGTGGCTTATTCATCGGGCCACTATCAACTAGGTCAGCAAGCACTCGGATGAGCCAGCCACTCCACAGGAGAAAACTGAAGCGTTCTACTCTTGTAAAGATTGACAGTAGCCTCACAAACCCAGACAGGCAATTCTATGCCGCCCTCTACGGCAGCGATGAGTCAGAGTTGACTGCATGGTAGTGGGTTTGAAGCCATTAGAAAGCTCTCGAGACAGCATGATTTGCACGCAACTACTACCCTAAAGGTTGGCAGTTCTAACCCACACCGTGGCACCACAGAAGAAAGACTGGCAACCTGCTTCCATAACAATTACAGCCAAGAAAGCCTTATGAAGCAACTCTAGACTATAGCACATGGCTCACCAGGGGTCAGAACAGACTCAAGGGCAAGCGTTCTGCCCCCCCCCCACCTGGGATTAAAAATAGGTGCATGACTGCAGTTTACTTCAAGGGGCACAGGAGTGTATGCCTCCCTGTGCCCAGCGTTGAGAGCTAGGTACAGGTGAGCATTCATAAGCTCCCCTAATTACCCATGACATTAACAATGATCTCCATACCAACATACTGTGTTGGAATTGAGACTGCATTATTAAAGAACGTGAACAAGGCAACGGTCCCATGAACCAGAGATTCTACCCAGAAAAAGTGGGAGAATTGTAACTCCAGTCACGGTTTCTGTACAGTGAGCCAAACTCCAGATAACCTAGAAGCAGGTGGCAAACTCTATTTGACTTTTGGCCACCTAGAAACGGGCTATTTTTATAGCTGCTTTGCATGCAGTCAGGAGCCTTCTTGGCAGAGTGCCGACAAGTTGGGCTGCTAACTAAAAGGGCAGCAGTTCGAAACCACCCGTCGTTCCACAGGAGAAAGATGAGGCTTTCCTACTCCAAAGCGTTGCAGCCTCAGGAGCATTTCAAACCTGTCCTGTCGGCTGCTGTGACTTGGGATCGACTTGATGGGCATGAGTGTGTGCATCCCATCAAGGCCCCATGGTGGCACCATTTCCACCAGTGACACTCAATATCCACCCCCTACACCCATCCTCTGGAGACACCCCAGTTGGAGCCTACATGCAGAAGTCGAGACACGGTGCTGTGGACGCACAGAAGAGGGGAAAAAATCAATATTTTCAACTCTGACACCGTCTCTTTCCTTCTATTTTTGTGATGCAAACCTGGGTCCCCTCTTGTCACCTCTGCAGTCTAATCCTTCTGTGGCCATAGGCAAATCCCTTCACTTTTTCAAAGCTCAGTTTCCTCACCTTTCAAACGGGAATAAGAAGATGTACCTCCCAGGACTGTTGTGGGAACAAGAATGAGATAATGTCTAGGGAAATGTTGTGTAAACGTGAAGCTCCTATCAGTCCACGTTATCACCATCACCATCATCCCCCTTGTCGTCAGCGCCGCTGTTCCCCAGGTGCGCAAGACCCAGGAGAGAGAGAGGCTGCAAACCTGACCCTAAGACTGCCAGAGTCAGGGCCTCGCTCTAATTAGCTCTTCCTGGCATAAGCGCCTTGCTGGACATGTCTGCCTCCCAGCAAACAGCCCGGAGAGGCTTCCAGGGGCCGCCCACTGGCCCTGACACACTGGGCTGGAATGATGACTCACCAGCCCTCCAACCGGCTCGCTGACAGGCGCCTGGGCCCAGCCTGGCAGAGGCGATCCAGGGCTGGCATGGTGCAATGGGGCCACTGGGTCTTTAAGAGAGGAGATGGAAAGATGGTAAGAGAAGGGGGAGAAGAGGAAAACAGAGGCCCCAAAGGGCAAAAGGGGAGGAAAAAGGGGAGGCGAGGGAAAGACGGAAGGGAGAAATGAGGGCAAGGAGAAAAACTGGGAAAGGAGAAAGGCAGGAAAAAGCAGAAACGAGGAAGGAAACAAAGGAGGGAAGGGAGTGAGGGAAGAAAGGGGAGAGCAGATGGGGATGAAAGAGAAAAGAAGAGATGGACGAAGACAATTACTTAAAAGGTAAAAGGGAGACCGGATGGTACTCCGCACAAGAGGCTGGGGGGGCGGGTCTCGAACCGAGGGCTTCGGGGAGGGGAGCGGTGCGTGACGTCACACCGCGCTGCGCTGCGCCGCCCCGTCCCGCGTCCCGCCGGGGGGCAATGGCGCGGCGTTGCAGTGACCGCCCGACGGGCGGGCGGGTGCCGCGCTCCCTGGGTGGCTGCGAGTCCCTGGCCCCTGGCGCGCTGCCCGGCCGGCCCGGCGGCGAGAGGGCGGTAATTGCCCAGAGACGCGGCACTTAGCTGGGCAGGTTGTGCAAGGCGCGCGGGAGGGACGGCCCGGGGCGGCGGCTCTCACGCCTAAGCGGCCAAGCATGCGCGCGGGGGCGAGGGACGGGCGGGGGTCCCAAAAGGGTGCCCCCCCGCCTCCCATCCCGCTCTGGGAGGAGCCGCCGCCGCCGCCGGACTGCGCGGTCTTTCTTCGCTGGGAACGCGTAGGAGGGCGGCCACCTGCCAGCGAGTGTGAGATGTCACTTCGTGCCTGGCCCAGGGCCCTCTTGTGAGCACAGCCATCGCTTCTTCTGGCGCAACGTAAAAGCACTCCCCCTTGGTGATGGTGAGGTCAGTGATAACGTCGGTAAGGCTTCCAGGAGAGTGCCAAGTGCACACTCGGTGCGGGTGACCCGTGGCCATTATTTCTCATATCGGCCACGCCCTCGTTCTAGATGCCTTGTCCACAGTCAAGAACCGGATTCAAGTGTCACCTGCTGTCCACCTGCTGAGTGGCCTGGGGAAGTTTTAGCACCCTTGGGGGGTGGGGGGGAGGCCTCCACGGCCGCAGTCAGCTGGACTAAATGAGGCGACCCTTGAGAAAGTGTCCCGGAGATACCTGTACCGGACTCTGCGGATCACTCCTTTCCTTTCCCGCAGCTTCCAGGACGATGGATGTGCCGCCCGAGTCGCTGCAGGCCCCTCCTCCGCCGGGGAGTTGGCCCTGAGCTTCCCTCTCCTCCACTTTCCCTCCTCACTGCCTGCTCTCTAAGACTTCAGGTCCCAGCGGCCAATCGCAGCTCACACCTCTCTACTGCTGCTCTAGGTGTTTACTGGACACTTCCACTCAGTTCCGCTCTGTCCTCCAGGGTCACTGTGAGTCTGAATAGACTCAGTTGCAGTGAGTGTGGCCTTTGGTTTTCCCACATCTTAATGGGTCCCACAGGAACCTTATAGGCACCCTGTCCCAACCTGAACACTTAAAAAATTTTTTAAATCATTTTATTAGGGGTTCATACAACTCTTAGCACAATCCATACACACATCAATTGTATAAAGCACATTTGTACATTCATTACCCTCATCATTCTCAAAACATTTGCTCTCCACTTAAGTCCCTGACATCAGGTCCTCATTTTTCCCCCTCCCTCGTGAATCCTTGATAATTTATAAATTATTATTTTGTCATATCTTGCTCTGTCCGACGTCTCCCTTCACCCACTTTTCTGTTGTTCACCCCCCAGGGAGGAGGTCACATGTAGATCCTTGCAATCTGTTCCCCCTTTCCAACCCACCCTCCCCCTACATTCCCAGTATTGCCACTCACACCACTGGTCCTAAAGGGATCATCCGCCCTGGATTCCCTGTGTTTCCAGTTCCTATCTGTACCAGTGTACATCCTCTGGTCTAGCCAGATTTGCAAGGTAGAATTGAGATCATGATAGTGGGAGGGAAGGGGGAGCATTTAGGAACTAGAGGAAAGTTGTATGCTTCATCATTGCTACATTGCACCCTGTCTGACTCGTCTCCTCCTCAAGACCCCTCTGCAAGGGGATCTCCAGTGGCCTACAAATGGGCTTTGGGTCTCCACTCCGCACTCCCCCGCTCATTCACTATGGTAAGATTTTTTTGTTTTGATGATGCCTGATACCTGATCCCCTTGACACCTCATGATTACACAGGCTGGTGTGCTTTTTCCATGTGGGCTTTGTTGCTTCTGAGCTAGATGGCCACTTGTTTACCTTCAAGCTTTTAAGACCCGGGACACTATATCTTTTGATAGTCGGGCACCATCAGCTTTCTTCACCACATTTGCTTATTCACTTGCTTTGTCTTCAGCATTTGTGTCGGGAAGGTGAGCATCATAGAATGCCAATTTAATAGAAGAAAGTACTCTTGCATCGAGGGAGTCCTTGAGAGGAGGCCCAATGCCCTTCTGCTACCTTAATCCTAAACCTATAAATATATGTACGTAGATCTATTTCCCCATTCTCATATATAAATGTATTTGCATATGTATATGCCTTTATCTAGACATCTATAAATTCCCTTTGCCTCCAGCTCTTTCCTCTATTTCCCTTGACTTTTCTCCTGTCCCACTATCTTGCTCAGTCCCTACCAGGGTTTCAGCAATTCCTCTTGGTTACATTACCCTTGATCATGCCCTACCAGGTCTCCCACACCCTTCTCACCACCTATTTTGATCACTTGTTCCTTTGTCCCTGGGTTTGTTAACACCACTTCCTTTCCACCCTCCTCCCCCTCTCCCATGTCCCCCTGGAACTGTCAGTCCCGTTGTTTTGTCCTCCGGATTGTTCATCCAGCCTATCTTATTTAGACAGGCCTGTGGAGATAATAACATGCACAAAAACAAGACAGAGTGAAACCAAGCAACAATATACAACAAAACAACAACAACAAACCAATGACAAAAAAACACAACAAGAAAGAAAAGCTTGTGGTTCATTCCAGGATCGTTTGTCTGAATAGTCTTTTTACCCTCAAACGGTCGGGCAGCTCCTAGGTTCTCCATCCTGCTCAGGCCAGAGGGAGACAAGACCATTTCCCACTTTCAGCCTGCAATTATCCAAGCAATTGCTAAGCACTGCCCTTTCTTCTTTTGTACTGTACCTTCAGTCTGTCTTCTCCATCCCCACTGTCTTGCCATAGTCCACCCTTAGGGGGACTTCACCGGCTTCCTCAGTGTTCACCTTGTCCCCAGCCTTGCCTCTCCAGTCAAGGGGCATTTCTGAAACAACTCTTGGCCTTTCATTACATGCCTGTTCCCTGTGCAGCCCTCCAATTTGTCCTCCAACCTAGCTACATGCTATGTACTTGCAGTCATAGAATGCCACGCTTCTGGGTGAAAATGGTTAATAGTACTTATCTTGGTGATAGGATTATGGATCATCTGAATTTTGCCCATTTTGTTTATCTTTGCTTATAATCCTATTCACTTTAATGTTAGAATTAAAAATTAAATAAACGTGTGTTGACTGGTTGGACTGATTTTCCACTGGCGTGGGAAATGGTTGTGCCCTTTGTAGCTCCTTGACAGTTTGAGAGAGGAGGAGGCTAGATGCTAGGCAGAAATGACCGTCACCTTGTCGGACGCAAAACCATGGCAAACCCAGGAAGAAGGAAAAAGCCATTGTTCCCTCACTCTCAATGAATACGGGGTTAGTTTTCTTTCATTGGGAAACTTGGCTTGGGTTCTTCTAGCCTGGTTGTATTGAGAAGGCCTTGGAGATCTTCAGATCCCACCCACTCAACTTGGACTTGGGAACCGGAAATCTTAGATGATTGGCCGGTGGCCAAAGATCACACAGGAAGGTAATGGCAGAGTTGGAATGTGAACATGTTTCTTCACTCGCTGGTCCATGCTTATTCCAATATATGTATATCTCCACCCTCATCTGTAGCAGTTGACCCCAAGGCTTTCTGTACACACACACACCTTTCTCTATCTCTGTCTCTGTCTCTCTCTCTGATCTGCTAGTTTTGCATCCAAAGTCTATAAATCCAGAAGGCAGAGCAACCTTAGATTCACATTATTTATATATATTTTGTTTGTTTATTTATTTAACCGAAAGAAGCCAACTAGGCAAAACCCCCTACCAAGCTCTCCTCTTAATAGAAATATTCAACTCCAAATATACATTCCAAACTCAACTGTTTTACGTTCCATCCGGGCACTTTTCCATGAGTTTTTCTTTTCAATCTCCCCAGCAACTCTCCAATGTAGATATTACATTGTCATTTTTCCATAGAAGGGAAATGAAGCTGAAGGAGGTTGCATACTCTCAAGGTCACGGCAATAAGTAGCACAGCCAAGATGTAAGACCCACTCCCAAGGCCCCACCCTGTGCTGGTGTTTCCTGGGTCCACGGTGCCAGGCCAGAACACATCCTTTTTTATCGTCTCCAGAGAATCATTTTTGTGACTCAGGAGATTGGAGCTAAAGAGGCCCTTATGGTTTCATTCTTAAACCACATTGTACAGAAGGGCTTACGCCATAGACTGTGGACAGAGGACCTGGGCCTGAATCCTGCCTGTCACTAATTGTGTGATATTGGGCAAGTGACTTAGCCTCTTTGTGTCTCAGATTTCTCATCTGTAAATTAGGGACAATGATAATGCTAATGCATAGAATTTTTAGGATTAAATTAATTACTCCATTAAAGTCCCTAAAACAGTGCATGGCACATTGTTGGCTCTCCATACCTAGAGAGCTCTTGTCATCATGCTGACACTAGACCATCTTGTTATGCTTACTGCTACTCAAGGTTTGTGGTGTAGTTTCCTGGGTCTCTTTTACATCATGGATGGATTGAGAATGTGCCCGTGGACTGCACATTTAGATGTGACACAAATTCTTCTGCATGTAACCCCAAAAAAAGGCTCCTAAGGTCATGGCTGATGACATAGGAGGTTATGTATGGAGTTGCTAGCCAAAGAGTCAGCAGTTCAAACCAAGAGTCACCCCAGGAAGAAAGTTAAGAATATGTGCTCCTAAGAAGATTTACAGTCTTGGAAACCCAAAGGGGCAGTTCTACGCTGTCTCACAGGGTCACTATGAGCTGGAATCACTTCAATCGCAAAGGATAAGGTCACAGATGCCCCAAGCTAAAGATGTTACTAACATGTTGAAATCGTCACCACCACGAATCGGTCAGTTGACTGTCCTGTGGTGGCAGTTTGTGGTAGTGGCTTGCGTGTTATGGTATAAGCTATGCCTCACGTATTTCAGATACCAGTAGGGTCACCCGTGGTGGACAGGTTTTAGCAAAGCTGCCAGACTGAGGCATCCTAAGAAGAACCTGGTAACCGATTTCTGGAACATGTGGCCAATGAAAGCCTGTGTACAGCCGCAGAGCACTGTTGACATACCACTGGCAGGTGAGCCACTCAGACAGGAGAGCACTGCAAACAACTGGGGAAGAGCCCGGTTGACTGATGTGAACGATGTGACACTTCATTTGTTTATTGGGGCACAACTTAAAAAGTGAGAAGCAGCAGCTGCAAGCATCCATTAATAATCGTAATGTAAATAAAATATTTACCTTTCATACAAATGAAAAAAAATCGTAATGTGGATTGTGCCAAGTATGAACCTAGGAATATTGGAAATTGTCAGGAAGGAAATGGAATGCCTAGAGTTGGGTATCTTAGACATTGTCATTGTTAGGTGCCATCGAGGTGGTGCAGACTCATAGGGGAACACTGCCCGGTCCTTCCCCATCCTCGTAATAGTTGTAATGTTGGAGCCTATTGTCGCAGCCATTGTGTCAATCCATCTCCTTAACAATCTCACTCTTTCTTGCTGGCCGACTTGCCTAGCATGATGTCCTCTCCTAGGGACTAGTCTCTCCTGATGTCCAAAGAACATGAGACCGAGACTCACTGTCCTCAGTTCTAAGTAGCTGTCTGGCTGTGTTTATTCCAATAAAAATAGGTGTGTCCCTCTGACTGTCCACAGCAAAGGAAAGAAATTCAAGTCAGATTCAGAAGAGGAGGTGGATCAAAGGATATCATTGCTCATGTCACATGAATCTTGGCTGAAAGCAGAGAATGCCAACAAGATGTTTACCTATGTCTTGTTGACTGTGTGGGTGACAACAATTTGTGCAAAGCATTGCAGAGAATGGAATTGCGGATCATTTCATTGTGCTCAAGTGACCCCCGTGCATAGAGCAAGACGCAGTTGTGCAGAGTAAGGAGATAGCGCTGGCTTTAAAATGGAGAAGTTGGGTGGCAAGCTTGCATTCTTTCGACATGCTCATTCAATCTATGGTGAGCGAACCGGAGAAATGACTGTAGGAATCAAAATCGGCATAAAGATCGGAGGCAGGCTCATCAACATTCAGTATGCAGATGACGCAAGCTCGTTTGCGGAGCATGAGGAGGATTTGAAGCACTTACTGATGGAAATCAGACTGCTGGCTTTCGCAAGGGTAATACATGAAGATAAACCAAACATCCTCACAACTGGACCAGTAAGCAACAGCATGACAAATAGGGAAGAGATACACGTTGTTAGAGTTTTCATTTTACTTAGATCCACAATCAATGTCCATGGAAGCAGTGATCAAGAAATACATTTTTTAGTTGTTTAGTAAAAATAAAAACTGGACCTGGCAACTACTGGAAAAGGAAGAGGAAAGCAATCAAATGATATATTGCATTTGAGCAGATCTACAAAAGTCCTCTTCAAAGCACGAAAGAAGGAAGAAATCGCGTTGCTGCACCGGACTCACTCAAGCCATGCTGTGCCCATCACCTCTTAGGCATGCAGAAGCTGGCGAATGAGAAAGAACGACTGAAGAACAACTGCTGCATTTGAATGAAGGTGTTGGAAGATATTGACTATACCAAGCCTCTCAGAAGATTGAGCAGCTCTATCTTGAAAGAACAGTCTTGACACCGTGGTTGTAGCAAGGGGCTCCCACGTGGTAACCAGGTAACCACGGGGAGGTGGTGCTGGGCCAAGCAGTGCTTCTTTCTGTTGCACAGCGGGTCAGGATGAGTTGGAGCCGACTGAAGGGCACCTGACTCCAACAGCTAGACGAGTCAGTAAACATTGCTCAGTGAGTCAGTGGGGAACGCAGTGGACAGCTGCCAGCCAATGTGCCCTTCGTCTCTCATTGCTTCAGTGCACAGGCATGAGGCAGTGGCACAGAGCCGAGCTGTTCCAAGGGAGTCCTGTCCGGCAGCTGGACCCCTCCTCTTCATCCTCCGAAGGTAGCTTATGGGACACTACCACGCGTTTCTCATGCCCTTGGGGGGAACGTTTTAGCTCGCTCACTTCTGCAGTTATTTATTATGTCCCCAACTCTGGAGAGGGGAAAGCGCAAACTCCAATCCCTACCCTCAGGGAGCTCACATTCCAAGAGAATGAATAAACAGTAACAACCCTGTATCCTGCAAAGTAGGAAGTGCTCTTCAGCCCTGAGGAAGAGACAGATCAAAGTCAACAACAAACTCGATGCCTATTCAAATGACCCCGGAGGACAGGGTAGACCTTCTCCCTGAGTTTCCAAGACTGGAACTCTTTCCTGGGATAGAAAACCCCTTCATTCTCCCTTGGAGGGGCTGGTGGTTTTGAACTGCTGACCTTGCAGTTGGCAGTGCAGCATGTAACTACTACACCACCAGGGCTCCTCGAAGGCGACCAGAATCCAGAACAAGGGCTGCCACAGCGTGACAGGCTGAATGAGAGCCATGTTCTAGTCCCTGGAACCTGTGGCTGTTACTTTATATGTGCAAATGAGATTTTGCAGATTGATTCAGCATCCTGGGACAGGGAGAAGATCCTGGATTATCAGTGTGCCTGAAATGGAAGTTACAATGTTCCTTATAAAAGCGAGGCAGAGGGAGATTTGGCAGAAGAGAAGTGTTGATCAAAGTGAGGTTGAAAGGATGCACAGAAGGAGTTGTGAGCCAAGGAATGCAGGCGGCCTCCCGAAGCTGGAGATGGCAACCAGACAGATCCTCCCGGAGAGTCTCCAGAAGCAGCCGGCCCTGCCAGCTTCTTGAATTTAGCCCATTGAAACTAACTGGACTTCTGGTCTCTAGGCCTGGGAATGGTCTTGTGTCGTGTTAAGTCACTGAGGTGGTCGTAATTTGCTGCGCAGACACGCGAAGGTTAATAGGGATGGAGGCTTGACTGTGTGCTAAGCACTTTAAGTGGGGAGCTGGTCTGCCTGGATTTAATGATTTGATAGTAATATTACTAAGGTTGTGCCTATCTACCTGGGCCTTAAGGACTCTACGCTTAAAGCTTAAAGCGGCATCGTGTGATTAGTTCCGGCCAGTGAAATATGAGCCTCCAGGCCGAGGCAGTGAGAAGCCCATCTGGGCAAATCAAAACTCTCAAACGCAGGATGGACCATGACCAACACCTTTCCAACACTCACCCTCTGGGAACCGTCACATCCTGTGACAAAACGGAATAAACAGGAAGGGAGAGGAAAAGAAATTTAAAAGGATGCATGGGTGAAGTGTGAACTATATTGGGGGCAGGGCATGGTCCCCAGAGCATGTATACTGCTGTGCACTGTGGAATGAATCCGACATTGGACAAAGCAGGGGTTCTGAGGTTGTCCTTTACACTGGGGGGGGGGGTGTCCAGGGTATCCAAAGGAGCCAACAAGTGATCGTGAGTCAGGAGGAGGATTTCAATGGGCAGATGTGGGCAGGGAAGGCAAACCAAGTTACCTCACCTCTCCGAGCCTCAGTTTCCTACTGTTCGCCTTGCAACTGGGAGGCTTAAGTGAGATAAAGCATGGGCAGAACCTCCCACAGAGCCAGCTTCCTAGCAGGCAGTGGATAAATGGAGGCAATTACTGTATTATGGTGATGGCTAAGAGAGCCCAAGTGGGTGGCCCCTTCCATAATAGATTCATCCTCTCCTTCCCTGTGACTCACCTCCAGGGGCTTGCCCGGGGGCAGGGAGATCCCAGGCTCCTAGGCAGGTTGGAACCATAACACTCCCCAGAGAAAGACCTTTATTCAAAGAGCTTACCTCCTCCCTTGCCCACAGTCACAGACCCTGGGTCCCCAAGAGAGGGAACATGATTTTCCCCAGTGTCAGAGCACGCCTCCAGTCCAGACACCCCCCATATATAAGAAGTGAGTGGATTGACTGCTATCATCGACTGAAACATGACAACAATTCTGTGCGCGGCACAGGGCCGGGCAGTGTTTCCCTCTGATGAACAGGGGGTTGCTATGTGTGGAAACCAACTCAATGGCACCTAACAACAAGTGACAGATAGGTCCTGGGTATCCCCAGGTGTCCCAACCTCATTCTCAAGAACTGGCTGTCCCAACCTCATTCTCAAGAACTGGCTGTCAGGGTGGGCGGAAGCAAGCAGAGAGACCACCTGTTGGGTATAAATAGGAGACCTGAGTTCTAGAAACCTGAGTTTAAATTCACCCATTTTCTATGTAAACCAGAGTAATAGGCCCTTCCTCTCCCAGACCTCCGAGTTCTAAGATGTGGGTAAGGTGGGCTGGACCCTCCTCCCAGGGCTGGCCATCATAAACCACCAGGACAGCACCAACCAGCCAGAGCAAACATTGGCAGGGGAAAAATAAACCTCACTGAGGTGATGGAGAGGGGTCAAGCTAGACACCCAGAGCCCATCTGGATGTCCCAGTACAGAGGGGCTGCAGTGGGTGGGCGGAGGGGATGGGATGCATCCAGGAGGCAATTTAGCACCAACAAAATACACAACACTCCTCTAGTTCTTTACTCTTTCCTCTCCCCACTATTATGCTCTCAGTCCAGTCTCGAAACTCCTGCTAGTCCGATGTACAGATAATTGCAAACAAGAGCTTTCAATATACCGAATCCAGGAAAGACAAACCCCTCATAAACAGTAACTGGAGCAATGATACCAGGAGGATAGGGGAAGGAAAGGGGGAGGTGGGGGAGAAGGGGGAATGGATGACAATGACAGCAGAATAACCCCCCTCAGGGGAAGAATGCCAGGATAGTAGGTAAAGGGATAGAATGGACGGTGTCAGATATGTATAAAAATAATAATACATAATATATTAAGGTTTGAAGGGGTGACAGGGTGGGGGAGGAAGGGGAAAAACTGATATCGGAGGGCTCGAGAAGAAATATACTGTTAGAAATTGCAGATGCCAATAATTTTACATGTTTGCTTGTGACAAAGGATGTATGGTTTATTATAATAAATGTGAGAGCCCTCAATAAAATGATTTATTAAAAAAAACATTGGCAGGGGGCTGGCAGCCCCCTTCTGTTAATCCTTTGCTTTCAGAGGCTAGGGCTCTCCTGGGGTTTTGGAAAGGGCCATGGAAGCCAGGCCAGCAGGGAGCAGCGGCTCTGAGCCCCAGTCCCTCTCCCTCACCAGGCGGCTGTGACAGTGAAGTAAGCTGGATGAGAAATGTCTGTCTCCACAGGTCATCCTCCCCTGGCTCCCCTCACCAGGAAGCGAGAGCTTGCTGGGCTCTGGAGAGCAGCCCCCTCCTTTCACAGAGGCTGGTCCACACCAGCAAAGCTGTTGCTCAGGCTACAATCAGCCTCCTGCATTCCCTCCCGTGGGCTCCCTCCCTGGCCACCACCAGAATGAGAAGCATTCCAAGAAGGGGTGTTTGGAAGAGGAGTTAGAACATTCACTATGTGTAATTGTCTACCCAAAAGTGAAGGGGATCAACCTCGTGCCGCTCACCCTCTTCACCCCTCTCCTCACTGGTTCTGACACAGCCTGGCTCCATCTCAAGGTCAAATTTGTATCCTCCAATCCCTCTCCCTGAGTGAGGTCCCACCCCCAGGGAAGACACCTCCTTCCTGCTTGGTTTGTTTTAGTTTCATTAAAGTATCACTTTCTGTGAAATGTATCCATTTAAAATGTACACTTCAATACAAGTCCACAGGGGGTGCAGCCATCTCCGGAGTCCAGTGTTACAGTGTGTCCTTCATTTTGCTGAGATACCTCATGCCTATTTGCAGCCCATTCATAAACCCAAACCCAAAACCCCAACCCCAACCCCAAACCAACCCACTACAAGTTAACTCTGACCATAGGGACCCTACAACACTTTATAGGGCTGTCCATAGGGCTTCCCAGACTGTAACCCTTCAGAAGCAGAGTGCTACATCTTTCTTCTGTGGGACAACTGGTGGATGGCTCCTCTACATGGTGTATATGCTGGCGAAGTGAGAATGGAAGCACAAAGAAACACACGCACGCCCATGTTCCTGCCAGCACTACTCTCAAGAGCAAACGGATGGTAACAACTTAATCTCAGCAGGGGAGAATGGATAGACAAATTTTGGCATGGAGACACAGCGCAGCGCTACTGTGTTAAAGAATAGCGATGGCTAAGAGAAACCCCTCCCAACACGGTTAACCCTGGAGGACATCGTGGCACGTGAAATTAGTCCATCACCAAAGGACCAACACGGTAGGTGACCATTATATAAAGAGTCAAAGGAAAATGTTCACATTAAACAAGAAGCTAGTTTTTATTTTTTTCTATAATAAGTAATGAACTGTATGTAAAGTAGAATTTGCGCAACTTATTTACAGTAGTGTCAAATAGAATAAATACAGTGTAATAAAATGTTCACATTAAAACAAAGCAAGCACCCCACTATCATGACCCAATTCTACCTTACAAATCCGGCTAGACCAGAGCATGTGTACTGGTACAGATAAGAGCTGGAAACACAGGGAATCCAGGACAGGTAAACCCCCTCAGGACCAATAATGAGAGTAGTGATACAAGGAGGGGAAGGGGAAGGTGGGGGGAGAAAGAGGGAACCGATCACAATGATCTACATATAATACCCTCCCAGGGGGATGGACAACAGAAAAGTGGGTGAAGAGAGACATCAGTCAGTGTAAGACATGAAATAATAATAGTTTATAAATTATTAAGGGTTCATGAGGGAGGGAGGGTGTGGAGGGAGGGAAAATGAGGAGCTGATACCAAGGGCTCAAGTAGAAAGAAAATGTTTTGAAAGTGATGATGGCAGCAAATGTATAAATGTGCTGACACAGTGGATGGGTGTATGGATTATGGTAAGAGCTGTACAAGCCCCCAATAAAATGATTTAAAACAAAGCAAATATTCTTTAATGGTTGCCAGGGGTGGGAGGGGAGGTCATAGGTTAGAAAGTGAAGAAATGTTAACTTAGGTGATGAGTTAGTCCATGTGCACTAGAGAAACAAATCCAGAGACACTCATATATGTATAAGAAATCTAATTACTCAAAGAGTAATTGTATATCAGGAAAACATCCCAGCCTAGTCCAAATCATGTCCATAAATCTGATATAAACCAATGAGTCCAATACTAGTCCATAAATCTCTCTTCAGACTCACGCAGCCACATGCAATGATGCAGAATGCAGAAAGGTCACAGGTCAATGGATGAAAAGTCTTGTGGACCCAATGGTGGTGGAAGCATCACAGGGCTGACACAGGTCTCAGCATGGCTCCACCTGTCTTGTTCACAGGAAGGTAAAGCAGAAAAAGTAGACATTCCCAGAATTCTCATGAGAAGGCCATGCCCATAAGGAGGTATCGTCAGGCTGTGACCTGATCGACAGGCTAGACGTCATCCCTTCACTCTCAATACCCTCCAGTTGACACAAGATTATGTAGCTACCACAGATGAAGAAGAAGAAAATGGTGGAGGCAGGGGAAGACACTGGAAGGTGTGCAAGAGTGAAAAGCCACGGAGGCAATTACTGGTGTCTACGCAATCCTGCAGCCACGGTGATCTGCAAGAAACGCTTGGATCGACACAGGCTGAAGAGGCGTGGAGAATGAGCGTCTACCTACAGCTATATAAAGACTTGGCAGAGGATATTTGTAACGGCAAATATACCCATGAATGTGGTGGAGCATGCAGGGCACACCGTTAAGAAAGCATCTCAGACATAACTAAACGCCTTGAATGAATGAGTCACTGGGCCTGGGGGATCAGGACCATAATCTTGGGGGCCACCAAGGCCAATTGGCACAGCATAGTCCACAGAGTTTTCTACACCATACTCTGGTAGTGACTCAGCTCTTTAAAGCTTGTGAGCAGCCATCTAAGGTGCAGCGACTGGTCTCTCCCTGTCTGGAGGAAAGAAATGTGAAAATCTACAAACAAAACAATCAGCCCGGTGGACTCATGGACTAGGAACACATCAGTCCCCACAACACTGAGAGCAGAAGAAATGTTTGGCGACCGCTACCAACTGCTTGGAAAAGGACCACATTGGGACATCCTGGCTAGCGTGGGAGAAACATGTGGAGCCAAACTCAGTTATCATAAGAGAGGCCAGGCTTCCTGGTCAGATAAACTGGAGGGGCCCTTAGTCACCTGCAGATTTGAAACTGCGTTCACCCTTGGGATAGCAGAGTCAACCATCTCAGATCAAAGGGGCAGCATTTACCGGAAGAGGAAGTTCAAAGGCTTAAAGGAAGGAGGAGGAAGAGAAACAGGAAACGGAGCCAGTGCGATAAGGGATGGCCCATTGACAGGACTGCAATGGATGAGTTGAAACAAAATGTGTATGAATCGTTGAAGGTAAAACGGATGATCTGCTCTGTAAACTATGACCTAATTCACAATAAAAAGTTGGTTTAAAAAAGAAAAGACAACCGTGAGTGGGTTTGAACTACTGGCCTTTCAGTTAGCTGTGAGCTCTTACCCACTCTGCCACCCGGGGCCCTTATCCCCAACCCCAGGCAACCCCTAGACTCTCTGCTGTTTCTGTAAATTTACTTTTCTGGAATGTTTCAAACAAGGCACCAATATCTGGACTTTTGCGTCTGGCTTCTTTCACATAGCATGTTGGATATGTGATAACATTCCTTACTTCACTTATTTTTCACACCCTCTGTGCCTGACACTTTGTTCGTTGTGGTGTAATCAATTCTGACTCACTTTGTTCGTTGCAGTGTAATCGATTCCGTATACAAAATGAAGCCCTCCAGAGGCTTGCCAAGAAAGTGGTCTTTTAGAAGCAGATGCTCAGGCCTGTCTTCCAAGGCACTGCTGGATGGTTTTGAACCATCAACCCTTCCTTGACTAGTTGAGCGCACAAACTAAGTGCTAAGTAGGGAGCTGAGGAATTCCGTAAGGAGGCCAGGTACTCTGTCCAAACAGCCAGCCCACGTAGGAGCCGGGTGGTACAGGGGGTTCTGTGGTAAGTTCCTAACCACAAAATGAAGCCAGCTCAGAGAGATGAACAGAGTCCGTCAAAGACGGTCAGATACTATCAATGGAATTACCTTATGCCCCACAGGGATGCCTGCTAATGTTTTCTGTCATAAAATGCTAATGAACCATAGTGGATTTGGGGCTCACACTCAATTCTGGCCCTGATTTTAAAACAATTAGATCTTATCATATGGCCCTGCTTGAAGGCTCAGCTCACTCTCCTGAAGAGATCACTGAAAATATGGGTGCTGAGGCAAAGTGTGGTGAAGATGGTGGGCAGTGCCAGGCTATAAGAAAGAATAGCATCTGGGGTCTTGAAGACTTGTTTTCAAACAAGCAACCATCTAAGTGAGCTGTCAATTGAGCCCTCGTGGAATAAGCACACCAGCCTGTGTGATCCAAGGATGATTAATAGTAAAATCTAAACCAAAGGAGGGAATGGTACCAGTGCTGACATTGTGAACACCCGATTGGCAGAAGGCCATGGATGACAGTGGAAGCCCAAAGTCCACTTGCAGGGTGTCCATATGGGCTGAGCCTTTGGTGACCCTCCTCTGACCACCGTCGAGTGCCGTGAACGCGATGATGGCAGACAGGTATAGCTGTAACGCCTACATCATTTGATCTCCCTTTGGGCCCATTTTAAATGTGTTTAGTATTTAATATTTCCACTTTCTTCTTGATTGATATTTTCTCTGATCTATTTTTGTTATTGTTGTTGGTCTTTTTAAGAAATGTTTTTCAGTATATGAAATCAAGGAGCGGTAAATCTATCGAGATAGTAACTAGATGAATGGCTTGTAGGGGGTGGGAGGGGAGGTTGGAGGGAAACAGGGAGCTAATAATGCGCATGAGAAGGAAGAAAATGCTCTAGAATTAATGGGACTGATGGTTGTGCAAATCTTTTTAATATGACTGAACTGTGGAAGGATATGATATGTAAATTATATGTCCATAAATCTATATTTACAAAAAGAACAAGACCTTTAGGTGGCCAACAAACATATGAAGATATGCTCACGATCACTAACCATCAGAGAGCTACAAATCAAAAGACTGATGAGATACCACCGTACACTAGAATCGATAGCAATGTTTTAAAAAGCAAGGAACAAGGAATGCTGGAAGGGGCGTGGAGAGATTGGAATCCTCATACACTGTTGGTGAGAATGTAATACAGCAGCTCACCCAGGAGGAGCGGATACCAAGGGCTCAAGCAGAAAGAAAATGACAATGGCAACACATGTACAAATGGACGGATGGATGGTGATAAGAGCTGTATGAGCCCCCAATAAAAGGATTTTTTTAAAAACCAGTCCACCCACTGTAGAAAGCATCACGGAACCACCTCAAACAATTGGGAATGACTTGGGACGTGCCTGCCATCCGTGTTCATCGCAGCACTTTCCACAAAAGCAGGAAGGTGGACGCAACCTGCTGTGTTCCGTCGGTGGCAGACGGATAAGAAAGCTTTGGTACAAACGTACATGGGATATGATGAAACCGTGACACACCTTGGGACAGGGATGGATGTGGAGGACATTATGCTGAGTGATTATTCCAACAGAAAAGGACAAATATTCTCTGAGACCACTGTTAGTTTAGAAAAATCAAGAAAAGGTTTCCATAACAAAAGAAGGAGCTTTTGATAGTTGCCCTAGGAAGGAAGGGAAGAGAGGAAGGCTGAAGGGACAGACAGGCCTTAGCTTGGGTGAAGGGAAAGATGGTAAGGCCACTTGGGGGGTGGGGCCTGGGGTAGGGAGAAAACAGGAGAGGTCACTGGAAGGTTTGATAAGTTGTTTAAGTCATGGAATGCAAAAATGATCACCTGGAGTTATGCGCAGGGTCACCGTGAAGCCTGGAGCTGCGGTGGGAGTTTGGCTAGGCTTCTGCGCACCGGCGGAGCTGTAGAATCCTTGGGAAGTGTCAGTGACTGGAATGGCTGCCTGCAGATTTTGACCCATCAGCAGCTGAGAGGAAGGAGTGCCTGGTTTGAGTGTTATTATTATTTCTGGGATGTCCTCAGGAGAGATTAAAATTTGTGAACATCCTTGGAGTTGATACAGATAAGCTATACTAGAGCATCCCACATGCCGGCAGTGTTGTAAGGACCAAAGTTAATGAACAATGCATGGGAATCACGGACATTCAACGACGTGGCAGTACAGTTCAGCTGGAGGAATGGCAGCTCCTGAAGCCTGCTCAGAAGACCCTGTATCAGGATGTGATGTTGGAGACCTCTGGCAACCTGGTTTCCACTGAGACCCAGAAAGTTGATGATCGTGTGCTGCAGCACCGCAACATAAAAGAACAAGGTTATAAATGGAATACATTGGAAGATAGTGGGCTTACATGAAAAAATGTAAAATCAGATTTAATCATTCTAGCATTGAATCAGAACAGTAGCAGCAAAATAGTCAGTTGTGTTCAATGGGGGAAAAATGATAATCTGATATATAAACTCCCACCTAACTTACAATAAAATATTGAAAGATAAATAAAGCTTATTTTAAAAACTTTTAAAGATCAAATGGGCAGCATTTACCCAAAGACAAAATACAAAGTAAGGGAAGAGGAGGGATGGAGACTAGAAACCCAGAACAAGAGAAGTTTGCAATGGATGAGTTGGGACAAAATGTGTATTATCTGTGGAGGGTAAAGTGGATGATCTGCTCTGTAAACTTTCACCTAATTCACAATTTAAAAATTAGTGGGGGGTTGGGTGGAGAAGAAGCCAGTTATCCATCCAAGGAATTTCCAGCCAACCCCCCAAGGGCTGGATCACCATCCTCTGCCAGATTCAAATATCGTGATGTGGCTTGGTTTCTTATGGTAAAATATAGATAGCAGCCATTTGCCATTTTCACCTTCGCTAGCGTGCGATGCCGTGACATTGGGTGCTCTCAGCATGGTGTGCCCTGGAGTGATATGCTTTTTAACTTGTGACTTCACGGCAGTTTCACCGTCATGCCCCAGACCTGGAGCGTGCACCGCAGCACCCCATCCTCTTGTTGTGAATTTGCCCTTATTCCCCCCTCGTTCTGGCTCAGAACCCAGGGTGACTCACTGCTCTGTAATTAACGCTCCTTCTTCAACCCCGGTGGCTGAATTGCCTGAACTAGTTGAGGAAGAACGACAACTCCAAATACAATTAGAGCTCTTTGAGTGGAAAACAGCTCTGTGGAAGGAGATATTTATCCTGAGTTGGCAAGGGCTGCCCTGTCTTAGGAAGATAAGAAACCCATGTTTACTTCCTTACCTGGGCACTGGCTTCATGTGAGAAGGAAAAGGGTGGGCTGTCTTTTATATGACATTATACAGAATTGTATGTTATACAAAATCTTATACAGAAATATGTCTATAGAAAACATAAGCACTAAACATGTTTGTTTTTTTCTGGGGTTTTATTGTTATTATATTTAATTTTTTGCTTAGGTTTCTGGATTCTCAGCTTCTGACCTCTCTATGAACGTATCTATTGAGTTTCTGTTATTGTGTAGTAAGCATAACAAGAGGAGCGATCAAGAAGTATTTCCACACACATTTAGAAACCCCCTCATATTCTCCAAGGGTAGATCCTGGCTCAGCACCCCCAGCGGCACCTCTGAAGACAGATCTGGTGATCTGTTTCTGAGCAGTTCTTCTCTGTACCCAGGAGGAGGCCCGCAGTTGGAACGAACTCCATGGACCTGATGTGGCTTGGGTTTGGGAAGCAGGAAATCCTTGTAGAGAAGTCCCTTCTCTTTTCCAGGATTTAACTCATAACAATTGCAATCCTGTGGTGGAAGGAGTTGTCATTCCTGGTATGTTCCACCCCATCTTGGGAACTCCAGGAAACCCAAGGCTCCTTCCACCTGCCAGTTCCACCAACTCACCATCTTCCTTACCCTTCAGTTTCCAGAGCAATAGCCCTCTCCCTGAAGTCCCTCCCACCTCCTAACCATTGATAGAGGCTCTAGCTGTCAGTCTCTCTTTGGTCTTTCACCCTTCTTTGCTGGGCACCGTCCTTCCCCCAGCTCGGTGACAGCTCAAGGGCAGAGACACTTAGCCTGTTAGATGCATGTCTCACTGGAGCTTCCAGCAGAGCTTCCAGGTTCCCAGACACTTCGTTAACACGTACGCCTCTCCTCCATGTCAAGTTCTTCACATTCTTCTCTGGTGGGGTCACAGGACCACAGACTCAGGGGACACCAAGGTCAACTGGCATATCACAGTCCACGAAGACAATGTTCTACAGCCTGGTGAGTAGTGGCCCGACTCTTGGTCTCTCCCTCCTGGTCTAGAGGAAAGAAATGTGAGGTGAGTTCATCAATGGACCACATGAACATCAATCTCCGTGACTCTGAGACCAGGAGAACTAGATGGTGCCCAGCCACCACTACCAGCTGCTCTGAAAGGGTTCACAGTAGAAAGTCCTGGCTTACCCAGAGAAGAGCCAGGCTTACCCTCAGGGCAGGGTCTGCTGAAACCGTCAGCCACCTTTCAGGTCTGGAAATGAAATGAACTCACTCCCGACTCAATTTTCAGCCAAACACTAGACACATCTAGAAGAGAAACAATGGCACCAGTGAGACAGGCACATCTTAGAATAATCAATCATCTGAGATTATTTTGGGGGGGTATGTCTTTTTTTTAAAGATAATTTTATTGGGAGCTCTTACAACTCCTTACAATCAATTGTATCAGACCTATTTGTACATATATTCCATTGTTCTTTTCTTTTTTGTCTTAGATTTTTCTGTCTTTTTTTTTACCCATCATTCTTTTCTAGCGGATCCCTTGGGATCAGCTCCTCTTTTCTTCCCTCTCTCCTTCCACCCCTACCCTTGTGGCCACTTGGTAGATTATAGATTGTTATTATTTTCATATCTCACACCGAGATATGAACCCTCTGGTTTCTGTTGTTCTTCCTCTCGAAGGGGTGTGTGTGGTTGGTTATGTGCCATTCACTGAGATTGGTGCCCTTTCTCCCCTCTTCTCCCCTCTTTCCCCCTATCCTTTTGGTATCACTATTCCCATTCTTGTTCCTGGGTTCCGTGTGTCATGAGATTTATCTCTACCTATGTATATGTTCTGGTCCAGTCCAGAGTCAGAAGCAGCATGGGGGTCATGATAACGGGGGGGGGGTGAGGAAGCCTCAGGAACCAGATGGATATTGTGTGATGTATCGGTGCTCTACTGCACCCTAATTGACTCATCCCCTCCCTGCAGCCCCTCTGTGGGGGGATGTCCCATTGTCCACAGATGGGCCTTGGGTCTCCACTCTGACACCCTCAATCTCACCAACGCGTCTTTGTTTGTTTGTGTGTTATTTGCTATGAATCTTGTGATGCCTGTTATCCAGTCCTGATGACACGTCATGATCGTATGGCTGGTGTGCTTCTTCCATGTGGGCTTTGTTGCTTCACTGTTGGATGGCCGCTTGTTTATCTTCAAGCCTTTAAGACCCTAGATGCTATATCTTTTGATAGCCGGGTACCATCAGCTTTCTTCACATTTGCTTATGCACCCACTTTGTCTTCAGTGATCTCGTTGGGGTGGGGGTGGGGGGGTGAGCAACACAGAATGCCAGTTTAATACAACTAAGTGTTCTTGTATTGAGGGAGGGTATGAACTGAGACCCAAGGCCCGTCCGCAGCCAGTACCTCTATTTTTATGGATTAATGTATTTACATAAGCACGCACCTCTGTTAATACCTCTTTCTATAGCTTTGCTTCCTGGAGCCTTCCTCTGTTTCCTTTTGCCTCTTCCTGCCCCACCATCACATTCCCCCTTCTTCCCCCTCTCAGTTCTTCCTCTCAGCTAGAGTGGTGTTGTTCTAATACCCACAGGATCTCCACAACCTCCTAGATGTTGGTTTTAATTCCCTACTTGTTTCCTTCTGTATGGCATTGTTTGCTCACCATGGCCCCATTGTTTTCTCCCCAGCTTGCTTCCCATGTCTGTCTTTGCAAGCCAGCAATATCCTAGGCCATACAATAAGAAAGCAAGAGATTGGAAAAAGGAAAGGGAAAAAAAAGCAAGAAAAAAACCATAAACATAGTTCAGGGTCTGTCTGCTGGCCTTTATGAATCTTTTCCCCCTGGTCCTGGGGGATTTCCGGGAGCTGCCCCTCCTAGCCTGAAGTCTATTTCGGGGGATCTTTAGGGACTTTGTGGATTGACTTTGCTCCAATTGCTGATCTGTTATGCTCCTTTCTTGGTTTTTCCTGATGCTGGGGGATTCAGGCCACAATATCTCCCCGCCATGTGACCCCATTATTGTCCTCTGTCGCAGTACGCTCCAGTGAGGGGACAACCTGTCTTGAGTTGATGGCGGTCCTACATCCTCTCTGTGCCTTAGCAGCTCCGTGCAGGGACGTCATCCTCCGGGCTCAGTGTGCCGGTATGGAGTCTAGGCCAACTTGGCCTTTCTCTTTTCCCTTCGTAGTTTGCTTTCCTGTGGACATGGTAAGTCGACTCCTTTCCCCCACCTGAAGGTTCACTGTTGTTCTCTGTCGCACATACTTCTAGGGAGGGGGCTAGACTGGCTCTGGTTGGGCCATCTGAGATTTTTAAAAGGCATCATTTACCCAAGAGCAAAGTTCAGAAGGACTGGAAAAGAAAACTACTTGTTTTTGCAAAAAATTACAAAAACTCAAAGAGAAACAGAAATAGGAG
This sequence comes from Tenrec ecaudatus, assembly GCF_050624435.1. NCBI lineage: Eukaryota > Metazoa > Chordata > Mammalia > Afrosoricida > Tenrecidae > Tenrec > Tenrec ecaudatus. The sequence goes on from NC_134539.1 coordinate 35,958,309, forward strand.
CTACAAGGAGGGAGTGGGGTAAGTGATGTTACATTGTAAGGACTGCAATCAATGACCCAAAACAAAATATAGATGAATTGTTGAATGGAAAATTGAGCCTCTCTGTAAAACATTTTTCCTGTATCTAAAAAGAAAGTTTAAACTCAATTAACAAATTCTGTTCATGTTTTACATCATAAAAATAGTTTTGGTATTGCCAAAAGCCCTATCCAATAAGCACTGACCTGCTATCGCCTGGGGGAATATGGAGGCCATCTGCTCCTGAAGTGATGCTCAGCCCCGAGTCCTATGCGAAGGAGCTCTGGTGGCATGTCGGGTTGTGCGTTGGACTGCGAACACCCAGGTCAACAGTGTGAAACCAGTGTGTAGCAGAAAGACAAGGCTGCCTGCCCTGTCAAGATTTGCCATCTCAGAAACCTACCTGGGCAGTTCTTTCTACCCAGAGGGTCACCGTGAGATGACAGGGGTTTAAAAATTAAAAACTCAAAATCTACTCCTTGGCAGTAGGTTTGGTTGTCTTTGCTATGTTAATGAAACATGATTCGTGTGGGGCGTGTTTTGAATCGATCTCTTTTGAGATACAAAAGATTAAATAAGCAGGCAGAGAAGAGATGGGGGGAGATAGATACCCAGAGGAGGCAAGATCTCCCAGGAGCCAGAAAACAAGAGCAAAGAGACAAGGACTCTCCTCCGGAGCCGACAGAAAGGAGAGAGCTTTCTCTAGGACTAGCCCTGCAAAGTGGGACGCCTTTAAACTGTAGGAAAATAAATGTCTGTTTATGAAAGCTAGCCACTTGTGATGCTTCTGTTGTACCAACACTAGATAACGAAGGCAACGGGGACTGCAGCTTTGTGTTCCTGATGGGTTTGCCCGAGGCACCTCGCTACTCAAAACTGAGATACTCAAAACTGAGATCTCTCCGAGGGAGGGACCAGGTCCCAGACATCTTTGTATCCAGAAGTATTTACTGGAAGACAGAGGGTTAAGAAAAAAAAACTATTGGACCAAACTGGTTTTCTATTAAAATACAAAACAAAAGCTTCAAGCCCCCAAATCCGAACAACAATATTACTTATTTGTGCTAAAGAAAACTGGAAATAACCTAAATATTCAACAATAAAGAAATGACTCGGTTAATTATGCTGCTTGGGGAAGCATTCTGCAGGTATTCAAAATAGTAAATGTGCATTATGAATAATGAGCATTAGAGAAGAGCTTTTATGAAGTGAAATTAAGCAGAGGAAATGGACCAAATCAATGTGCAGATGCAATTACTAATGTGTACCTTGTAAACTTTACCCCAACTTATTCTTACAACTCTTCGAGTCACGTGTTATGTTACTGCCCCACTTTTGTTTTTCTTTTTTTCTTTTTAATCCCACTTTCAACGAACAAGCAAAGAGACACTCGTAATGTCAACGACACTGGCACGGCTCAAGCTCAGGTCTGCACGAACCTGGAAGTCCAAACGCACACTCACCCAGCGGCACTGCCTTCCAGCCACGCGGCCTCTGCCGTGCCCTGCTCCTGGGGAAACGGAAGCTAAAACGATTGCTGGGGCCAAGGTGCCTGTCATAGGACTCAAAGACTCGTTCATTTTCAGGATTTTCAAGGATAAGAGGCTGGATGCCAATGAAGGGTTCTCAGAGGCAGCAAAGTGGGAGACTCCCTGGAGACAGGTCTGCAGCTGAGAACCTGACTCTGGATCCACAGGGAAGCCACGTCTCCCAACCACGGAGCATGGCTTACTCTCCAACTTGCCGGGTGAGTCCAGCAGGGTGAGCAAAAGCTTACAAACGGGTGATGATGAGCCTGGAGTGACCGCCCTGGAGATGCACAGAGGACTGAGAGTGCTAACTACTGGGAGAGGCGACGGACTGGTTCCAGCGAGAGTGAATGAGACTCCAGAGACGGAAAGACTGAGTGTGTGTGTGTGTGTGTGTGTGTGTGTGTGTGTACGTGCACGCGTGCAAGAGCAGGAGCCCCGGAGAAGCTGGTGGAAGGAGTGCAAAGGGAAAGAGACACTCAGAGAAGAGGGGACTGCCCAGGGCTCCTGTCCTCACCGGAGTCTCTGCAGCAGCTTGCACCTGCTCGTTCTTTGCACCCTCGCACACGATGCGTGCCCATCTCCACTAAAGATCACCAGACAGATGGCCAAGAATTCGCCGAGCACTCATTCCACCCACTCCGGTCTCACTCCGGGTTCACTTCCCTCCCTCGGCCTGAAAGGACCGGGCTTCGGGCGGACAAATCCACCCTCGCAGGCTGTTCTGTGTTTATCACCAACCTGGGCCTCCCAGCAATCCTGAAGGCAATTCTAGAAGTAGCCCCGTTTGGCAGACGAGGACTCTGAGACTTGGAGAGGGGATGCCAGTGGCCGACCGCCACCTTCCCAGCAAAGGCTGAGCACGAGGGGTCTGCTGGATTAGGTTCAAGTCCTAAAACCGCCGTGGATCCCTTCGCACGGAAGGAGGGATTAGGGACCCTGGCCTTCTCCCTCCCAGAGTGACTGGGAAGAGTTGTTGAGATGTTGGATGCAGAATGGCCAGGTAAATTCAGGAGACAGAACACCCAAATCCTAGCCATACACCTGACTTCCTGGTTGACCAGGGCCCCGCCAGTCCCTGTGCACTGCAAACAGAGGCGGCAACGCTGACTGGTGCGACGGAAGCAGACGCATCGCCTGGGTACTCGCTCGTACCTGACACAGGCGGCGCTGGTCCATAGCAGCTCTGACTGACAGCAAAATGGAAAATCCAGGAGCTCATCGACCACGGGATTTTGTTTTCGCCAAAGGACAGGAAGACATAGAGTCAAAGCCAGACCGATAGGAGGGAATGTTATTTCCATGGAACTAAGAAAATTCTGAATAAACAAAACTGGCCCAGCCAGGTGTGAAAAATGAGATCCTGAGGCACCGGTATTTTTAGAAGCCATTTTGCCTGTCTTTCTGGCTTCGTTTCCCCACCTCTCCGTGGGGACAGGTTTGAAAATCATTTGACTGCTGATCGTCAAGCAAATCCTGGTTCAAGGAGAGGGGCAGGCGCCCTCATTCTCCCCTCCCTCATTCCATTGTCTGCCCACTCAGCAGGACTGACTCAGCACCTGCAAAAGGACTGAGGAGTTAGAGTTTATTGTGCCAACCTGGCCGATAAACACATGTGGGGTTAATTGAAGGGCAGAGGGATACATGGCTCAGTGAGCCTCACCTTTCTAGTTCTCAGGTCTCTTGCTTTCTGATGGTCGGACCAGGGTGCAGCTACCTTAGCCAATTCCCTGCTTCAGCTGGCAAGGCTCACTTCCTACAAGTCATCCCCAAGGATAAGCCCCCATGGACCTACCCTGATGCACCCCTGGGTGCTAGAACACCCATGTGGAGACCCCTGCCAGTGCTGAGATGCTTACACATTCACTGATTTGGCTTTCCTCCTGCAGTCAGCATCATAGTGTGTGTTTTGTGAGATGGAGGAGGACTTTGTGGATTGGTGCTGGAAATATGGGTTGATGAGTTAATGTTGGACTTGTGGGCTTGGGCAGCACTGGGTTGGGATGTTTTCTTGATGTGCACTTACCCTTTATATAAAACTCTCTCTCATACATGAGTTTCTGTGGATTTGTTTCTCTAATGTACCTAGTCTAACACAACTGATGACACAGTAACCTCCCAGGCTCACCCCTGGCCTTGAGGGGCTTCGAAGCTAGTACAGAAAACAGACAACCCACCCACCGGTCAAAGGGGGTTGGGGACAAGCAAAGAGAGCTTCCCTGGAGAAGTGACATATGGATGGTTCTGTTTTCTTGCCATGTCTTCTTCCTCTGCCCTGCTGGCCTGGAAATAGCAGCAAGTAAAACATGAGTCATGGACCCAGAAAGTGAAGCTGCCAGTGAAGGTGGCAGAGCCAGCTAGCCAACTTGATTCCCTGATGGCAGACTGGATCCACCTATCTACCTGCTTTCCAACCAAGCGAAACTCACTGCCATCGAGTCAATGCCAACAGGACAAGGTGGAACTGCCCCTGTGGGTTTCGTGTGACTTTTTATGGGAGTAGAAAGCCTCATCACCCTCTTGTGGAGCCACTGGTGGTTTCAAACTGCTGACCTTGTGATTCGCAGCCCAACGTGTAACCACGAAGCCACCAGTGCTCCTCACCTGCGCTCAGGTACCCACTAATATTCTACTACCGTGTGAGCGCTAGTCATCTTTATCTTCAACTCGCTCTGCTTTGTAGTGCCTTGGTCAACACATCATGTCAAGATTAAAAAGAAGTTAGTCGAAGAACGGCATGGTGATCTTGAAGCACAATCAATTAATAAAATATTAAAGAATATGAACAATATATAAAGAACAAGAACAGAAATAAATATGTGAGGGGTTACCCCCTTCAAAACAAGCAAACCAAAAAAAGTAGGGGGAGCTCCACTGGGCAGAGCTTTTAGAGCACACATTTCCCACTCGGTGAGCATCGAGCAATTCACTCTGAGTCAGTGCACCCAGTGCCATCACCCGGGAAGGTTCTCTCTGGTCACAGTGAATTTTTTCATACAAGCAGTTTCACTTGAACCTTCTTTTTTGGGATGGCCGATTAAAGAGAACAGCATGCAGCTGCGAAAATTTGTTTCTTGCTCTTGAAAAATGCCACAGAAACTGTTGTGATGTTGAACACAGCTTCCAAGGACAGCGCGATGGGAAAAACTCAAGTGTACGAGTGGTTTTCTCGTTTCAAAAAAGGTGAAATGTCGATTGATGACAAACCTCATTCTGATGCCAGTCAACCTCCTGAATGGAGGAAAATGTTGACTTGTAGTGCATTTGGAGTTCATTCCACCAGGTCAGACCCTTAATCAAGCTTTCTATTGAGAAGTTCTGAGAAAATTGACTAAAAGTGTGCAACAAAAAAGGCCTGATTTGTGGCAGACGGAGACTGTTTTTTCCACCACACACACCAATGCACCTGCTCATGCACCATCTCAGGGCTCCAGTTTTGGGAAAAACCAGCATGCCTCTCTTGCCCCATGTACCTTACTCACCTGACCCCACTCGGTGTGACTTCTTTTTGTTTCCTCAAATGAAGAGGGACGTGAAAGGACAGCGATTTGACGTGAAGAAAACAATGAGGGAGGTGTTCACAAACATCCAAACAGACGAGTTTGAAAAATGTCTCCAAGCACAGGGAATCCAGGGCGGATGATCCCTTCAGGACCAGGGGTGTGAGTGGCGATACTGGGAGGGTAGAAGGCAGGTGAGTTGGAAAGAGGGAACCAATTACAAGGATCTACATGTGACCTCCTCCCTGAGGAATGGACAACAGAAAAGTGGGTGAAGGGAGATGTTGGACAGGCAAGATATGACAAAATAATAACTTATAAATTATCAGGGGCTCATGAGGGAGAAGGGAGGAGGGAGGGAAGGGAAAAAATAAGGAGCTGATGCCAGGGGCTCAAGTGGAGAGCAAATGTTTTGAAAATGATGAGGGCAATGAATGTACAAATGTGCTTTACACAATTGATGTGTGTGTGGATTGTGATAAGAGTTGTATGAGCCCCTAATAAAACTATTTTTTTAAAAAGAAAGAAAAATTTTTCCAAGAATGGAATCGCAGATTTGTCAAATGTATTAAGTGTAATGGAGAGTACTTTGAAGGTGGTAAGGTTGTTTTATAAAAAAAAATTAAATACATAGCTTTGAAAAAAAATCCAATTTGGGGGCAGTTCCCCCTTATATTGCAGTGAGGGTCAAAAGCTGGATCGTAAAAAAATCTCATAAAATAAAATTGACAAACTTTCCTGAAACTACTAATAAGAAGACAGAGGACACAAATAGACATTAGAAATGAAAAGGTAAACACAATACCTGCTGCAGGGCCTAAGCCTACGAGGAGGTGCTCAGCAACCTTATGCACAAAACCAGGGGAAATGGACACAGCCTTCAAATCCGAAACTCACTGCCATCGAGTCAATTCTGCCTCAAAGTCACCCTGTAGGGTAGGGTGTAACTGCCTCTATGGATCTTTACAGGAATAGCAAGCCTCATCTTTCTCTTGTGGGATGGCTGGTGGTTTCAAACTGCTGACCTTTCGGTTAGCAAATTAATATGTAACCTCTAAGCTACCAGAGCTTCTTGGATACATCCCTAGAGACACGTTATTTATAAAACTGACTTAAAAAGAAATACAAAGCCTAAGTAGTCATACTACTTACTTAATCATTAAATGCATTCAATGCAAGTGTTCGTTGTTAATTCAAAGGAAATAACAAACCCACAATATTTTAACACCAAGTTCTATCAAGTGGTTAAGGGGGAAAAGAATGCCAATAGCCATAGGGTCTATTCACCTACAGCTTTGGAATACGCACGACCTGAAAGGTTGAAAAATAACATTGAAAGAAAGGATAATTGCAGACCAACCTCATTCGTGAGCTAGATACAATAATCTCTGACAAAATATTGTGAAACACTCGTACATTCCTCTCGTGTGGAGCTCAGAACAACGACTCACAATTCGCAGTCATCATTTTACTAGCTGCACTAAAGCATGGAGAAGAAACAATTATGCATACACACACACTCATGCATGGAAGAAGACGCAAAAGTGGCATTCCTCTCAGATTAGAGAATTATCTCTGGAGACAATCCAATGACATCTAAGACAAATAGCTAAATGTAATGAGTTTAACCAGTTGCTGCATATAAATCGATAGAGAAACATTGTTGTGTTTGTAGTATCAGCAACAAACAGAAAATGTACTTTAATCACACCACTCCAAATTTATTTTCAAGAAGGCAAAGTATTGGGAACTATTTTAATAAGAGAGGTAAGACCTTTAAGAAAAAATAGAGCATTGCATTGATGGACATTAAAGATTGGAATCAAGTCAATGGCAGTGAGTGAGTGAGTGAGTGAGTGAGTGAGTGAGTGAGTGAGTGAGTGAAGCAAGCTTGACGAGTAAGGCAGAACATTCAGCAGTTGGGAGGTGCAGTGTCATACACTTTAGCTCCAGTTACCAGTTTGTAGGAAATACAGGAGGCAGAGAAACGTGTGAAACCACAACCCCAAAAGCAATCAGGAAAACGCGGAGGGAAGAGATTCCATAAAGCCAGCATCTTTGTTTCTTTAACAAACAAATTGCAAGGAAAACATTTTAAAAGGAAGTAGGGACCTGTGTGTTAAAGGAGACTTGACACATAAATAATCCCAAACAAAACGTAAACAAAAATCAAATCATATTTAAGAGACTATTGGAAAGCGGGATATTGGCTGAAAACAATAACATTAAGAAATTACTATTCATTTTTGTTGTTGTTGTGATTATCATCTTGGGGCTTTGCTACTTGCTAGACATATCTGTTAAAATAGTAAGAGATTGAGGTTCGTGATGTTCGGGGTTGGCCTCAGAATAACATGGCAACAGGGGAAGACGAGGGTATAGATGGGACAGAAATGGATAAGGAAGGATCATTGGTGAGGCTGGGCGGTGGGTGTCCGGCTGTATGTTCATCCATTCTATTTGTTGTTTATGAGAGTTTGAAATGTCTGCGGTTTCTCTTTTCTTGTGTATGGTGGCAAAACATGCTCACGAAAACATTCGCCAACACAACATCCATGTTGATAACTCAGTGGCATCGGTGACATTTTTACGTTGTGTCACCATCGTTGCTGTCTCCAGCCCAAACATCCCACCGCCATGAAATAAAGGCAATGCTCCTCCCCACTCCCTCTACCAGCAATGTCAACACTCTCATCAAACGCATCTGAAAAGGCCCTATGATTGTCCTGTATCCTTCCAGGGAATCTAGCAAGATTGTCTCCTCAGAGTCCCAGAAAACAGTCACCAGGACTTTCTGAGTGGACTTCTCAGCCTTGGATTTCAGTGGCCCGCAGACCCCCTCAAACGCCGTTCTCTCGGTGTACCTTCCTTGGAGAAGCACTGATCGGTCTGTGACCAGCGCCTGGCTGAGCGAACTCATCTGTAGCCAGTCACCGAGCACAGACAAGTTGACCCCGTTTTCTTTGGAGTAAACGAGACCTCTAGTCGCAAAACTTTTTGACCCACCCTCGTATACTAAGTAAATAAAAACTGTTCCTAATTCTTTTATAGATTTAATACGATCCTAGTAAAAATCTCAGCAGGAGGCTGATTGAATAGAACACATAGGAGGAGGCTTCCACCAGTGCATGGAAACATTCCTTTACCTCTTCATGTCATTTTTCCAGATGTTTGGACACTCCCTTGTGTGTAGTCACAGGCGACTAGGCTGCCTTTAAAATGAAGCTTGAAGAACATTCAAAGCCGTGGAACGTTAGTATAAACATTGCTAAGATGAAAGGCAGATTACAAGTGCATTATGTGTAGCAAACACTTATTGATGGCTTTCAAAAATAACTTTAAAGACCAGCTGGGAATGAGAGCTGGCAGAAGTCTTTGCAGAGGGCAAGGATCAGACAGGTCGCCCTAGACCCAAAGCTGTTTCCCTGTGGGTCTCAACCCTATGGAGTCATCTACCTGAACACGGCACACACATCTGGCAACAGGAAACAGCTTCTGAACGTACAACAACCAAAAACTAATTCAAAGTCAAGCGTGCCGTGAATCCACGGTATTTCTGGCAGTGTTTGCCCGGGTTGCAAATTTCTCTGGCAAAAGGGAATTGCGAATGGAAAGAACTGAGAAGCACTGAGCAGGTCCTGACTGTCGCTGTGCCTTACAATCCCAATCCCAATCCCATTAAAGTTCTGCAGGTGCCCTGACCCCACAGCAGGGTTCCATTTTTTTCCAGACCAAGTATGAAGTCTAAGCATTGAAAGGTTTCAATACTTTTCCAGGTTCTTCTAATGTTCCAGGCTGACCACCAACTAGGTGGTGGGTAATTCACAGAAAGTGAGAGAGCAGGATAAAGAGTCGGAGCTCCATCGATGGTGCCGAAGGAAGGAGGATGTAGATAGGTCAGTAGGTAGGAGACTTGAAGCAAGAAGAGGGGGAAGAAATTTAGAATGACATACATCAGAAATGAACTCAGCTCCTAAATGAACAAAGAGTAACACAATCGTGAGCATGGGAAAGTTTTAATTAAATTAAAAGAGAATGTGGGAGAGAGGGTGCAATGAAGCGGATGTTATTTATTATTTACTCATTTAGTCTCCGTGCTACTGAGTTCCTTAGAGGTGTTCCCACTGTCTTAAAAGCTAAAGCAGCAGCGATTTAAAGATAAGAATGGGACCCATGACAAAGACGAAGATGTGACCCGGCCTTTGGGGTGTTTATGAGGATGGCCAGGCCTCCATTTGTCCTGGAATCTCCTAGCAGCTAAAGGGAACGAGGCAACGGTCATTGGGTTCTCAGTATATATCCATGGACTCTTTTTCCGTGAAGGTCTCTCTCTGACCTCATTTGGCCCACTTTCGGAATCCCCTCCCCAGGGAGTCCAGAAGTGAACGGAGTTCCTTTGCACGGTTTGACTCAGCTGAGAAAGGATCTGTCTTGGCGGGAAGGTGCAAGCCGGAGCTCAGCCCCCTCTTGCCCCTTCTGCTTGGAGATGGCCATCCAAGAGCTGGCTCCTTGGAAGAAAGGCACCTCCCACAGCCAGGCGGACCGGGCCAAGCCAGACCGGCTTCAAGGGCAGTTTGCTCGGCTGTTCTGTAAGGGGACCTGCCTTACCAGCCCGCAGACAGACAAAGCGGGTGATTTGACAAGCAAAACAGCCAGCCTCTTCATTCCCAGGCAGCCAAGGGGCTATTTAGAGCAGGACCAGGGAGAAGTTCGCTGAGGGTTGACCTAGGAAAACGGAATGCGGCAGGAACGTGGCAGAACTGACACGGCACAGTTGGGCATGGCCAGGCAGCTCCCGGTCTCCAAAGGGGCCGTGGGGAACGCTGAGCCTTCAGCACACCGGCACCTGTCTCACTGAGGCCACCCGCCCAGGCCTTTCTCCCGAGTGGGCCCTGAGGGTGGTGCTCGGCTGCTGGCCAGGGTGGCAGAGGAGGGGCTCTTGTTCCATTTGTTCTGATGGTGCCTTAGGTCCAGGTTTACAGAGCAGAGCATGGGTTTGCATCCGACCACTCATATGCCTTTTGCTCTCACTCTTCCTTGGCAGCCCCCTCCGTGGGTCATGGCTTGCTCACCCCACTTCCTGTTTCCATTTCCCTTCCTCCCTCTTTCCTAACCCCCTGCACTTGGTCCTTGGGAACATGGGGCCCTATAGATCTTAAATGACTACGTTCACGCAGAGGTGAGTTAGACCTGGAGGGTCCCTGAGGGCCATGGGCTTAGGGGTCCCACCAGTCTCCAATATAACCAAAAAGCTTGGTCTCTTTAGTGGATTTTTGTGATCTTTCTCAGAGCGCCCCTATTGGTAGCCGGGCACCGTCTGGTTCTGGTCTCTGGGCTGTGCCGCGCTCCATGCTCCCTTAGAGGCACTACGAAGGCAGTGTGGAGGGCCTGCTGTGCTCCGTCTGCGCCAAGGCCTGGGCCACACTCACTGAGGCCATTTCACAGGAGCCCAGGAAGCACATCCCCCTGTCTCCTCTTTCTGTGTCTGAGGAAGTGAAGGGGAACGTGCCCACGGTCACACAGCTGGGAAATCGCAGAGCTGGCATTGCAACCCCGGCCTCCCAGCCCCTGAGCTGGACCTTGGTGTCCCCGTTTATACAGTGAAGGACCCGTGGGTTGCCTGGACTGTGGAGAGCATCTTTTTTACCACATCTCTAGGGTGTCAGGTAGGGAAATCCCACCCTTCCTGCAGCCCACTCTGCCTCTTTCAAAAGGCAAAACTCACATGATGGTCCCTTTGGGAACTAGGCTGGGCACACGCTAGTAGACAGAATACATATTTATATCAGCACATTCATATATTGAAATATGCCTAAAAGCAAATGGCAAATCCGGAGCCCTGATTCCGTCAGAAGCAGTCAAGCGGCACCCTGCCCGAGCTCCTCCTGGGTGCACAGCACCCAACAGTTGAAGCCCTTTCCCACCTTTCTCTCGTTTTCAGGCTCAGCCTGGCCCTAGGAGGGGAACAGCACAGATGTCACCGTTTTATGTGACTGGCCGGGAACTTGCCCAGGGGCGCAAAGCAGCAGCACTGCGACGTGAACTCCGACTCCAAGCTCGACCCCTTTTCCTTACCATGGAGCTCTGGCAACCCAGTGGCTACAGCATTTTGCCATTAACCAAGAGGTTGGCAGTTCAAACTCACCAGCCACTCCATGAGACACAGGTGTGGCAGCCTGCTTCCAGAAAGATGTACAGCCGTGGAGACCCTGTCAGACAGTTCTACTCTGTCCTAATGGGTCAATATCAGGTGTGGGTTACCTAACACGCAAGGTAAGCACAGGCTGACTCGTGCTTACTTTCTAATCTGTAGTGAACAGTTTCACGGGGGTGTCACAGCAGGTTCCGACTCACTGCGACTCCAGGGCAGTGTGCTCCTGGACACAACTCACCTGCAGAAAGCAAGGAAGAGACGGGTTCATTCAACTGAAACATAATTTGGAGTCTTTCAGTTTACCACCTGGTGGGAAGCTGCCCAGCACAAAGGGGCATTTTAAAGTCAAATTTGGGCTGAAGGGTGTGTCATCCTCAAAAGTCAGTTGGAACTGGTGGCCAGAGGCCAGGCATGTCATGTGGCAGTTGGAAGGGAGGCTGACATAGAATCCCTGAGCACTGGAATCTGACACAGATCCAGAGATCCACAGTCACTTCCTGAGCCCTCTGGAGCGACTCAGTGCTCCAACTTGTCCTGGTTGACAGCCCTTCCCTTGGAACTTCTAAAGGCCTGCAACTCAAGGGTTAAACTCGGGGAAGCTTCTGAGTGGCACAGCAAGCTTTCATTCCCATTGATTGATTCCCTGTTCCAGCACTGTGGCAGGAAGGCACTGGGATTGATCGCTGCGTTTGCCTCAGGGGCTGTGAAATGTGTGTAATGGGACTTCTCTTAGCCAAAAGAGACCTTGGGGGGTATCTTAGTGTTTCCCCAATCATCTTAAGGGTCAAGACCATTCTTGGAAGCCCACAGATTCCTGGGGGTGCTGTGGGTAAGTGTTGCCTGGCTAATGGCCAGGCTGTCCATTCATACCCAGCAGGAAGCCACTCTGTGACACTTTACAGACTCCGAAACCTTCTCTGGGGTTGCTATGACTTTGGATTTGAGTGCACACACACACACACACACACACACACACCTGTATGGGAGACAGGGAGTTCAGTATCCATTGGTTGAGAAATGTTAGGTTAAAAAAAAGTGGCCAAAACCTCAGTAACTTCTTTGAATGGCTTTCTGTTTTATTTATTACATGTCTTTACATGCAGTTGGAAATCTACCCAATGACTAACTGAGCAATACTTACGCATGGCTTGGACTTCCTGGGCAATGCAAATGCTTAACATGCTCAGATGCTAACCAAAAAGGTGGAGAGTCCAGTCCATCCAGAAGTGCCGTGGAAGAAACGCCTGGCGATCTGCTTCTGAAAACCATGGAAAACTAAGGAGCCCATTTGTACTCAGACATACAGGGGGTCACCGTGAGTTAGAATCCACTCACAATGTGCAACGCTGGTGGGTATTGGAGCACACCATCCATGCAGTCTCACTCCAGTGCCATGGGTGAGAACTTCTAACCTAGGAGACCAAACCAACGCCCAACTTCATCGCGAGGGAACCAGAGAGCAAAGGACCCCAAATGAAACACAGCAAATCCCTGCCACACAGCTGATGGTGGCTAGAGGCCAGAATAGACCCCACAGGGCAGAGCAGAATGCCCCTGTGGGTTGTTGAGATGGCAAATCTTTCTGGGAGGAGCGAGTCTCATCCTTTATCCCTGAAAGGAGAGTAGATCTGCCCAAATTCATTAATTCCTCGGAGCTGAAACTTGAAGCAGCTTCCCACCCAGCACTCATCATCAATAAGTGCCTCGAGTCCCATTCACTTTCAGCAAGCAAGGTGGTGTCACCTGCATCCGAAGGTTGTCCGTGAGCCTTCCTCCAATCCTGATGCTTCGCTCTTCTTCATGTAGTCCAGTTGCTCAGCGTGCAGTTGGAAGAAGTGTGCAGAAGGGACACCCTTTCCTGATTTTAAACCACTCGGCATCCCCTTGTTCTGTCTGAAAAAGCCTCTTGGTCTATGTATCGTTTCCACACAAGTACAATGAAGTGTCCTGGAATCCTCGTTCTTTACAGTAGTATCCATAATTTTTTGTGACCTTCACTGCCGATTCAGTGACTGTCTTTGCATGCTCAGTGAGACACAGGCAGACAAATTGCTGGGACTCCCTCCTTTCAACCTAAGCCCCACAGACAGACATCAGCAACAACATCCTTCGCGCCACAACTAGAATTTCTGGACGTTCCTTATCCATGCACTACTGCTGCAACTATTTTTAATTTTATGCAGCAAATTTTTATTTGTGTGGGATATTAATGATATTGCTCGATCACCTCTGCATTCTGTTGGATCACCTTTCTTTGGAATGGGCACAAATATGGATCGCTGGCACAACCTGGATGAACATTAAAGTAGCTATGTTGAGTGAGACCAGCCAGCCAGAAAAGAGCAGAAACGCGTGTGAAATGTTAACATAGACAAGAGAAAGAAATCACGGATTGCCTGGGGGAACAGTGGATGGGGTGGGGCGTTGGGGGAGGATCGCAATGCAGCAGGAAGATAGTTTGGGAGGTGATGGATATGTTGATTACCTCGGATAAGGTGGTGGTTCCCTGAGTATGTGCCTATGGCAAGCCTTGTTAAATTGCACACCCTACATACGTGCCTTTTCTCATATGTCAATTATATCTCAAACAGGCTATATTTTTAAAACAACACATCTTGCACCACAGGAAATCACTGAGTAAGGAATCAGCCAGGGGATGCTGTCGACTTGGCCATACGGATCCATGAAGTTAGCACACTCATGATGAGCCAGCGAGGACTCCTTAAGAGCAGGGCCCCTGCTCTGTCATTGGGGGCTGTCCGTGAGCGTAATGCTGGCGGAAACCATTAGGCAGCAGTCTATGAAGAACCCTAAAAGTGCTCGTGGTTTCATAAATCTCCCTTTTAGAAATTTGTCCTAAGGATGTTCCAACAGCAATAAAAAAGCTCTTACACAACCCCAGTCATCACGGCCTCATGTAGCTGAAAGGTCCTGGAAATCACCTAATTGCCCAGCTACGGTGAAAAGGCGAAATGAACGAAAGACCATTTCATTTATTATCGCAGATAACAATGAGACGGGGGAGCAACATACAGATGTGTTATCAAAATAATGCCCATGCACTGTGTACAAGGACCACAGAATTGCACATACACTGGGGCACGCCTATGTAAACATACATCAAATAAGCATAGGTACGCAAAGGAGGGGACTGAGAGCAAAGAAAAATGTAGGAGATGAGTGAGGTAATTGGCATGCGGGTGACTTTTTCCTTTCCTGAGTTGTCTCTTGTAATGTTAGGATGTTTTCATAACACTTTTTTAAAGGTCTTCTTGTTGGTTTTGGCTCCGTCTCCAACCTGAGTGATTATTCTAGGCCTTGAGTCTGTCAATTATCAACATCGGCACATGAGCGTGGTCGGCCTCAACCCAGGCTCTTGCCACTGTGTCCAAGCCCCTGATGAAATGCTAACAAAACAAAATTTTAAGACTCACTGTCATCGAATCACTGCTGACTCACAAGGACCCTGTAGGACAAGGTAGGATTATCCCTGTGGGTTTCTGACCCTGTCACGCTACAAGAGTCGAAAGCCTCGTCTTTCTCTTGTGGAATGGCTGGTGGTTTCGAACTGTTGACCTTGTGGTTATCAGCCCAATGCATAGCTCACTACACCACCAAAAACATTGCCATGAGTTGATTCCTAGCTCATAGATGCCCTAAGACAGGGCACAACTGCACCCTGGGGTTTCAGAGACGGTCAATCTTTACAGGAGCAAAGAGCCTCATCTTTCTCCTGAATTACTTGGCTCATTTCCATTCTGGAAATGAATCTCTAGGAACCAACTTCCCAAGGGTGCTAGGAGGTGGGCAAGCAAAGACCTGGCGGTGATGCTGGTTGCCTGTGCTTAGAGGCGCCTGCTCACTCATTGGGCAAAGTAGATGTCAATCATCTGTGCCAGTAGATGAGCTGCAAGCAGAGGTAGGTCCACAAAGTCAGAGAATCCTAGTGGGAGATCTAGTTGAGGATTCGAACTTTGCAAAAGGAAGTGAAAGAAGCCTGCAGATTTCTTCAACAGCAACTTTCTTTATGTAAAATAGACAGGGAGGGGCGAGCCCTGCCTTCAGAGAGCTCAGGACCTCCTCCTGGGACACTCCAGCTCCACCTTCTTCCCAGTCCCAGAAAAACCCTTTCCTCTGATTTCTCTCCATCCCCACAGCCCCTGTGCACATCGAGGGCTTCAAACTGCATTCTCTCCACTGTCCCAGAGCCAAGTTCCAGGGGACAGCTTGGTCCCACCACCAAGGGACAGTTTGACCTTACCGGGCTCGGAGTCGGCAGGGAGTCAGTCATAAACCCCACCCATCCAGAATGGGCAGTCGCCCCTCTCTCCCCCATAGTGGGTTCTGAGTGTCCAAAGACCTATCAGGACCACAGCCCAGATCCCTTACCAACCCCATGACCCCCTGGAGTCCTGGCTTACCCCTGGTGAGCAGGTGCGGGTGCATAGCTTTAGGACTGAAGGACAGGCCTCTAATGCATAAAGGCTGGAACCCAGCCCAAGGTTTTCCTGCCAGAGGTGGAGCCAGAGCCACCTGGGTAGAGGCCAGTTGTTCAGACTAAGCTTTTAGGGCGACTTTTAGAAGTTGCCCAGGTGAGTCCCCAGTTCAGTGGGACCAAATTGACTCAACTGGCCCTCTAAATCACCTTCTTATCTCAAGGAGTGAGGCCCTAAGGGACGAAGCCTTATGCTAAACCTGCAGGCCCAGATTGCAGCTCCCAGAAAGTCCTGGGAAGCCTCCAGAAAGCTCATTCCAGCTGGAGTTGCTTCTACATTCCAGGAAGACTTCCAGCCCCAAATTGACACCCTGTGACTTCCCATGAACCTGTAGTCCCTTATCCTCGGCTCGACCTAGGAGTATAGGTCCATGACCTTGGGATCCAAGGAGGGGGTTCCCTATTAACAAAGGTACCATCATCATTTTCATGACACTCTTGGTCCCCATGCTGACAAAGTCACCCTCTGATTCTGGGGTGGAAGATGCTGAGTCTGGACCCTTTCCATGCCCTGCTCACCACCTGTGGAATGCCTTCCTCTGGGCTCACCTGCAGCTGCCCACCTGCTAGATGGGAGTGTTTTCCAATGACCATGCTTTCTAGCTCCAGAATATTGTCCATCCTCCATTGTACCTCCATTGGCTCTAACCGGATCTGCACTCCTACCACCTTCCTCTCCTCTCCCCACCAAGGAACATCACTCCACTCAAGGTCCTAGTGTCTCCTGGTCTGAACCCTTCCTCCATGGAGCTCAGAATCCCGCTCTCACAAGAGGGATCTGGTCAAGACAAATAGAATGAACACAGCCATGCAAGAAAATGAAATCAGCTAAAAGGCTTTCTTTATTTTAATCACAAAGTGGGCAATAGATTCAACACAAGTGGTCTTTAGATCGGTAGGATTCTAGCCACGAGGAGTCAAATTTTTATTGGCATCTTGAACCTGGCTCTTGCCATACTAAACCCCATCAAGGGGTTTCCTCTACCCTTCACCCACCCACCGTCACTCACTCTCACCCGGGCCAACTCCTTAAACCCACTCTCACTGGGAAGCTGTGCCCACGTCCAGTCTCCCATTAGGCTGGCAGCTCCTTTGAATTGATGCTTTTGGCATCACCCTCCCCACCCCAACTCTACAGTCCATAGGTAAGAGCACAATGGTTTTCCCCAAAGATCTCCAAGGAGTAAGGCTTAAAATACCAGAGTGAGATTTAAAAAGTAAAGGAGCTCCCTAGAAATAGCGGAGGCTTCTTGGGAGTATGGAAAGAGGCAGCTCCTATGCTAAGCACTTCCATCCTTTGGGAGTCTTATTATGCCCATGCTGCGGATGAGAAAACTCAGGCTTTGGTGTTGTTGTCAGTTGCTGTAAATTGGCTCTGATCCATGGTGACCCCATTTTTTTTGGAGTGGGGATTAAACTTTACTGGCTCTGTGTTGTCTTCATGGTCCGTTACTGAGGTCGCTGTGTTTCTCACTGCCTTCCAACCTAAGGCTTTGTTGTCCAGCACGGCATTGGCAATATTCTGTTGTGGTCCAGTTTTTGTTGGACAACTTTCAGAAGAACACTAGACCTTTTCTTCCTAGTCTGTCTTAGCATGGAAGCTCCTTGGAAACCTGCCTGCCAGTGGTGAGCCTGCTGGCATTTGAAATACTGGTGACAAAGCTTCTAGCCTCACAGTCTGCCAGATCCCCAAACTCCAACACCAAAACTCACTGCTGCAGTCAATTCTGACTCTATAGGATGGAGTACACCTGCCTCTGTGGGTTTCCAAGTCAATGACAAATTGACAGATGGGTGGTGGAAAGAGGCTTATGAGGTTAACGAAAGTACACCAGATAGGAAGTGGGGAAGCTAGGAGTCACCGCAAGACATGCCAGCAAACTCTTGGCACTGGATGCTTAATTCTTATGCAAAACCAACCTCATAGAAATCATGTGGCTTTCTGCACCCCCTTCACTTCGGTCCGATTAGACACTGGGTTGCTAACCTCAAGGTCAGCTGTTCAAAACCATGAGTGGCTCCACAGGAGAAAAATGGGGCTTTCTACTCCTGTAAAGAGTTAGTCTCAGAAACCCAGGGTGCAGTTCTAACCTGCTCTAAAGGTCACTGTGAGGGGACGTCGACTCAACGGGAGTAAAGTTGGTTTGGGGTTTATTCTATCCGTCTCTTTTGTACTGTGTCCCAAGTGGGTTTCCCTGGCTGACCCTTCCCCCCCCCCCACTCCTGGTGACACTTGGCTTCTGCGGCCCCAGCAGCGAGGGCTGCTTGGAAGTTGGGTGACTTGGTGTTAACTCCCATGGGGACCACCCTTTTTTTCCTGCCAGTTCTCTGCTTTGTTTTCTGTCCATTTCTAGTGAGAAAGATGGGGGGGGGGGGGGAGAATCCCTGACCTATTTAGAATTCTCTTATAGGAAGGACCTTAGGAGCTAGATTATCCTAATCTGGTTTAGCAAAAGCAATTCTCTCTCAGAACCGATGAACTCATCCTGAGAAGCCAGCCTTCTCCTTTCTGAAGAACTCGGTAGATTTACAAATGCATTGAGCCTCTTAATCCCGTGTGGCCTGCAAGGCTCAGCGCATGGGAGTGGCGGAAAGCTCCTGCCCTCCCCAGTCCTGCGTCCTCCGCACAGGCCAGGTCTGGGCAGCGCCACTCTCCATATGCATTGATGGAGCAAAGGGCTGTGGCCTGGCTGGAGTGGTGGGGGGAGCACATAAACGCCGAGAAAGGCGCCCCAAAACTCAGGCCATTTGGTGAGCACGTCCACTTTCACACGCAGAGGTAAAGCGGCGCGCGGGGCGACAGAAAGGTACACTCCGAGGTCGCAGGGAGCAGGCGAGAGGTTCGCTAGGTAAAGTGCGCAACGCGTGCGGCAAAAAGGCCGCCCGTCTCCAACGCAAACGGTCCCCGTCGCCCCCCGCCTGAGGGCACCTAGCCGCCAGCCAGCGGGGGCACCGACCGAGGCACCCCGCTATGCTCCGGGATCACCGCCGGCCTCTCGCCTCCAGGGGACGCGCGCCGGCCGCCGCAGTGCGGGCCGAAGCCGGCGTCCGAGGCCACAGAGGGGCGGGCCCGGTGGCTGGCTCTTCCCGCGCCTCGGGGGTCGAACAGGCAGCCCCGCGGGTTTCTCTCCGAAGAGCGGGGCCTGGAGAAATCGCAGGGTATTTTGAGTTAGTGTTCCTCGCCAGGGAATACCCAAAAGCTTCCAAGCAAACTCGGGGCTTCCTAGAACCCCAAAGCCGTACTTGGAGCGCCGACTCCGAAGCCCAGGCGCCTCCCGCCCTTCCCCGAGGGCCGCCCGGGTCCTAGACCCCCATTCTCACCCGCGTGCCCCTTCACTCCCTATTCCTGCTGTAACCACAGCTTTCCCACACCTGGTCCCCACGTGGCCGCCCCTCCCCTCGGCGGCGCCCTGCGGGGTCCTGTGCGCCTCCTTCCGTGCCCTGGGGCGCTACACCAGACCCCGGGAGGCTTGAGACTGGGGACAAGGACAGAGGCCCAGCATGGGTCCCTAAGGGCGAGGGCGGCTTCCTGTCGCTGCGCGGGCCACTCCGGACCTCCGTCCAAGAAAATCCTTCGCTCAGGCTAAGGTGATGGAGTGGGGACAGGGGCCTGGGGTGGGTGCCCTGGGGGTACACCAGCGGCTAGGGTTGTGGGGGAGACCAAGCCCAGCGGGGGGTGAGGGGCAAGCAGGATCGTTTTTTCCAATGCCGTGCGGGTTAGTCTTGGTTCACTGGGTTTAAATGGAGCAACAGCAGAGCCGCGCACCGAGCGGGGCCCACGGGTGACACCGGCATAGGCCCTCCAGGACCTCCGTTTCCAACTGCTTCGCGGGACATGTTTTCCTTAGTCGCTGCTCCTTCCCGAGGGGCCCTGTGGGCCCACAATAGAGGCTTTGCAAATCTCTGCTATGTCCAAGTGTTTGCCGAGAGCAAATTGAAAAGCCAAAAAAAAAAAAAAATGTGCTCCCCCATCCTTGACTCCCGGTAAAACAGGGAGGTTGCAGGGGGTCCCCCATTTCATAGATGGCAAACGTGTGACCTCCAGTCTGACGGAGGGCTGACCAGAACTGGAAGCCGGCAGCCCGCCCGCCACAGCTGGGACGACGGAAATCCGCCGTCGTGGGCAGTGCTGCAGTCACCGCCACGCGCCCTGGGTGACCCGCGACAGAGACCAAGGCTGTCCTGAACAACCCAAGCATAGCTCACTATTAATATTTTCTCTGGTAACTGGATTCTTGAGTCTGACTAGCGCCAGGCCGGCCGGGAACAGAGGGGCCAGCGGCTCTCGGAATAATAAACTCGGCCAAGATGGAAGGGATGAGGTCTGGAGGGAGGGTGCCATAAGGAGGCCGGAGACAGGAGCTTCCCTCTCGGGCAGCCGGGAAACGAGTCCGAGTTTCCAGATTTCCCTTCAGGGGAAGAGGCCTGGGGGAAGGGGCATGAAGGAATTCTCCCTGCTTCTTAGCTTCCTGGCTTTATTCAGAGACCCTCCAAGGGCACTTCAAACCTGCCAATGCGTCTTTAGCAGAAGAGTGGCGATTACCTCACCCAGGATCCCCATCCTCTGCACCCCACACCTCCCACATAAAATCCATTTTCAAATGGCCTGAGACTTGACTGGATTCTCCAAGTAGGGTTGTGTTGGGCCGCCTGGGAAGGTGGCCACGGAGCATGTGGAATTCATCAGTTCCCACCCACACTCACCCCATCCACCTCTGCCAGACTGGTGAATGCAGTCCACCTGGCTAGAGCCCACCCTTGGTAGCTTTCAAAGGCCCACTCCAAGGGATTTTAAAAACCACTTTGATCCAACCGGGGAAAGGGTTCTGGTCCACTGGGCCCTGTAGTACTCATCAACTCTTCGATGGAGATTTTACATCACAGGTCCCTAACACCATCACAGAATTTTAGAAATGTACTATTAGGGGTGAAATATATGAAATTTAATTTTTCATGTCCTTCGTTTATGATAATCTTATTATCCTGATCTCAGGACTTCCGGTCTCAGAAAACGGAGATCTTGCTTGGTCTCCCTCACTGTAGCAGTAGAGTTTAGGAAAGATAAATCAGAATTCCACACCAGCGGGCTTGCCAACAACAGGCAGTGAAAATCACCATGTACTGGGGCTTGCAGGCTTCCAACTGCAGCCGGAGCTGAACGGTCTCGGGACTGACGGTGACACCCATGCTGCCAAGGGCTGGCACAAAATTCTCCACGTTTGCAGAACCCAGGACTCAAGTTTTTAAATTAAGAAAAGGGTTGGTGGTTTATAGATCTCTAATTTTCCATTTAGCAGGCATTCCTAGACAGAAATTCAGTGTATTTCATATATCTATATATATCTTAGACTTGCAAACACGAAAATCTTAAAAAAAAAACAAAAAAATGAGACAGTGGAAGCTTCCACTTGTATCAGATCTCCAGGCATAAACTCTCAATTCCAATGTTTCCAATATGCTGAGTAGGCTTTGAGATATTGCCCACCATAAATTTAAAGTCAGAACACATTATCAATGGATCTTAGAATAACAGAGCCACGTCATATGAAAGCACAATGTTATGATAATGGCTTCAGAATTTAACATTTGGACATCTAACTCTCAGAATCTGGGAAGTGCAAAGAAACACAGAAGCCTGGCTTTAACACAAATATTGCTCTCCCACTTCCACCCCATCCCCAAAGAGGAGGCAAACTGAGAGTTACTTCTTTACTTTGGGCAAGGGAAGAGGGAGGGGTTGGTTGAGTGAAACACTCTCCAATCACTGGAGTGCCCTTTGGCTGGGGGATGCTGTCACTCCAACAGTAAGGGTGATTCCACTCCAGTGGTTGGGTGGCAGGGTGCAGATCTCACCTCCTCCTGAAATCGGCTACCCAAAGCCAGACTGAGCCTGTCCAAAATGCATAGGGAAGGGCACCAACCTCTGATAGCCATCATGACTGCTTCTGGACAGAGCCTGCTGGTGGCACCCGGCTGACCCAGGTACATTTTGTCCTAGCAGGAGCCACTGTGGTGCAGAGGTTAGAGTGCTCAGTTGGTAACCAAAAAGTTAACAGTGGGATTCACCAGTCACTCCTCAGGAGAAAGATACAGCTGTCTGCCTCCCTCAAGAAGCACAGCCTTGGAAACCCACAACAGCAGTTCCCCTCGGCCCTATAGCCTTGCTACTCCTCGAAACCCACCAGATGGAATGGGCTTGACTTAGGTTGGATTTTTTACTGGGGCACCAAGCAGAGAATCCAAGACAAGCAAGGGCCAGGAAACCCCCGCATAAAGGACAGGGGGAAAATCAAGATCAGGGGAGCCACAGCCTGAGGATGGTTGAAGAAGGCTCTGACCAGAGGGAATCTTTCAGGACCGGGGAGAAAAAGGAAAAATGTTCAGAACTGGACAACCAAGAAACAGACACAGTCTTCAGGCCACCCCACCCTCATGCTCTGGGTGGTCTGCTGGCCACCATATACTCCCTGGCCCCCCCATCTTGGACTGGAGGAGTTGAAGGTTATTTTGCCCGGAAGGGCAGGAGCTTTCCCAGCCTCCGGGTAAGTTAGTGTGTCACTCTCCTTTAAAGTGCGAGAAGAGGGAATCGCCAAAGACTGCTAGAAATCCAAACCTCCACGGAGACCTGGAGACCCAGGGAGGTAAGGCTGCTGTTCGGCACACCCCAGGAAGCGCACACCCTGGGGAAACTCAGCCAACTCCCGAAGAGACCCAGACCGTCACCCTCCCTCTCCAGGCCTAGGAATCAAGTCTGGGGTATGGGCAGGCCGCCTGGACTGGGGTTTGAAAACCTTCTGGAAAAGCCCTTGGGAGGCAGCCACCCAGGAGCTGAAGACTTAGGCCCTGTCTCCCACACCACAAACACTAAGCGCCCTTTCCCTTCGCTCCCAACCACCCTTTTCTCAACGGGTTCAATGCTCACCCTCTTGGGCCAGAAAAGCAAAACGAGTCCTTCCTTTCACCAGCGGGTCCCAGGCTTCGGCCAAGGCCGGAAGCGCTGCGCTCGGGCGCCGTGGTCTCCAAAGGCAGCCTTAGTGTCCTAGTCGGTGGCAGACTGGCCGCCCCTGGGATCGATCTCTCGGGCCCTCCCCGCTCCTCGTAGTGGGGTTCCTGCGGAGGTGCGCCCCTGCCGAAAGGGGGCGGGCAGTCGGGGGCGGGCGGGAGCGGGCACCGCCCCAAATTCCCCCGCGCCTTTAAGGAGGCCAAACGGCGGAGGGAGGAGCCGGCCGGTGTGCACAGGGAAGCACCTCGCCTGGAGTCCTGAAGCGGCGGCGCAGCCCGGCGGCTACAGTCCCCACGGGGCCCCGGGCACAGCTGCCGCCCGCCCTGCCTTGGCCCGCGCCCGGCCTCGCCTCTCTGTCGGCGGTGTGGCCCGCAGCCTCGGCCGCCAGGAGCGCGACTGGAGCGGCTGTCGTTTGAGCGCCCCGCGCTTAACTACCTTCGGACACATAGCCTTCTCTGCACCCAAGACCTGCACGGGCTACTTTGGGGGCCCCAGGTCAACTGCAGCCACCAGGGTGCCAAGGACCCCCAGCCCGCGCCGCCGCAGCCTGGCCTCCAGCTGTGGACACGAGCCCAGCCGTCGACGAGTGCGCCCTGCTGAGCCTGAGCCAGCCGGCCGCAACTGCACCCGGAGGGACCTGGGAGCGCCCCGCAGAAGGGTCCCGCAGCGCAATCGAGGCCCCTGGCGCCCCGCAGCCGGGCCTCCCCCTGACCCTCGACAGCGGCGGGGCGCGGACCAAGTTCGGGGGCGCGGGCCAGGGCGCCATGACGGCTGAGAGCGGACCCCCGCCGCCGCCGCCGCCGCAGCCCGAGGCGCTGGCGGCCGTGAAGGAGGAGCGCGGTGAGGCAGCGCCGGGGGTCCCGGCGGAGGGCGCGGGGCGCGGCGCGGGGGGACGGCGGCGCAAGCGCCCCCTGCAGCGCGGGAAGCCTCCCTACAGCTACATCGCGCTCATTGCCATGGCCATCGCGCACGCGCCCGAGCGCCGCCTGACGCTGGGCGGCATCTACAAGTTCATCACCGAGCGCTTCCCGTTCTACCGCGACAACCCCAAGAAGTGGCAGAACAGCATCCGCCACAACCTGACGCTCAACGACTGCTTCCTGAAGATCCCGCGCGAGGCCGGCCGCCCCGGCAAGGGCAACTACTGGGCGCTCGACCCCAACGCCGAGGACATGTTCGAGAGCGGCAGCTTCCTGCGCCGTCGCAAGCGCTTCAAGCGCTCGGACCTCTCCACCTACCCGGCTTACATGCACGACGCGGCCGCCGCTGCCGCTGCCGCCGCCGCCGCCGCCGCCGCCATCTTCCCGGGCGCAGTGCCCACCGCGCGCCCGCCCTACCCGGGCGCCGTCTACGCGGGCTACGCGCCGCCGCCGCTCGCCGCGCCGCCCCCGGTCTACTACCCCACGGCGTCGCCAGGTCCGTGCCGCGTCTTCAGTCTGATGCCCGAGCGGCCGCTCAGCCCCGAACTCGGGCCCGCGCCGTCGGGGTCCACGGGGTCGTGTGCCTTTGCCTCCGCTGGCGGCCCCGCCACCACCACCGGCTACCAGCCCACCGGCTGCTCAGGGACTCGGCCGGCCAACCCCTCTGCCTACGCCGCCGCCTACACTGGCCCTGACGGCGCGTACCCGCAGGGCGCGGGAGGCGCGCTCTTCGCGGCCACGAGCCGCCTGGCCGGGCCCGGCTCGCCCCCCGCGGGGGGCAGCGTGGAGGCGGCGGTGGACTTCTATGGGCGCTCGTCACCCGCGCAGTTCGGAGCGCTGGCGCCCTGCTACAATCCGAGCGGGCAGCTGGGGGCGGGCAGCGGAGGTGCCTACCACGCTCGGCATGCGGCCCCCTATCCTGGTGGAGTGGATCGGTTTGTGCCCGCCATGTGAGCCGAGGGTAGAGACAATCACGGCAGTCCACAGCTACGAACTATCCCCACGGCCTGCAGAAAAGGACCCTGCGGAGAGCCACGTGGAAGGGACTGAGCAGTCCGGAGAGGCGCAGGCGCCCTGAGAGGTGCAGGACCCCCGGAGTGCCACGTAGCAGCCGTGTTTGTTTTGTAAGTGCGAGGATGTGGGAGAAGTTACCCCGATCGGCCGCCAGACTAGGCCAAGGGACACTGGGGGAAACTTGCTACGGACATGTTTTTCTCACGTACCCACAAGGGTTCTTGGTGATGAAGGGGAGTCTCTCCTGCCTTCACCAGATTCCGGGGTCCAAATCGTGAGGGACCATGGTTTACAGTGCTGCGGGGAAACCCAGGCCTTTTGACATCGTTCAGCCTCTGTACCATTGACTATGCCACTACAATAAAAGGCTTCTGTCCGCTGAAAGTGACGAAACTGGGTTGGCAGAAGTAGCCTTTAAATATATACACGTGTGTAACTCCACTGATTTTGGACTGGTTTTTCCCGGACTAGGAGACTTACTTTCAGGTATGACTGTGCCTCTGATTGAAGGCCTAGTCCCATCACCCAAACCCCCAGACGGCTGCACAGTTATAGTCCATCCAGGGCCCCCTCTTCCGGGCTACTGCTCCTGTGCAGTCTGGGTACCACCTGGTGAGCTATCCAGAGCTTACCCGGGTAGGGAGAAATCTAGGCCTCACAACAGAGCTCATGACAAGCACTTAACCTAGTGTCGCTATGGACAGTGGCGATCATTTCTTGGATCCTTCCAGCAGAATGTGCTGGTCAGTCCACAGGCCATCACTGCACGGACATGCTTCTGGCTTTCTAGTGAGGCAGGTTGAAATACCCCTGACCATCAAGTAGCGCTGCATCCAATAGGCAAATGAAAGTTCACAGAGAGAAAAGCCCCACTTTTGACAGAGTGGACTGGCTCTTCCAATACAGGGACCCTCTGCTGCACCTCAACTGTTTGGAAGGTTTCTTGTGTCTTCCTAAAGTTTTAGAAAGATCGGACAGTTTGAGAAAGAAACAATTTCCTGAAAAACCCGTGTAAAATCCCACTCGGCAGCCCACAGTTCCAGCCTTCAGTATTTCTCAGGCAGAGCAGGCTGCTTTCAGATCCACCTGAGGGGGCCACATTGGTCAGTTGTAATCAAAAGTTTTGAACATTTGAGTTCGGTCTTTTCTTTAATTTTTTTAGTAGTTGATTTAGTAGGGGAAGATTAAAAGGCTGCCAGTATGAAAGCCACAGGGATTTCTGTTTTTAAATCTGGCTACTGCACTGTCCTGTTCCCAGAGGCCAGCCAACAGTTTGCTTCAAAGAGGGGTACAGCCGAATCGCAACTGTCCAATAGAGACTTAATGCAAGCCGAATAGGTAATGCTAGAATTTCTAGGGGCCACATTAATAACAGGAGGAGTGTGAAGTTCATTTAAAATGTACTTAGCCCAGTACCCAAAATAGAATTTTGGTAGAGAATCTAAACGACTACTGAAATGTTTTTCTTTATTGGGACACGTCTTCAAATTCTGCTTACGCCCTCACTGCTCATCAAAAATTTGAGTTTGCCACATCCACATCCGGAGCGCTTGACCGGGACCTGTGGCAATCAATGCCTGAGAATGGCGCTGGGCTGGCGTGCTGGCCCTGGCTGATCCAATTCAGATCCCAAAGAAGCCAGCCCGGGGATCCCAGGACCAGTCAAGGGGGGTTGGGCCTCTCCCGCAGGTTTGAAACCCCCCCCCCCCCCCCCGTTTGAAACCCGAAGTTCCCCAGGCTGCCTCTCCTAGGAGGGAGCGCTGCCCTTGACTGCTAGAGCCCAGCTGAAGAATCTTGACGGCCAAGTGAGGTCTCTCCAGCGAGCCTAGTGCCGGTGTGCCTTCCAGGGACCAATTGAAGTGCTCCAATATTCGCTAATAGCATGCTGTGACCTTAGGCTGGTTAAGTCCCTCTTCCTTTTGTGCCCACCTCATTAGTAAAACGGGAGTTTGCACACACACACACACACACACACCCTCCCCGACTTGGCAGGACCCTCCCCGAGTTAAATGGAAAACAAACACACGCTTTCTAAAGTGCAAAGCGCGGGGCGGAGGCGCGAGCGAGGCTTTAAGATAACAAATTGCTGCCTGGACCCGGAGCGTCCGCGGTTAACCCAGGGAGGGAAGGATGGAGAGGTACAGCGGGGGCGCGGGGGGAGATGACACGAAGCGTCAGGGAACTGCCTGCGAAACTTCGCGCAGCGGAGGAACCGGAACCCGCGAGATTGGAATCTAGACGCTGAAGGCAGCGAGAACCCTCCCTGGCCTCCCTGCGGCCGCGCTCCCTCGGCCCGGAGGACGGCGCGCTCCACGCCAGTGTGCGCGTCCCGGGATCGGAACCCCCCGACCCTCCACGCCCGAAAACCGGCCACTGCGGCCTCCTGGGGCCTTCGAACTTGGTCCCCAAACCGCGGAGTCTCCCATCCGGGGCTTGAGAACAGAAGGTGTGCTGCGCTTTACTTCTTTTGCGCCATGGTCTTCAGGGATGAACCGGGAAGTCCGCTCGCCCTTGTGCAGGCGCCCCGGGCTGTGCGTAATTAGATGCGTTCTTCCCTAATTGCCCAAGGCTCATTAGACTTCACCCCAGAAACGTACCATTTATTTTCTCTCAAATTAACTTTGCTTGCAATTAAGTTTAGGAAACTAACAATAACAACAACAAAAAGCAGATTTGGCCCGAGGTCTTTTCCTAGGAAAATGGAGGTAGGAACCCGCTTCCTGAGCTTATTCCAGAAGGTTCCAGCGGTCGGTCGGGGAGGTGGCCCGGCGGGCGGGGGTCAAAGCTGGAGCAAGACACAGTGTCTGTCTAGCCTCCTCCTGTTGAGGACTTGGCATTCGGGTCTGAGGAAGACTGAGGAGAACCTGATTGAAATGCCTTCACACAATGACAGGAAGCCGCTGGCTGGACCTTCCCATTGACCAAGCACGTTCCTAAACGTGCTTTCATTGACTACGAACTTTATGAGAATTTTCTTTTATTAAAAATGCTTTTTTATTACAAAGTTGGTACGTAGCCATGGGAGGCGGGGGAAGGGATACAGGTAAGCAAATACAAATCGTGAAAGGAACCCAGGGTTGGCTCACAGAAAAACGGGTGCATACCTCCATGCGTACCTTGCCCAGCTATTTCTCCTGCCTCATCTCTGACTCCATACGGGGGGGCCTGAGATAGTGAGCCCTCCCCTCACTGGTGGGACTCAGTTTCACCTTCTGTAAAATCCCCGTGCAGGCCCCTCTCAATCTAAGGTTTTCTAACCCTCTCTTGATAGTTGAGTGTGGAGCCCAGCTCCATTCACCTTGCTAGTTTCACTCAAAAGCCAGAGCCTCTTCATTGTCAGTACCAAAGAATGGATGGTAAATCAAATCACATGCGCATTTCCTGGGAGCTGCTTAGAAATGCAAGCTCTCTGGCCCTAGCCAGACCTGGACTGCCACCTGCATTCCAACAAGATCTGATTCCTAAGCAAAGACGCAGGACTTTGGAGGAAAAAAAGAAAACGCAGCCTATATATTTGAGCTTCAAAATCCCAAAAGAATTCCCTGTTCTGGGCCCAGAAGCCTGCCCTGCTGCCTGTCCTGTAGCTCTGGCCACAGGGGAGGACCAGCCGCACTGCAGCATGACAGCTGGTCCCTGTTCTCAGCAGACTTTCTGTCCAGCTCTTAGAACCATACTCCCTTCTTCTCCTCCCCAAGCCCCGTGACTGTGACAGCGGCAAATAAGAGCTGGGGCCCAGAGCCAAGGGGGGAACCTAGCTTCTGATTCCCAGCTGAGGCACTTGGGGACTTTGGGGCTTGCATCTCTGTGTCCATCAGTGGTCCCTGCCCATGTGAGGAATGAACTTGGCCTCTGGTGCCTCAGCTGGGACCCAGTCTGACCTAGTTGGGTGTTTCAGAGAAAATGGCTTTCTTCTTAGGGAGAACGTGGTCAGCAACAGGAAGGGGGCCTCTGTGGGCCCTGAGAGCGCCTCTGTGAGAGCCTGTTAGGTGTCCCCTTAGGCCGAGGTCCTGGAGGTCCTGGACCGCCTAATGGATCCACGCCAAACACACACACACACACACACACACATACACACACACACACACACACACACACACCTTTCTGGAGAACTTGGCTTTCTGTGCCCATCCTATTCCTGAGAAGTGCTGACTCGTGGATCAGAGTTAGCACAGCAATTTCACCGAAAAAGGAATATCTCTGATGAAAAGGAAGCCACAGAGGGACCCGGATTGAGGAAGACCCTGTTCCCAGGGTGACACAAAAACACACTGGGAGAAGCAGGACCCCGTGCACACACTCATTCTCAGTAATGGGGAGAAATAGGAATACATGAGTGTGTTCAGAACGTCTACAGGTCCAGAGAAGGAACGCCTGGCTTGACAAGATCTTGTGGACACATACATGCGACCCACATCTGACCCTGCCCAGAGGGGAACAACTGCACCTGGCTATCATCTTAGTCAAAGGCAGGGTGGCCCTTGAAGTTATCAGGCAGGGTGGGGTGCATTTTGGAGAATTGCCCTGTTGGGACTTCCAAGCTGAGCCCTGAGTGGGTAAGTAAATAGCTTAGAACCACCTAGAAGGAAAGCAACGGGAGTCAGGGCTTTGCCTTCACAAGAACTTTGCCGAGAAGTCAACATGACTAAAGGGAACAGGCAGGAGGCAGCAGCTCTACTGACTGTGGTGCCTTGCCTCAGGGGGGTGTGTTTGGGTGCCAGGGGAAGGCTGTCCGTGCCCTCTCTGGAATACCCCATGCCCCTCTAGCCCAGCACCTCTTTAGAGAGCTCAGGCTCCGATTTCCAGCGCAGTCCAGTGGTGTGTGTGGCTTCGCTGGAAGGAGCACTGTTGTCACGGAGGCTGGGGATCAGCAGCCAGCCCCACCCAGGGTGAGGACAGGATTGGGAAGGGAGAACGGGGTGGGTCCCAGCCCTGCTTCTCTCCCTATCTGAGAAGCTGGGGCTGCTGCTCCAGGCTCTGGGCAGAGCAGATCCCTGCCATGGTTGGTTTTTTTCAGGCGTGGAGGCTGTCAGCAACCCAGAGCTCAAGTGAAGAAATCACAGCCTGGTAGTGTGCCCCCTGCTCCACCTCTGCCCTCACCTCTGACGGCCACCTCATGGCTTCCCCCGCTTCTTCCCTCCATTCTGCACCCACTGCCAGCCACCCCTTTCTGAAACAGAGCTCCAGTCCTGTGGGAGCAGACCAAGCTCCACACCTGGTCTGCAGGAACCCTAAGTACCCCAGTGCCAACCCCTTCCCAGCCTTCCTTAGACTCTGACCAAATCTGCACCCGGAGATGCTCCCCAATGTGTTCCTGTCAGCATGGATCTGCTCCAACCATTCCCTCTCTAGGAAACACTTAATCCCACGTCACGCCTCCAGGGCCAGCAGCCTCGAAGAGCTCCATCATGTCTCTCTGGAATTTCAGCTCCAGCCCCTGAAGAGCCCCTGTTTCCTCCACGGCTCTCTTCAACCACAATCCTTTCTCTGCAGCCAGAGTGGAACCAATCCAAGTGTCAGCCAGAGGCTTCGAACTCAGCAACTGGAGTGTGGTTAGGGGCAGGGGTCATTCATGAGCATTCCTTTCCAGGGTCTCTTACAGTACTAAGTACAATATATGTGATCAGAGTCCAAACCACCAACCTCTCCCTCTGCATGGGAGAAAGCCTAGCATTCTGCTCTTGTTAAGAGTTAGACTCTGCAACCGACTGGGCCAATTCGACCCTGTGTCCTATGGGATTGCTAGGGTCAGAATGGACTGATGGCAATGAGTTCGGTTTGGGTTTTTTGAGTTGTGTGTGTGTGTGTGTGTGTGTGTGTGTGTATGCCAGCTATCTAGTGCTCCTGTAACACAACTACCACAAACAAGATTTATTTCCTCACAGTTTAGGAGGCTAGAAGTCTAAATTCAAGGTGCCAGTTCTAGGAGAAGTCTCTCCGCCCCCACCCCGCCCTCTGGTGTGTGTGTGTGTGTGTGTACTCTGAAGGAAAATCCTTGTCTCTTTCGTGTTTGCTGCCCTGTTTCTTGAAGCTCACCATGTGTCTTAACATCTATCTTACCCAACTGGGATCATAATCAGGTGTCTCTAAAGAGACTGCATTCAATCATTGCTCCCTTCCCCAACCTGTACCAAAATCCATGTCCTTAACACTTGCAAAACACAGCCACCCTATCCTATCGTCCCTAAAGTCTTAAATCAACTTCAAGCCCATAATCTCATCTTCTGAATCATCTAAATCAAATATGGGTGAGACTTCAGGTATATTCCACCCTGGAGCAACATTCCTCTTTATCTGTGAACCTGTGAATCTGGAATACAAGTTATCTGCTTCTAGAGCACAGCGGCAGAACAGGCACAAAGTAGGCATTTTCATTCCAGTGGCCAAAATAGCCGGGACAATAGGCACAAAGCAAGTTCAAATCCCAGCAGAATAAATTATTCTGATCCTCAAGACTTGAAAATAATTTGTTACCTGAGACCAGCTGGGTCTGGACTTGGCCATATACTCTGGATTCTGGGGCAAAGTCCCTCAACCCTGAGCTTCAGCTCTGCTTTCCAGACCCACTGATGGCAGTTCTGCTTCCTTGGCGTTAGACCACCTGTTCACCTATCTTGAATGGCAATCCCACCCCTTTGGCCCTAGCAGTTCCCATTTTTCTTCCCCTTGGGTGTGGCAGCCCTGCCCCCACAGCTTTGGGTCTGGCCCCATCTGCCTTGCATGCCTTAACCAGAGCATCATAGTGGAAACTGAGTTCACCAAGGTCTGACTCTGAAATCTAGGATCCCACCCTTGGAGGTCCAGATCATGGCCCCAGCCTTTGAAACTAAGAGGCTCCTTCCAATTGGTCTACTGATCGCTGAGCTGCCCCAGGGAGGGTCTTACTCTTTTCTTGGGGAATAACGGATGTGGCTTCTTTTCCTGCTTATGGAATTCTAAGAGGTGGATAGTATTCTTTTATCCTTTTTGTCCCCTTCAATGGATCTTGCTTAGAAATCTCATCAGCCAGGTATCCAAGTTCATCACCTATAAGTTCAACCTTCCACCAAACACTGGAATGTAATTCTGTCCCGTAATTTGGCACTGCGTGCATATAAATCATTACCCTTCCTCTGTTGTCCCATCCCATGTTCATCTTTTTCCTTCGAGCTTCACCAGAAACACTGGATGTCCGCCTGTCTAGCAACATCACGTTGCTGCCATGGGATGTGTTCCCCTCAAAGGCAATAGAGAATTTTGTCGCGCTCTCGTGTCTCTTCCTCCTCATCCCTTGTCAGAATTGCCCTGAACATCCATAGTTCTACCAAGAGACTCTTGGAGTCCCTAGGGGGTCTCACTATTAGGCACTTTCAAAAATCTCCTAGCCTCCATTCATTATTCGACTCCAAGACTACTTCCATTTGGGAAGCTGCCCCCCTGGGGTGCTGGAATGATCCAGGGGGCTGTGAAAGCAGAACCTTTACACTTTGCCCTGGATTCTGGGCTACAGAACTAAAGTTTTTCATTACCATGGAGGTGCTGAGTATTTTTTTCTGAAAAGGAGGTGGTAGGATAAATAAGGTTGAGAGCCAATGTGAACATCACCCTGCCATCCTGATACCAAATTCTGCCTTAGATCTGTAGTGCTGTGATAACAGAAGTACCACTGTAGATGGCTTTAACAAACAGACGTTTATTTTCTCACAGGGATTTACCCTCCTCTCACACACACACACACACACACACACACACATATCTAATTAAAGGATCATTTTATTGGGGGCTCTTACAGTTCATATAGCAATTTGTACATCGATTGTATCGAGCATATTTGTACATATGTTGTCATCATTATTTTCTACCACACATATTTTTGAGACACAAATCAATCGATAACTATGTAATTATATATGTGTATATGCACATACCACATATATATATATATTTTAAAGCCTCTTACAAATGATGGAATTGGTGTACACATTGTAGTGCATATTCTAAAGAGAGTCTCCTTCCCATGTCACACTTCCACTTTTCATCAAAAATCCATATAACTGTCGGACCTGGTGTAGCTGGAGCCTATCCACAGTCCTCTGTAATGTACTTGTAAAGAACAACAGATATTGTGGTTCCATGCCTGGCTCTGGCAGAAGCTGGGATGTCATTAGGTTCCCAGGTTCTACCTGTAGGGAGCCACTGAGTTGTTTTTTTTTTTGTTGTTTTGTTTTTTACATTTTATTAGGGGCTGATACAATTCTTATCACAATCCATACATATACATACATCAATTGTATAAAGCACATCCGTACATTCTTTGCCCTAATCATTTTCTTTTAACAATTTATTGGGGCTCATACAATTCTTATCACAGTTCATACATATACATACATCAATTGTATAAAGCACATCTGTACAGTCTTTGCCCTAATCATTTTTTCCTCTTTTCTTTTTTTACATTTTATTAGGGACTCATACAACTCTTATCACAATCCATACATATACATACATCAATTGTATAAAGCACATCCATACATTCCCTGCCCCAATCATTCTCAAAGCATTTGCTCTCCACTTAAGCCCCTTGCATCAGGTCCTCTTTTTTTTTGCCACTGAGTTTTAACTGCAGTGTACTGGTGACTCTCGGGGCACTTGGAGACAACTGTGTCCTTATGATGTTTTTTTCCCAGTTTCCAAGATGCCCTGTGCACACTGAGCACACACACAGCTGCATTTGTTAAGATCTGATTAGTCCTAAGGAAGTGTTTGTGCTTGGAGCAATTTTAGCACAATGTTAATGCTCCCTATGCGTGCTATGCACCCTTGCCTCATTGATATATCAAGCTGTACTTTGGAGATAAAACTTGCCTTTGGATCATCTGTCCACTGGCCAATCTTTTTCTTCACTCACCGTATGTCCATACCACTGGATGGTCACACTGCCCACCTTTCTGCTCTGAGGTCGCTCACAGGTTGACTTGTTCCTTTAGGTCGGTCCCAAGGTTGCTCACAGGTTGACTTGTTCCCTTAGGTCGGTCCCCTCCAGCTCCACAGGACTGCTGGGTTCCCAGGCATCCTGCACAGACAACATCCAGAGGGAAGAGGGGAAGGGCCTCTGTCTCTCTCCCCTTTTTAAAAGCCAAACCCGCTGCTGCTGAGCCTGTGTTGGCTCTCAGGAAGCCTACAAGGCAGAGCAGAGCTGTCCTCTCGGAGCCGCATGGCACAATAATGACGCCCTCAGCCTCAACCTGAAAGGCTGGCAGCTTGAACTCACCCAGTGGCTCACAGAATAAAGCGTGGCCATGGGCCTCCGTTGAGATTACAGCCTTGCAAATCCCAGGAGGCGGGTCTGTGCTGCCTTTCAGGGTCGCTTTTTTGTTTTGTCTCTTTTTAAGAGCCAGAAAATATTTCCCAGAAGCCTCTAGCAAACTTTCTTGAATGTCCCATTGGTCAGGTATGTATCTTGGCCTGTTTCTAAACCAGTCCCTGACAAGAGTGATGTTTACCTTAAGCAAGTCAAGATTGACCCCTCCCTGGGACAGAGAATCGGCAAAGCTCCTCTAAGACCTCTGCACCAGTGCTTCTCAGCCTTCCTCATGCCAGGACCCTTTCATACAGCTCCTCGTGTGGTGGTGACCCCCAACCATACAATTATTTTCGTTGCCACTTCATACCTGCAATTTTGTTACTGCTATGAATTGTATATAAATATCTGATAGGCAGGATGTATTCTCATTGTTACAAATTGAACATAATTAAAGCATAGTGATTAATCACAAAACAATATGTAACATATTGTGAAATATTTATTTCTAATTACAAATAAATGAAATTTTCTCTTGAAGCATGGATAACAGTCTTAATGTAACAACAGTAATCTACGTTGCTACATTTTTCGACAGTGTGTATAAAAAGCCAAATCAGTGCAAAGGTTGAGATGGCTTCTTTCTCACCAGACAGAAATTCCCGGGGCCGTCTTTGCAAGAGCACAATGAAGATCATCTTCCACAAGTCCACTTCCGTATTTAGACTTGACAACCAACAAGCTGGAAAGAAACCCTGTTTCACAAAGATATGTTGTTGGAAATGGAAGAAGAAGGCCCAAGACCGTCTCAGCCAGAACAGGATATGACTGCAAACACTTGATCCAGAATTATATAACTGTAGAGAAATCAGTTCTTGCTGCATAGCTGTTAATAAGTTCAATGACATCTGCTTGTGCTGTCTCAGGAACATCTTCAACTTTGACTGTGAATGGGCTTCTGGCAAGTCTAAATGGGGTGTCAGGTAGATTTGGAAAGTACGATGAAATTTCGTCTGCAAGCATGTGCCAATGTCCTTTCACAGAAATTATCATTGTAATCCTTTTGTCTAGTTCAATGTCATGTTCCTAAAAGAAGGCAGATAAGATAGGCAACATGTAAATTTCATTTTCATCCAATTTTTTTTGCCAAAGCTGAAGTTTCATTTGGAATGACTGGATCTTTTCAGACAAATCAAGGCATGTTGCATTTGGTCCTTGTATTGATAAATTTAACTCATTCAAGATGGCAAAGATGTCAACTAAGTAAGCTATTTTCTGCAGTTCAGTTTTATCACTGAAAAGTGCTTTGAACTGCAATCTTTCTTTCTGATTAAAAAATGTTTTGAATTCATCCCGAAGCTCAAAAACACATTCTAAAACTTTTCCTCTTGACAACCATCTCACTTCAGTGTAAAATAGCAGAGCATTATTCGGCGCATCCAACTCGTTGCACAGTTTCAAAAACAGTTGAGTATTTAAAGTGCTCACCTTTACAAAATTAAAGGAACTTATGATGCTTGTCATTACTTCTTGTAACTCTTGTAGTAGCGTCTTTGTTGCTAACACTTGCCGATGAATCATACAGTGAGTTCCAATGACTTTTGGTGACTCATTCAGTCCCAAATGTTGAAATCCAGATCGACATCCTAGCATAGCTGGAGCACCATCTGTGCAAACACCACAAACCTTTTCCCAGGAGATCTTATGCTCTTTCAGAAATGAACCAACTGTGTCAAATATGTCATGTGCAGTAGTTATCGTTTCAAGG
The DNA here is from genome assembly GCF_050624435.1 of Tenrec ecaudatus. NCBI lineage: Eukaryota > Metazoa > Chordata > Mammalia > Afrosoricida > Tenrecidae > Tenrec > Tenrec ecaudatus. Next base: position 35,993,987 of record NC_134539.1, read on the forward strand.
GGTTTTAAAAATAAAACCAAACTCATCTTTAAAGCCACCATCATTAATATACCTCATGTAAACCAGTAACTGTGAACAGTTTGCAATGTCTGTATATTCATCATGCTGAATGCTAAGTATTGGAAGTGGAGCAGATTCAATTTCCTGGATTACCTGATGAAAAATATCAGCAGACATGTCATCTATTCTTCTGCAGACAGTGTCATTAAATAAGGAAATTTCACTCAATTTCATAACAAATTCATCTCTGAACATAACTTGGACAATGTCTGTGGCCACTGGCAACAGTAAATCCTCAGCAATGGTGTGAGGTTTCATGACTCTGGCAATTCTGAGTGCCCCCAAATATGAAGCTTCAATGGCTGCTATGTTTTGTTTGTGGTTCTTGCCACCAGTGTCAAGCCTGGCTTTCTTGAGTCCATCAGCTTTGCTACTAAAATAGTTGGTATCCTTGCCGGCAAAGCTCAGATGCATTTTAGTTTGGCTGATAGAACTTCACAACAAATAACACATGTGGTTTCTCAATTCCTGCTGTAATTATTGAGGTAAAACCATACTATAAAACATCCTCACTAAAAATTAATTAATTAATTAAAATCCTCACTATATTTTCTTTTTTTAACAGTCTTCTCTACACAATCCATTGTCATGGGAAGGTTTGTTAATGAAAATAATATATAACAGTAGTTTCAATAATACAAAAGATGATACATGGCATAGTTCTGTCAATGCACCTCATTAAAGTTTCCTATGATTTACCATGCTGGTTTTTTTTTTACATACTTGTTTCTAGCACAAGGTGGCAGTATTCACATCAACCACAGCTGAATATAAAAAGACCAATCAGCATCCAGATTAAGTTCTCATGGTACAGATATCTTTTTGCAGTTGATGATTTTACAGGACATGATTTTACATTTACCCAATAATTATAATTCATGAATTGTCATTTTACCTCCAGTACTTATGCTTTCAGCATAGTAGCTGCTTTCAACATAGTAACCGCTGTCTACACAGTAGCTGCTTTTAACAGAGTAGCTGCTTTCAGCATAGTAGCTGCTCTCTACACAGTAGCTGCTCTCTACACGTGTGACTGGTCTGTATAAGTACATTATGGTACCAACCCTGTCACATACACCTGTATTTGTATAGGGTGTATGTGATGGGGTTGGCACGATGATATCATCATGCCAGGTACTCATATGTGGGTGTATCTGCATGTGGACAGAACCGCCTGGAGATGGACAGAGGAGTGGTGCTCAGTCCCTAAGACCATTGGAAATATCTGTTTTCTGATGGTCTTGGGCAACCCCTTTGAAAGGGTTGTTTGATCCCCAAAGGGGTCATGACCCACAGGTTGAAAGCCTCTGCTCTAAACCAATGGAAAGCTTGTCAAAGCTATGGGCTTTGAAAAAAAAAAAACAAACTATGAGCTTTTTTGCTAGACAACCATAAGACCACACATTTTCTTTGTGGATATGCCAGACAAGCGATGGGTTTTGTTGTTTTCGGTCATTATATCATGAATATGCTCACATAGTTGTAGAAATGAACAAGTCCAAGTCTGAGGGACACACATTAGGGCAGAGTCTTTTCCTGACTCGCATAGCTCTGGGCTAATGAACCCAAGACTGGCAGCAGGCTGGTGGCTGTACAAGTAAGTGAATCCAAGGTTGGCTCAGATGGCAGGCTGCTGACAGCTCCCAGGATTGGCAGGCACTCACATGCAGAACTAGAGGTCGATAGATAAGTCAGATGCAGGATCAGACCCAGCAAAAGGCAAAGCAAACTTCCACTTACATTAGAAGCAGGCCACACCCCTGAAGAAACTTCCTTTCGATTGCATTAGGGCTTTGACCTGATAAAGTGTGGCATTCTACTCTAATCTTCTTACAATTGATTGTTTCTCAGAGCAGATCCCATCATGGAATTGATTACATTGTCTTAGGTCACCTCATGGGGAATGATGACGTCATCCCTGCCAAGCCACTGAGAATCCTGGTCCAGCCCAGTTGACACAAAAACCTATCTCCCCAAGGTTGTAAAGTGAGTTGGCATTTCCAACCCTAGTCCAGGATTCCTCTCCCCCATGACTCTTTGCCACCTTCGGGTGACTTAGCAAATAGCACACCTGATAATTCCTCTGACATGTTCCAAGAATGACTGCGTTCAGGGGCTACCAAGCAGCATCACAAAGCACTCTCTCTTTGGATCCTCACAGTGCATGCTTCAGATGAGGAAACTGAGGCCTGAGAAAACAGGGTGCCTACATCAAGGTCAGATGGCCTTTGCATGGACGGGCCTGATCTTCCAGCCAGAGCTAACCAGAGTCCCCCACAAGCTGAGTCGCAGCCTTGAGCATGTGACTTCCTGGCTATGGGAATCAGGAGACTTGTCATTTGGGATGAAGCTCCCTGGCAGTTGGCATTCTTTGGAGCTTTGAGGAAGGAGGATCCTCCACACGCCCCAGGCGTGCCTCCACAGGGCATGCGAGGCTGCAAGGTCACGTGTGTGGGGAGAGTGGCTCTGCTTGCCTAGGCTAGCTCTACCCAGCGGGCTGGTCAATGTCACAGCTGAAGGGGTCTGGCTGTTGTTAAAGCCCTGCCATGCTGGGCCGGGCCGCCTCTCACCCCACCCTGGCCCTCCCTGCTTCAGCCAGCCTTGCTCCCACCGAAATGACAGCTGCCAGCTGCCGCAGCAGGCCCATCGTTTACAGAACACCTGGGAGAGGCTGTGGGTAGCTGGGTAATTTCCAAATTAATTGTGGGAGCAAACTAACAAAACAATCTGCAGGCTAAGTCTCCCGGGAGGGAGCTCGGCCGGGAGACTGACAGCCTGGAATCCAGGAGCACAATGCTGTGACCACAGACAAGGGGGCCCTTCCTCCTGGCGGGAGGGGGGAGGTTGACTTCCTTCCAGCAGGGCCCGCCCGGGCCTGCAGCAGGGCCCACAGAGAACAAAACCCCAGAACTGAAGCGACTTGCCACCCAAATCTCAAACTACCATTCATGCAAGCACGTTCCTGAAACACGACTGCGCAGTGGGCTGGTCCAGGCTTCTGACCGACACCCTGCTTCTCAGCGAGGGGCTTTCCATCTTCCATTTGAAGACCTCCGCCCAGACTCCTCCTCCGGAAGCCCTCTGTCCCCGCAGATGCAGGAACCTGGTGGCTATGGTGGCACTTTTCAAGAGTCAAATTGTACCTTTGATATTTGGGCCCTTTTCAGGGTGGCCTGCTCTTAATGTGCTGAGTTGCTAGCCCTAAGGTTGGCAGTTTGAAGCAACCAGCAGCTCACAGGGAGACAGATGGGACTTTCTACTCCCGTGAAGGGTTACAGTCTGAGAAACCCGCAGGGGCAGTTCTGCCCTGTCCCAGAGGACTGGTCCGGAGTCAGAATGGACTCAATGCCAATGAGTTTGGCTTGGTTTTGCTGACCTTCTTGAGAAGAGGACTTGGTCCTGGATCAGGTCACTGCCGCGGCTTCTCCCTCTCCAGTAGTCCTCACAATGAGAGCATTCAGGGAGCTGTGTGGTGGGCACTGAGCTGCTACTTTGCATGGAGGGCCATCCTCAGTCCCACAAGCCCCCTAGGAACTAGGAAATAACGGAACAGCCTTTGAATCCAGGTCACCTGGGTTGAGAGCTTCCCAGAAATCAGATTTTGTATCATGAGCTTATCTGTGCTCTTTTCTGTCCTGTGTGTACCATGGTTCTACTTCCTAACTGTACAGATTTATTTACAGAGGAGCTAGGTTTGTGAATGCCGTGATAAAAGTTCTTTTGACCTTAAAATAAAAAGGTTTTGTCTTACCAAGGGCTCCCTGCCTCTCAGAGAGGCTTCAGAGACAAATTGGAAGAGAAAGAGTCTTGTCCCAAGTTGGCCACCAACTTTGTATGTGACTTGGGGGGGCGTCTCTTCCCTTCAGTGGTTGAATCTGTGCGGTGGTCAGACGTTTGTGGCCGCGGAGTACTGATTGATGGTCTCTATTGGGCTAAGGAGACCAGATGTCCCACTTTTGGTGGGACGGTCCTGATTTTTAACAATTTTTCCCCCATCCCGTGGCGTTTTTAAAAAGTCCCGATTTTTGGAAAGAATGCACGACAAGCTAGGGTATACGGTTTTCGGCTGCCGTGTGGCTATTTCGCCAGGATATGAGTTTTATCAGCTGGTGTCCCGCTTTGGCAATGTTAACATCTGGTCACCTTATATTTGGCCCGTTGCATAATGATTGGTGGGTCTAGTATCTTTCCCCTGAATATCATGAAGCTGAAGCAGTACACTGGATTTGGATTTTTTTCTTGAACTCAGAGGCTTTGAAAATGTGATAAGGTATCACTTTCATGGCCCTTCTATTTCATTATCTCACAAAAACCCTGCAAGCCCAAAGCAGGTGAGATGGGGAGATTATACAATCACCACATTTACATGTGGGGGACGGAAGCCCCAAAACAAGTCACCCAGAAAGCCCAGTTGAGCCCAGGCGAGATGGGTCTCTGGTCAGTGCTCTTGCTGTTACCCCAGATGAACGTTTGCAAATGAGTGAACACTCACAGCGCAGCTCTTTCTGGCTCAGCGCCTTGCCTACAGCGGGCACCAGGAGGACTGCAAACCCAGGAAGATGGTTTGGTGGCAAGAAGTTTGATCATGCCCTTCTCTGACCCTTGACCAAGGTTCAGGGAGCTTAGGACTGCCATCCACCCAGACCTGGGCCCTGCATGTCAGGCTGTGCAGATTGCAGGTGCCCAGGGATAACTTGGTCCTATAGGTTGCCCCAAGCCTCAGCCTCTGTCCACCGCCTAAGAGGCGCAGCTGCTACCAGAGGACTGATGATGGTCTCGTGCCTGGTGAGCCTGGAGACACCGCTCTTCAGACTCCAGCTCTTCCCTGCTGCCTGTCCCACCTAATCCGGGGGTGTGACAGGCAGCTTCTCACATGGCTCCCCAAGACCCTGGCCTCGTGGTCTTTACTCTCTGCGATCCCTCACTTTGAGTATAGGTTGGTCCTAGTGGCTTGCTTCTAAGGAACAGAATGAGGCAAAAGTGATAGGCAGTCCCTTCCATGATTAAGTTATAAGAACTACAACTTCTCTTGTCTTGCTGGCCCTCTCTTGCCCTCTTGCTTGCTTGCTGGAAGGAGCATGGTGCCATGTGGTAGGATGCTCTATGGAGAGGCCCACGTGATAAGGAACTGAGGGGCTGATAGGAAACTGAGGCTGGATTGAGTCCACCAGCCTGCAAAGATCTGAATCCTGCCAATCACCGCATGAGTGACCGAGGAAGCCAATCCTTCCCAGCTGCCCCTTGAGTAGACGGGATTCCCTAGGAACCCCTGAAACAGAGGACTCAGCTAAGTCACACTCAGACTGCTGGCCTTCTTCCTGCGATGAGTAATGCTGCTGTTTAAACCACTAAGCTTTCAGATAGCTTGTGACGCGGCGACAGATAAACTCATCTGAAGGGGACATTCTCTTGTGCTAGGCTTCCTCAGTTTCCCTTGATCCTTCTACCAGGTCAGCAAAGGCTATTCGAGGGGACCCTGAATCCAGAGGATCCCCCAAGCTTGAGCCCTCCTGACAGCAGGATGAGAAGACTGAAGATCCCTGCTGAAATGACCAGGAAAGGGTAATCAGGCAAGCCAAGTCTCAAGGAGCCGGAGTCTGTTCACACATGCTGACTGCCCAGCCGGTGACTCCAGTATTTCACCACTTCGGTGAAGAGGAGCTGAGTGTCCAAATCTACCAGGCACCCTTTGAATTTTTATTTAAATCGTTTCACGTATCATACAATTTAATCGTTCGTTCGCATTAAGAAGAGTCATGCCCGCATCACCACAATCAAGTTCAGAACATGCTCTTCTCATCCTCTGTTGTTAGCTCTCCATTACCATCGTCCTCCCTGCCATGCCCCCTTGGCGATTATTCACTCACTTACTGTCTCCATAGCTCTGCCTATCCTGAACTTCATTTATCAAACACCAGCAGGAAGCAAGCCAGAAAACAAAAAACAACACTGACTAGACAAAGCATAGAAAAATCGCAACTTTTAAAAAGCAGAAAACATTAAAAACTGAGGCAACTTTAAAGTGGGTCAAAAGTGAGATCAAATGAATAAAGTATTACATTGTGTTGTATTGTATTACATTGTATTGAATTGTATTACATTGTAACCTAACTACGGCTCCATAATCGCCTTTAGTGCTCGCTGTCTGGTAGCAGGCTATTCGCCTATCTCCACTACGGTCAGAGGGAATTAGTCAGAGGCTTAGTTCATGCGGGGACAGCACAAATGGACTTGGGGCTTCCCCAATCGTCCATGGCCTTTTGCAAACCGAGTGCTAGCAATGCAAGCTCTGGTGCCATTCCCTCCCTGTATCAGGGTTTTAGTATTTACAATCTTTGGATCACACGGGCTGGGGTGCTTCTCCAGCTGGTTGAGGTGGACGCCTCCCTTGGATGACTGCTTGTTGGAAGTCAAGCCTTTCAGACCCCAGATGCCATTCGGTCTGAGGGCCGGCACCACACGGTGCTGTCGCCCCTTGTCTGCAGGATCTCTGCAGGAGGGTGCTGAGCAGGGCCCTGTCATGAGAACTCATTGTTCTTCGACTGGGCCTAGAATTAATTTTGAACCCCAAATCTAATCAGACAGTTGTGGTTCGTAGGGCTCTGGTTCGCTTTAGAGACACCATTATCACTCTATGATAGAGAGCGTTTTAAAGTATCCCCCTGGGGCATAAGGGAAAGCTGTCGACAGCTTCATTAGTTTAGCTAATAGTAATAGTGTACATCTGCAGATTGCATGACCTGCGAGCAGAAGCCTGCCTTCTTCTTGGTGTTTCTCCCTATAATAGTGGACTCCTACAATATTTGACCTTTTGTGATTGACACTTCACTCAGCACAATGGTTTCCAGGCCCATCCATGCGACGAGGTGTTTCGTGGTCTCCTGGCTGTTTTTTTTCGGGATGCATAATAGTCCACTGTGGGTCCATACCAGAGTTTGTCCGTTCTTCTACAGATAAGGATGTGGGCTGTTTCCAGTTTCTTGCTGTTGTGTGCTATACTGCAATGATCATGGGGGAAGTGTATGTCTGTTTGTCTCATTTGGTGGGGGGAGGAATATGCCCAGCAAAGATATTCCTGGGTTGTATGGTATTTCTTCTCCTTCGTTTTAGGCAGCACCACGTGTATCACTCTCCACAGTGGCTGTACACATGTGCAAGCCCACCAGCAGTGTACCATAATTCCAATATCGCAGCATCCTCTCCAGCATTTGTTGCTCTCTGGTTTTGTTTGTTTCTTTGTTTGTTTTTTAATCAGGCTGTTGTTAAGAATATAAGGTGATATTTTGTTGTTTTGACTTGCACCTCCCAGATGGCTAGTGGTCGTGGGCATGTCCCCATGTGTTGGGTAGCTATTCAAGTGCCTTCCTTTGTGAATTGCCTATTCCTTTTCCCACATTTAATTGGATTATTTGGGGGGTTTCTTATTGAGATGTTGCAGAATTCTATAGATTTTAGTAATTAGTCCCTTGTCCATTATGTCATTGCTAAAGATTTTTTTCCCAATCCATGGGCTCTCACTTTACTCTTTTGGTGAAGTCTTTAGATGTGCGTAAATGTTTGGTTGTCAATAAGTTCCGTCATCTGTTTTACCTTCCATTGTGTGTGCTACCTGTATTATATTCAGTAGTCCGTGTTTGCCCTGGAATGGGGACCTTCTGTTTGCTTCAGTTTTCCGATAGCTCTGGGGTTTACATTTAAGTCTCTACTCCATCTTGAGTTCATTTTTATGCATGGGGTGAGGTATGGGTCCTGTTTCATTCTTCTGCATCAAAAGATCCAATTTCCCCAGCACCATTTGTTGAAGAGGATGTCCCTTTCCCATTTAATATTTTTCAGTCCTCTGTCGAAAATCAGTTGCCGATAGGTTGGATGCTTTTATTTCTGGATTTTCTATCCTGTTCCATTGGTCTGGGTATCCATCACTGTACTAGTACAAGGCTGCTTTGACCTCCGTGGCTGTGTTGTACATTTGAGGTTGAATGGTGCTGGGTCTCTTTGTTCTTTTTGAGAAGTTCTTGTGCTTATCCTGGGCCTCTTCTCTCTCCAAAAGAAGTTGGTAATTAATTTTTCTGTTTCTTTAAAGAATGAAGTTGGAGTTTGGATCAGAATTGCATTATGTTTGTAGATTGCTTTAGGAAGTTCTGATGCTTTCACAACATTAAGTCTTCCTATCCATGGACACAGACCAGCCTTCCAATTGTGGAACTCTCTCTTGATTTCTTATACTAATGTTCTGTCGTTTTCTCGGGAGGGTCTTTGCACAGGACATTTCACGAGGAGTCGAGAGTGTTCATGCAGCCTCTTTAAATATAACCCTCAAGAGCGGTGCATTTCGGTGTAGATTCAACCCACTTTCTTTTGTTCTTTCAGCCTAACGTTGAGCTGAGTTGTGTCCTGAAACAATCTTTACAAATTAAACTAAAAATATCTCTAAAGTCATCTAAAACTGAATAGTTTAGCTTAACTGCCTAAGAAGAACAAAAAAATCCCCACTTTGACTATTATGCTCTTTAAAGAATTTTTTTCTATGGAATCAAACTGACAACAGCAACTCCAAAGATTAGCTAGGAAGCTTACGGGCAGTGAATTTATGTTAATGAGTGAGGCACAATGCAGAAAAGGGGGGGGGGTGAGGCTGGCTCCACGACCCGAAGAATGTAACCAGTGTCACCAAGTAGTACAGGTGGAAACCATGAAATTGGTGTCTGTTTACTGCATACACGGGCAAATCAAAGAGTCTTACTACTAGGGTCCCAGTTCACAAATGCCCCGGTGTATTCCAAGCAAATTGTTTTTAAATATGTCACAGTGCTCAGTGGGTGGCTGCAGACAAGTTCTCTCGGTAAGACAGTTGTCTTAGTTTCCTGGGGAGCCTTCACAAACAAGGTCCCATCAGAACAGCGACTTCGGAGGACACCTGAGGGACCAGTTACATTCCAGGCAAAGAGGTCTGTCTGCTCAGAAGGTTGTGACAACTGTTTGGGATTCCCAAAGGATAATCTACGGGTGAAAGATGAGACTTCTTACTTACATAGCAGAGAGAGAGAGAGAGGTTAATCTTGGAGGACACAGGACAATCATCGAGGGCTAACTCAGAAGTTTTAAGGCAAGTGAAAGCTGCATTGGTGAAAAAAGAGACCATGCAAATTATGGTGGGGAAAAAAGCCGGGCAAATTATGCTGAAGAATGTTTCCCGGTGGTGACAATGCACCTGCTAGTCCTCAAGGGTAACAAGGCTGTCCTCTGAGACTCACTGGGAAATCCTACCACACACCCCTCCCGCTCCTAGCTTACTCCTGCAGATTTCTTTTTGTTCCCCAAACTCAAAGAATCTTTTAAAAAAATCATTTTATTGGGGCTCGTACAGTTCTTATCACATACATACATTTTGTCAAGAACATATGTACATTTGTTGCCATCATCATTCTCAAAACATTTGCCTTCCACTTGAGCCCTTAATATTAGCTGCTCATTTCTCCCTCCCTCCCCACTCTCCCCTACCTCATTAACCCTTCATAATTAATAAATTGTTACTAACAAATTGTTATTGTGTTATACTGTCTGACGTCTCCCCCTGCCCTCCTCTCTGCTGTCCATCCCTCAGGGAGGAGGCTATACGTAGATTCTTGTCATCAGTTCCCCCTTTCTATCCCATATTCCCTCCACCCTCCAGGCATTGCCACTCTCACTAGTGGTCCTGGAGGAGTTATCTGTCCTTGATTCCCTGTGTTTCCAGTTGCTATCTGTACCAATGTACATCCTCTGGTCTAGCCAGATTTGTAGGGTAGAATTGGGATCATGATAGTAGGGGGGGAGGGGGGAGGAAGTATTTAAGAACTAGAGGAAAGTTATATGTTTCATCATTGCTACCCTGCACCCTGACTGGCTCATCTCCTCCCCACAACCCTTCAGTAAGGAGGTGTCCGGTTGGCTGCCGATGGGCTTTGAGTCTCCACTCTGCACTCACCCACATTTACAATGATATGATTTTTTGTTCCTTGATGCTTGATACCTGGTCCCTTTGACAGCTCCTGGTCACATAGGCTGGTGTGTTTCTTCCATGTGGGCTTTGTTGCTTCTGAACTAGATGACCACTTGTTTATCTTTGAGGCCCCAAGACCCCAGATGCTATATTTTTTGATAGCCGGGCACCATCAGCTTTCTTCACTACATTTGCTTATGCACACGTTTGTCTTCATTGATCGTATCAGGAAGGTGGGCACCCACTGATATGATATTTAGTTGTTTGATGTCTGATAACTGGTCCCTCCTACACCTCATGGTCAGACAGGCTGGTGTGCTTCTTCCATGTGGGCTTTGATGCTTCTCAGCTTGCTGGCTGCTTGTTTATCATCAAGCCTTTAAGACCCCAGACGCTATATCTTTTGATAGCCAGACATCATCAGCTTTCTTCACCACATTTGCTTATGCACACATTTTTCTTCAGCAATTGTGTCTGGAAGGTGTGCATCCTGGAATGCCAATTTAATTGAACAGTGTGTTCTTGCATTGAGTAAGTGCTTGAGTGGAGGCCCAATGTCCATCTGCTGCCTTAATACTAAACCTATAAATATATGCACATAGCTCTGTTTCCCTACACGCTTATATAAATATATTTACATATGTACATTCCAGTCTTTAGACCTCTATAAATACCCTTTGTCACCTAGTTCTTTCCGCTATTTCCTTTTACTTTCCTCTTGTCCCACTATCATGCTCAGCCTTCATTTGGGTTTCAGTCATTTCTCTTGGTTACCTTGCCCTTGCTGAATCCCTACCAGGCCTCTCATACCCTCCTTGCCACTGATTTTGGATCACTTGTTGCTCCCCTGTCCCTGGGTTGGTTAGCACCACCTCCTTACCCCCGCCTCCCCCTCTCCCGTGTTCCCCCAGAACCATTGGTCCCATTGTTTTCTCCTCCAGACTATTCATCCAGTCTATCTTTTTTGGATAGATCTGTAGAGATAATAATATGCACCAAAAATCAAGTCATAGCAAGATAGGCGATGAGTGAGAACACAGTGATGACAACAAAAAAGGAAACCAATTACCCATAGAAGAATAAATTAATTAAGTGTTACAGCTCTTTTAGAATTTGTCTGTAGGTTTTCTGGTTTTCCCAGAAAACCCCCACACACCAGTAAATCAGTTATTTAACCATTAAAAAAAAGAATAAATTAATTTTAAAAAATTTTTTTAAAGAAAGAAAAACCTGTAAATAGATAAAGGTCTGATTTTTGATCTCTGGGCATGTCCTTCAGTCAGGTCCCGTGGGCTGCCAAGCTCTGGCCCCCGAGTCTGTCCTTTGTGCTCCCTCGGGGGCTCCCTGCTCTGCTCCCACGGTTGCTCTGCCGCACACTTTTAGTGGTTCGCCTCGATGTCACAGGGTCAGTCTGGTCCAGTACCAACACTGAGTCTCCAGTGTTTTCCCCCTTAAAGTCCTGGGCCATCAAGGGACGGCGTGTCTTGTAGTGGGATCAGCCATATTGTCCACTCTGTCCATTGGCTGTTCAGAGCGGAGATCTCGTCCTCCAGGTCTGATGGGCCAGGATGTGCTCCTCTCTCTCTTCCTCCCCTTCATTCAAAGAACCTTTTAAAGGGACATCATCTGAGCCCCTTAAGGATGCCAAAGTTTTTATTGGACTTTTTTTTAAAGGCACTCTAACAAGACCAATCAATATTCAGATCAAATACTTGAAGGGGCTTACAAACGCTCCCGGATCCCACGGCAGGATCTGCCCCTTTCCCGGGTGTGTGAGATAAAAATAGGCAAGATCTATCACGTTGGAAAGGAGGGCTGTGAGTTCAAAACCAGGCGTCACAGGGCCAGACAGGAGAAGCCAGGATGGGGAGCCATATGAGTGCAAGAGGCTTAGCCAAAGCTTAACTCACGGGGGGGGGGGGGGTCGGGGAGGTCTCCAGCTGCCATGACGATGGCTTTCCTTAGAGGCCATATCAACCATGGAGCTCCCAGAATGAGCAGGTGATGGTCCTAAGGTGCTGGATTTTGTCCTGTTCAGAGTATCTGAGTTGCTGCTTTTTTTTTTCAATCTGGGGGAGGGAAAGTGTTGTAAATGCATAGGACTGCCATGTCTACAGTCTTAACATGTACAGGTGAGTGATGTTAATTATATTCTCCTGTTCAACTCTCACCATGATCTGTCCTTGAGTTTCTCCATCACCTTAACGAAGTAATCTTCACACCTTTTGAGGGAAATTAACCAACCAGACAACATGGAGAGGAGACAATGAAGATGGGGAAGGAGCTACCCCCCACGTCTGGAAGGACGCCTTGGATGATTTAAGTGTGTGTAGCCTGACAAAAATCAGACTGGGGGTAGTTTCCTGTCTTCGAGTCTCTGATGAATTGTCAGGATGAGGGGAAAAGACGGGGGCAGGGTGGAACTAATGCTATGTTGCATTAGGTTTCGCGTAATTAAAGGAAGACGTTTCAAATAGTCAGGGCACCCAAGTGGGGAACTGGCGACTCTGGTGGTAAGTATTACACATCCCATTTTGAAGACTGTCCGAACAGAATGGAAGAGCAGTCTGTGGGGAGATGGTAAGGAAATCTACTCACTGGTTGGGGGATTGGGTCCAAATGACTTTTGAAGATTCTCCCAGTCCTAAGTGTCTGGGATACCAGGTACCTCATCCATGTCCACATTTCTCGACTCCACACCCATTCTCTATTAGACACTCCAGCGTAGCCCTATAAAGACGAGGCAGTACAAGCCTTCCTCCATCACTGCCAATCAGGGCTTGCTGGTTGCAAGCAACACAGTGAACCTGAATGATAAAGCAGGAATAGAAATGTACTTGAAGGCTATGAATTTGAAGCTCATGCCAGAAGGTAGCTAAGATCTGGGTTCCAAGAGCTGGTAGATGAAGTTATCTAGATGTCAATGTCAGGGGGTGGGGGGGGTGTCAGTCAGAGTCACTCAGCACACAATTCAAATTCTAGGGGTGTTGTCAACTGATCTCACCAGTGTCACCAACTTCCCTTAACTAGTAAGGGGACAGAGAGGGAACCTTGGTCAACTGAGAGTGCCCAGTGAGGGAAGGTGATTTCCCCCAAGCAAAATTAAGAAGCTATTATCAGGAGAAAGGGATACTGTAGTGGTGTGACAAAGGGGTTTGGGTCTGTCTGCCAGGAAACATGAGCAGAAACATGTCAGCGGGGGATCTAAAGTCTGTTCCTCCCGTCTTTTCCAACTGCAGTGAGAGCAATGACTTTTTTAAAAATCATTTTATTGGGGCTCATACAACTCTTATCACAACCCACACATATGTCAGTTGTGTAAAGCACACTTATACATTCGTTGTCCTCATCATTCTCAAACCACTCTCTTTCTGCTTGGGCTCCTGGAATCAACTCCTCATTTTTCCTTTCTTTTTTTCCCCTTCTCCCTCCCCAGACAGCGATGACTTTCTTGACCCTCTAGAAGGCACCCAAACTGTATCAGGGTAAAGGCCCTGGGCCCCGTTAACACTGTCCAGACAGCTTCGTGGGAAGAGCATGTGTTAGTCCAGGTAGACTAGAGAAACAGACCCATGGAGACTCCTGTGTGTATAAGAAAGAGTTTTATATAAAAGAGCAATTGTATATTGAGAAAACATCCCAGCCCATTCCCAATCAAGTTCATAAGTCCAATACTAGGCTATATTTATAGATACCGATCTATGAATTCTTCTTCAAACTCACGAAACATATGCAATGATGCTGAATGCAGGAAGATCACATGTTTGTGGGGTGAAAGTCTTGTGAATCCAGTGGCAGTGGAAACATCTCAATGCTGGCAGGGGTCTTCCTGTGGCTCTTCCAACTCCAGGGCTCTAGTGTACCTCTATGTGCCTTGTCAGCAGGAATGTCTAACAGGGAGGGAGTGAATGTGTCCTGCCTCCAGTGAGCTATTTATCTCCTTAGTGCCTCCAAATGAGGTCATCAAGCTGTGACCTGATTGAAAGGCTAAACTCCACCCCTTCACTCTTAATAGTCTCGAGTTGACAGTAGATTATGTAACTATCACAGAGCACTTCAGTTTCCACCAGTTATAAAGGACCGAATGCCATTACAGACATTTCCAATGAAGATAATGAAAATGGTCTCGATAAAACATCTTTTAAAATGCATTGCTGAATGGGGGGAAAGCGTTTTAAAAATCCATAGAGGCCTAATAAAATAAAAGCAGGAACTCAGGGAGGTGAGCAAACCCAAAAGTAGCTCTTTCCTGGAGGATATTTGCTAAATTCCAGAGACTTGGAGCTGTTTAAAATGCTTCTCCAGCCCTGCTGGTGCAGTGGTCTCTTGTTGGACTGCTTAATCATAGGGTCAGCAGTTCGAAACCACCAGCCACTTCTTCATAGAAGCAGATTGGTATGTTCAAACCTCCAGACTTTAGGTTAGCAGATGAGCAGTTTAACCAACGTACCCCCAGGACTCCTTGAAGTGCCCTATATGTTTGGGAAATTAAAAATAACTACAAGAAGAAATTATAATTAAAATAATAAACTATTTCAAATCAAACTGGACCTAAAATATTGCCTTCCGAACCTGAAAGAGTTAAAATAGTAGAGAGGAAAACTAATAGCCCAAACATTTACCTTAAAAACAAAATAGAAGTGTTCTGAAAGATGATATAGAAACTTCCAACGAAAACACCCAAACTCACTGCCCTCGAGTGGATGCCAACTCTCAGCGAGCCCATGGGACAGAGTAAAACAGCCCCTCTGAGCTCCGAGACTGAGACTCCGTCTTGGAGTAGAGAACCCCTCTATCTCCTGAAGAGCGGCTGATGGTTTTGAACTGTGGTCCTTGTGGATCACAGCTCAAGGCCTAGCCTAACCACTATGCCACCGGGAGCCCACCAAAATGTCAGGAGGCTGTCGATTTATGTTAAGGGGAGAGGAACAACTCAACAGAAGAAGGTGGGAATGGTTGCATAACTCAAAGATGTAACCACTCAAAGTGACTCAATGGTCCATGCAGGAACTATGGAATTGGTGTTCCAGCTTCTTTAAAAAGACGTGTTCAAAACTAATCAGCTAAGCATTCGGCCATGAAAGATGTGAAGTTAGAACTAAAATAAGCTTAAACGAAGTAGATGGTAATGATAAAAAATAAATAAATAAAATACACTGCAGAAAATACAGTGCAGAAAGATAAAGTCTGTGCTTTGAAAAGGTGAATAAAATGGGATTTAGAAAAAAGGACAAGAGACTGGTACCTCCAGCCTCTGCTAGGGTATAGGTGCCTGTTACATATTTGTTGATATGATTGAATTTTGCTTCCAGTTCTCAGTATCAGCTCCAGGCAAAGAACTGATTGCCTGGTTATCTAGTCAATTAGTGAAACTCTAATTTGTCAAACAAAGAAACTCCAGAAATTTGACCTTTTGATGCGGTGGGATCTTCTTTCCCACTCCTGAATAGTCAGTGCGTCCAGGGTGTTTCTGGTTGCCGGTGACTTTGCCGTGTAGCGATTCAAAGTCCTCATGCTCCTGCCATCCCGCGGCTCTGCCATGCCTGAAGTCACCATCTTCCTATCCTTCCCGACAGCAGAGGGGAAAGAGGGCACGGAAAAGCCCACCTCCTCGCCCTTCTCCAGGGGCTAGGTCTAGCTCCTTCCAATGTGGTGAACCACTCCAAAGGTTATAGCTCAGGGCAAAGAAGTCTGGGAAATGGCGTTGCTGGCTGGGCAGCTGCTTCCCACTAATGGATGACTCAACACTGTGGAACCGGTGCACCCGTCTTGGTGGACAGATAGCTGGCCCGGTCTCAGATTGTGTGGCTGCCAACTCACATCTCAGATTTCCGCTTGGGCCCCTAAAATGTGCCCCCACAGTACTCTGCCATCTAGGCCAACTGAGTCACCTAAACTGTTTCCATGGGATGGAGCGGGCACGCCTCTGAGGCAGTCCAGAAGGGGTGGATTAGGCAAACTTTCGTCAACCATTGTTCTTGAATCCATATATCTAGCCCCATTTCTCTCACCCTCTCCAGACGGCGAGATTGAGAGAGGGGATAGGACTCAGGCTTACACAGCAAGTTGGGGGCTCTGCAGCGCTCTGAGCTGCGTGCACCAGGTTGGCAATGGGGGAGGGGAGTATCCCCTTTCATGGAAGCAGCCCAGAGAATTTATTCTGAGGGGATGCCTTGCCCTAGAGTTCCTGACACCTCTGCTTGGATGTAGGCCCTTTCCAAAGGAGCCTTTTAAATAGGCGCCATCAACACACCGAGAGGGTGGGTCCTAATCCATAGAGGATCATTAGCTTCACCCCAGTGACGGATGTCTCTCAGCACCTCCCATTCTTCCACCAATTATCTATCTGCTAATTATCTGGGATTAAGAATTGACACGGAGCGACATGGTCATTAACCACATATTTGCACGACTTATTCATGTCAGTGGGACTGCTGGGTCTCACCAAGTCTAATTGGACACGCCCACAATGCTGCACCACATATTGGCATCTGCCTGGCTGTCAGCAGCCAATAAAGGACTGAGGGATGTGTTGACTTTCATGGACTTCGCTCCTGGCAAAAGCTTTGCTGCAGTCTCGTCAGGTACCTGGGCTGCCCGGCAGTTGGAACTGTGGCTTAACTCAGAGCGTGCATTCGATCATCTGTCAAACGCTTGTTAACTCAGGTGCGGTCGCAGGCTTTGACACTGGCCCCGGGAGGTTCTGCAAAGATGAACTGGAGTCTGCCCTTGCCTCTGAGAGATTTCCCTCCAGGATAAGAAAACACTTGCAACCAAAGAGAGCCAGCGAGAGGGCAAAGTGCCGTGCCCCGGGCCGGCAGCTCAGGGTGGGCTGGGTTTGGTCTGAGAAATCGGGGGTGTCTTCACAGAGGTGGCGTTTGGGCACGTATGCTGGCAGAGAGAAGATAAAGCTATCACGGTGTCCAGGGTGCACAGCTGGGTGAGGTGAAGACAGTGCGACTTACGGTGGAGGGTGCACAGGGAGGGTGGACAGGGAGTGGCCTGGTGCACTGCATCGGATTGTGGAGGACTGTGAGAGTCTGTCGAGATGTAGGACTTGGCCTCTGCATTGAGAAACTATGGGAAATATTCTGCTTTGGAGTGTGTGTGTGTGTGTGTGTGTGTGTTTTATTGAATAGTGTATAACATGTAAAAAAGCAAAAGCATTTTCACAAACTGAACACTCCTGGAAAAATAGCACTGGATTAAAAACAACAATAAACCACACTTAAGCCCCAGAAGCCTCCTTCCGTGCCCCGTTTCGGGCACTTCCCACCCACAAGAGCTACCACTACCATGGCCTTAGCAATGGAAATGCTTGCTTCCTGTGTTCTTGTGTACAGCTTCTTTCACACGACGTGACGTTTGTGAGGCTCAGCCGTGAGGTTACCATGGATGTTCTTGTTCCTGCTCCTCCTGTATACTACCCTGCTGTGCGGATGCATCCAGGTGGCTGTTGAGCCTCTGCCAGTGTCCAGTCTGGCATATGCACCTTCTTGTACATGGCTTTGGCTGCCCCTGTAGATGGCTGGGTCACAGGGTCTGCCGATGCTGACTCAAGCAGACAGTGCTGGGTTCCCAAAGTTCTTCCACCAATGTACACACCCACCACACATGCACAGGAGTCCT
The DNA here is from genome assembly GCF_050624435.1 of Tenrec ecaudatus. Classification (NCBI taxonomy): domain Eukaryota; kingdom Metazoa; phylum Chordata; class Mammalia; order Afrosoricida; family Tenrecidae; genus Tenrec; species Tenrec ecaudatus. The sequence continues at coordinate 36,011,658 of NC_134539.1, forward strand.
GGGTGCGCCATATCCATTGCACCATTTGGTATCATCCGTCCTTTTCATGTCCTATGCTTGGTTTGAGGGGGCAGTGAAATTGTCCCATGTGGATTGAAGGGAAGTCATGTGGCAGCAGAATGGAGTGTGGTGGATAGAGAAGACAAATCCTGGAGCAAAGGATAAGTCATGGGGGCAGGCACTGCCACCCATATCCACCAACCCCCAATGGTGAAACCCCCCACCGTCGGCAGAGTCCAACCCATGGGACAGAGTAGAACTGCCCCATTGGGTGTCCACGACTGCAGGTCTGTATGGACGTGGGCTGCCACATCCTTCTGCTTCGGAGTGCTTGTGGGTTTAAGCCACCCATCATTCAGTTGGCAGCTGAAGGCTTTGTCCACCAGAATTCCCTTCACGACAGCCCAGAGACAGGTGACAGTAAGTGACAACCTGGAGATGTGATAAAGGTGACTTAAAATTCTCTGTATACTTTATATTAAAAAAAAAAACCAACACTGTATTTCTTCCAGTGGAATGAAATTCATGTGGTGTCCTACCTTTATTTCTTTATTTAATGATGGTATGATTTGAAAGATTAAAATCTTAGTCAATATCTGTAGGTTTTCTCTACGAAAGTAAAGAAAAAGAAATTATCTTTTTGTACAGATCATTCTGTAAAAAATAAAAATGTCGCTCCCACCCCCAGCCAGTCCTGGGGCTTTGGGGCTCAGCTCAAGGGGAGTCCCTCTGGGACATGGGGGTACAGTGAATGGTATGACCCTTTGCTGGGCATGCCTACACAGTAGGGTATGCTGGGCCCCTCTAGGGTATCCCATATGGGCTCCAAGAAATTTCTTCCCTTGTGCCAAAAAAAAGAGAAAAGAAACATCTTAATAATATATAATTGATCAAGAATACATGAGGGAGGGGGGGAAGAGGAGTTGATACCAAGGACTCAAGTAGAAAATGTTTTGGAAATGATGATGGCAACCTATGTACAAATACGCTTGATACAATTGATGTATGGGATGTTATAAGAGCTGTAAGAGCCCCAATAAAATGATTTTTTAAATGAATAAACATCTTTTGATTGCTTGGGGAGGGGGAAGAAGGCACTTAAGAGGGCGGTGTGGGAGGGTTGATTGTTGAGGGGTCCAGGTTTGCAGGCAGGGGTGAAGGGGGCGAACCTCAATCTTAGATGCAAAGTGTTTTTGATGCCTGTAGGCCCACGGAGAGGGAGACGCCCAGCAAGCCATGGGCTAGACGGGTCTGCTGCTCAGGGAGGCATGCGGTCAAGGCTGGAGAAAGGGCTGGGCGGCGTCATCCTAGAGGTGAAGGCTGAAGCCAGGGCTGTGGGTGAGATTTCCCAAGAGAGTGTGTGGCATGAAAGAGAGGAAGGCTGAAGGGCAGACACCTACCTTTAGGGGATGCGCGGAGGAAGAACAGTGCTTCCCTCTGAAATGCTGGCAGAGCCTGGGAAGCGTGAGTCAGGACCCTTCAACCCCAGCGGCAGCCTTGACAGCCTATGGTCCAGCTACCCAGCCACGGTTTCCGCCTGGGTGAACTTGCATCACCAGCCAGGGCTTCGCCGTTGCAAAATCAGCATCACATTGCGTACCTCTGGCAGCATCCTGGGCACAATGGGCACCAAAGAATCACAGTATCTTGGGGCTAGGAGTCCTCCTCCCCACCTCCACAACATTCCTGCCAACTAGTTACCCAGCCATGATCTGAATGGTTCCCACAGCAGACCATGCCACCTGGTGCAGGTGAGGATGTGGGGAGACCTGTTGAACGAATACAGTCCCACCACGTTGGAAAGCTGAGAGCCAAGAAAGAGAAGGCGATATTCCAAAAGGAACCACTCTGGGGACAGCGTCAGCGGCAAGTGCTCCGCACTCAGAATGTCGGCATCTTCTTGCTGGAGATTGGGTCCCGGCGGTGTTTCACTGCCCTTGGGAAGCTGTGGTGATTGCACCAACCAAGTCTGCAGCCCTGATGCGGATGCGCTCATGGGCTGCAGGCATTCCTTTGGCTTCATCGGGCGCTGCCAGGGCGCTGGAGCCGGGCCAGCCTCTCAGGGCTGAAGCGGTGCATGCCGCAGCACAGACCCGCTGGGCTGGACGTGGGAAGGAAGGGCAGCTGTGGGCTGAGATTGAGCCCCCCGCAAGCAAGGTGGGCATGGTGCCATTCTGTTCAACATTCCTTCTAAGCATGTACCTGCCCCCAGCCCCGAGTCTCCGAGAAGAGGAGAGATGGAGTGGATGATGCCCGGCTCCCACCCAAGGGGAGCCAGAGGAACTGTGGCTGGAATGCTACATCATTTGCTTGCTTTCTTTTTGTTGTGATTATGTAAATTCACCTTCACTTACTGGGGGCTGAGACACTGAGAAGCCAAACACCCCCTGCCCTTGAGTGGATTCGGAAATAGGGCAACCCTGAAGGACCAGTATAACTGCCCCACGGGGGCTGAGGTAGTGAGTTTATTGTGCCAACCTAGCCGATAAACACAAGTGGGGTTAATTGAAAGGTGGAGGGATAAATGGTTCGGTGAGCCCCACCTTTCTAGTTCTCGGGTGTCTTGATTTCTGATGGTTGGACCAGGGTGCAGCTGCCTTAGCCAGTTCCCTGCTTTAGTTAGCAAGGCTCACTTCCTGCAAGACATCCCTGAGGAGAAGCAGCATGGACTTACTCCGATGCAGCCCTGGGTGCTGGAGGAGCCATGTGGAGACCCCTGCCAGCGCTGAGATGCTTACATGCTGATTCTGCTTTCCTCCTGCAGTCAGCATCATTGTGTCTGTTTTGTGAGATGGAGGAGGACTTTTTGGATTGGTGTCAGACATATAGGTTAATGTTGGACTTGTGGGCTTGGGCAGCACTGGGTTGGGATGTTTTCTTGATGTGCACTTAACCTTTATATAAAACTCTCTCTTATACATGAGTTTCTGTGGATTTGTTTCTCTAAAGTACCCAGACTAACACAGGGGCTTCCAAGGCGGGAGGCATCCCGCCTTCTCTTGTGGACCTTGTGGTCAGCAGCCCAGTACTTCACCCCCGCCCCACCAGGGCTCCTGCTCGTAGGTTAGAGATGTGCTGACTGGTGGGGCTTCTACCGGCCTTTCGGTTCCTTCAGCCTTCTGGTGGCAGACCTGCCTGTGACGCACACAGCAGTGGTGATGTAGGTCCAGGCACTCCTGGCGACTGCTCGCATGCAGCAACCACAGGCCAGTTCCCCGCAGCTCTCGCTCCACCAGCGTCCTTGGCACAGCGCTGGTTCCAGTGTTCTTCACCAGGGGCGAGGCTGACTCCTTGCTGGGTTTCCTCAGGTCGCTGCAAACTCCGACGAAACTTTTGCTCTATTTTCCTAAACTACTTGTTTTTCAAGGTGATAGGTTTTGCATCATTAGAAAAAGAAAATAGTATTAAAAGGCATCTTTAACAAAAGTTCCCTGGCTCCCATTGCTCACCCAGAGGTAATTCTCGACTGTGGACAGTTGCCCCTGTGATCACCTCGTATTTGTACTTCAGATGACATAGCCAAGCCTGCTAGTGGCTTTCCAAAGTCCAGCCCCTCCTCTTTTTCCTGACACAAAACCAGGCCTCAGTTCTGAGCACACGCCTTCCCATTCCCGGTGGTTAGATGCGCATGCACTGGTGACTAAGTCTAGCCAATGATGTGGGAGCGGAAGCGCTAAACGCCACCTCCATGTCTGCTCCCTAAGAAGCAGACCCTGCTCCTGCTCTGAGACCGCCCCTCATGGGCTGCTGAGAACGGAGAGGGTCCTCCGGAAGGGCCTGGCAGCCAGGTGCTAACAAGCCAGAACGTCGGAATGAAAGCAGAGGAAGACCAACCCACACACCTGTCCCAACCACACTTGCGTTATGTTTGGACCACTGGACATGCTGACCCCTGTGTGTTACAGCTGTTAGCCTGCCTCCGTGCTTCAAGGTGCACATCTGATTACCAGACCACTCGGTGGTACAATGATGATGAGCCAAGTTCAAGTTCATCCCGAGGTGCCTCAGAAGAAAGTCCTGGAGACACCATCCTGTGCGATCACGAGGGGGTCGAAGGGAGCAGGTATCGGGCATCATCAGAACAAAAAAATCTTACCATGGTGAATGAGGCGGGGAGTGCAGAGTGCAGACCCAAAGCCCATTTGTCGTATGGATTGTGATGAGAGTTGTATGAGCCCCTAAAAAAACGTTTAAAAATTAAATTAAATTAAAATGGAAAAAAACAAATATGGTATTTGGAGACCCCATGGAACTCAGTGCTCTTCTGGATGCAATGCCGTGTCGCCAGGAGAAATGCCTAGCTCCAGAGGGAGCAACGGTTGCTCCCGAAGAGCAAGAGCTAGCCTCGGCTGCTCCGCGTGCAGACTTACTCTCAGTGCTTGCCTGCATCTCACCCACTTGATCCCTGAGCTCAAACACTCTGGAGTTCAAATTCTCCAGAGAGAGATGGGTGGATAGACATGAGTGAGGAAGGAGGCAAGCAAGTTATCTATTTTTATTTAAATTTCCTGTGATCCTTTGCTAATGTAGGGACATAAACTTAACTTTTGCTTTTTGACCTTATATTCTGTGACCCTGCCAAATTCACTTATTAAATCCAGAGGGCTTTTTGCTGATTCTTTAGGATTTTTTATGTTGATAATCATATCATCTGTAATTAAAGACCATGTGTTTCTTCCTTTTCAATCTGCAAGCCTCCCCCGCCGCCCCACCTTGCTTTGTGATTTATCATCTTGCCATACTTATTCAATCTGCATGCTGTGCAAAGAATCAGATAGGACGGACTTTATGGCCAAGAACTCGGCATCAGGCCTGGAAGAGGGCTGATCAACAACCTTTAGTAGCAGAGGACCCCACCTTGGTTTGCTGAAAGTGAGGAGCACTTGAAGCACTTGCTGATGAAGGTCAAGGACCGCAGCCTTCATTATGGATTGCAACTCATGGTAAGAACAACTGGTCCAGCAGACAACATGATGATAAAGAGAGAAAAGACCAAAATTTGTCCAGGATGTCATCTTGCTTGGATGCAAGGTCAATGCTCACGGAATCAATAGTCAAGAGAGCAAATGATGCACTGCCCTGGGCAAATCTGCCACAGAAGACCTCTGTAAAGTGCTGAGGAGCAAGGACGTCCCTTTGAGGACTACAGTTACCTGACCCAAGCCATGGTCTTTTCAGTTGCCTCATCAGCATGTGAAAGTTGGTCATTGACTAAGGAAGATGGGAGAAGAATCGGTGCTGGTGAGGAATGTGGAAAATGCCTTACGGCCTCCTGGAAGAACGGTCTGTCTTGGAAGACGTACAACCAGAATGCTCTTGAGGAGCCAGGATGGCAGGCTTTGTCTCATGTACTTTGGACATGTTGCCGGAGAGACGAGTCCTGAAGAAGGATGTTAGGCTTGGTAAAGTGGAACAGCAGCGATAAAAGAGGAAGACCCTCCATGAGACGGATGGACACAGTGGCTGCGACAATGGGCTGACAGAACAATGAAGAGAAGGGTGCGGACCAGGCAGGTTCATCCCGTAAGGAATAGAGGCTCTATGATTCGGACCCCCTTGACAGCCCCTAACAACAACAACACCCCTTTATTCCATTGGCAGACATTCCCAGTCACATATACTGAGCAGAAATGACCCGAATGATCTTAGGAGAGAAAGCATTCAGTCTTTCACCATTAGGTGTATTATAGTTGCCTTTTATTAGATTTAGTCATTTATTTTCTAGTCATAATTTTTTTAAGTTTTTAATATCAGAGTCTTCCTCTTTTTTATTGCCCTTCTACTTCACCAAACATGATGTCCTTTTCCAGAGACTGGTGTCTCCGGAGAACATGTCCAAAGTATATGAGACAAAGTATCATCATCCTAGTTTCAAAGGAGCATTCTGGCTGTACTTCTCTCAAAACAGATTCGTTTGTTCTTTTCACAGTCCATGATATTTTCAATATTCTTCATCAACACCAGAATTCTAATGCATGGATTTTTTTGGTCTTCCTTCTCCATTGTCCACCTATCACATGCAGATGAGGCAACTGAAAATACCTTGCCTTGGGTCAGGTGCACCTTAGTCTCCAAAGTAACATTTTTGTTCTTCAGTGCTTGAAAGAGATCGTGTAGAGCTGGTTTGCCCAATGCAAAGCTCATTGGATTTCTTGGCTGGTTCCATTAGCACTGATTTTGAATCCAAGCAAAATGAAAGCCTTGACAACTCCAGTCGTTTCTCTGTTACCATGACGGTGTCCAGTGGCCCAGTTGTGAGGAGTTTCATTTGCTTTACATTGAGTTGGAACCCATGCTGCGTCTATAGATACGACCGTGTGTGCTGTCTGCAAATAGAGGTAGTTTAATGTCTTTCTTTCTGGAGAGGACACCTTTCATTTCCCCTTCTTACTGCCATACTAGGACTCCCAGTCCGATGTTGAATGAGAGTTAGGATAATGGGCGTCCTTGTCTCATTCTTTTTTTAAAAAACATTTTATTAGGGGCTCATACAACTCTTATCACAATCCATACATATACATACATCAATTGTGTAAAGCACATCTGTACATTCTTTGCCCTCATCATTTTCAAAGCATTTGCTCTCCACTTAAGCCCTTTGCATCACGTCCTCTTTTTTTCCCCTCCCTCCCCGCTCCCCCTCCCTCATGAGTCTTGATAATTTATAGATTATTATTTTGTCATATCTTTCTTGGTCTCAAAGAAAGGTTTTCAGATTTTCTCCAAGAAATGTAATGTTGGCTGTGGTCTTGCTTGGATGTCTTAGTTACGTGGAGACATTTTCCTTCTCTGTCTATTTTGCTGAGTTTTTATGAGCGGGGTGTTGAATTTCATCAAATGCCTTTGCTGATTGATTTCTGAAGGTTACACCAATCCCATGTGTCTTTTGTTCTGAATTTGTTTTGTATCGGTGTTCATGACAGAAATGAGTCTGTAGTTTTCTTTTCTTGTAATGTTTTTGCCTGATTTGGGGTTGTCAGGGTAATGGTGGACTTACAGAAGGATTTTGGACGCATTCCTTTTCTGTCAGTATTTTGGAAGAGATTATATAAATTGGTAACTTTTTTCCTTAAATATATGATAGAATTCATCAGTAAAATCCTCTGGACCTGAAGTTTTTGTTGTGGGAAGCCTTTTATTTGCAATTTAAAAAAATAGACAGAGTTACACTTGTTCAAATTAAACATGTGTATTTTTTTTCTACTCAATGAACGCTGTGAAATACATGTATCACCAACAACTTTATGGCAAAAAAAATCAACAACTCAAACAACATGAACAAATTCTGTGAAAGACACATATTGCCGATTTTTCCTCTGATTAATTTTGTGCCATAAACTTGTTGTCAAAAATTCCTTTTACTTGGGTGTTAACAAATCCAGGGACAAGGGAACAAGGGATCTAAATTTGGTGGTGAGGAGGGTGTAGGAGGCCGGGTAAGGCTTGATCAAGGGCAATGTAACCGAGAGGAATTACTGAAACCTGAATGAAGACTGAGCATGATAGTGGGACAAGAGGAAGCAAAAGGAAATAGAGGAAAGAACTAGGACGCAAAGGGCATTTATATAGGTCTAAATACAGGCATGTAAATATATTTACATATGATGATGAGGAAATAAATCTATATGCATATATTTATAGGTTTAGTGTTAAGGTACCAGATGGACATTGGGTCTCTACTCAAGTACTCCCTCAATGCAAGAACACTTTGTTCTATTAAAATGGCATTCCATGATGTTCACCTTCCCGACACGATTGCCAAAGACAAAGTGGGTGCATAAGCAAATGTGGTGATGAAAGCTGATTGTGCCCAGCTATCAAAAGATATAGCATCTGGGGTCTTAAAGACTTGAAGATAAACAAGCGGCCATCTAGCTGAGAAGCAACAAAGCACACATGTAAGAAATACACCATCCTGTGTGATCCACAAGGTGTCGATAGGATCAGATATCAGGCATCAAAGAACAAGAAAATCATATCATTGTGAATGAGAGGGAGTGTGGAGTGGAGACCCAAAGCCCATCTGTAGGCAATTAGACAGCCCCTTACAGAAGAGTGACAAGGAAGAGATGGGCCAGTCAGGGTGCAGTACAGCACTGATGAAACATACAACTTTCCTCTAGTTTTTTGTTTCCTCCACCCACTATCATGATCTTAATTCTACCTTACAAATCCAGTTGGAGCAGAGGATGTACACTGGTACAGATAAGAGCTGGAAACACAGGGAATCCAGGACAGATGAAGCCCCTCAGGACCAATATTGAGAATAGCAATACCAGGAGGGGAAGAGGAAGGTAAGGGGAGAAGAGGGAAACCAATCACAATGATCTATCTATAACCCCCTCCCGAGGGGATGGACAATATCCAGTGGGTGATGGGAGACATCGGTCAGTGTAAGACATGAAAAAATAATAATAATTTCTAAATTCTTGGGGGTTCATGAGGGAGGGAGGGTGAAAATGGAGGGGAAAATGAGAAGCTGGTACTAAGGGCTCAAGTAGAAAGAAAATGTTTTGAAAATGATGATGGCAGCAAATGTACAAATGTGTTTGACACAATGAATGGATGAATGGATTGTGATAAGAGCTGTACAAACCCCCAATAACAGATGTATGTGTTGTGATAAGAGTTGGATGAGCCCCCGATAGAATGATTTTTAAATATAAAAAAAAAACTCTCAAAGGATGATACTGCAAAAAAATTCCTTTACTATCTCTAGTGATGCTACTTGTTCTTGATATTGGTACTTTGTATCTTCTCACTTTTCCTGTTGAGTTTGGCTACAAGTTTATCCAGTTTTATTTTATTGATTTTCTCTCTTTTTGTCTTCTGTTCCATTGATTGCCACTTTAGGCTGTAGTATGTCCACTACTTAAGTTAAGCTGAAGTTACTCTTGTTTGTTGACCCTTGTTGGAGCTTTGGCAGACAGCAGAACCAACTGCATGAGTTCACTCTATGCTTATCCGGAAGTCGGAGGTGGGATCTGCGAGAAAGAGGCGGTAAGCCCAGCTTCAGTTCCCTTCTCTGTTTCTTCCGTTTGTATTCAGGGGAGTGAGTTTTGTAGCTTCACTTCGTGGAGTCCTGGTGGTGTGGTGGTTACGAGTTGGGTTGTTAACCTCAAACTCAGAGGTTTGAAACCACCAGCTGCTCTTTGGGGCAGTGATACAAAGCTACAGTCTCGGAAACTCACAGGGCAGTTCTACCCTGTCCTGTAAAATCCCTATGAGTCAGCATCACCTTGATGGCAGTGAGTGTGGGGCTTTGGGTGGGGTATGTTTTTAGGCTAGAAACCCTGAAGTTAGTGGTTAAATGGTTGGTTTTGCAGTTCCACAGACTCGGCATTTCTACCCTCAGGGTCCCTTTCCAGAGTATGGGATCTTGTACAAGGGATCCGGGGTCCTCAGGTTGCTCAGCCGTATAGTGGAGTGCACGGGAATGTATTTCTGCCTGTGTTTGCTGGGAGAATATGAGATGGTATGTGTCAAATTCTTAGCTCCTTACTTGCCGCCCAAGTGCTTTTTAGCTATGATTTATTATTACTCTTTCATCACCAAACCCCACCCTCATCATTTAAGGATGTCGTCCTTATTGTTAACTCCTCCTGTTAGAGAAGGTCTACCTTTCCAATACTCCTCCTGAGAATGTAGTCTTCAGGTAGACCAGCTAGCTATTTTTAAAAATCTTCTTTTTGGGGGGCTTATACAATTCTTATCACAATCCATCCATCCATCCATTGTATCAAGCACATTTGTACATTTGTTGCCATCACCATTTTCAAAACATTTTGTTTCTTCTTGAGCCCTTTTTACCCCTCCCTCCCCACCCTTTCTTGCTCACAAACCTTTGATAATTTATAATTTTTTCATGTCTTGCACTGACCAATGTTTCCCTTCATCCACTTTTCTGTTGTCCATCCCCCTGGGAATGGATTATAGATAGATCATTGTGATCAGTTCCCCCTTCCTCCCTCCACCTTTCCCTTCCCCTCCTGGTATGGCTACTCTCAATATTGGTCCTTAGGGGGTTATCTGTCCTGGATTCCTTGTTTCCAGCTATGATCTGTACCAGTATACATCCTCTGGTCTAGCTGGATTTGTAAGGTAGAATTGGGATCATGATAGCTGGGAGGAGGAAGCATTAAAGAACTAGAGAAAAGTTGTATGTTTCATCATTGCTACACCGCACCCTGACTGGCTCGTCTCCTCCCCGCAACCCTTCTGTAAGGGGATGTCCAATTGCCTACAGATGGGCTTTGGATCTCCACTCTGAACTCCCCCTCATTCACAATGATATGATTTTTTGTCTTTAATGCCTGATACCTGATGCTATCGACACCTCATGATCACACAGGCTGGTGTGCTTCTTCCATGTGGGCTTTGTTGCTACTCAGCTGGATGGCCACTTGCTTGCCTTCAAGCCTTTAAGATCCCAGATGCTGTATCTGTTGATAGTCGGGTTCCATCTAGCCTTTCCTTTATAACAAAACATCCTCATCTTTAGTGGTCTCCGCCCCTCATGGGCCTGTGGGCTGTCCGGGTAGTTTTCCTGGTCCAGGCGTGCTCCATTAGAGCTAGTGAAGCAGGACGGCCTGACTTCTCTGTCCTGGCACTGGGTCGGTACCAGCCCAGTACCTCTCACCAGCCAGCAGGCTAACAGGCTTGTTCACATGGTGGTAGAAGAGTCTCCAATGGAAAGAGAGCACACCCTGATGGCCAGGCTCTTCTTCCCATCTGACCCTGCGGGTCGTGGGGACACAGCTTTGCAAACCACTCCATGCATGTCACGCATTACCCTCTTTCGCCTCCTCACTCCGTCTCTTACTCGGGGTTCATGCTATGTTGAAGTGTCTTTACATGTGCCTCTTTACCTTGGCAAAGATGTGAAGTCAGGCAAAAAATCGAGAGAAGATTCTCCAACTCACCAGGAGGGGGGTCCCAGTCTTGCTTGGAGCCCCTGAAGTGACAAGTTTTCAGCTTCTAATTAGAATCAAGTCTACCCAGGGGCACCTAACTCTAAAAATCCATCCATTGGAGCCCCTATGAAGGAGGAACAAAGGAATTCCACCCTGCCCCACCCTTGGAGAAATTAAGTTTCTGTTAATGGTGGTGGTGCAGTGGTTCTGAGTTGGACTGTGATCCTCACAGCCGACAGTTGGAAACCACCAGCAGCTCTTTGGGAGAAAGGCCGGGCTTTCTACTCCAGTCAATGGTTACCGTCTGGGAAGCCCACAGGGGCGCTGTGAGTCAGCACTGGCTGGATGGCAGTGTGTGGAATGGTGTTGGAAAGACTGGGAAGGATGGCTGCACATCCTGGAGCTGGAGATGAATGTCACTGCATGGCACAGGCAGGAATTGTTGAGATGGTGCATGTCTTGTTACGTAGATTTCCACAATTAATAAAAAACAAAAATTCAAGAACAGAGTTGTGCTGCGCACACCCTCGGTCAGCCAAACTGGTTCAGTCTTGTTTCCTATCCTGAGGCCCCTGTGAAACCCCTCTTCGCCCCTCTAGGCCTCAGGCCTGTCTCTCCCATCCTGATTGCTGCCCAAAGCCAAACCAAGCCTGAGCCCCCACTGTTGCCGGCCTGCCCCGCCCTGTCCCCTTCTCTTCTTCCCACCCTGCACTCCTCCCACAGCCCCAGACCCAATGGGCATGGCCTTTCTCCAGCTCCTCCCCTGCCCTGCTCCCTCAACGGGCTGGTGCTCTGGGCAATGGGCAAGGGCCAGTTGTGGGGGTGCAGGCCAAGAGAGCAATCCCACCACTCTCAGCGCCTGTAAAGCACCTGCGTGCAAGTAGACACAGAACCAGTGGGTGGAGCTGACGAGTGAGTGGATCCTGCAAGCAGAGACCCATCCTCAGTCCAGATCGGACAGACTGCACAGGTTGGGTGAGTACCCGGCTAAGGAGCTCTCTGGAAGCCCAGCCTTCTGCCGACACACTATCCCGCCTGGACGGGCGCCTGACTCCCGCCTGGGGCACAATGCCTGATCCAAAGTCCTGTCTCTGGGAGGACGGGAAATGACAGGGCAGCCTCGGAGACAAAGGTGCTCAGGCTCAGCCAGCTTATCCTCTCCAGTCCTGCCCAGCGCCATGGTGCTGGGCGACCTGCCGGGTGTTGTGATCCGCAAGTGAGCTCCCCAGAGAAAGTAAACGAACGGGTCCCTGGTCATTTTTACCAGGTGTTTTTAGGTAGTGATGGGGAATTGCAGGGACAAAGGTGAGGCTGTCTGCTTCCCTAAGGATTTACAGTCTCAGAAATGCCACCTAGGGTCCCCATGAGTCAGAATTGATTCCATGGCATGGGTTTGATTTGGGGAGGGGAGGCGGGACTAGCAGCCATACCTGTTACTGCAGTCGCTTTACTGCACTTCACAGGTTTCGCCTTTTGCATGGACCAAACGTCCGAGGCCACCCTGGGCAGAGCATGTGTGTCCGCATGTGCTCACCACGTCACAGCTCTGTGTCACATTTTGGGAATTCTCACAAGAGCTCAAACTTTTCCACACTACTACTGCACACTGCATAGACTGCCGTGTGAACATAACTTTTGTAGGCACTATGAAACAAAAGGAGCCTTGGTGGCGTAGTGGTAACACGTCAAGTTACTAAAACCGCAAGATGGGCAGTTCGAAACCACCAGCTGATCCAAGGAGAAAGATGAGGCTCGCTGCTCCTGTAGAGAGTTACAGCCTTGGAAACCCACGTGGGCAGTTCTACCCTGACCTGCAGGGTCGCTGTGAGTCAGAACAATTTGATGGCAATTTGAGTTTGAGGCTGTTTGGAGGAACAAATAAAGGTCTAATAAATAAAGGGTTCACTTGTTCCCTAGAAACCAACGAACAAACCACGCGCTGGCTTTCTTTCAATACTGGCTTCATCGCAGGGGCCGGAACCAATCACAGTCTCTCTGAGGTCTGCCAGTACGGGGTCTATTTAGCTAGATAAATGCTCCTAACTCATGTGTTGAACGGTACTACCATATCAGGCCCGTTCCCGTCTGAGTTGTGGATACTTTATCCGCCTGACAGTCTCATGCAGAGGTCACGTGCAGGGTGACGAGTGAAAAAATAAATGAACATGGCAAGATGAAAAAAATAAAGTGAGAGGCTCCCTTCCCCCCAGAGCCCCAACAGTGACTGTGGGTAATTGTTGCTGAAGCTGGTGTTAGCCTACAAACAAGATTATCTGCAATAGGTATACAGGTGGACTTTGATAACCTTGTGCGACGCGGAGGAGTGAACCACAAATTCATGCCATCAAGTCAATTCCAACTCATGCAGAGTGCAACTGCCCCTGTGAGTGTCCAAGACTGTAAGTGTTTGTGGGAGCAGAGAGCCCCGTCTTTCTCCTGCAGAGCGGCTGGTGGTTTTGAACTGCCTAGCTTGTGGATCACAGCCCAGTGCTACCAGGGCACAACACCTAAGCACAGTAGTCCTTTCTACACACGTTGATGGCTTTGGCTGATAAGCACCTGGTTGTGCTCAGGGCCCACACACTGGAATGACTGATCCCGCTGCTTAAACTCGGCTGCATGGACGGTGAAAGGCCTAGGTCAGATTGACAAGCATCAGCATTGCAGGTACAAGTTACTATTCCTGAGAGCTGGAGATGGTGGAGCTAAAGGCAAAATTACCTAAACAATTCAACTCCTGGAGGTTTCTCCAAACTCACCAAACATAAAACAAAAACCTCACTGCCCTTGAGAGGACGCCAAGGCCTAGGCGCCACGGGAGAAGAATCAGAAACCAGGGGCTCCCCCTAGAGGCACCAGAGAGTAAAGGCTCAAAAATCAAAGTACTGTTCTTCTTATTCCTGGTTCTTCTGACGTTTACAAGGTGAGGAGGAGGATGACTTGTTTGAAACTACTTATCTGCCTGCGAGATGGAAGCTCATCAACTAGAGATTCGAACATCCTCACAAGAGGCAAAGGGTCACACTGGGGCCTCCACAAGAACTGGGGTAGTGGGGCTTCAGTGTGATGGGAGAGTCTAAGAAAATGGGGGTGCTCAACCAGGGGCAGGAGCCCAGGCAGGGAGTGTCTGACACTCGGAGGTGGAGGGCGAGTCTGGCTCTGTGTGGTCCCACTGCGGAGGGGGGCTCTCGGAAGACGGCGTGTCTCCTAAGGAGCACTGTCCCTATAGAAGGAGCTCCAGAGGATACGTGTTTCCGCGACGCCTGGCCGGCCAGTCCTGGGACGACCGCACAAAACACTCTCAAACTGGCAGAAGTCTGAGATGCAGGGTCTTCATGATCCTTTTTTGCACTCAGCTCCCCAAACAAGGAATGGCCCTCACACGACGAGGTGAGTATTGTTCCCAGTTACTTCCCACTCCCTGCCCCGCCCCCCACCAACGAAAAACGGCATTTTGTGCTTCAAAGGTTGCCCGGAATCAGTTTCAAGATATTTTTTTACGAGGCAAAACCAAACAAGCATTCAGACTAAAGGGTAGCTTATGCCCATGCCAGTGCCTGGTTCTAATGATTATGCTACATTTGTCTGATCGCTTGGAGGAGACGGGGGACAATGGAGACAGGGAGGCCATGTGGGGCTACTGCCGTTCTACAACTGAAGTCTGTAATCATTTCGAAATAAAGTCTTGTTTTTCTGCCTGTTTAAGTCAAATTAAAGGAGTTTCCCCAAGAGACTACAGGTAACCTCTGGGACAACTCCAAATCCACTTCGTTCCAGAGCACCGCGTCGTGGGGCAGCAAACGACACCACAAGCACCTACAGGCAGCATCAATAAGCTCTGAAGATGTACAGCGATGATTAGGGACCCCCTGTCCCGCTGACAGGTGTCTGATTGTTATCTGGGATCGCATCATTAAAACCGCCTATATGCGATACAGTCTTACAGACGGGAACCTTGTACAGACGTGATGGGGGATGCACCCAACTATCTTACAAGCCAGACTTAGCTCGTGATTTCCTCCACCATGACTTGCAACCAGAATTGCACCTCATCCCTCTGGTTTGCCACCAGAGCCTAGTCCAGAGCAGGCGCTCAATAACAACGAATGAAGGCGACGGGAACCAGCCATTACTTTCTTGAGGGCTCTTTCCTGACACGAGGAGATTCAGAGGATTGTAGTCAGTCGTGTCTTTGGGAATCAGGATGAAACATACATGCTATGTATCTATTTTTATACATAGATTAAACATGTATGCCACAGTCTCCGAGCCTGCTAAAATCACCTGGCTCTGATTGGCGAATCTTGCAAGTCACTGTGACTCTGAGCGCAACGGGTGCCAGGGTTTTCCAGCAGAGGGCCACTGTGGGGGGTTGAGAGGGGATGCATGCTGTCATGGCCTCTCTGCCCAGTTGCATCAAGACCCAGCCTCCCCTGGAAATTCTTGATCCCAACAGGCCAAAAAGCGCACGGCAGGTGACTCCTGAAGGCGTCTTTCTCTGTTAAGTTTATTAAACACGTTTTCAACTGAGACGCTTTCACAGCTCAGATCAACCCAGTGAGACGAGCGCTGCTGTGAAGAAGACACGTGATCAGCCTGCACAGACCATCCAAACACCCTGTGGGCCCTCCGATCACCGGGACCCTGCAGTGGAGCCTCTGGAGGACCCCAGCAACCCCGGGGCCTCTGTAGGGTCAGGGTCAGGCTTGTGAACAGGCCCGGCAGCACGCTGGATCCTCAGGACTTCTGCAAAGCCATCACCAAACCAGCAGGTGACGTGCGCGGTGTCCACGGTAAAGTAGAAGAGGCGGTCCTGGCAGAGCTTCCGCCGGTACACAGACCGGGGGTCGGCCGACAGCACAGCCACCATGGCACGCCGGGCTTCCTCCGCTGACTGAAAATACTGAAATGCAGGGTGACCGGCATCTGGAACGACAAGCACACGCGCTCTCAACGCTCCAAAATCCCACAGGTTCGGACTTCAGGGCGGAATCTGGCTGGTCCCTTCGCCACCAATTAATAGGGACAGAGTTTGGAAGTCGGGTTTGTCCTTCCCAGAAGTCACCTGTGGCCCACGCTGGGCAAAGAACTCGCCAGGGGTACTGGCATCAAGTCACTCTGTGTGAGCCCCTCTCTAGGTAAACACACAGGTCCTTCTCATGGCCCAGGGGTCGGGGTGGCACAAAGGTGACATGCTGGGCATCTTGGGAAAACAGCCCTGTGGCGGGCACCGGGGAAAGGAGTTGGACTGCGATCTGCAAGGTCCGCAGTTTGAAACCACCAGAAGGAGCCACGGCCAGCTGCTCCTCAGGAAAAAGGAGCGCCTTCTGCTGCGGTGAAGGGTTTGAGTCTCATCAACTCACCAGAGCAGTTCTACCGTCCCAGGGTTGTCGACTGGATGGCAGGAGCTGGGTTTATGACAGCCTGTACGGCCCTACTTGACTTCATCCCCTTTCCCAGAGACTCTCTGCCCTCAGCTCCTTCCACTCTGCTGGTACACTCTGCTCCAGCCATATAGCCTCACATGTGCCAGGCATATGCCCGCCTTGGGGCTGGGCACTGGCTGTCCTCAAGCTGGTACGTCCTTTCCCTGGGCATGTGCTAAGCTCACCTCTGCCCCTTGCTGGCTGTTGCTCAGCGGCATCTTCTTGGTCAGGCCTCCTTGGCTGCTGGGTCTCAAATCACAGTCTGCCCTCCAACACTCAGCCTGCTCCATCTTTCACGAAGGTTCCCACAGCCCTCATCCTCTCTGAGCGTTATGCATAATTCAACTTATTGCAATGCTTCCCGTTTAACTCTCCACCCGTTAGAATGCGATTCCACGCAGGCAGGCTAGCTGCTGTATTCTGTCCGTTGATGGACCCTGAGGGCCCAAAACTGGGTCTGGTACACAGCCGAAGCTGAGCAAACTGTGGAATCAAAAATGAATGTCCACATTTACACCGCAAGCACAAAGGGGGGCTTTCTGGAATCTTCCTTCTCCTCCTCGGTCACACTGCACTCATCTCGAACCAACCCCTTCTTTCATTCAAGATCGATGCTTGGGATCTGCTGGGGACTGGGGAACTGGGTGAAGACATTTGCAAATAACCACACATCGACAGATAACCGCCCCACGAACAGTCATGAGAGTAGCGATACCATGAGGGTAGGGGAAGGTGGGGGAGGAAGGGGGAACCAATCACAATTATCGATGTATCACCGCCACACCCCCAGAGGCATGAACAACAGAAACAAATGTGGGTGAAGGGAGACAGCGGATTGTATAAGTTATGAAAGGGCGGTGTCGGGAGGTCACACTTCCAGGCATCCTCCCTGCGGGCAGTTAAGTCACCAGACTACAGGGTAGGCCTCTAGGGCAGTTAGTCACCAGACTGTATGGCAGGCCTCACTCCCTGCTACTGGGGACAATAAACTATTCCTCCCTGAGGCCTGCCACCAAGTGTTCTCCCCCTACCAATAATGCTCTCTATCAGTTGAGTCAGGGAACAGGCCAAACTGACTCTGTGACATCCAAAGTTAAGTTATCCGCCCATCTTATCACATGTATACCCCCAATCCCTCCTCTTACTGTTGCATGTATGTCGCTAGACCACCCCCTGTCATTACTGTATTACCTATAGCACAGCCCCTTCCTGTGACATTTGTCCTCACCTGTAATTAGAGGGCTTGCATGTCCCTGGAGAATATAAAAAGCCTGGGTTAGCATTAAAGATCTCTCTCCCTCCACATGGACCATCTAGTGGGTCAGAGGTCAGCATGCTACCATGAATCGTGTCTGACTCCATTATTTCAATACTTCTCTTCTATCTCTCATGCTCTCTAACTTTACTATGATCTTTACTTATTATCGCCGTACAATTGCGCCTACCGGACCCGTGAGGATGTGTTAGGGGCTGGCTTCCCCTGACATGGCGGTAGGGTGGTGGGGAGGAGAGGAAAAAAATGAGGACCTGATACCAAGGGCTCAAGTAGAAAGGAAATGTTTTGGAAATAATGATGGGAACATATGTACACATGTGCTTGACACATGGATGCATGGATTGTGTTAAGAGCTTCCAGAGCCCCAATAAAAGGAAAAGGAACACATGTGCTAAGCAGGCTCAAGGCGGGCCTTTGTGGCCTCTCTTCCACGGTAAAGTGCACACGCCTCTACCCTCGGAACAAGAGGCTTGCAGTACCTGCGGCCCAAGCATGAAATAAAGTAGGAGCTTCTCTGCATAGACAGCACAGGCAAACTTCGTAAACTGTGGGTGCTGTAACTGAATGTGGAGGTTGAAAAAAATTGGCAACTGTAAAAGGTTCTGAACTTGCAACCACAGAAGTTAATTCAAAGTCACACGTAATGAACCCAAGATGTTTCAGGCACCGCTTGTCCCTACTGTAAGTATCTTAGCCGACTGGAAAAAGTGTAAGCAGGCCTGGGTGTTCAGAACAAGCGGCATTTGGCTTCTGAAGGTTACCTGTCTGGAAACCCCAGGAGCTACTGGGCAGGTAAACAAGTTCTAGATCACGGGCCACCTCTTGAGCCCACCTTCATCCTCAGTGTAACACAGACAGTCACTCCACTGAGTGTCTGGGACTAACTGCGCCGAACAAGCAAGTAGTGAAGGAAACCCAGTGGAAGGCACAGCACTCGCTCGCTCTCTCTCTGCCGTCGAGTTAATGCTGACGCGGAGAGAGCCCAGAGGGCAGGGTGCAGCTGTCTCTGTGGGTTTCCTAGGCTGTCGCTCACTACGTAAGTGGAACACTGTCTGGTGGTTTCAAAATAGCGCCCTTGTGGCCAGCAGCCCCACATGTAGCCGTGGCTCAGCCATCAGAGGATGGGGCTGCACAAAGAGCCTTTCATTCTCCTGCTCCCTGTGCCTGTCCCCCAGAGACCCGCTGTGGCCTGTAGTAAAGCTCACCCTTTGTTCAAAAATGGAAACTGAGTCACTTGGCTCACCTGAGCTGAGGTGCCTGAGGTCCATCTCGGCATGAGGCGTGAAGCGAACTTCTAAGGTGGCCACTGGCGCCTCTCTCACCCAGGTGGGAACCACACTGTGGGGGGCTTCAGGAGCAGCCCCGGAAAGGGGGGGAGGAGCCCCCACTGGCGAGCCCACCTGGCTTCCCCGAGAGCCGGCTGCCTCTTGCCCTCTGCTTGGACCCTTGCCTGTCCCTTCCTCAGGAAAGCGCGCCTCCAGGGGGCCAGAGCCGGGGTGCGCTTCTGCCCCGCTCGACCTGGGGCAGCTTCCGGGCCCTGAACCCACAGCTGCTGCTCTCTCCCCGGGCTTGGGCGCCATTCCGCTTGGTGCTGCGTCGCCAGGCTCCGAGGCGTTTTCTCCTGAAGTTCTGTTGCCTGGACATCCCCGGCCCTCCTTAGTGGCAGGCTCGGGCTGGGGACCGAGGCTTCCTGGGCACTGGTGCTGGTCAGCAGACTCGAGTGTTGGTTCACGTTTGCTGTCTTGAGACTCCGTGTCTCCCGGAGGCACCGTCACTCTCTGGGGAGAGTCGTAGTCGGCGATGTAGGGCTTTATGTCCAGGACGGGCGTGCCATGGACCATGTCGACCCCCGAGAGGTACACGGCCCCGCCTACAACACGGGGGGAGGGGGGGAGGAAAGGGCACTTTGTGAAGATCCATGTTGTGAGTGGCACAAACAGTGAGTGTCCTCTTCCCGCCACCATCGGCTGCTGTCTCACCAGGCTCGCTCACAGTGCTCTCACCCACCGGGCTCATCCGCTGGCCACAAGCCCATCCCTCTGCCTGGTAAGCAGCCTCCCCTTTACCTGTCAAACTCCCACCAGCTCACTCTTCCAGACCTCCAAACACCACCTGTCCGCCTAGCCTTTCTGGCTGCTCCAGACGGGAGCTGCTCTCCGCAGGACTCTGACCAGCGAGCAGTCTGCATGGTCGGAGGGTCGGGGTGGGGGGGGCTCGGTGAAGAGGCTCAGAACCTACACACTGAGCAGACCCCTTGAGCACGGGGGGAGGGGGGGTGTCAGCACATTACTGCACCTTCGATTTTAAACTCTTACTGCTTTTTAGGACCATTCTGTTTGCTGATTTAATGATTAGAAAGAAAGCCGTATGGGTGTTTTAAAATCATAGCTCCTGATCCACGGATGGCATCATGTTTGAGAGGCCCAGGAGGGCACTTCTCAAATGGTTTCAATACTCGCCGCCTCTTCACCATCTTACTTCCTTCGGTGCCCAGTGGGCCTTGGGGCTAGCACTCCTGGCACTAGCCTGCCTGGGAGCCAGAGGTATGCATGACAGGACTCCTGGGCCGGGAAAGCAAGCTGGAAGGAGACACTGGCGTGGTTACCTTCCACTCTGTCCAGCTTGGCCAGGGTCAGTCCGATGGCATTGGGGCGGTGAGGGCTCCTTGTGGAGAACACACCAGTCTTCGCACCATTAAGCCGAGGAGGCTGAACTTTTGCCTTACAGCTCAAATGACCGTTTTTGTGGAAAACAAACAGAATCCTATGGAAAACCAACAACAGCAACACAGCGTGGAGGAAGAAGGGAGCCAAAGTTAGGTTACCACACCTGAGAGGCTTCAGAAAGTTCCGGGGAAATCCAGGGTCTTTATAGCCTCATTTTGCAAACAAAGACCCTGTTTGCTGACTCCCCCCGCCCTCCCTCTAGAGGACAGGAAGTGAGGCGTGGACAGAAATGAGAAGGTGACTCAACAGAAAGCACTCATCAAAAATCAGAACCAACTGCAGCCACCCCCGTGGGTCCCAAGCTTCCAGAAGGGGTGTCCAAGTATGCTGACAAGTCTGGGACGCATGCTTACAGGAACTTCATGCCACAAGACAAGGGTGTTCCACACGGCTTCCTGCAGTTATCTTCAACTGAACTTCACTCAGTGGCAGGTTCTAAGGCCACTGCTAACTGTAACTTACCAAACATGGGAGAACTGATCTAGGCCCATCAAAGAATGTTCTGGATTATTGAAGATGCTCTTTCTAATCCTCAGACAAGCCCGAGAAAGACGACAAATGGATGGCTGTCTTGGTGTACCATTCTTGGCCGTAAAACATGATTCTAAGTAGCCAATTGGCTCAGTCAACAGATTCCCTAGAAGAAAATGGGGGGGGGGGGAATTATCAGTCAAAAGATCTATTCAAAACATCAAACTAAGGCTCAAGAAGAAAGTAAACGGCTTGAGAATGATGATGGCAACAAATGTACAAATGTGCTTGACACAATGGATGGATGTATGGATTGTGATGAGAATTGTACGAGCCCCTAATGAAATGATTAAAAAATCCTCCAACTAGAATCCAGGATATGGTTACTTTGATTGCATGGATGCTACCGCTTTCTCTCTCCTGGGTTCACTGCAGCTACTAAAACCACTTCAATACACCCTCCAGTTCCCTTCCCATCGGATCAAAACACTGGTCGGGGTGGTCGTAAAAGGAAGAAAAGAAACAAGGACTCCTGGATGGCTCGCCAAAAAAAAAAAAAAAAGAAACATGGAAGCTGCCCCTCAGTGCTCTTGGAGTTTGGGCTAGTTTCAGACAGGGTAAAAAAAAACACAACACTTTAATAATATTCATGAATGTATTTAAGTACCATCATCAGTGCAGAGCTCTGATATGATATCTTGGAAAGAGTACCAATCAGAGAAAGACAATAAAGAATGAAAGAGGACCTTTTAGAAAACCTAGTGAGTAGAAAAGGGATCCTGCTGACAGAGGGTTAAGTTCTCGGCTGCTAACTCCAAGGTTGGTGATTCAAACCCGCCAGCTGCTGCGTGAGAGAAAGATGAGGCAGTCTGCTCTCTCCAAGATTTACAGTCTCCAGGGAGGGGGCTGCCACCAACCCAGCGACAAGGGAAAAACAGGAGACCCAAAATTGATGGCGAGGAGGGCATAGAATGCCTGGAGGGGTTTGATCAAGTGCAATGTATCCGAGAGGAAATACTGAGAGCCGGATGAAGGTCGAACATGACAGTGGGACAGGAGGAAGGTAGAAGGAAATAGAGGAAAGAACTAGGAGGCAAAGACATTTGTATGAGCTGATACCAAGGGCTCACGTAGAAAAAAACTGTTTTGAATATGATGATGGCAGCATATGTACAAATGTGCTTGACACAATGAGTGGATGTATGCATTGTGATGAACTGTAAGAGCTCCGAATAAGATTATTTTTAATTATAGACGTATAAGTATAGGCATGCACATATGCAATATATTAATATATAATGATAGCAATATAACTCTATGTTCATATGCTAAGTATCAGGTAAGCAGACAGACATTGGGCATCTACCCAAGTCCTCCCTCAACTCAAGAACACTTTGTTCTAATAACCTGTCATTTAGTGCTGCTCACCTTCCCAACATGCTCACTGAAGTCAAAATGGCTGCATAAGCAAATGTAGTGAAGAAAGCTAATGGTACCCCACTATTAGAAGATACAGCATCTGGAGTCTTAAAGTCTTGATGTTAAACAAGCGGCCATCTAGCAAGGAGGCAACAAAGTCCACATGGAAAAAACACACCAACCCTTGTGGTCATGAGGTGTCCATGGGATCAGGTACCAGGCATCAGAAGACCCCAAAACAACTATTTCATGTAAACAAGGGGGGTCAGAATGGAGACCCAAAGTCCATCTGTAGACAGTTGGACAGCCCCTCACAGAAGGGTCACAAGGAAGGGACAAGCCAGCCAGGATAGCACCGAGGAAACACACAACTTCCCTCTAGCTCTTTAATGCATCTTCCCCCCACTATCATGAGCCCAGTTTAATGCTTCTTCCCCCCACTATCATGACCACGGCATGTACACTGGTACAGACAAGAGCTCTCTACCCACAGGATCCAGGACAGATAAACCCCTCAGGGACAATGAAAGTAGCTATAAAGTGAGGGTAGGGGAAGGTGAGGGGAGAAAGGGGAAACCAATCACAATCGTTGATGTATAACCACCTCCTGCTCCAAGGGGGAAAAACAACAGAAATGTGGGTGAAGAGAGACAGCGGATGGTGTGAAAATAATAATAATTTATCATGGGTTCACGAGGGTGGGAGGGGGAGGAGGGAGGGCTATGAAATCCCACCGGACACTCCTGGGGTAAAGGAGAGACTAGTTGCTCCCATAAAGCTTGACAGCCCGTCAAACTTTAGGAGCCATCCCACGCTGCTGTCTGCATACACTAGATGGCAGTGGTTTGGTTTTCGGGATTTACCTGCGCACGCTGAGTTTAGATTCAACTCATCTTTCTCCATGGGCTCTCTTATTTCATAGGCCCAAACCCACTTACCTGACCTCGTGACAACTGAGACCCTGTCGGATAACATGCGCCGCCCGATGGGCTTGCTAGGGCTGTAATCATGGCTGGTGGCAGAGTGCGTTGCACATGGGGCACAGGAAGAGTCACAGCCCCAGAAACCCACAAAAGCACTTCCACCAAGTCTAAAGGGTCGTCGTGGGTCAGAACTGACTCGATGGCAGGGAGTTTGGTTTTGGAATCTTTATGAAAGCCGCTGCCTCATCTGAATTCAGCAGAGGAGCTGGTTGGTGCCCAGAGCTTTAATCACTGCACCACCAGGTCTCTTTCTATAGGAGCCAGAATTCTCGAGAGAGGAGAGCACCGCTCCCACCCAGCCAAGGCTGGGACGATCAAACCAAGGCACAGACTCACTGCCACGGAGTCAACCCCGAGACTGTAACTTCCCTACGGGAGTAGAAAGCCTCATCCTGCTCCTGCGCAGCAGCTGGTGATTTCAAACCGCTGACCTTACGGGCTAACAGCCCAACGCATTTCCACTACGCTACAGGTGCTACCAGTAAGGGGGAAAGGAGAGAAAGGAAGGAAAAAGTCCTGGAGCACGTCATCTCAGTGGCCTACAGCACGTCACGTGGCAGCAAGCCCACGTGACCTGTCTCCTCGGTAGCAGGCAGAGGCGCGCACGTAAGTTCGAGGTTGCGCTCCCGGCCCCGAAGTCGGCTATCTGAGCCAGCTCCCTTGGAGTTGGGTCCCGCCAGCCTCCGAGCCGTTACCTGTCTCCAGGGCCGGCTGGACACACCCGCACGGGGCCGCGGGGGCCCGAGGCCCCGCCTCCTCCGAGCCGCGCATGACGCCCCGGCCGTCGCCTTCCGCCTCCGCCTCCGCGCGCGCGCGCCCGGCGCATGCGCGCTAGTCGGGAGAAGGGGCGCGTGCGCGCTCCCGGGAGAAAGGGGCGTGGCCGGGGCGGCCTGCAGCGTGCGCGCGCACGGAGGTGCACCCCGGGCGGGGCGGGGGTTCTTCTTTTTTTTTTTTTTAACGATTTTATTGGGGGGAATCGTACAACTCTTCACTTGATCTTAGCCAAAAGGCCGAGAAGCGATGAATCGTACAACTCTTAACACAATCCATCCATCCATCCATTGTGTCGAGCACGTTTGAACATATGTTGCCATCATCATTCTCGAAACAGTTCTTTCTCCTGGAGCCCTTGGTATCCGCTCAATGCCCAGCCCTTCCTCCGGGCGCGGGTTCTGGGGAGCCCCTCGCTCGGGGTCTCCCCGCGCCGCCTGAGCGCCGGCACAGCGACGAGTTCCGCAGACATCAGCACGCGAGCAGGCCGCGGGTCGAGCGATCGCACGCTGTGGCTTTCCCTCCTGCAGCTGCCACGCTCCAACACCTGCCCGGGCCTGGCACCGCCCCCCGCACCCTAGGCTCTGACGGGGGCTGCGCCTGCCCAGGGCGCGGGGCTGACGCGGCCGTGCGAGCGCCGCTCTGGCTTCCCGACTGCAGTGCCTGTGTCGGAGCCCAAACAGTCCTTGTGCGCCTTTGCCCTTTGTTTGCATCAAACACCCTAAGCATGGCGCTAAAGAAAGTTCCACGAGAGAGTTAAAGAAATCACAAAATTGGAATCAGGTCGCGCATGTCTGATTTGGAGGCTGAACACTTCATGGCGTGGCGAGGTCGTCATTATCGTGTGTGTGTGTGTGTGTGTGTGTGTGTGTGTGTGTGTGTGTGTGTGTGTGTGTGTGTGTGTGTGTGTGTTGGGGGGACTGGGGATGTGATTAAAGCAAACAATGTAGCAAAAGGTATGAAATCACCACCGGAGAGGTGGAAAAGTTCGTTGATCTGGGTAAATCAGAAACTACTGGATGGGGCTAAGTGTATGCGAGGTCGGCTAGGGGGGTGCAGTCTCCGTGGTGATGCGATGAAAAATGCTGCAGGAGCGAATGCCGAGGGGCCCAAGTGTTCAAGGACAGCCTCGTGCGGTTTGATAAATTCAACAACAGGCGTACACGCCGTAGAGAGGCAGTCGCGGGGGAGGGTGAGTGCCCTTCCGCTGTCCGTTCCGTGGCTGAGTCTGCTGCCCACGCGGCGGCCCGGGCTGTGGTGCCAGCAGGTGGAGGAGTGGTACAGGGTAGGGTCTCAGAGCCAGGCTTCCCACGCAGAGGCCCCAGTTGGGGAAGTAGCCCTGGGGTAGGCGGGAGGAGGCTCCTACTTCCTTAATGAAATAAATGCTAAATGGATAGAAGTAGCCATTTTCTGGGCGAGACATCACCCTTAGAAGGCAACGATAGAATTGTGAACCTGGTCGATGAAAATGCGGCCTCTCATTTTAGGAACACTTTGTAAAGAAGGCAGGCACAAGAGTCATGAGACAAACTTTTAGTGGGAAAAGGTGCAAAAAGACCAGCATAAAAGAGACCCCAAGGTGTACTGCCAGCAGTCATGATGGAAGGAGACTGTCCTTCCAAAATACAGTGCTTCTCCTCCACCTCTAATTTCTCTCCAAGTCAAGGTTAAAGCACCTTGGTTAAAGGTATTGTGCTTTCATATTTAATGTGCTGTATTTTTGGTATGTTTTAAGGGGTCTTTCCACAACCTAGGGCTGCTAACTTTGTATCACAGTCCTGGAAGAGTGAATTCGTAAGTGTAATGTTTAGGCCTCAGACCATTTCTTGGTTTTCCGTTATTCAATATGGGAAACAATATGTTCATTTCTCAAACTTTTCAGTGTTCAAAGACGAACTTGGGACAAAGAGAGTGTGACAGCCGAGTACCGCTCATCATTTTTAATGATGTGTTTGTCTAGTACATGCTTGGTACTGAAGAGGGGCAGGGAGAACGAGCAAGGCCTTCAGCGAAATGCCCTGGCCAGTGGCTGCAATGATGGCCTCAAACTGCAACAACTGTGAGAGGCCCCTGACAGGCTGTGTGTCCTTCTGCTGTGTCCGTCGCTATCAGTCTGAACTCACTAGATGTTACTTAACGGCAATATGAAGGAGCCAGGTAGGGAAAAAAAAAACGATATTAAGAATGTTAAACAAGGGAGGGGAGCGGGGAGGGGGGAGGGAAAATAAGCTGATTCTAGAAACCCAAGTGAAAGGCGAATTTTGAGAAGGATGAGGGCAACGGATGTATAAGGGTGCTTTACTCAATTGATGTATGTATGTATTGTGATAAGAGTTGTATGAGCCCCAATAAAATGATTTATTTAAAAAACAAATAAAGGTTGAGATTTCACGGGTCACACTGCTCTGAAAGAGATCACACTAGATCAGTGGTTCTCAACCTTTTAAAAGCAACAGCCCTTTACTACAGTTCCTCATGTGCTGACCCCCCCCCCCAACAATATTATTTTCATTGCTACTTCATAACTGTAATTTTGCTACTGTTATGAATTGGGTGACCCCTGTGTTCACGACCCAAAGGTTGAGAACCGCTGCACTAGATGGCCCTGGATAGAGTGAGCGATAAAGGTGGAACAAACAAAATCATAAAAAGGCCATGCGTACGGGTTGGTTATTTGAGACTGGTGAGCCATGGCCGTGACGATGCCCCTTAGTTACCCTTAAGATCTGGAAATGAGCTCGCCTCCATGGCTAATGATGCTGATGGCCAATACAGCCTGAAAAGTAGGTTCAATCAATTTGCTGATAATGCTGATACCCAATGCAGACCATATTTACAGAAGTAAAAAATTCATAGATCATGGGTGTTAGTGTTTAGCTATAATGCAAAGATTTGGTGGAAATGCAATGTCTGACAAGTCTTGTTTGAATTACATATCTTAAACAAAATGTCAGGTTTATGATATAAATTGGCAACCCAATGTTTTTCAAAATTATTAATAATAAAGGAGAGTACGCCAAAAAAAAGAGAATGTTAAACATTCTCTTCTGCTGGCAGAAATACACAGATAATTATTTCCTTTGCACTTCCTTATATGTTCTAAGTCTTCCATAATAAAGTGTGGTTTTTTGTTTTGTTTTTGAATAAAGTGTTTTATAAAATAAAAAAGGAACCTCCAATAAACCTTATTTCAGCTGATTTTAAAAATCATTTTATTGGGGGCTCGTACAACTCTTATCACAATCCATACTCCATCCATTGTGTCAAGCACAGTTGTACATTTGTTGCCATCCTCATTTTCAAAACATTCTCTTTTTACTGGCAGCTCTGATTTTTGAACCCCAAAGACTTTGCTGTGTGAGCTCCATGCCCCGTAAAAACGAAATTATGAATCAATGTGCCTACCAGGTCAATGGAAGGGATGACTGTTGCCACTGGGCATTCCTGGAAAATTGAGGGCAATTAACCTTCTCTTCCTCAGTCCCATGGATGGCCAATACCCCTGTATTAGTAGTTCATCCTTTACCAACTGACCAATGACACGTCTAACTAACATCAATTTTCTCTACATACATAATTCTGTTTGTAGACTCTTACCCTGTTGGTACAGAAAGGGTAAAAAATTTAAGGGAATTTTTTTAATTGCCTACGGTGGCAGTTATATAATCTGGTGTCAATTTGAGAGTATTAAGAGTGAAGGGATGGACTAAAGTCTGTCAATCAGGTCACAGCTTGATGACCTCATTTGGAGGCACTACGGAGATAAAGAACTCACTGGAGGTGGGACACACAGACACTCCCTGGTAGGCATTCCTGTTGAGAAGACACATGGAGCTACACTAGAGCCCTGGAGCTCATGTGGAAACCCTGCCAGCGCTGAGATGCGTCCACTGCCACCCACTGGCCTGTGATCTCCCTGCCTTTGGTGTCATTGCATGTGTTGCATGAGTAAAGAGGAATTTATAGATTGGTATCAGACATAGGGGTTCATATTGGGCTTATGAATTCGATCTGGACTCAGCTATTTTAATATATTATTACTCTTTGATATAAAACTCACATATATATGTGTCTATGAATTTGTTTCTCTAGTCTACCCAGACTATTACACCTACAATGTGAAATATTCGTAAGTATACAAAACTACGGCTTTAAAAGCTTAGCATGAGAAGCTGTTGCTAAGCCTGCTTGTCATTTCTAGTTCAGGACGAAGTAGAAAGGAAGCTGCAATAGGGATCGAGATTGTAGAGGGGGAGGGACTTTTAAGCTTGATCAAAACTATACATAGATGGCCTCAGGTAGGTATTTCCTATTGGCGATTTGGAAAATGCTCCTAGTCTCTGTTTTCAGTAGAAGCAGCATCTGGGTAGACAACCCGTGCTGAACCCTTACACCATTACACCACCAGGGTGTGTGGTCAACACTGGTACACAAGTGCTCACCAGGCGCTCCATGGGAGAAAGCCCAGGCCATCCACTTTCATCGAGATCTACAGCCTCAGAAACCCTAAGAAATAGTTCTACTCTGTCCTCTGGGGCCACTGTAAGTCACATTAAGTAGGCAATTATGATTTTTGCTTTTTAAAAATGTTTACATATGTTGTAAAACGCATGCAGAAATGCCTGCACTCACTTGCCACTAGATGGAGGTGTGGCTGAGAGTGATCCATTTGTGGGAAGATCGGTGCTGTGGATGAGGAGCTTGTGCTGGTCTGGGTGAACTAGGGAAACAAATCCACAGAAACTCAAATGTTTTATATAAAGGGTAAGTGTACATTGAGAAAGCATCCCCACCCAGTGTTATCCAAGCCCATAAGTCTAACATTAGCCCATATGTCCGACACCGATTTACAAAGTCCTCCTTAATCTCATAAAACACACACAATGATGCTGACTACAGGAGGAAAGCTGAATCAGTGAGCGTGTAAGCATCTCAGCACCAGCAGGGGTCTCCACACAGCTTCTTCAGCACCCAGGGCTCCATCGGGGTAGGTCCATGTGGAGTCTCCTCAGGGATGTCTTGCAGGAAGTGAACCTTGCCAGCTGAAGCAGGGAAGTGGCTAAGGTAGCTGCACCCTGGTCTGACCATCATAAAGCAAGAGACCTGAGAACTAGAAAGGCAAGGCTCACTGAGCCATTTATCCCTCCTGCCATCAATTAGCCCCACGTGTGTTTATCAGCCAGGTTGGCACAATAAACCGTAACTATCTCAGAGCTAGTGTTGGCCTTCCTGGCCTTAAAAGACTGGAGAGCCAGGTAAACTTTAGATAGCAATAAGAATTACCAAATGTGATGAGTACTTAAATACATAACTTGGAAACACTGATGAATTAGATTCCCACTACTTGGAGGTAACATGTCTCTTTACTGAAAACAGAATTGAATGAAATAATATTGCACTTTACGGAGCCCTGATGGGTAGTGGTTACCGTAGGGCTTCTAACCACCAGGTCGCCAGTTTGAAACCCCCAGCCCTCCGTGGAAGATAGATGAGGTTTTCAACTCCCATAGAGTGTTACAGTCTCAGAAACCCACCGAGGCAATTCTACCCTGTTCTGTCGGGGAACTATGAGTTGGCAGTAGTTAATGGCCTACAACCATTAGCTTGGTTCCTGTAGGTCTCTGTCAGTTAAGCCAGGGAACAGGCCAAACTGACTCTGTGACATCCAAAGTTAGGCTGCCATCCTGCCTCTAGGGTCCGCCCATCTTGCCACATGTATACCCCCAATCCCTCCTCTTCCTATTACGTGGATACCCCTAGATCACCCCTCCCACTACTGTATTACCTATAGCACAGCCCCTTCCTGTGATGGGGTCCTCACCTCCAATGAGGGGGCTTGCATGTCCCCAGGGAAGACATAAAAGCCTGGGCTAGATTAAAGATTCTCTCTCTCCCTCTACGTGGACCACTAAGCGGGGCTGAGGTGAGCATACTACCATGAATTGTGTCTGACTCCATTTATTTCAATATTTCCCTTCTATCTCTCATGCTCTTTGTAACTTTACTATTATCTTTACTTATTATCACTGTACAATTGCGCCTACCGGACCCGTAATGATGTGTTAGGGGCTGGCTTCGCCTGACATCAACCCACAGGTTGGGAACTGCTGCTCCAAGGTCTGAGGTTTTTCTGATCCTGTCTAGAATGAACTTATTAAATGTAATTCATAAGCTGTAACCTCTCTGGAACTGGAACCCATGCACCTACCTTAAATAAAAACATCCGAAGCGATTTTGAAACAGGCCATCACCAGCATAGTGATGCCCAGCCACTCATTTGCTTGAAGGGCCCGTGAGGATCAGCTAGCTCTGGGCCTTCTCCCTCCTCATGCTAAGTTAAATAGCATACCCACCACCAGGTGTGTTCGAACTCACAGTGCTCCGATGGGATTTTCAAGACTGTAAATCTTTTTTTATTATTTTTAATCATATTCTTGGGGTTTCATACAATTCTTATCACTATCCATACATCCATCCATTGTGTCAAGCACATTTGTACATTTGTTGCCATCATCATTCCCAAAACATTTGCCTTCTACTTGAGCCCTTAATATCTGCTGCTCATTTCCCCCCTCTCCCCCCACTCCCCCCTACCTCATGAACCCTTCATCATTCATAAATTATTAGTCATATATTACACTGTCTGACATCTCCCCCCACCTTCTTCTCTGCTGTCCGTTCCCCAGGGAGGAGGCTATACGTAGATTCTTGTAATCAGTTCCCTCTTTCTACCCCATATTCTCTCCACCCTCCAGGCATCACCATTCTCACTATTGGTCCTGGAGGAGTCATCTATCCTGGATTCCCTGTGTTTCCAGTTGCTATCTGTACCTATGTACATCCTCTGGTCTAGCCACATTTGTAAGGTAGAATTGGAATCATGGTAGTTGGGGGGTAGGGGGAGGAAGCATTTAAGAAAGAGAGGAAAGTTATATGTTTTATCATTGCTACCCTGCACCCTGACTGGCTTATCTCCTCCCCACAACCCTTCAGTAAGGGGTTTCCGGTTGGCTACCAATGGGCTTTGAGTCTCCACTCTGCACTCACCCACATTTACAATGATATTTTTTGTTCTTTGATGCTTGATACCTGATCCCTTCAACAGCTCATGGTCACACAGGCTGGTGTGTTTCTTCCATGTGGGCTTTGTTGCTTCTGAACTAGATGGCCACTTGTTTATCTTCGAGCCCCCAAGGCCCCAGATGCTATATCTTTTGATAGCTGGGCATCATCAGCTTTCTTCACCACCTTTGTTTATGCACACATTTTTCTTCAGCGATTGTGTCGGGAAGGTGTGCATTCTGGAATGCCAATTTAATAGAACCAAGTATTCTTGCATTAAGTGCTTCAGGGGAGGCCCAATGTCCATCTGCTGCCTTAGTACTAAATCTATAAATATATGCAGATAGATGTTTCCCTACACTCATATACATATAATTACATATGTACATTCCAGTCTTTAGACCTCTATAAATACCCTTTGTCACCTAGTTCTTTCCTCTATTTCCTTTTACTTTCCTCTTGTCCCACTATCATGCTCAGCTTTCATTTGGATTTCAGTAATGTCTCTCGGTTACCTTGCCCTTGCTGAATCCCTACCTTGCTACTGATTTTGGTTCACTTACTGCTCCCCTGTCCCTGGGTTGATCAGCACCACCTCCTTGACCCCTCACCCCTTCTCGTGTCCCCCCGAACCATTGGTCCCATTATTTTCTCCTCCAGTCTATCTTATCTGGATAGATCTTTAGAGATAATAACATGCACCAAAAATCAAGTCATAGCAAGACAGACAATGGGTGAGAGCACATCGATGACAACAAAAAAGGAAACCAATTACCCATAGAAGAATAAATTAAAGGAATAAAATTTTTAAAGAAAAACCTGTAAATAGATCAAAGTCTGGTTTTTGATCTCTAGGCATGTCCTTCAGTCAGGCCCAATGGGGTACCATGCTTTGGCCCCAGAGTCTGTCCTTCGTATTCCCTCGGGGGCTCCCTGCTCTGCTCCCACGGTTGCACTGCTGCACGATTTTAGTGGTTTGCCTCAGTGTCACAGGGTCAGTCTGCACCAGTCCCGGCCCTGAGTCTCCAATATTGTCCCCCTTAGGGCCCTGGGCCATCAAGGGATGGCGTGTCTTGTAGTGGGATCAGCCATATTGTCCACTCTGTCCATTCGCTGTTCAGAGCAGCGATATCGTCCTCCAGGCCTGATGGGCCAGGATGTGCTGCACTCTCTCTTCCTCCCCCTTCATCTGCTCTGATGGAACATGCCCCTCTCCCCTGGCTGCAGCTTCAGTGCTGTCCTCTCACGTAAATTCTTCTGGGGTGAGGGGCAGTTGTCCACGTAGCTGATACGGGGGCAGACTGTAAATCTTTGTGAGAGCAGACAGCCTCCTCTTTCTTCCATGGGGTGGCAGGTGAATTTGAACCACTGACCTCACCATTAGCAGCCCAAAGTTGAACCCACAGCACCACCCCCATTGCATCCATCTGGGAAGGACAACACAAAGCAGGGCCAGATGGATTGCTAAAAAAAAATTAATCATCTGACCTCAAGGTTTCAAGTCAGGGAGAAAACTGGGCCTTTTTACCCTCTGTGTACAGTGGTTTTCAAATGAGCATCAGGAGAAAGCAGAGATTGTGTCTAAAAGGGTGGTGGAAAGGGCTCTGAAAGGTAGACAGAGGTGGTCTCCTCTAGTCTCCAGTGTTTCTAAAGCTCGTCTGGACCCCCGGAGTGCTGTGGGGTCCAGGATTGCGCGTGCTCTTCACTGGCACAGCGCCTGCGTGGAGAGCTCAAATGCACCTTCACTTGTAAGAGTCTCTTTTACTTTGAATCCTCAGTCTTAACAAAGGGAAAAGGAAGCATCACCTCCAACCCAAAGAGTTCCTTTCATTGACCGTCATCTTGACCATTAACAAATATTCCTAAATACTCAACCTACCACTCTGATGTTCAACCACCTTACCTAGTTCCCCGTTGTCAGGGGAGCGAGCCCCTAACCAATCATCACAGACCCAGTAGGCGCAATTGTACAGCGATAATAAGTAAAGATTATAGTAAAGTCATAGAGAGCACGAGAGATAGAAGAGAGATGGAAATAATGCAGTCAGACACATTTCATGGTAGCATGCTCACCTCAGCTCCTCTTGGTGGTCCAGGGCAGGAGAGAGATTTATTGCTCACCAAGACGTATATATCTTTGGGGGCACAGGTAAAGACATATGTCCCAGGAAAGGGTTGTACTATAGGGACTACAGTAATGGGAGGGGAATGATCTAGGGGTCTACATGCAATAGGACAAGATGGGCGGATCCTAGATTCAGGATGGCACCCTAGCCTTGGAGCTGGAGACTTTATTTGGCCTAAGCCTTCAGGGGAGCAATCCAGTGTCCCTAACAGCAGGGTGTGAACCCTGCCTATTGTGGGAGAAACAATGGTGTCTGCTTGCTTTGGATGGCTGGAGTCTTCACGGAGATAACTTGACAATCATTTACCATTACTTGCAAGCATATATATTTGGGGGAGTCGAGCTGGGTAACAGTCTTTTTGTATCCCACACACCTGTTATCTAGCCCGTATGTGAGAAACTCTTTAGCGAGGGATAAAAAAATCCTCCACCACTTGTCTCATAATAACAAATTGTTTGCATGTTCACCTATCATCACCTTTGTACAAGGAGGACTGGCAAGCAGTTCTCTAGGAACCTATCTGGAACTTTCCCTTCTGTGTGCCGTGGGCAGGAAGGCAGCTTATCCTCACATGCATTAATCTCCTTAATCTGAGACTCCCCCTTTCAGGCCCCTCCATGCAAAAATAAACATTGCCTTTCTTGTTTCTGGTGGAACAGCATGTTATGTGTTGGGATGCCAACAGCAAAGTCAGCAGTTCAAATCCACCAAACTGTTCCTTGGGAGCGAGATGAGGCCATTGGCCCCCATAAAGATTTACAGCCCCAGAAACCCTGTACAGGGTCACGATGAGTCGAATCATCTCAACGGCATGGGGTTGTTTGGGTGCTGGTATTTCCTGTGTGCTTTTGTCATGATTTCTTTTCCATTTGATTCCCCAGGGGCCTGGACTAACTTCCTAGTGGGCAGGAATCCTCCATCTTACAGGTCTTCTGACCCGACAGTGCTTGACACCATGCCGTCCATGCAGTTTAACACATAATCATGTTTAGTGTACACTTTACACAGTAGGATACTTAAAAAGTTAAAAATATATTAAAATTTAAATATAAAAATAGAGGAAACTCATCACGAAGAAATCTTTGAAGCTGTCGTGACTAGAATCGTAAGAACTGTCAACGTTAACTGGAAGAGACGACTACAACTGAATAAAATTTAGATGCTATTAGCATATTAATCATGGAACAAAATCTACATGGAAACTATTAACTTCTATTTCCCAAAACATTCTAAATGTTCGGAATTAGTCACTTATCTACTATTAATATTTAATCAAAGAAAGATTTGGCTTTGGGTGAGGGGTGTCAATTATTCAGCTCTTCCGTCACCTTTTCCTTCTCACCAATGTCACACCACACACACACACACACACACACACACACAGAGGATTTTTATCAATAAGGCCCTAAAAGACATGTACTCTCCTTCAGCTATGTCCCTTTTCTATGTCTGTAAGCAAAGACGAGCACAGGACATTGCAGGGCTATGTATCCCGCCGCACAGAGTGCGCAGGGTCGTGGTTATTAAAATAGTGCGTAGCCGAACATGCCCCTTTTGCGACGCTCCTCTGGAGAAGTGCTGAGGCTCCCGGGTCGGTCCGGTTCTTCCACTTTGGGTTTCACTTTCACTTCTGAAATTCCAAACAAAATGTTAAAAATAGATTCAATCATTAGCACGTGTGACAGTTGATCATTTGCAGGAAAAAAAATCTCACACATGCACAGAATATATTTTAGATCGATTACAGATCCCTATATTAGAGTATCATCAATCTCCTGGAGGGAGGGAGGAGATAAAGGGGAGCTAACACCCAAGAGTCCAAGAAGAAAGAAAACGTTTTGAAACTGATTGTTGTACCAGTTGTACAATTAGCTTGAGCTATTTGAATGATGGAATGTTATGACATCTGTAAGAGCTCCCAATAAAATGATGGATTAAAAAAAAGTACAAATCTTTAAAATATAGACTATTTTATATTTTTTAAATTACCATGTTAAAACATTATTACAATGATATGAAATTATATATTATTACAATGATAATTTTCATGTCACGGAGCCCAGAAACCATAAAGGATACAACTGTGACACGTCTGACTAGTTCGAAGTTAAAATTATATGGCCACCACCATTATTGATTAGCATGGTTGAAACGAACCATTGGAAAAAATATTTACATCTATAGCGTAAATGTAGGTAAAGGTTTAATAACTATACCATTGAAAGGGGGTTTTAATCAATTAAAGGAGACAAACCTCCTAAAATAAAAATGAGACACAACTTCTAGCAGGCAATTCACACAAACCCTAAAGTGACAATAATCCAAACACGCTGCCTTGTAGCAAGAACAGTCGGACGGAATTAAAACAATCAGGTTTTCTCAAAAACAAAACTCTAGCAAATAGGCAAGATTCAAAAAAAAATCATTTCAATGTAATCACGGTATTGATAACGTTCCGGGGGCATACTTTTTATCAACTCTAGGTTTGTGCAAATTGGGTACGTTTCTGAGGCTAGTTGGCTAAATGTGTCTCCAGGGATTTAGCCAAAGGGCAATGTTCACCTTCTATGTAAAATGAGGATGATATGATTTATCCAGTGGTGTTGTTAATCTTGGATAATGTTTAATACATGTTAACTAAATAAGTAGTCCCCTTCCATTGTGATCTTCATTACACATCGCTATCATAGTACACAAAAACAATAGAGGAATCGGTAAGGAAGTAAGCGAACACCAGGATTCCTTTAGAAAACACCTCCCTGGCCATGACTATGCTCGGAAGGATTCCGTATCCCTCGGCAATGCTGCACAAACATTCTCAGTGTGGCCTCTGAGGCAAGTCAAGCTCCCGACCATCAGAGAGGCCAGGTGTTGTCAGAAGTCTAGGACTGATAAAGGGGGTCGGAGAAGGCTATTCAGCAACAGCTATTGAAAGGTTTTTTGTTTGCTTGTTTTTTTTTTTTATTAAACCCCCCTAGAAATACACTCATAGTTTATTCTTTTGTATCTCCCTCGGTGCCTTGTAGCTTGAATTTATTTGCCTTTATCAGGAAACTGAAAACCTCATGCATCGAGCTGCTTTTAAACCTAGACGTCATTGTACATAGCTACACATATTTTGCGTGGAATTCATCCTCCTCAGGCTCACTGTCATTGAGTCGACGCTGACTCATAGTGACTCTATTGGACAGAGTAGAACTGCCACCGTGTATGTCTGAGACTGTAACTGGTACCGAGAGTAGAAATCCCCATCTCGCTCCCACCAAGCAGCCGGTGGTCTGGAACTGCTGACCTCTTGGGTCACAGCTGAATGTGTAACCAGTATGTCACCACTATGTCCTACCTGTTGAGTTGATTTCCCTCATTGGCAAAGCTGCTCAAACTGACTGGTAGGTACAAGTACCTACCTGATGCACATGTGTTCATTTTCAAGTATTTGCTTTTTGAGTCTTTGAAAATCTGCCAAGACAGATTTTGGTTGAGTATAAACATGCTTTACTTGAAACTAACCAATGACATTCATGGTACCTGTTGAGATTAGTTGGGGATAAAAACGTTGGAAATCACTCTGATGGGGATGTACCCATGTCAGTGCTGAAGATTATAAATAGAGGACATCAGGAAGTGGTACTGTCACTGTCTGAGCTCTAATAAACAGCCCCTACCTGGAGAAAAAGTATAAACATCCTTAGCATCTTCCTGGTATGTTATCGGATCCTGGCCTTGAGAGCCACCTGTTTCTTGGTACGGGACTGGAGAGCATTCTTCAGGCACATATTTGTTTGTATATGCCTTTGTAGAGAGGTCTTCGGGCCCAGGTGTGTCTTGGTAGATGTCAGATGAATAATCTGCGTATCTAGGTATTTCCTGGTATACATCAGCTGAGTATTCTGATTCAGGCCCAGACTGCTCATGGTGGATTGCAGGGGAATGTTCTTCAGGCCCAGGTGTTTCTTGGACTGTTAGAGGAGAGGGGACTTTGGGCTCAGCCAGTTCTTTATCTGCCTCATGTGAGAAGTCAGGTTCAGTTGTTTCTCTGCATGGTTTTGTAAAAAGATCTTTAGGCTCAGCAATCTCTTGTATTGGAGGCGTGCTACATTTAGCCTCAGCTGTTTCTTGGTCTGGTTCAGAATTCCATTCTTCGGGTTCAGCGGTTTGTGGGTCTGTTTCAAGAGGGTAGTTTTTAGGCACACCTAGTGTGGGGTGTACTCCAAGAGCGCGTCCATCCAGGCCAGCTGCAGCTTCTGTCTGAGAAGGAAGGGCTGTGTGGACAGCTGTTTCTTGGTGTGGTTTAGGAGAGAGGTCTTCTGGCTCAGACATCTCTTGGTACATCTTAGAAGGGTGGTCTCCAAGTACAGCTATTTCCTGGCACATTTTAGGAGTGAACGCCTCAGATCCCACCGGATCTTGGTACATCCTGGAAGGATGATCTTCAAGTAGAGCTTTTTCTTGGCAGGTTTTAGGAGAGAGGTCCTCAGGTTCAGCCATATCTTGGGACACCTGGGAAGGATGGTCTTGAAACACAGCTGTTTCTTGGCACCTTTCAGGGGAAGCATCTTCTGCCTTGGCCACATCTTGGCACATTTTTGGTGTGAGAGCCTCAGGTTCAGTCATAGCTTGGCACGTTTCAGAAGGATGCTCTTGTGCTCCTGTCTCTTGGTACTCGGAGCAATTTTCCGGATGTCCAATGCCTTCTTGACATATTGCATTTTCCTGGGAGGTTCCAGGAGGGCCGGCTTTGATCTCATCCCCGGGAGGCTCCATTTCTTGCTCTGGAGGTGCCAGCGCCTCCACCGTCGCTGTTTTTTCTATTTGTGGCAGAGGCTTCACCTTGAGCTCTGCGGATTGTTGGCTCTTTCTGCGTCTTTCATTTCCTTTTCCTGTTCTCTGCCGCTTGCCTTTTTTCTGTTCTCTGCGGAGAGGACAGAATTTGAGTCAGCAACAGGCCTAGAGAATTCAAATAAATGTTTGTCATAACAGACCCAAGTTCCCAGCTGCCTTGTGGCATGACCTTGCACAAGTTACTGAGTCTCTTGGGTTCAGTCTTCTTGTTTGGAAAAATTTGAGACATTCTTAATGGTCAGGAGAGAAAATGTCCCTCTGGGACTTTTTGCCTTAGAAGCTTTGCTCACCAGGAAGTTTGTGTGTGTGTGTGTGTGTGTGTGTGTGTGAGAGAGAGAGAGAGAGAGAGAGAGAGAGAGAGAGAGAGAGAGAGAGAGAGAAGATTTTTACTTAAGTTTAGTTATGGAAAATTATAATCCTTATTACAAATAGGTTAGCATTCTACTGTAAGTTTCGGGGGAGGAACAACCTGAGAACAGCAGGATGAGGGTGATTACATCACTTGAAGATGTCACTGACTTGTGTTTGTAGAAATTGTTGGTGCCTGTTGTGCTGTATTCACACTAATGAGAATAAATCAAACAAATGACTTCTAACATAGATGGACTTTCTGGTTTGCACACGAGTGTCTTTGGGTTTAGTCTGTGTGAGTTAGCTCATTGAGTAAACTGATAAGATCAAGTTTGACTTTCTGAATCTCACACCTGCAGACCCGCCCAGGCATGACTTCTGTTTGTGCCGCCAGCAGATGCATGAAGCGTCTGGCATGCTTATCTTTTGAAGTGTCTCATGTAAAGAATACCAGTTGGCTATCAAAAAAAAAAAAAAGCCACCACTGTCAAGTTGATTTTGACCCGTAGCACCCTAGGGTGGAGAGTTTCTGAGACTGTAAGTCTCGATGGGAGCAGACAGTCTCATCTTCCTCCACCAGGTAGATTGGAACCACCAATCTTTTAATGAGTAGCTCAATGCCTCCAAGGGACGCTCTAAGTAGGGGAAGCAGCCTGTGCCACCGGCTGAGCAGCCACGTCAGGCCTGCGCCTGATTGACAGCTGAAGACCCCAGGGTTTGAGCGTGATTGCTAGCGCTTGTACAACCCTGAACTGTCAGATGGCATGAGGTCTGGGTTATGTGCTAATCAAATGCTTTAAAAGTAAAAATCAAGGATTGAGATAATGGGGGCGGGAGGGGAAAAAAAGAGAAGCTGATACCAAGGGCTCGGGTAGATAGAAAATGCTTTGGAAATGTTGATGGCAACATATGTACACGTGTGCTTAATACAGTTGAATGATGGATTGTCATAAGATTTGTAAGAGCCCTCAATAAAATGATTAATAAAAAAAATTTTAAGATCCAAGAAAGAAAACGATATGCATTGACACTTCAGCCAGTGAGAATGGTTAGCCACTACAAACAGAACCAGATACGGACGGCTTATACAGACAGGCTCAAGGGGGCGAGGATGCTGTAAGCAAGCACTGTGCAATGTGTGAGCCTCTTGAGAGAGGTTCTGCTCCCTGCTCCCTGGGGCTTCTCTGATAGGCCACTGGGCTTCTGTGCCCACCCCACCCAGCAGCCGAGGCTTTATGCAGAAGGCCCTGCTTAAGCCAAGGGGTATTTATTAAATCCTCTTAGTATTCATATATTTGCACACATTAAAAAACAAAAGTACCCTGGCTCGACTTTTATGGATGATTTTAAATAGCCATACTAGATAGAGAGAAAAATTAAAGTTAACCACGCCTAAGCCAGTTTGGAGTCGATATTTAAAAAACAAACAAAAAGGCTTTTATCGATGTATGCATATATATTCAACCCAGCAGAGCCGACCTCTGCATCCCCGGGGGGGCCAAGCATTTCCGGAGGCCCAGACAGTCCGTGGTGTACACTCAACGCCCGTGTTTCACTAGACAGTGGGAAGCAAGGGCCAGCGAGGGAAAGCCCCCGCCCCTGGAGGCAGGATGGGGAGCCACTCTCGGGTGACTGGGTGGGGCTATGGAGTTAGGGGAGTTCATTCAATCATCTTCCACAGAGTTGGGAGAGAAACGCGCTTTCTGCAGGAGCACGCCCTTAGAGAGTGGCTGTGCCGGGGAACGGGGTTGGTGCGCCTTCGCGATGGCCCAGCAGCCACGCGGCGCGGCGCCCACAGGCAGGTGGGCAGGGGGCACCCAGGGCAGGAAGCAGGTGCGGACGCGGGGCCCGGACAGAGACACGCAGCGCCCCGCGCCGGCCAGAGCGGGAAGCGCAGGCCGCGGGCGGGCCG
Organism: Tenrec ecaudatus; assembly: GCF_050624435.1. Taxonomy (NCBI): domain Eukaryota; kingdom Metazoa; phylum Chordata; class Mammalia; order Afrosoricida; family Tenrecidae; genus Tenrec; species Tenrec ecaudatus. The sequence continues at coordinate 36,051,936 of NC_134539.1, forward strand.
CTTGGGAGGGAGCGCGGGAGGCGGGTGTTCCTTCGCTTGCAGAGGACAGGCCGGCGGGGGGATCTTGCTTATTGCTCCGTGTCGCACGCCCAGCTAGCGGCCTGTCTCTGTGCTCCCCGGTGGCTGTGAGTGGCCGCCCAGCGAGCGGATGTTGCTACCTGGCGCTGGAGACGTGTGCGCAGCAATCAAGCCATAGGGTGCGGGTGGGGGGCGGGGCAGGGCGGGGGGGGGCAAGCCCTCTCTGGAGAAGGCTGCATCGCTCTGCGATTCTCATCTAGGGGTGTTTCTGACCCATAGGGGACATCTGGCAACATATGGACGGGTTTCAAGAGTCACAGCAAGAGTGCGCCATGCTGCTGGCTTCTAGAAGGTAGAGGCCGGGGACGTTGCTAAGCAGCAATACACAGGACACCCCACCCAGGACAGAACTTCAGGCTTGGGGGCCTCTCTTTGGCGTCTTCAAGCAAATCATTGTGCCCAAAGCCATATTCTCAATGGAAGTCATCAGAAACTGCCGGATTCACACCCCTCTTCTGTACTCCCTCCGTCCAGAGATTGTTTACAGGGGACGATGACTTGGGCACATGCTGGGCAGCTAACCACAAGGTCAGCAGTGGGAATCCACCAGCCCTTCTTTGAGAGAAAGATGTGGATTTCTACTCCCTTACAGAGTTACCGTCTTGGAAACCTACAAGGACAGTTTCACTCTGTCCTACAGGGTCACCATGAGTCGGAATGACTGGACGCCAGGGAGTTTGGCTTGGTTTTGACTTTGGAGGTTCCAGACTCCCTAAATTCCTGTCACTCATTTACAGACACAGTTGTGGCTTTCTCCAGGGGCAGTACATCCCATCCACACAACAGGGATGCATCCCAGAGAAAGCTGTGAGAACCCTGGGGAAGCTTCCTGTCACCCCCCACGTTTCTGCGACCAGAGCAGCAGAACACCAGCCTCTCCCTAGTGTAATGCCATCGCCTGCAGCTTGACAGGAAAGAGACCAGGGAGACGATACCATTGTGCCCCCCCCCCCCATTTTACCAGCAATGCCACTTGGGGCAAGAGATTCCACCCCCTGGGGACAGTGCCTGGTGAACAAGCTTGTGGGAAACAAAATGCAGTCTGTAAAATGCTCAGCACGCCTTGGCGGGTGACCGAGACGCGCCCAACATTGGTTCTTTCCCCTTGCACTGATACCGTACCCAAAGAGCCATTGCGACGTTTGCTTTTCTTGCGTCTCAGCTTTTCTTTTCCTGAGCTGCTCCCGATTCCTCAAACTCCGCGTGCCAATCACGTCTGTGGACCCAAAGGAGAGTGACAGGGGACAGGGGTGAGTGACGATGGCATCGATCAGGGGCAGTGTCAAACCTCTATGTCCAGTGTCTCGCATGTTTCTCTGCTGGCCTTGGGAAGAAAGCTGATTGGAGTCTACGTGGGCTATCAACCAAGAGCTCAGGTGCTGTAGTGGTTACGAGTTGGGCTGCTGACTGCAAGGTCAGCAGTTCAAAACCACCAGCAGCTCCACGGGAGAAAGGTGGGGTTTTCTACTCCCATCAAGAGTCTTTCTTGCATTTATTTTCATCCAGGCCTGTATTATACACATTCCAAACTTTTAATGATAGCATATGAGCCCTGGTGACACTGTGGGTAAGGCATTAGGCTCTAACCACAAGACTGACAGTTCAAGCCTATGGGGGGCTCCTGCTCCCCTATAGATCTAGAGTCTCGGAAACCGAGCATGGGTCACTGGGTTGGAATAAACTCAAGTTCAGTGAGGTGTTCGTTCGTTTTGGGGGTAATGATAGCATATTACTATTTTGTATCTTTTAAGCCTAACATTATATCAAATAATCTTCATAATTATAATTTTAATGGTGACATCAGTTAATCAAGTTGATATATTGTCATTTACCTGCTTGTATTTTACTTGTATTAGACATTTAACTATTAAAAATAAAATGTCAGTTACTGTAAAATCTTACAAAAATCGTAACATTTTGTAGCCCCATTTCCTCCTTTTAAAACATGTCACTAATGTGCTTTACACAATTGATGTGTGTATGGACTGTGATAAGAGTTGTATGAGTCCCTAATAAAATGTTTAAAAAAACAAAAACATGTCACTACAGAGAAGAACGAAGGACTAAGTAATAGCATTCGCTGGACACAGACTACACTCACCCAGCAGGATAAGTTGCAAGTTCATCAACCCATTACTCTAAGTAAGGAGTCAACAGGTTTTCCAATAAATCAATTATAGCAAGATTTTTACAGGTGATCCACTCCCAATAGTTTTGGGAATTTTAATATAACGTTGTCAATAAACTGATCATATATCACTAGGGAAAAAAGTCATATGCCACTCATGTTTTGCCAGTGTCGCTCCAACTATACTGCGTACACGCATGCATATAGCATTTTCTTTCTTTTGGATTGTTCCCATAGGTTTCTGGTATTCCAGTTTCCATAAAAAGGTTCTGTTGCCCTACGAGTTTGAGGAGTGGCTTGGTATTTGATGGAGAATTTCCTTGAGGCTTCACTATGCCCGTCTGCCCTGTATGTGTGACCCCTGAGTAGAGGACAGAGCATGCAGTATGACCACGGTGCCCTTTATAGCGTTAGGACAACCTCCAGTTGTCAGGGACACGCTGACTCATGGTCATAGGGTTTTCAAGGGCTGGGTTGTTGGAAGTAGGTCACCAGGCCTTTCTTCCTAGGTGCCTCTGAGCAAACAGCTGAGCACATTAACCATTTGCACCACGCTGGGGAATTACTATTCTCGGGACAAGGATTCTTTTTTATTTTATTTTAATAAATCATTTTATTGGGGGCTCTTATAACAATCCATACATCAATTGCATCAAGCATATCTGTTGCCATCATCATTTCCAAAACGTCTTTTATCTACTTGAACCCTTGGTATCAGCAACTCTTTTTTCCCTCCTCCCCCCACCCTTATGAACCCTTGATAATTTAGAAATTATTTTTATTTTCATATTTTACACCGTCCGCTGTCTCCCTTCACCCACGTGTCAGTTGTTCATCTCTCTGGGGGTGGGGGTTGTACGTCGATCATTTTTCCCTTTCTCCCCCTGGGACAAAGATTCTCAAAGGTGATGAACTCAGACTGGAAAACTTTTACCCTTACTTTTTCTATCCTCGAATTAAAATGACTGGTCCCTTCCATGGTGGATGTCAACAAGAGAGCCTGCTGCCTTGAGCAGCACCTGTGACTTTGTCATCTAAAGAATCAGAGACTTGCTTTTCCTGTCACATTACCATCGTCTCAGGTACCTCAATGTGTCGTTGATACACGTCCCTCCTAAGGTTCTTAGACCCATCACTGACCGCCCTTGTCTCCTGCATCCACAAACACACGTAACACTATAGCGCGAGTTTTTTATTTTGATCATTGCATTGTAATATACTCATTTTCTTTGTAATCCCATAGATTTAATTTCTTCTCTCCCCCTCCCACCATGGGTCCTCTTTAATAGTCATAAACCTCCCCTACAGGAACTCTGCAGGGCTGAGACAGTTTTAAAAGAACACATTTTGAATCACTTACTGAGAAGTGTTATTTCAAGGTTGTATTCTCATCAGGAAAAAATATAGAGCACGAGGGTGTCATTCTTGAACAGGGCCGTGTTAATCTTCTCTACCATCCCAATGGAAATACATGTGCCCCTGACGTGAGCACACCTATGTATTGAATTTCACATATTTCTATTTTCTCTCCTGAGATCTATAGGTTTTATCAGCAGGGTATAAAAATATTTTTTTAAACCAGCTCTTATTATACCTCAAAGCGTAGTAGTCTGCAAACCATCTTGAGAAATGCTGATTTAGGACAGATCCTAGGCATCGCCTTCATGAGTCAGAAGAATAAGCACTATTATAATTCTTGCTACTCATTGCCACGTCTGTTTCCAAAAGTTAAATTAATGCTACACTGGGAGCAAATGAGTATATTTGATGATCGACACCATCCAGTCCAGGTATTTTCATTCGCTTTTGTCTGAGTACAGTTCTTATCAATAATTTATCGCTACCTTGTCTTTCTGACACTTGCTGGAATCTTAGCGCTAAAGAACACCTCCGTTCTTCCCACCTAAAGTTAATGAGCGACTACTCCTTGATCTTTTTGCCAGATCCGCCAAGAACAGGCAACAGTAATCATAGCCCCAGTTCTTTCCAAAAGCCACCTCTGCAGGTCTCTCTCATTACCTGGAGCGTGGTTCTCCTGATGGGAGTCAGGTGCCTGGTGAAGCTGCACATGGCCTTTGCTCTTTCTTAAGTCCATCTTGCTGCAGTACCTCCCTGTCAGTCTGACGCCACACGCAGCGTGGGAGCTTTTAAAAAACAAATAAAAAGTAACTAACACTTAGACACACACCCACACACCCATGTTCACTTGTCACTTGACTTCCCGCCTAAATGTTTTATCTGGTTGAGCCACAGCTGCGTGGGCTAATTCTACTTTCCTTATCACCCTGCACAGGTGTGAGCAGGGGCAAATTGGCTGGTGACAGTCCTCGTCCCCTGAGAGCAGGTGACGTGTTTGAAAGGGCAGCCCCTCTGGCCACAGCCTGGTGTGGCATGGTCTATTGCTGGTAGTCACTTGGTTCCACCTGCCACAACATATGAGGCCCTGCTGTCCTTGTTTACCTAGGGAAGGCATGGTGTGGAAAGGGCCCTGGGGCCCGGCTCTCAGCAGCTCCGGGTGCAGGGCAAGGAGCCTCGCCTTTCGGTGCATCTGCACAAAGTGGGGATATCCTTCCTGCCCCGGCTGCTTCAACCATTTCTTGTGAAAATGAAAATAAGGGATGTGAACGTTTGGGGGGTGTGCTCTACAGATGTGACCTTCGCAGCTACTGTGGCATCTTTCCACCCGAGTCTGTTGCAAAATAATGTTGTCCTGCCAGGTGCACAGTTAGACTTAAATAGATGGAACAGGAAGAGAAGAACCAAACTAAGAGTGTGGAGGAAATTTGAACTCTTTTCTGCTCACCCCGTCACTTACAAGAGACCTGAGGCAAACCAGAAATACCAGTTACTCTTCGAAGGGAAGGCCCGAGCTGCCCAGTGAAAACACTGCTGCACGACATCATGCCATGAAGCTGAAATCAAAGGAACCACCTCACCTTCAGATGGGTTTGTGAAGGTCAAGAGGCACACGGGCCAAGGTTCTTCCGAGGAAGGAACCACTCCTGAACGGACAGCCGGTCGGAGATACCGAGCTAACAGTGTGCCCTGGGGTCAGGCTGCTGTCCAGGGAAGTGACCCTCTGTGGGGCTCATGGTGACCCCTGTGGGCTTCTGAGACTGTAACTGTTTACAAGAGAAGTAAGCCCAGGCTGTGTCCTCGGAACTGCCAGCCATGCGGGTCACAGCCCACCTCGAAACCACTCTACTACCAGGGCTCCGTGGCTGAAATAAAGAGAGTTTAAATCCCAGGGTTTCCACTGTTTAATTCTGTAACCTTGGACAAGTTAGATAAGCCTCAGGAGTTACTGAGATGCTTAATTCAAGTCATCTATAGAAGGCATTTTATATGTGCCTGAGATATTGAATTTTACAGTAGCTGGCATATTGAATTGACTTAAAAACTGTTAGTTGCTTTTATTAATGACAGAAGTATAATAACTGTTGTTGATATAACAACTGTTCTGGAAAAAATGTTTGGAAAGATATCTTGGTAAACTAAATCATATTTTAAATGCAATAAAGATGCTCCAAAAAGCTGAAGGGAATTCTTTATAAAGAGAAGGCCTGTCTTTTTAAGATACTACAACTGGAAGGGCCCCTAACTATGTCTCTCTCTCTCTCTCTGTATAAAGCCTGCCCGGATGTTACATACTGAGGAAATGGGAACCAATGCTCTCTAGTTAGTGCTGGTAGCACCTCTTACTAATTATGAAATGGGTCGTCTTGCTATAATTGATCTTGCCTGGGTATGGAAATGTATGTGTGGTATGAATCTATGCCAAGACATAAGTTCTTCAAACACACCAAAAAGCATTGTTTATGTGGTGTACATCTTGTGAATTTTTAATAACCAAATGCCAATGCTTTAGCTTTACATCTCAGTTATCTAGTGTTTTTTTGTTGTTGTTGTCAATCATTTTATTAGGGTTTTATACAACTCTTATCACAATCCATGCATCCATCCATGTGTCAAGCACATTTGTGCATTTGTTGCCATCATCATTCCCAAAACATTTTGTTTCCACATGAGCTCTTGGCATCGGCTCTGATATCAGATGTTTTAGAACTGATGTTCATGTGTCAGTTAGTAGGAGCTTCAGAGCAGGAGGAATGACTCGGTCCCTCAGGACAATTCTCCATGCTCAATGTTTCTTCTGTGAACGGATGCCTTCAAGATGAAAGAACAGGTCGCCGAGTGCCTATGATAGGGAGAAGCAAGGTCTTTTCAATCACTACATAAGTGAATGACAGCTGGGCAATGAATAAAGATTACTGGAGAAGAATGGATGCCTCTGAATGATACGTTGGCAAAGCCTATCAACTGCCAGGAAATGCACAACTATGTCTTCAGGAAGAAGTACGGCCAGAATGCTCCTTAGAAGTGAGGGCAGCAAGACATGGACTCACACACTTTGGGCGGCATGTTGTCAGCAGAGCGTAGTCCCTGGAGAAGAATGTCACCCCTGGCTGGCAGTTAGACAAGAGGAGGAAGACCCTCGATGAGGTCGGCTGACACAACGGCAGCACCAACGGTCTCAAGTCTAACAGATTTTGTGACCATGGTGCCGGACTGGGCGGTGTTTTCTTTCTTTGTAGCCACTGTGGCCATGATGACTGGCCCAGTGACATCAAACAAGAGGACGTTTGAAGACACCAACTACTGATTAAAATACTTGTGAAAAAATTTTAAAATTAACTGGCATTTCAGATATTGGTCCCTTTATTTGAGATGTTTCCTTCTTACTAATAAGATTGCTCCGTTATGAAACTCAATTGTGGTCTCTCTTGGGCTCACACACAAGGGGGATCTTGGGATCACACAGGACCGGAAGGGTCTCCTCCTGTGGGACACCAGGTTGCTGTGAGTCGGACTGACAGGGAACCACCTAACCACAATAGCCTCTCCCGGAAGCACACAGGTGTTTCTTCAGCAATGCCATTCTGATTCTAAGCTCACAACACCCAGTTCACTCATACAGCTAACTTAACTGGGTCCGTTCTCCCGAATCCTGAGCAAGGTTACAGGGACGGTAGACACGGCCCCATGCTCTGTGCCCTGTAGGCTCAGAAGGGAGAGAGAGATCTTTACGTTAAGGAATCTATATTTACATTCTTTACACCGCGGTACAACCTTTCTAAATCGATTCCAGCCCCACTGCCTAGCCCCTTGTATCTAGAAACTGAACATGGAGGGATTCTAAGAGGGTGGCGTCTACAGTTAACAGTAAGTAAAGGCCAAGGTTGGGTGGAGGGCGCCAGTAAAGGGACCTTGGAGCCAGTTAGATTGCAAGGTGTCCTGGGTGTGATAAGCAGACCAGCGTAGGACCCTGTCTGGGACAGAAATAACCCTGAAGTACGGTTACAAGCCACGGTCTACAGGATTCTAGAGTCATGATCAGAATGTGCACCATTAAGACACTGAAGGGTGGATATATATTTTTTAACATTTTATTAGGGACTCATACAACTCTTATCACAATCCATACATATACATACATCAATTGTATAAAGCACATCTGTACATTCTTTGCCCTCATCATTTTCAAAGCATTTGCTCTCCACTTAAGCCCTTTGCATCAGGTCCTCTTTTTACCCCTCCATCCCCGCTCCCCCCTCCCTCATGAGCCCTTGATAATTTATCAATTATTATTTTGTCATATCTTGCCCTGTCCGGCATCTCGCAGGGTGGATATTTTAACAAACGCTGTCTTGTTCTAGGGTTGTTTACACATATACACGAAGCCTCCTTCTGGTACACCAGCTCTTAGGGATCACTTCCCCTTCTATCTTTGCTGCGTCTTCTGGGGAAGGCGGGGCACACGGATAGCCCAACAGTGCCCCATTACCTGGATGCAGAACTGGCTTCCTGTGAACTATGAGACTACCTTGTAAACAGAGCGGTCAGTGTGACCGTGGCTCAGTAACACCACCATCTGCTCCAGAGCGCTTTCGACTGCCGTCCACGCCGGACACTAGGACAAAGGTCCCTGCCCTTATCCTGTGTATAACAGTGGACAAATGTAGTACGACCACGTCAGAGAAAAATAAGCAGGAAGTGGCAGCATGGGTGAGTGGGGGCCTCAGTGGTGGTTGCTGTTTGAATTAAGGGTGACCCAGGTGGGGTGATGGTCAGTTAAAACTGCAGGGAAAGAGAAGTCGGCCATGCTGACCTCTGTGGGGCATTACAGGCCTAGAGGTCCAGCTAAGGTCCTGAGGAGAGGGAGTAACAAGAGGAGGGGTTGACCGGTTGCTGGTTGAGCTGATAGAGATTTCTACTCTGTTTTGAACAGAGGGGTGATGTAATCTGACTTGGGTTTTTAAAGGACTTTTCTGGCTGAGTGTGACGCGCTCAATCCAGACAGCCGGGGAGGTGGGAGCAGGAAGTCCAGTGTGAAGAGCCCTCCTGCCCTCCACGAGGGAGGTGATTGGTGGTGACGTAAGTGAAGGAGAGATGGAATTGGGATTGACTGACAAATTGGATATGGGGACAGAGATAAGGGGGAATCAAAGATGATGACATAGATTCGGGTCTGAGAACGTGGAAGGCCAGACTTACTATTAACAGATGAGGAAGACTGAGGGGCGTGGAGACCTGGAGTTCAGCGTTATAAATGAGTTCATACAAGGGACTTCAGAAAGTTCATTGAAAAATGGAATGGAAAGATTGTGGAAATTTTCCACAAACTTTTTGAAGCTCCTTTGTAGATCACTGACCTAGGAGAAAAGAGCGAAGGATCAGGGAGTGAGGCAAAAGAAAACCAGGGAAGGGTTGTATCTCAGAAGTCTAATGGGGAAAATTGTTCGAGAAAGGGGGAGTGATTATGTAAATTTTCCTAAATGGTAAAGTAGAGGAAGGCTTGAAACCCGTTCTTGCTGTTTATTTTCTAACAATTCAATTAAGCAATTATAGGCAGTGGAGCCTAGAAAAGCCACAGGCCTGGACCAAGGGCAGACGTACAGGATTGGCTCCGTGATTGTCAGGGCTCAATGTAAACCTTGAAAGTGGGAAACAGGCTGTGTCTGTTGCAGGACAGTCTGGATAGCCTTTAGAGGAACCAAAGCTAGAGACGGCATGACAGGACTTTGTGAAACCAGCTACTTACTTATTGCAAATTCTTCAACCAACCTAATTGTCTCCGCACATAGGCCTCACAATCAGACTGCATGAGGATGAGGATGACGATGAGGACGTCAGAACAAGGCCAAGTGCAGGACAGACCATCATTTGCTCATATGAAAGCTCAGGTTGCATCAGGACCAGAGGTCACAATAGTGATACCAGGAGGGTGTAAGGAAGGTGGGGTAGAAAGGGGGAACTGATTACAAGCATCTACATATAGCCCCCTTCCCAGGGGGATGGACAAGAGAAAAGTGGGTGTAAAGAGACGTCAGACAGTCTAAGATATGACAAAATAACAATAACTCATAAATTATCAAGAGTTTATGAGGGAAAGGGGAGCAGGGAGGGAGCAGAAAAATGAGGAGCTGATAGCAAGGGCTCCAGTAGAAAGCAAATGTTTTGAGAATGATGAGGGCAACAAATATACAAATGTGCTTGACACAATGGATGCATGTATAGATTGTGATAAGAGTTTTACAAGCCCACAATAAAATGATTAAAAAAAAACAAAACAAAAAACAAACAGCCCAAGTTGAAGCTGAAAAAAAGTAAGTCCAACATTTTCAAAAGTACCTCCTTGAGTGTACATCCCACCTAAATTGAGAGACCATCTCAAGAGCAGATTTGATGCATTGAACCCTATCACTGACCAGAGGCATGTGGGATGATATCAAGGACATCACATATGAAGGAAGTAAAAGGTCATTAAAAAGACAGACCAAGATGGGTGCCAGAAGAGACTCAGAAACTTGCTCTTCTATGTGGAGCGTAGAACTCTCCAAACTCACAGCCATCTACATACTCTGACTCATTGGACTTTATAGGACAGAGTAGAACTCTTTGTGGGTTTCTGTGACTATACGTCTTTATAACGGTAGGAAGACTCGTCTTTCTCCTATGGAGTGTTTGGTGGATTTGAACTGCTGACCTTGAAGTTAGCAGCCCAACTCTTAGCCCACCATACCATCAGGGCTCCTTCCAGTGGAGGAAATCATGATGTAAAAGAGCTCAACAATTGCTGAAGACAAAATGGGTGCATAAGCAAATGTGTAAAGAAAGTTAATGGTGCCTGACTATCAAAAGATATCGTGTCTGGGGTCTTAAACACTTGAAGTTAAACAAGTGGCCATCTAGCAGAGAAGCAACAAGCCCACATGAAAGAAGCGCACCAGCCTGTGGGATCATGAGGTGTTGATGGGATCAGGTAACAGGCATCAGAAGACCCACAACAAACAAACAAAACTTATTGTTGAGAACAAGGTAGGTCAGAGCAGAGACCCAAAACCCATCTGTAGACAATGGGACATCCTCTCACAGAAGGGTCACAAGGAAGGGATGAGTCAACTGGGGCACAGTACAGCTAGCACTGATGAAATACACAATATTCTTCTGGTTCCTTGAGGCTTCCTCACCCCCTACTATCATGACCCCAGTCCTGCCTTTCACTTTGGCCTAGACCAGAGCACGTACACCAGTACATCTAAGAGTTCAGGACACACAGAATCCAGGTCAGTAAACCCCTCAGAAATAGAATTGAGTAGTGATACCAGGAGGGTAAGGGGGAAGGTGGGGGAGGAGGGGAGGAAGGAGGAACCGATCACAATGATCTACACATCACCCTACCCACCCCTCAGGAGGAGGGACAACAGAAACTGTGGGGGAAGGGAGACAGTGGTTGGTGTAAGGTGTGAAAATAATAATAATTTATCATTTATCAGGGGGTCATGAGGGTGTGAGGGTGGTGGGGGGAGGGAGGGGGAAAAGTTGCTGATACCAAGGGCTCAAATAGAAAGTACATGTTTAGAAAATAATGGCAACATAATGTACAAATATGCTTGGTTCAATTAATTGTTATAATAGCTATGAGTTCCCAATAAAATGATCTTTTTTAAGAAAGATCAATATTAAGAGCAGCCATACCAGGAGGGTAAGGGTAAGGTGAGGGGAGACGGGGAACAGATCACAATGATCTACCTATAACCCTCTCCCAGGTGGATGGACAACAGAAAAGTGGGTAAAGGAAGACATCAATCCATGTAAGACATGAAAAATAATAATAATTTATAAATTATCAAGGGTTCATGAGGGAGGGAGGGTGGAGAAAAATGAGAAGCTGATACCAAGGGCTCAAGTAGAAAGAAAATATTTTGAGAATGATGATGGCAGCAAATGTACAAATGTGCTCGACACCATGGGTGTACGTATGGATTGTGACAAGAGTTGTACGAGCCCCCAGTAAAATGATTTTTTAAGGGTGCAGCAAGCAATGCATTAACAGAGAACTGACTGAAGTTCAGGCCTGAGTCAGAAGAGAATATGGAACGAGGGATATCACTAACGAAGTCAGATGGATCTGACTGGAAAGCAGAGAAGACCAGAGAGATGTTTACGAGTGTTTTACTGACTTTATTTTTAATGTACTGATCGCTTTGCTCATGACAAATCATGAACAACATTGAGAAAAATGGAAATTCCAGAATGCTTAAGTATGAAGATGGTGCCGGGTGCCCTTCTACTGTCCATCCGTCTTCTTTAAAAATGAGTTGCAAGATGCAGCCAGCAGAGCGTTAAGCCCAGCACAGGGCCCTCCTTTAGCAGGATGTCATTGGATCCTGACAGCAGGCTTATGAAGTGACTATTTTTAACCTCATTCTTCCTATCAAGTGACTGGTGTTCAGCACAGGAGCCCTGGTGGCGTCGTGGTTGCAAGTTGGGCTGTGATCCGCACGGTCGGCAGTGCCAAGCCAGCAGCTGCTCTGTGTGCGGAAGACGGGGCTTTCTACTCCCGACAGCAGTTACAGTCTCGGAACCCCACAGGGGGTCGCTAGGAGTCAGCACTGACCCGATGGCAGCGAGTTTGGTTTTGGGGTGCAGCATAAGGTTATAGAGCATGACTGAAAGTTTGACCCTGGCCCCCGATGAGCCCTCTTTCTGCTTGACCTAACTGGATATTGAGGGAGAGGGTCGGTTTCCTGCTTCCTGGCACATCTGGGACTAGGTATTGGGGTCTAGACCTCCCTGGTTAAAATACTTCTTCAAGGCTTTCGAATTCTAAGACTGGATCCAGCTTTGTTTTCTTAAGCAGGGGAGGAGGAGAGATTCTTCTCTCCTTGTCTCTCAGCCTGTTAACATGTGATAAATGAGTCGGCTCTGTTAAAAACATTTGCTGCTGATAACGTGTTCTCTAACTTTAGAATGCCAGTCGCCTGGCTTTTAATCTAGTTTGTTCCAAAGCACCACCCCTGGTCTCCTCCAGCCAGCATTGCCTTCTCTTGCTTAAAGCATAGCTTTCTGACAGCATGCCTGGGCAAACACGAATGAGTGGGCCTTTATCCGGGAGAACAATTCGACTGCCATCTTCAACCACCATCCTGTCTCTGCCCTGTCATGCTGCAGTTTCTTGATCTAGTAACGTAGCCTCGGTATCTCCTGTTTTCCCATGCTGCTTCCTCGTTCCTTTGCATCTGCAATCTCTTCTCTTCTTCCACAGGCTGTTTTCTGAGTCATCGACGGCTCCTCAACAGCCAGACCCAGCGGTCCCGTCTCCTTTCTTTCTCTTTGCTCTGTCTGCAGCTCAGGACTCCTCTGGCCGCTTCGTCCTCCTGGGAACTCACTCGCTCCACTCCTGACTGCCATGGTGATGGAGGTGCCCTTTGCCATTCTCTCCCCCCGCCCCCACATTACTTCCCACTTCTGTCTCACTCTCTTCCTTGTGGGAGGCGTCTTCCAAAGATGCGTCCCTGAGGCTTCTCTGTGCACGCTCTCAGCCTTCCTCAACAACTGGTCAAGCAGTATGTCTTTTTTTTTTCTTTAACCTATTACCGCTCTGCAGATCTCTTGGACAGACATCTGTCGCTGGCCTTCATCCCTCTTAGGAGTTCTTTGAGCACCTTTCCCAGTGTCTGCTGGGTATCACCAACCCCCTGGATGTCTCCCTGCCCCTCAAACTCAGCTTAACTGAAAACAAACTAATTCCCCCTACAATCCTTCTTCCCTGTCCTTTATTTCTGATAGCGCAGCAGTGCCGGGCTCCCAGCTATCCACAGTACCTTCAGCACTGTCCCTCTGCTCCCACGTCCCGCAGTGGATATTCTGAGACCTATCAGTTACTCTAGTCTTCCCATATCCTCCATCCCCGTTGTCTCTTTGCCTCTTCTACCCACTTCCCTGTTACGCATTGGGCTGCTGACTGCAAGGCTGGCAGTTCAGATGTACCAGTACATAAGAGGCTGCTTGCTTCCATAAAGATGTACAAGCTCAGAAACCCAAAGGAGCAGCTCTGTTCTGTCCTCTTGGGTCACTATGAATCAGAGTTGACGATGGCAGAGGACAGTAGGTATACAATTACTCCAGCAACAAACTGGAAAAGCCACGTACGTGGTTTGTCTGATTCCATCTCTCACACTCCCCAGTCCACCCCACACCAACAGTGAACATTCCTCCAGCAGCCAGCTCTGAACAAGTCTCCACCCTGCTGAGAAGCCTGTGACGTCGCAGTATTGCCTACAGACTAGACTACCTTTTACAGCCTGGCATGAAAGACCAACTTCACAACCTTCTCTCTCATTCCTTACCTGAAAGTTCTCTCGGTTCCAGTCAATAGTGCCGCTTGCCTTCTTGCTTTGGGTAAATCTTCCTCACACCCACAGTACCAGCCTTTTGACTGCTGGAGGTGCTTCCCTTATATCTCCTCCTGCAGAGAGTAAGGGCGCCATCACAAAGCCTTTGATGATGGTGACTGTGATGGAGACTGTGATGGCGATGGTGGCCGTGGTGCTGGTGCTGTAGTGAAATGTTAGTCATCTTACAAGCACATAGGGTGTCCTGACATCGTCTCATTGAGTTCTCCCACCCACGATCATCCCCGTTTCACCAAATAGGAAACTCAGGCTGGAAGAGATTAAGTCACATAGCAAGTAAGTGGCAGAGCCAGGACTCCAAACCAAGGGTATTTAAAGTTCAAAGACTTAACCACAGTGTTTCTTTTCCTACTTAGAAGAGACTTCACCTTGCTGAACTGTAATCATATTATCTGAACCATTTTTATCGGAAGAGTGGTAGTTACACGATCTCCTGTCAGCTTGAGTGAAGGACTGGAGTCTAGTCTGTCAATCAGGTCATAGCCAATGAGGCCTCTGTGTGGGCATGGCCTTCTCCTGAGGATTCTGGGAACTCCTGTCTTCTTCCTGGGAGGTGGGACACACATTCTCCCTGTGAGACATTCCTGATGACAAGCCACATGGAACTACTGTGAAGAGCCCTGGAGCTGGAGGAGCCACATGGAGATCCCTGCCGGCACTGAGATGCTTCCACCGCCACTGGATCCTCAAGACTTCCCATCCCCTGGCCTGTGAGCTTCTTGCATTCGGCGTCATTGCATGTGTTTCGTGAGTCTGAAGAGGGATTTCTGGACTGATCTCAGACATTTGGGCTAACGGTACACCTATGGACTTCACCTGGACTGGACAGAGCTGTTTTCTTAATGCAGTTACTCTTTATATAAAGCTCTTTCTTTTTTCTTTCAATTTGAGTTTTGTAGGTTTTTTTGTGGGTTTCTTTTTAACTGTTTTATGAGGGGCTCATACAACTCTTATCACAATCCATACACACATCACTTGTGTAAAGCACATCTGTACATTCATTGCCCTCATCATTCTCAAAAACATTTGCTCTCCACCTAAGCCCCTGGCATCAGCTCCTCATTTTTCCCCTCCCTCCCCACTCCCCCCTCCCTCATGAACCCTTGATAATTTATAAATCATTATTTTGTCATATCTTGCCCTGTCTGACATCTTCCTTCACCCACTTTTCTGTTGTGTATCCCCCAGGGAGGAAGTCACATGTAGATCCTTGTAATCAGTTCCCCCTTTCCAACCCACCCTCCCTTTACCCTCCCAGTATCGCCACTCACACCCCTGGTCCTGAAGGGGTCATTCACCCTGGATTCCCTGTGTTTCCAGTTCCTATCTGTACCAGTGTATATCCTCTGGTCTAGCCAGACTTGCAAGGGAGAATTGGGATCATGTTAGTGGGGGTAGGGCAGGAAGCATGTAGGAACCAGAGGAAAGTTGTATGTTTCATCGTTGCCACATCACATCCTGACTGGCTCCTCTCCTCCCTGAGACCCTTCTGTAAGGGGATGTCCAGTGGCCTACAAATGGGCTTTGGGTCTCCACTCCGCACTCCCCCACTCATTCACTTTGATAAGATTTTTTGTTCTGATAATACCCGATACCTGATCCCGTGGACACCTCGTGATCGCACAGGCTGGTGTGCTTCTTCCATGTGGGCTTTGTTGCTTCTGAGCTAGATGACCACTTGTTTACTTTAAAGCCTTTAAGACCCCAGACGCTATCTCTTTTGATAGCCGGGCACCATCAGCTTTCTTCATCACATTTGCTTATTCACCCGCTTTGTCTTCAGCGGTTGTGTCGGGAAGGTGAGCATCATAGAATGCCAATTTAATAGAAGAAAGTATTCTTGCATTGAGGGAGTACTTGAGTGGAGGCCCAATGTCCTTTTGCTACCTTAATACTAAACCTATAAATATATGCACAAAAAATCTATTTCCTCATCCTTATATATAAATATATTTGCATATGTACATGCCTTTATTTAGACCTCTATAAATGCCCTTTGCCTCCTAGCTCTTTCCTCTAATTCCTTTGACTTTCCTCCTGTCCCACTATCATGCTCAGTCCCCACCTGGGTTTCAGCAATTCCTCTTGGTTACATTTCCCTTGATCAAGCCCTACCAGACCTCCTACACCCTCCTCACCACCGATTTGGATCACTTGTTGTTCCCTTGTTCCTGGGCTTGTTAACACCACTACCTTTCCCCTCACCTCCCCCTCTTCCATGTCCCCTGAGAACTGTCGGTCCTGTTGTTTTCTCCTCCAGATTGTTCATCCAGCCTCTTATTTAGACAGACCTGCAGAAATAATAACATGCACAAAAATAAGACAGAGCAAAACCAAGCAACAATATACAACAACACAGCAACAACAACAAACCAATGACAAAACAAAACACATCAAGAAAGAAAAGCTTATAGTTAGTTCAAGGACTGTTTGTTGGCCTTTAGGAATGTTTTCCAGTCCAGTCTATTGGGACACCACGCCCTGACCCCAAAGTCTACCTTCAGCAATTTCTGGGAACCTTGCTATTCTGTTGCACCCCCTTAGTGTTTTGCCTCAGTGTGGCGGGATCAGATCGGGCACAATTCCCACACTGTGTCTCCGGTGTTGTCCCCTGTAGGACTATGGGTCAGTGAGGGATGTTGTGTCTTATAGTGGGGCCAGCCATGTGGTCCTCTCTGTGGACTGGCTACTTTAATCAGGACATCGTCCTCACGGTCTGGTGGGCCAGCATGTGCTCCACTCTCTCCTCCTTCCCCTTCATCTGTTCCCGTGTGCTCGGATCAGATATGTCCCTCTCCCGGAGCTGCAGATTCAAAGCTGTCCTTTGAAATAAATTCTTCTGTGGGGAGGGGCAGGTGTCCACATAGTAGTTGGGGTTGGGGCTGGCCCCCTAAAGCTCTTTCTTATACACACATGGGTCTCCCTGGATTTGTTTCTCTAGTTTACCTGTACTAATACAGTAAGTCTCACAAAAGTTCTAAAATGTTATTGCTCATGCATACATGTTTTCTGCTATATTCATTCAGCAAACACTTATGGAATACCATGTGTACTTGGGTTAAGCTTACCGGGTATCAGCCAAGGCACCTAATTTTACCACAAAAACTACATTAAAAATGTGCTGAAAAACCTGACTTAAACACGAGTATATACGGTATCTATTTCTGCCAAGCCCTTTGCTAAAGATTGGAGATAGAGGAATCAAGCAGAAAGGTTTGGCATCAAGGGGCTTATAATTTAATGGAAGGTAATAGACAACAAGTAGTTGGAATATAGTCTGCAGTTAGACCATAGTGCAGTGTGATCATTTTTATAATAATATTTCTAGAGTAGAAGTGGTGTGCTTCATTCTGCTGGCATAGGAATAGAAAGATGGGTTATTAGTTCTCATTTCTATAATTCTTTCTTGGGAAAATGAAGATGCTCTGAGTCTTTTTTATCAATTTATTGGAGGCTCATACAATTCTTATCACAATCCATACATCCATCCATTGTGTCAAGAACATATGTACATTTGTTGCCATCATCATTCTCAAAACATTTGCCTTCTACTTGAGCCCGTAATATCTGCTGCTCATTTTCCCCTCCCTCCCCACTCCCCCCCACCTCATGAACCCTTCATCATTCATATATTATTATTATTTTGTCATATGTTACACTGTCTGCTGTCTCCCCCCACCCTCTTCTCTGCTGTCCATCCGCCAGGGAGGAGACGACACGTAGATTCCTGTAATCAGTTCCCCCTTTCTATCCCATATTCTCTCCACGCTCCAGACATCGCTACTCTGACCACTGGTTCTGGTGCTCTGAGTCTTTCTACTCCCTTAAAAGCTAAAGCCTCAGAAACCCACCTACCTTATAAGCAGTTCTGCCCTGTCTTAAAAATCAATTTGGGTCACAATCAACTCAGTGACAGTAGGTCTATGTGTATCCTAGTGTTACAAATTTTTTCACTTTTTAGTTTTTAGTTTACAGTCATGTGAATTTTTTTCATGGACACCATTTCATGGTCCGTACGCTTGTGCACCATCCGCACAACAACCGTGCGTTCTCTACCACATCCTTTAAGGTCATCCCACTGACAGACACCGAGAGGGCCATGACCTCGCGCTTCACAGAAAGTGTCGATCCAACTCAGTGAAGGCCTTCCTCCTGTGACTGCGCCGAACACAGCATCCTTCTCAAGGATTACCCCTCTTGATAAATGGCTGAGCCTTACCCGAGCCTCCGCGGTCTGACAAAGGGACAGAACATGGGTGGACCTCTACTTTTAGACACCTAAAACCCTCCCAGCCTCCACCCATTGTTGTTTCATTCCCAAAGCGCTTCTACCCGGCAGGAATTGTTGGAGCGGTACCCAACTCTATTTTAGTGACCTCGTGCTGCTGGGACAGAGTTTCACTTTCTCCCAGTTAAAGAGGCTACAGGTGTGAACTCCAGGGATGCTGGGGGGGGGGGGGCGGGGGGTTTCTCTCAGTCAGCCCAGCCCCGGGGGAGGGTCCTTGTCTCTGGGTTGGCACCCCCGCCCTCACCTCTGCTTCTTTGCTAGCTTGCTCAATATCTTGCATATCTCAAGAGACTGGTTTCGGACACACTGTCCTGATACAAGTGGTTCTCATCCTAATCCTGTTCGTTAGCATAACAAAGACAGTCCAAGTGGGATGGTTTCCACAGGCATAGAGTTTAGGATTGACAACATCAGTTTTGGACAGACACAGCTCCATCCAGAACCTCACCTCTAACTTTAGATGAAGAAATTTAAGCACAGACATTGAGCCTGTGCCCTGAGTCGCGCCCTGAGTAAGTAGCGGAGCTGAATGGTTGGCATCTAGAAGCCTATGCTTCTTCACCGTGAACTCCTCTCTGCATTCCACATTAGCAGGAATGGACTGGAGGTAAGTAGAAACAATAGTATTTAATCAAATCGACGCCCAGAGGAGAAAAACAAAGAATATTGCCAAATGAGAATGCCAATCAAGAAGCAATATGGAAATATCTTTAAATAACATGTTATTGGTTTTGAGGGGGAAAATGAGGAGCTGATACCAAGGGCTCAAGTGGAAAGCAAATGTTTGAGAATGATGATGGCAACAAATGTACACATGTGCTTAACATGATGTGTGTATGTATAGATTGTGATAAGAGTTGTACAAGCTCCCAATATAATTATTTTTAATAATAAAAAATAAAATTCAAAAGAAAAAATATATCAACTCAAAACACAAACCAAAAAAACCTGTTTTTACACAAAACAACAACAGTGTATTGGTTTTTCTTTTTTTCTTAAGGATTATTTACTATTTTTTCTTTTTATGGCGGTGGTGTTTTTTGGGGTTTTGGGTTTTTTTAAATCATTTTATTGGGAGCTCTTACAACTTATCACCATTCATACATCAATTGAATCAGGCATACATCAATTGAATCAGGCATGTTTGTACATAGGTTGCCCTCACTCTTTTCTAGACATTTACTTTCTATTGAGCCCTTGGTATTAGCTCTTTCCCCCCCTCCTCCCACAATATTTTTTCATTACGGTTTTAAAACTTGCTTTTTAAAAAAAAAAATCATTTTATTGGGGACGCTTACAGCAAAACTTTCTTATAACACATTCTAGTTTTGTGTGCCTTTTATTGCTCCTCTTTAAGTCTTAACTGTAGGAAATAATAAATGATCTTTCCGGTTTTTAAATTATTTGAACACACCCGTGTGTGCACACGGTCTGCTGTGTGGTGGCCGTGTCTGTTGTGAGCTGCTGGCTCCATTCTCACGGACAGAAGCGCCAAGACAGAGCAGAATTGCATCATAGAGGCACCTAGTCTGCCATCCTCAGCGGGACAGATCCTAGGTCTTTTCTCCCACGGACACACTCAGGAAATGACTTACCTAAAGGACTGTGGCAGAGATGCCTCTGGCTAAGACTGCTGCCACACGGTGGACTTCAACGACCATTGCACCATCCTGCCCGGTCGAGTAGGTTGTGCGTCCTGGCTCCAGCCGTCCCTGCTTCTCTGAAGCTCTGTTCATCTTCCTCCACATAAGAGAGCATCGGGGATGTTTACATACTCAGCACTTAGCTAATTGATATTCTGCTACAATCTGTTCAGCAAATGGTAGGTTTTTCCCCCCTCCACAGTGATACTTGGGTTGGTTGTATTTTTATCCAGTTTGTGGGGGGAAGGGGGGGGAAGAGAAGTCACTTCAGCAGGCAGAGGTGCCCGACCAAGTCCTTCTTGCCTAGCATTCTCCTCAGCAGCTGTGAGCACCTGTAACAGATGGATCCTGGGGCTGAATCTGGTCTGCTTTTATCCACGGTTTAATCCTGGGCAGGTGGAGGATCAAAAAGCCCTTGGGGGCATCTGTATGTGCCACCTGGTCCTCTCCATTGCTAGTATGCTCCCCTTGGCTTTCGGAAGTTGGCCTTGGGCAGCAACGACAGACTGTGGGAGGGTGAAGTCTGATGCTCCATTGGAAGAGAAGCAGGTGGCCGACTAGGCCCAATGCTCCGTAACGAGAAACCCATCAACAAGATGCCCACTGAGTCTTCTTGCAGTGAAGTGCCCGGATGTCACTGGTAAACAAAGAGACACTATTTGTCGATTACATTGCTGTCAATAATGATAGAGACGAGAGTCAATTAGACTATTCCCAGATAGAATCGTCATCCCCAAAGACCGTCACATGCAGTTACTCATCAGTCTTCTATTGCAGAGCCTTGGCCTGCTTGGTGAAAACAAAAATGGGGGAAAATTTTAAATATAATAAAAAATTAAATTAAAAATAGATAACAAAAGTGGGACATTACACATGATTGTTGAGAAGGCCTTTTTCCTTCAAACTGGCGGGTGTGTTTCCTCTCTTAGTGAGCACCCCTCTGGAAAAGTGGGGGTGGTGCTGCGTCGAGCCTGGATTCTGAATCAGAAGACAGCAGAACATCTGCTTCCACGGAGCTGCGGTAAGCGTCCACCTGTACCCTGTTGGAATGCGTGCGCATGCTTTGTTCTCATGCAAGGGCACAGGCGAGAATCTCGTCAGAACCGGATTCTCGCCCGTGTCCTCTGGTTTTAAGCATTTACAAGAAAGGCATTTACAAAAGCGATTTCCATCACCCTCACCTGCTACGTTTCGGATCATTACTCCCTGACCCTGGGCATGTGACTTCATAATGCCACCGTGGGCAAGTCACTTTCCCTCTCTGGATGTTCCTGTCTGTACTTGCAAATAAGAACACCAGTGCAGCCAGGCCTGGCCGTCCTGATGGATAACGGGCTCAAGAAGATAATCGAAGCAGATGTCTCTTGGAAACTAATATTGTGTGCAATATTTTAAAATACAGAAATTCTTGCTGTGGACTCTTAAAATCCATAGCCAAAGACACCCCGCCCCGCCCAGGCTACATAAGAAGTCGAGTAGCAAGGTTTCGTTTGCCCTTCTCCATTCTACTAAGAAGTTCCTCCACTCTGGCCCTAATCCTGCCTCCAGCCTCAAACAGCCAAGGGTACCAGTGTTTCCCAGGCCCACAAGGAACAGAGCTGTGCAGGTCACAGTGTGTGCTGGGGGAACAGCCCGGAGACAGTGAGGCTTTCAGTGGGAACAGCTGCAGGCCTCTTGCTTGCCCCCCATTCCCAAGCACCAGTGCCCCTTATCCAAAGACCTCTGTCTGAGTGGGTGAGCTCCAAGGAGCACGGTGGCAGCCGGCCGCAGAGGAGTCCCATCATCTTAGTTGTCAGGCCTGGTAGGCCATCGTAATGGTGCTGATTGTTGTACAGCCTCACGAACGTTGGGTGATGTTTATTATGAGTCAGGTCCCGTGCTAGCTGCTGGGAGAAGAGTCGAGTCAGACTTGCTGCCTGCCCTTGAGTCCTCACGGTTTAGTGGGAGAAACGAACATGTGATGATCGAGCATGCTGGGACCCCGGCCTGCTCAATGTTGGGGGCAGAGCAGATGGATCACTTAAATCCGTCTCAGGCCTCAGGGAAGACTTCTTAGCGGAGGTGAGATGTAGACAGGGTGTAGGAACTCCCCAGGGAGAACTGGGGAGCAAGTCAGAGAGAGGGAAAGACGAGTGCAAGGAGAAGGCCTGTTGGCTGCAAACCTGTAACAGTGGAGCTCCAGAGAGGTAGGGAGAGCCCGTCTTCATTCTCTAGTGCTGCCGTAATAGACCTACCAAAGGGGGAGAGTCCCCCCTCTGCTTCTTTCACCTTCTCCTTTTATATCTTGAGGGCACTTGGTAGTACAGTGGTTACACATTGGGCTGCTAATCCCAAGGTCAGCAGGTCGAAGCCACCAGTGGGTCCTTGGGAGAAAGATGGGCTCTCTACTCCTGTAAAGAGCTGCAGTCTCAGAAACTCACAGTGGGCAGTTCCTCCCTGTTCTATGGGATCTATAAGATCGCTATGAGTCGGCATCGACTCTGTGGCAGTGAGTTTGTGTTTTGGGGGTTTTATGTCTTGTAAGGAGCCCTAGTGAAGCACCCTAATGGTCTGGTGGGGTGCGAGTTGGGCTACTAACTGCAAGGTCAGCGATTCAAAGCCCCCAGAGTCATGGGAAAGAGGTGAGGCCGTCTGCTTCCCTGAAGACCTCGTCTCAGCAACCCAAAGGCGTTGGAATGCAACCAAATGGCGGCAGTGGCTTTGGTTTGGGGTTTTTGTATCACCACGATAGACTGACTCAAGACACACGGATCCTGCCTCACTTACCTCACAAAGACAGTCCATTCCCACAGGGACGGCGACCACCGGCATGATCATAGAACGCAAAGCAAATCCCCTTCTCCTGAGTCCATTCAGACACATGGACACCTGACAGGAAGCGTATAGCTGCTCCTCGGGGATTCTGAGACTGCAGACTTGACGGGAACAGACTCCTCTTGCCCCCGGGAACCACAGACAGAGGTTAGGACTTATGGGACATATTTTGGAGGACACCGTTGGTCCATATCAGGGCCCAAGGAGCCTGTATGCTGACGGAGGGGCCTGGGGGACGATGCCATGGTCAGGTGAGATTCCTAGGGACAGAGGTGGCAGTGTGGGGCCTGGGAGGGAAAGACGAGATGAGAAATTGGCTGGGGGTATTGAAGGAAGGGACAGATTCTAGAGAGATTTAGAAGGTAAAGTTGATGAATGTGATTGGAGATGCTGAAAGCTTCTGGAACAGGAAATTAAAAGCTACAGAAAGCAGACTGAAAACTGAGCAAGAGACCACAGGTAAGATGACAAGATAGCTTGCCTCGAGCGATTTCAACTTCGTGACTGTCTGGTATACAGTGTTTGTGGACAGTGGGTCAAAAGCCTTGGCCACAAATATATTCACAGCGACAGAAGTGAGGCCACCAGGGCATAACCAACAGGTCTAGCTGGTTGGGGCAGTGTCCCCTTCCTCCTCCCTCCTTCCCCAAACCAAACCACTTGGCCAGGGAAGCCGTCTTCCCTAAACAGAAGAAGGTCACACTTTGGTTGTCATTGTTAAGTGCCATGAAGCCGGCCCCGACCCACAGCGACCCAGTGCACAACAGAACGACAGCCTGCCCGGTCCTGCGTCATCCTCACGACTGTTCCTCTGCCTGAGCCCATCGATGAGGCCACTGTCCATGTCATCCATGTCATCGAGGGCCTCCCTCTTTCCAAAGGACTCGGCACCCCACCTCACTTTGCAGGAAGAAGCTGCGGAAACCCTTATGCATAGCTTCGAAGCGTTTTCAGACCCACTTCAGTTAAGGGTTGACAACTCCCTGTTCCAGGATTCATATTAAAGAGCGCTGGTGGCATGGGTCCGCTCATCACAAGGTCAGCAATTCGAAGAGGCCAGCCGCGCCTCGGCAGAAAGATGAGGCTGTCTGCTCCCATAAAGAGTTACAGCCTCGGAAGCTCAAAGGGGCAGCTCTACTATAAGTTGGAATCAAGTCCATGGACGTGAAAGGATTCAAACGAAGCCCTGGTGGTAGGTACAGTGGGCTAAGTGGGGGCTACCAACAGGTTGACTGTTCATGTCCTTCAGCCTCTCTTCAGGAGGACAATGAGGCAGTAAGTGGCCTTGCATCGAGAGTTACAGCTTCACAAACCCTATGGAGCAGTTCTACCCCATCCTACAGGGTCCCTGTGATTCGGAATTGGCTCAAGGGCAGAGAGTTTCAGGTCCCTATATAGTCAACCACTAAAGTCAAGGTTGGCAGTTTGAACCCACCCTCTGTTCCCACGAAAGAAAGGCTTTGCGACCGGCTTCTGTAACGGTCGCAGTAAGAAAGCTGTAGGCAGAGGAGTGTCGCTCTGTCGCGCATGGACCGCCATGAGTGGGAACGCATGGTTTGGCAGGTCCTTGTATTCCTGCCAAGAATGACATAACTCGACAAGCTCTGCGGCCGAGAGCAGACAACGACAGACCATGCAGAGGGGCAGATTCCTACAAGAGTTGATATTTGACCTGGCTCTCAAAGGAAGGCAAGGGCAAAGGACAATCAATCTAGTTTGGCCCTCTCTCCAAGTGTGCCTAGGATGCTCTCGGGCAGCAATGTTCCGTAGAACTTTGAGTAACGATACTCCCATAATGCTCTTCTGCACTACCCACTCGACATGTGATTATTGAGCGTTTGTCATGTGGCTAATGCAACAGAGGAACTGAATTTTTAATTACGTCTTAATTCCTCTGAATGTGAATGGCCGCATGGCTGGTAGCTACTGTATTGAGCAGCGCAGCCCTGGAGTCTACCTGGCAGTCTCAGGTTCTGTTTCATTGCTTCGTTCTCCCTGGGCCCTTGCCTACTTCTGCCCTCTTCTGCCTCCTCCCTCCAGGTTGATGCACTCATTGGCCACCTTCCAGCTTCCAGCATTGGCTCTGTATCCTGGTTATTGATTTCCTCTCTCATTCATCTCAGCCGAATCCCAGAGTATCTTTCGATTGTCTCAGCCTTGAGACTTCTCCAACCTGTGCAGGAAGGTGGGCCCAGATATGGCCGCTTCATGAAATCCCGTTGGATCTTTCATGGGCGTCCCTTCTTTCATCCCTTCCCTCAGTTTCTCTTCCACACCACGGACACCAGCCAGTTACAAACCCCAAACCAAACGCACTGCCACGGAGTCGATTCCAGCTCATGGCGACCCTCGAAGACAGGGGAGAGGTGTCTCTGTGGGTTTCTGAGACTGGGACTCTTGACAAGAGTAGAAAGCCTCCTTTTTCTCCTGTGGGGAGGCTGGTGGTTTAGAACTGCTCACCTTGTAACCTGAACAAAAGTCTTTGAGGACAACTTGAGTGAGAGGACGGGATGGTCGGGATGGAGGTGTATTGGAGGGGATGCCAACAGGGGCTGTAACTGATCCAATGCTTTGCCTGTGGTCTCTTGTAGTTCTGTCTTGAGCCCTTTTCTGTCAGGCATTTTTAACTGTGAATGAAAGGAGGAGGGCAATATTGGTAGACTGATTACATTGGTGGATGGATAGGAAAAATCCCAATACCTAGGCTCTTGACAGGTCAACACAGTGAGTCAAATTTACCATCAGGAAAGGTAACAATGATCGATTTGAGATCTTGTATTTGGGTCTAAATAGCCAACTGCTTAAGTTTTGATACGTGGTATAGGAGACTTAGCAGGAAATTCATGTCACCTTGGAAAGTGTGAGCAGGAAGATCGTTCTGCAAGTAACACACTGTGCAGGCCACACCTGAATCATTATTTCAAGCCCTGAGAATTCCACTTTAAGCAGGAACTTTGGCAAACAGAGAGAGTAACCAAGATAATCAAGTACTGGAAAGCAATGATTTTAATTTGAGGACAAAGGTGTGCCTGGCCCAAGCCATGGTATCTTCCATGGCCTCATATGCATGTGAAAGTTGGACATTGAATAAGGAAGACCAAAGAAGAATCAATTCATTTGAATTATAGTGTTGGCGTACTGGCAACACAAACAAATAAGCAAATAAATTGGTCTTGGAAGAAGAACAACCAGAAAGCTCCTTAGCGACAAGGATGGCCCGACTTCATCTCACCCACTTTGAACATGTTGTCAAGAGAGACCAGTCTCTGGAGAAGGACGTCATGCTGGTAAGGGAGAGGGCGGGGAAGAGGGAGACCTTTGACAGATGGACGGACACAGTGGCTGCAACAAGGGTGTCAAACATGAGAACGATTGTGAGGATGGCGTGGGACTGGGCAGTGTTTCCGTCTGCTGTGGGTTGGAACCACCTGGATGGCACTTATCTACAACAACCTGTCCCATAAGGACGGGGACCACTGACCCTTAGAAGACCAGACCATTGGGATGACGTCATTGCGCATCTCTGAAGGGCCATCCCAGAACCCGGAGCAGACCTGCTCTCTGAGACTCCCCATGGCAGAGCACCAATAAATGAGTGGCACATTCCACTGAGCAGAAAATAAGTCAGATGCCAAAGATGATCTCACTGGCACGAAATGGCCAGAATGGGCAAATGCACAGATACCCACATTTGTGACTGGTGACCAGGAATATCGCTGGGAGGAGCTGGCGAGGTATTGCTTATGGGTACGGAGTCTCCGTTAAGGAGGATGAAATAAAAAAAGGGGGGGAAACCAGTAGATGGGGGTGGGCTGGGGGAGGGGGGACTTCTTTCCCAGTATAAATATGCACATCAAAGTGGTTGAAGTGGTGAGTGGTTTGTTACAGATATTTACACCCAAAACAAACCAACCAGCCAACATACAGCAACGCTGACATCTGAGCAGATTCTCAGCTCTACCTGAGTCAAATCTGTGCAGTTAAAACTGCGGCTTCTCATGGCGATGCAGAGAGAATCTGGTAGAGCTCTGGGAGAACAATGTCAACCGTGCCCCAAAGCCAGTCTGCTCAGATATCGACGGTCTCCCCAGTGATGACCAGCCTGTTCAGAAAATGCAGGCCATGGACAGGCGGATCCCGGTGAGTGCACAGGTTCTGCACGAAGTGTCAGACTGTCCTGATTCTCGCTCGGAACTCCAATGAAATAACTTTGGCTCCTTCCAGGCAGGAAACAGGTTTTAAGCACAGAACCTCTAGCACCCAGCAGAATGGCAGCATAATTTTAGCTCCTGTGCAAAATGGGTCTCACAATAGCTTCAGTACAGTGTGCACATTAACATTTGAATATGCCGTATAATAAGCCTGCTGTTTAATTACTCTGAGAATACTTGAAGAATAAAATAAGCTGTGATCATTAGAGGAGAAGGGGGTGAGCAAGTTACAGCACGGGCTGCTGCCTGCTATTCAAAAGTACATGGCGGTTCTCACAGGCAGTGAAAGGTAATTATGTCCTGGGATCACAGGATGGAATGGGAGAGGCAGGCCGTGATCAGAATTGCACTGGAAATAAGTTGTGATAGCTTTCTTACCGCATTCAGATTTACTCCGAATAGGCAAGCACCCCCCATCTGGGTGTTTGGTTACTCTGAGCAGTTGAAAACGTGAACCCCATGGCTATGTTCCTAACCGAACCTCGGCAGAAAAGGCAGGCTTTGTTCTTCAGAGATCAGAAGCTGAGTGGGAAGGACCTCAGCCAGGATAGGGGGATTTGAAGGTCACCTTGTACAAACCGAGAAGCCCGCTGGCATCTCAATGGATTCCCACACCTAGTCGATTCTAACCCACAGCAACCCGGTAAGCGGTTTCCAAGGCTGTCAACCTTTACAGGAGCAGAGAGCCTCATATTTTTCTCATGGAGCACCTGGTGGGTTTGAACTACTGACCTGGTAGTTTGCAATCCAACGGTGCTATCACGGCTCCCTTAGAAACTGTGGAGTAAGGGGTGTCCCTTTGGGACATGGAGGTACAGGGAGTGGTGTACACTTTGCCTGGGCGTGCCTACACAGTAGGGTATGGTGGGCCCCTCTAGGGTTTCTTCCCCTTTGCTTAAAAAAAAAGCAGCAGCAGCAGCTGTGGAGTAAAGCTGGCACTACCTGCCTTAGACGCCTTAGACCACTGGTTCTCAAAAGCTGACCTGCAGACCTCTGGGAGATCCCTGCTGTTCTTGTTGCAGAGTGAAGCTGTTCTCAGACTTTCTCAGGGTTGACGTTGCCACTTATGTTGCAAAAGCAATAGCAGATAAATCTGGCGTGTTAACCTGAGTCAAGGCTGTGGCACCCAAGGTACTGGTTGTCTTTATTTCTGTCAAACTTGCAGTAAAAACAGCGGAGGGAAATACTGATTCGCTGAAAAAAGTTGTGAAGCAGCAAACAATACCTTTTTGTATTGCTATTCATAGGATTGTATAATTGTATCATTATTTGTGAGATTCATAATATTAAATCTCATCTCGAACCTTGAGTCCCTAACTTTCCGATATTCTGCAGGACAACTGAGAAATAGGCATGAGATAGCTCTGCTCTGCATCCAAGTGCTGGTGACTTGTATCAAGTAGCAAACCCAATTAGCCACTGTGTGTGTGTGTGTGTGTGTGTGTGTGTGTGTGTGTGAGAGAGAGAGAGAGAGAGAGAGAGAGAGAGAGAGAGAGAGAGAGAGAGAGAGAGAGAGAGAGAGAAACCTTTTTCTTGAAAGGACAACTGGCCAGTGACACTTTGGACTTGGGTAGGTAGCAGCAGACATTTTCCCAAAAGTGACCAACATGCAGGGCTACTGTGCAGGAGAACAGCAGCCACGCTTTGTGGTCACTGATGAATTCACGCTTTCAAGTCAACATTTGAATTTGGGGAAGCTACTTTCTGTCACCACGAACGCCACAGTCTCCCAGTATTTAAAAATCTTTCTGAAGAGACTGACGTGGCATTAACAAATATGAATGTTTTGTGTGGGGATGGGGAGTTGACAGCATTGATGGTTGGACAGCCCCACCTGATGGGATTGAACAGCAGAATTGTACGGGAAGGGAGGGATCTATTACCATGAGTAAGATAAGTCAATAAAAATATTATTCAAAAAAATGTAATTAAAAAAATAATGTATCAGGAAACGTGTCAACAGTTTGAAGATCCGCATCCCTTAGGGAGCCAATGTTTTCCAAATGTCCGGTGCATGATTTTACAGAGATCTATCCAAAGTATAGGACAGATGGTTGGATTTTAATATGAGCTCAAAAACTTCATTGATATGGTTTCAGATTCCACAATACACTTGACCTTTATGAAGCTTCCACTTGATGAATTTTGGTGTACAATCCAAGAAGATGATCTACAATATTTGAAAAGTCCAGTAAAGTACTTGCCCCATTTCCAATTACATATCTTTCTGAGGCTACATTTTCTTCATATACAAGTCACCCAACCCAAACAATATATCTCACCAGACTGAGTGCAGGAGCAAATATGAGGACCCAGCTGTCTTCTACTCAGACAACCATTTAAGAGATTGACAAAGACATAACACAATACTCCACTTCTTGACAGTTTATTTAAATACCTCATTTTCACAAACACATGTTATGAATGCTGACATGCAATTGGACTCACTATTTTTTAAATAGATTAAGAAACCTATGAAAAGTTCCTCAGTCTTAATTCATAAGATATGAGCTATAATCCTTAGAAGTCATTTTGTATCTTCCATTGTTTTTTTAATATCATTTGATTGGGGGATCATACAATTCTTATCACTATCCATCCATCCATCCATCCATTGTGTCAAGTGCATGTGTACATTTGTTGCCATCATCATTCTCAAAACACTTGCCTTTTACTTGAGCCCTTGATATCGGCTGCTCGTTTTAAGAGTGTCATGAGATCCTGGCAAACCCTGCCTCCCTTTTGGGTGGGCCACTTGTTTTCCAGTTCACGAGTGCCTGCCTAGTGCCCACGTGGCTTTAAGGACTGGCACCCAGAGCCCAGATTCTTTGACAGTAAGTACTCAAACACTAGCCCTAAATTTGGTGTGGTTCAAACCCGCCCAGAGCTGGTCACCTGCTTCTGAAAAGTCACTTCCTTGAAAATCCTAAGGGGCAATTCTGCAGTGTACACCCTGAGGTCACCCTGCGTCAGGAGAGACTCACCAGCAGCGAGCAAGGCGGAGGTAAAACGTAGTCTCCCAGTAGCAGGGCATCAGTCGGTGGCGCTTCCCATAGGACAAGCTTACGCACAGCAGCAGGCATTTCTAAGTATGGAGGCGAATATCAGAAACCACAGCTAACAAGATCCACAGTAGTTGCCTCTGGGGAGTCCCAGCAGGGCGGTGGGGGTGGGGGGAGGAACTAGGACAGGTTTGGTTTGTTTTTATCAAAATCTTTCGTTGGGAGGCAAGACAGATATGGTCTCATTTCATAGTCTGACCACATCAAGCAGTATTGTCCAAGTGCTACCACAGTCAGTGTCGGAGGGCAGGCTTTTGTTGTCAGCTTTGCCTTTGATATGCCTCCCAGTGGAGAATCCACCTGGGATGGGACTCTTCTCCCATGCCCTAGTTCAGCGGTTCTCAATCTGTGGGTCGAGACCGGTCTCCAAGGCTGGTTCATCCACATGCAGATACGCCCACATATGAGTACCCGGCGTTAAAGACTGTTACCCATGCTACACCATGCTTCAAGACAAAATTTCATTGATTTTTTCATTAGAAATAAATATTTCACAATATATAATGGCATATTGTTTTTGTGATTAATCACTACGCTTTAATTATGTGCAATTTGTTACAATGAAAATACATCCTGCCTATCAGATATTTAAACGATGATTCATAAGAGTAGCAAAATGACAGTTATGAAGTAGCAACAAAGATCATTTTACGTTTGGGGGGGGTCCCCACAACTTGAGGAACTGTACGAAAGGGTCGTGGCATGAGGAAGGTTGAGAACCTCTGCCCTGGTTCTCCTCCAGCCTTCTTCCCGCAGGTCGCTCCTCTGAGGACATTTGCTACCTGAAGCAGAATCATCTGCGTGTCTCTGGGAGACTGCTTGCCCTACTCCTGGTCTTTGGCCTCAGGCTCCAGATCCCTATCTCTTCCACTGAGTATTCCTTGATTACTTCGATTATTAAGCACTCTTAAAAATACATGGAAACAAACATCTTTCCAACCATAACTAACAAGCCTTAAGAATGTCTCTCTTTCATTTGCTTACTTATTAGCCATTTTTCAGTGGTCAGCTGTTAGCCGAAAGGTTGGTCAATTGATCTCACCAGCCACTCTTTGGGAGAAGGCTGTGCAAGTCTGTTTCTACAAAGACCACCACCTTGGGACCCCACTGGGGCAGCTCTGTACCACAGGGTCACAGAGTTGGAATCAACTCAACAGCAACACGTTTGGGATTTTATTTACTCGTTCTGCCTTTTGTTAGAATTGTTTAATGAGCGTTAACCACATGCCAAATTTGGTACATGCATACAAAGCAAGACTCTCATATTTTAAATAAGGACTCTTCACCTAGAGAGATAAACCTGTACACATGTGGCGTCCACTCCCTGAGGGAGTGGCGGGAGAGCCCTTCGCTGCTATCTCCCGAGGGACACAGAGCCTCGTGGTGCCGCTGACAAGCAGCCCCTGCTTGAACTGATAGGAGTGAAACTCCACTATAGGAACTCAGACGACCCAGCAACCAGGGCTCAGGCCAGAACCAAGCGTTGGTGAGGATGTGTCTGTACCCGTATACCTTTGGAAGTCTAGCCCCCGACAGCAACAGGCACGCTGGCACTGAGACAGAGAAGCAGCTGGCAGAGGCAGCTGCTCTAGCGCGTACCTTCTAGTGTCTGTCCAGACACTTTACCTCCCAGTCACCTTCTCCAGAAGCACTGCTGCCAACCTGCCTTTTGTCTGTCCAGTTTGCGTTGAGTTTTGTGATCCTCGGCATACCTTGTACTCAGTATTTTGAGCAACACCCTTGGTTTATTGAGACAATTGCAAGCGATCACTGACTTAGTGTTCACCCCTCTAGTAACCCTGATGTTGGAAAGAACCAAATGTGCTTGGCACGTTGCTCCGTCCAAGGACTGCCTCAGGATGCTCTCCACAGACCAAATGGCGTCGCGTGCCTTTGTCTTCAGTTGTGCTTTCTGATATCTCTGCACACTTGCATTTTCTCTCCTTTTTCCCCCAGTTTAATGATTTTTATTGTTTGTTCTAGGAGGACTAAACCCCCCCCCAAATTCAAATATATATATATATATATTATAGAGGCTTTTATTAAGTATGAACTAGGGCAAGGATGAATCATTCAGCTGTCAGAGACCATCAGCATGAGGCCAGCATGATGTCCAGAAGGTGCTGAGCCGCGTGGGCAGTTATATACCAAAAAGAACAACTCACTGCCAGCAAGTCGCTTCTGACTCATGGTGGCCCCGCAGGGTAGAAGGGCACCTGCGAGTTTCCCGGAAGGTAACTCTTTGTGAGAGTAGAAAACCTAATCTTTCTCTGGGTGGGCGGCTGGTTTTGAATATCTGACCTCGAGGCTAGTAGCCACCAGGGCTCCAGGCCACTTACACAGTAGTGAGAAACAAAGAAAATTGCCACAAAGTGAAAACGGGCCGCCGGTGAATGGATCACAGTTGTAGGCAGGGCGACCGAGGCAGGAAAGGGACCATGACTGGGATGCACACTGTTGTAGATGAGAAAAACCCAGAATGGGTTCTGCAGCACCCCAACCACATTGTTTAAAATACACCTCATGACCGTGTGGTCCTAGCACCACAAGTTCCATCAAGGGCACACCAGGCAGCCCAAGTAACCCATTCCTCTACCAGGTCTCTCGCTGCAGACTTGGAGCGCCGCACTTCAGCTCCTACGCAGCATTCATCAGTGGATGAAAGGATGCTGTTTCCACCCCCACCCCATCCCCCACTATGATGAATACGGATGCTATGAACATTCACGTAGACGTTTTTATACAGACAGATTTTCAATTCTTGAATAGCTGGGTCAACCGGTCCAGCGGCTCGGAGGGAGAAAGGCCTGGCAAACAGCTTCCATGAAGATGACAACCAAGGAAACCACCTAGGGCCCTTCTTCTCGGTTGGAGTCCACTCCCTGGCACCAGCATCAGGATGGCATCTCTCTGTTTCAGCTCCTTTGTGCGTGTGCAAAATGCGTGATTTTTTACTACATTCACAAAGTTATACAACAAAGCAGCTCTATCTAAAGTTGGAACATTTTCATCCTCTCCAAAAGAAACTCCATATTCCTTGGTCCTTTCCCATTGTCCCCTCCCCTGAGTGCCTCTACAGAATGCTCTATCCTGGACAGCTCATAGAAATGAGATCACGCAATGCCTAGGAGCCTTCCATATGGAGATTCTTTCACTTGGGCTGCGGGTACGTCCCACCATGTTGACGCATGCACCAGCACTTCACTCCTGTATGCAGCTGAAAAAGTAGCTCATCACCTAGCTGCGCCGCGGGTGGTTATCCGTTCATCAGTCAGGGAACATTTCGGCTGCTTTACTTTGGGCCTGTTAGGAACAGGGCTATGACCATCCATGGACAAATGTTCTGTGAACACGTGTTCTCCGTTCTCTTGACTCAAACAGGGAATTGCTGGATCCTACAGGTTCGTGCTTGGGAAAGTAGAGCAAAGCTAAAAAGCGGAAGGGTCCCGGGATGCTCCAGCGGCTGGAACAAAGGGCTCGCGTGTCGGAGCCAGTGTGAGGATGGCCCCTGACCAGGCAGTGCTTCCTTCTGTTGTGCAGGCGGTCACTATGGGTCAGGACCAACCCGGTGGCACCTAACAACCGGTCCCTACGGCAGGTTCTCTAGGCGTCCTGCTTTAAGGAACTGCTGGTTTGCTCCCAAAGTGGCTCTTCCACTGGACAGCCCCAGAGCGGCACTGGAAGGTGGATATTTCTTCACATCCTACATTTTCCCTGTTTTCCTCAAGCTGTCCCAGGGGTATAAAGAGGTTATCTCTCTCTCTCTCTTTTTTTTTTTTTGTAGTTAGTTCAAGGATCGTTTGTTGGCCTTTAGGAGTGTTTTCCCATCCAGTCTGTTGGGGCACCACGCCCTGGCCCCAAAGTCCACCTTCAGCATTCCCTGGGGACCTCGCCGCTCTGTTTCCTTGCTGCTCTGTTGCACCCCCTTAGTGTTTTTGCCTCCATGTAGCGGGATCAGATCTGGTGCAATTCCCACACTGTGTCTCCGGTGTTGTCCCCTGTAGACCTATGGGTCAGTGAGGGGCGTCATGTCTCATAGTGGGGCCGGCCATGTGGTCTTTTCTGTGGACTGGCTGCTCTAGTCGGGAACATCATCCTCACGGCCTGGTGGGCCAGGATGTGCTCCACTCTCTCCTCCTCCCCCTTCATCTGCTCCCGTGTGCTCCGATCAGGTATGTCTCTCTCAGGGAGCTGCAGATTCAGTGCTGTCCTTTGAAATAAATTCTTGGGGGGGGTGGGGCGCAAGAGGCTATCTCATGACGGTTTGGGCCTGCCTTTCCCTGATGGCTAATGGTGTTGAGCACATTGGTTATTTGTATGAAGGGGGTTCAAAGTTTTGGGGGAAAAATTGTAATGACATTTTCCCATGAACATTTTGAAGACCCTTTGTTTATCTTCGTGGAGAAATGTTCATTCAAAATGTTTATCCATTAAACGAATTGGATTGTCTTTTGAGTTGTAGTAGTTTTTTTGTTGGTTGGTTGGTTGAGACTGTGTTCTGAATACAAGTTTCCTATTTGATACAGTGAGGCGTGAGAGAGCCAGACAGGACAGGGCTCTGTGGAGTTTTTGGTTTTGTTTTGGCAGTTCCGAGGATCTTACAGTTTCCCATGTCTGGTCGTCTATTTTTTCTCTTCTTTTAGTGGAAAATACTTGAGTTTTCCTTTCGGACAGCTTTTTGCCTTCTGCAGCCTCTGGCTTTCAAAGTGATGAGACTCCACACGTTGCCATCAGCTCAATCTGACACATGCGAGTATTACCTCCTGCTTGAGTATCGGCCCGTCCACACCCTCTGTGCCCTGTCTGCTCCTTCTGATAAAGTTCTTGTTGAAGACTATTCTTTCTCCACTGGATTGTCTTGAAAGCCTTGCTGAAGACGAGATTTTACAAAGACAAAGCCTTGTTTAGGTCAGGGTGAGGGAGCACCTTTAGACTGCAAAGGGGTGTGAACATAGCCCACACATGGAGGCTTTGACCATGGATAGACACATCTGAAATGGATGCACTCGGATTCGGGAATTCTACTTCCAGAATTGTTATCCTAAGGAGCTCACTGGTCAGTCTGCAAAGATATTATCTAGAGTGGAGGAAAAAACTGGAAGTAGCTTAAATGTCTGTCAAAAGACCAGGTTCATAAAATATGCTCCAGCCACACAATGAACTATGATGCAGCCTTTAAAAACAATGAGGTAGATCTATATTTATCATCTGGAAACTCCCTTTATGACCACCATTTATAACAGGGCTCCATTTGCCTAAAATTAGATCATTTACACACACATCTGCATTCAGAGGCAGCGCAGAAAATGTTCACAAAGATGTCAGTGGAGGTTGCCTCTAGGTCTTGGGATTTGGGCTGACTTCTAGTTTCTCCTTATTTTTCTGCACTGCATGGGTTTGCTCCCTCGCATGGACTGTCTTGATGAGAAAAGGCTTTTTTCCCTTTTGCAGAGGAATGCCCTCAAAGACCATAGAAATGTGTTCAGAACATGTGCTCCAAAACAAGCCTCAGGACCATTCCACGTTTCGCAAAACTCAAATGGAAATTTTAACAGATGCACTCTTTCCCAGGTACCGTGATCCAGTCTTTCTGAAATAGTGGTGTCTCCTAACCGATGTGAGAATCTCATGGAGAGGGTCCCCTTTAATAAGATGCTGCTGCTGCTGGTCCCTGGGACTTGGGAAAGTGTCCTTGCGGTTAGAGAAAGCGCTAGACACCAGACCTTTTACGGGGCTCAGCCCTGGGTGGAGACTTTTGCTCTCTTCTTCTGAAACCAGTTTCCAGGTTGTAGTATACACTTTTAGAAACAACCCTGAACCCACTGCGGTCGAGGGAATTCCCGATTTATGGCAACCCCCTGGGGCAGAGGGGAACTCAGAGACTGTGTGAGCAGACTGCTGGTCTCTCTCTAGCAGTGTCTGGTGGGTCCCAAGGCTCGACCTTTTGGTTGGGGCAGAGCACGTAACCACCGTGCCCCCAGGGCTCCTCGCTCCCGCATCCAACTCCATCTGCCATCCCGTCGATCCCAACTCATAGGGTGCAGATAC
Organism: Tenrec ecaudatus; assembly: GCF_050624435.1. Lineage (NCBI taxonomy): Eukaryota > Metazoa > Chordata > Mammalia > Afrosoricida > Tenrecidae > Tenrec > Tenrec ecaudatus. Next base: position 36,087,967 of record NC_134539.1, read on the forward strand.
ACACAAACCAACAGTAGAATCTGGGGATGTTTGAGACTTCTGGCCACTCTGGAGCCCTGGGAGGACAGTAGGTCAAGAGGCTCTAACTGTAAGCTGTTGGCTCAGCTGCTCTATGGGAAAAAAGATTAGTCTGTCTGCTCTTAGTCAGTTCTGCTCTGCCCTAGAGGGTCACTGCAGGTCGGAGTCAACTTGATGGCAGTGTGTCAGTGGTGGTAGCAACTTAGGAACTATATACCCTACCCAGAGCCCGAGTGAGAGTCCACCCAGGACCCTGGCAGGGCAGGTGCTGGCAAGGTGAGCTGAGAAGAGATGGCAGCTGTGTTCCGGCAGGCACAGGGCTCTTGGATCAGTCTTGGTTCCGAGAGGGCAAGGGAATCCCATCAGGTGGTAAAGCAGTGGTTCTCAACCTTCCTAATGACGCGGCCCTTTAATACAGTTAGTTCCTCATGTCGTAGTGACACCCCCCCCAACCATAAAATTATTTTTGTTGCTACTTCATAACTGTAATTTTGCCACTGTTATGAATCGGGTGACCCTTATGAAAGAGTCATTCAACTCCCGAAGGGGTTGCGACCTGCAGGTTGAGAACCGCTGTAGTGGAGGGCCGTGATGGCAGGGCGCTGGGATGCTGTTGGGCCATTCAGGCATTTTCCAGCGCAGCTCAGGCCCGGGATCACATTCTTCAAGAGAGAGACCAAGCACTAGTTTCATGAAATAGAAACTAAGTCCATTCCTTTGAGAGTCCATTTACAGTGGTAAATGTTCTGCTTCAGGCAGAAGGGGCAGGGTAGCTCCAGGAGCTAACGACCTGGGATTGAGCAGCTATTAGCATACCGTATATACTCAAGTATCAGCTGACCTGAATATAAGCTGAGGCACCTAATTTTACCACAAAAAAACTGGTAAATTTATTGACTTAAGTATAAGCCTAGGGTGGGAAATGCAGCAGCTACTGGTAAATTCCAAAATAAAAATAGATACCAATAAAATTACATTACTTGAGTAATGCACTGCGTTACTGCAGAGGCAGTGTTACCGCATAGGTATGGGAAGTGCTAACACACACATGCAGTAACACAGTGCGTACACAACACAGCGTGTCTATTATGGGCCCTAACACAGGCATAGTCAACACTGGATCCACATATGGGTTAATAATTAAATTAAAAATAAAACCTAGCAGACTAAGTACCGTAAATAACTGTACTGTATATCCAAGACCAGAGGTATACCGGTACTTGTATTCAGCAATGCTTGGGTGGAGCAAGGGGCGTGACCAAGCACGGGTAAGACTGTAAAGACTACCTCATTGGTCACAGCCCTGGATGGGAGCTGGAGAAGAGCAGCCGCACCCGACATTCATCTGATGCGCCCCAGTAGCAGCACACAGAAGCGGGCAGGTTCTTGTCCAGTGCAGGACGGACAACAGAGTGCAGGAGCAAATCAGAGGGGTGACATCAGCAGTCACCAGACCACCCACAGAGGCTGCAGGTGCCCGCAGATGAGCGGGAGAGACCGGAAAACACCCACACTGCACTGGAGAAGAGGGCTTTTGCAGCACAAAAAATGTGCAGAAAAACTCAGCTTATCAAGAAAAGACGTGGCCTTGTAAGGAATGGTGCGTTCCGTGTCAGTCCTGAACAGGGCCTGGTCTGGAAGTGTACAGTGACGGTCACCTCACCAACACGTATAGCAGGTGGCTCTCAGGAAAAAAACCATGTCAGGATTCTCTGTGGCCACTCTGCTAGGGAGATGACAGCTCTGAAGTGCCTTCCACCTGCTTGACCATATGTGATTTACAGATGAAGGGAATGAGTTTTCTGCTTAGTGTTTCCTTTGTCCTTGGGCTGCATAACCAGATTTCAGAGAACCAGTCTGACTGCTGGCTTGGCTCGTTTGCCATCCTTAGCTGTGCCTTTTGGTCTGGAAAACTAGGTTGTTTCATAACCCCCACAGCTAGGGCAGACTCTATAAGGTGTCCTCGTTTTACAGCGAGAGGAACGTGTTTGATCACTAGTCTGTCGATATTGGATTGTTTCCACTGTGAGCGTCTTATAAATTTTTCTCTTCATAATAACGCAACTCATGTTAGAGGACCTTTCAACAAGAAAGGCTTGTTGTTCTTCGAGTATTGCATATTGTTTATAATATCTATACTAAAGCAGCCTGGGTGTTAACTTTAATATCTGCACAAGATCTGTGCATGTTAACATCTACAATTACACTAACTCGTTATTTTCTACTGGAATTCTGGAACCTAGGTAGCTATGTGTTTGTTTTGTTTCTTTACACCTACTTCCCTGAAACAAGAGACTTTGTGTGGCCTTCAGTACAGACTTCAGACCGATTCTTTGTATTACACTTTGTTGCCTCTTGGCTATAGAATTTAGGAGTACAAATAAATATAAAACTCGGCTTATACACGTGTATACGGTAGATTTATCACAGTCATAGCTGAGGAAACACATGTTGGAGAATATCTCGGGATCTAATCTCAACATTAACAGATGTATGTATAAACTCAAATTCATGTGCTTGATACAATGGATGGATGGATGGATTGTGATGAGTTGTATGAGCCTCCAATAAAATGATTAGAAGCAAACAAACTCAAACTTACTGTTATTGAATTAATTCTGAATCATAGTGACCCTATAGGACAAGGTAGAACAGCCCCTGAGTTTTTGAGACTGCAATTCATTTTTTTAAAAATCATTTTATTGGGGGCTCATATAACTCTTATCACAATCCATACATACATCAGTTGTGTAAAGCACATTTGTACATTCGTTGCCCTCATCATTCTGAAAACATTTGCTCTTCAGCTAAGCCTTTGGCATCAGTTCCTCATTTTCCCCCTTCCCTCCCTGCTCCCCCCTCCCTCATGAACCCTTGATAATTTATATATTATTTTGTCATATCTTGCTCTGTCCGACGTCTCCCTTCACCTTTTTTTGTTGCCCATCCCCCAGGGAGGAGCTTTTACAGATATCATAACAACCCATAATTCAATTAGATCAAGCATAATTGTAAAATTGCTGCCACCATCATTTTAAAAATACTTTATTTCTCCTTGAACTCTTTGGTATCAGTTCCCCTTTGTCCCCTCCCTCCCTCACCTCCCACAGGAACCCTTGTTATATTTTGGGGGGCGGGGCCTTATCTTACACCATCCAATGTAGCTGCTCATTTACAATAGCAGTTCTCACCGTGGGTCAAGACCCCTTTAGGAGGCGAATGACCCTTTCACAGGGGTTGCTCAAAACTACTGGAAAACACATATTTCTGACGGTCTTAGGAACCAAGACTTTGGCCTTTTACGCATACTGTTGCAAAATGTAGCAATGTAGTTTACTGTTATGACTGCTACCCATGCTACACCATGCTTCAAAACAAAATTCCATTATCTGTCATTATAAAGAAATATTTCGCAATATCTAATAAAATTGTTTTGTGATTAATCACGATGCTTTAATTATGCTCAATTTGTAACAGTGAAAATACATCCTACATATCAGATATTTACATGAAAATTCTTAACAGTAGCAAAATTATAGTTGTGACGTAGCAATGAAAATAATTTTATGGTCGGGGGTCACCACACGAGGAATTGCATGTGGCATTAGGAAGGCTGAGAACCACAGACTTACAATTCTGTTATTCCTTCCCCACAAGTGGGGTTATACAGTCATCACTGCTCTCAGTTCCCCTATCAATTCTCTCTTCCTCCCTTCCCCCCCTTCCTGTAACCTCAGGGAATCATTACTTCCGTTACTCATTCTGAAGGGTTTATCTATCTTGGATTTCACACATCTAATGATCTTAATTATACAAATGAACATACGCAGGTCTAGTAAGGTAAAACTAAGCCCATAATAGTAAAAGGAAATAATAAAAAACTAGACGATAGTTAAGTGTTTAATCGGTGCTATACTGAACCCTGGATACATCATTCCTTCCGTGGGGCCCTTCTGTGAGGGACTGTCCAATTACCTTACAGGTAGGTGGGTTTTGGGTCTCCACTTTGTCTATGCTCCTTCATGTCAGTTTGATTTTTTTTTCCAATTTAATTTGTTTTTGAACTCCTGATACCTATTCCCATCAAACAGGTTGGTGTGCAACTTCCAGGTGGGCTTTGTTGCTTCCCTGCTAGATGGCCACTTGTTTAACTTCAAGTCTCTAAGACCCCAGATGCTGTATCTTTTAATAACCAGGCATCATCAGTGTTCTTCACATTTGCTCATTTTGTCTTCAGTGATCATGTTGGGAAGGTGAGGGTCATATGCTGTCACATTATTAGAACAAACCATTCTTGTACTGAAGTAAGAGGTAGAGGTCCAAAGTAGAGGTCCAAAGTCCATCTTCCTTATTGTATTTACATATATATATATATACATACACACACATATATGCACGCAAACACACCTATATTTATATATTTACATATATACTTATCCATATTTATACCTATACATATTTTAATGTCGTTCTTTTCTCCTGCCCCACTATCATATTTACCTATTGCGCACCTCTCAGTACTTCCTCTCAGACACATTTCACTTGCTCAAACATGACCAGAAATGCTGCATCCTCCCCACCTTCAATTTTACAGCCCTTGCTATTCCCCTGTACCTGTCATTATTGGCTCATTACTCACTCCCCTCCCTCCCCCTCTCCCTTACTCCCCCCCACCCCCACCCCAAACGTTGGTCCTGTTGCGGTCTCCTTGGGATTGCTTATCCTATCTTATATAAACAGCAAAATAAAAATATAAATAAGAGAAACCATAACAAACTTCCAAGTCTAACTGTTGTCCTGACCCCAAGTAGCTGTCTCTCTCTCTCTCTCTCTCTCTGTTAAATACCCAGCAGGCCCTGCTATCGTCCATTGGTCCAGTCCCCTTGTCTTTCCGGAATTCACATCCCAGGACCCACTGACCTACCAGCATTCATCCCCTTTTCGTCCTCAGCATTCGGGATAGAGGGACGCGCCTTCGACAAGATCCCTTTGCTCTTCCAGCAGTCAAGAATGGAGAGGTCTAGTGCCCCAGCCCCACCCCATTACACGTTCAGACTTTCAGTGTGGCCCCCTTGTGGATACCCCCAACCAGTTCAGAGATGCCAAGCACTGTCCCTCCAGTCTATAGTCTACCACTGAGAGTCCTCAGGGACCCCGTGAGACTAGAGAATCCCATCTTTCCCCCGTGGACCAGCTGTGGTTCTGCACTGCAGACCTGGTGGAGAGCAGCCCAACTGGTAACCACGATGCCACACTAACCGCCACAGAGTCAATACTGACTCACAGTGACCCTACAGGACAGGGCAGAACTACCCCCGTGAGTTCCAAGACTGTAACTGTTTACAGGAGTAAAAAGCAGTCACAGAAAGTGCCCATCCTCCTGCAGTGCGGCTGATGGCTTCAAACTGCCAACCTTGAGGATCACAGCCCAGTGTGTAGCCACACGGCACCAGAGCCCCTCACCAGCACATAGGAGAAATAAGCTGTAAGGCAATGGTTCTCAACCTGTGGGTCGTGACCCCTCTGGGGGTCAAACGACCCTTTCAGAGGGGTCACCTAAAACCATTGGAAAACACGTAATTCTGATGGTCTTGGGAACCAAGACACCATTCCTCTCTCCATCTCCAGGTGGATCCTCCCACATGCAGATAGGTCACATACGAGTGCCCCGTGTGAAGCCTGTTACCCATGCTACACCATGCTTCAAGGCAACATTCCATCAATTTGTCATTAGAAATATTTCACAAGATATAATTACATATTGTTTTTGCGATTAATCACGATGCTTTAATGATGTTCAATTTATAACAGCAAAAGAACATTCTGCATATCTGATATTTACATGATAATTCATGAGAGCAGCAAAAGTAGAGTGATGAAGTAACAATGAAAATAATGTTATGGTTGGGGGTCACCACCACATGAGGAGCGGCCTTAGGAAGGTTGAGAATCCCTGCTCTAAGGGCATGCTCCCTGAAGGCGTTTATGTCTGTGTGGGAGTTCACATTTGATTTCTCAATTTTATTCTCTTTTCCTTTTTTCTCCCCACAATGAGCCTGTAAATCTTTTTGAGGCAGGTTAATTTTTTTTTATTTTCAGAAGCAGTCGTGAGAGTGGATTACCCTGATACCTTAATGACAGAGAAATCCAGGTTCTTACTAGCTAGGTTTCAGCAAACTTTCCTGGCGCCTCTGCATCTGCTTCCTGCACAATCATGTGGATTATGGTGCTATCCCAGTGAGCTGTGGCCAGGCTTAACTGAGATGCAATGTACACGAACTTCTCAAGTGCAGTATTTGGCACTCCGTATTAGTCAACATCAAACCCCGCTCCTGGCAGTCAGAGCACCTGCCCCTGCTGCCCCGGGAAGGCCCCGCCGCTACAGCTCAGAACCTGAAGCTACTGCCTCCTCCTCCCCAGCCTGCCAGCTTGCTGCTGTGAGCGGCCCTGAGCCCCCTGCCTCCGGGCGTCCTTGTAGAATAGTGCTAGTCCAGGGGGGTTGCAAGGCTGCGACCTGGAAGCAGATTGTTAACTTCGTCTGCCTCTGGGCACCTTGGAACCAGTGATCTTTTTACCACTCACTGGGAATGAGTTGGATCTCATTCCTGAGCCCATTTTCACCTCAACTATTTGCCTCTCACTCCCTTTGCTCCAACAATCTTGGCTTCCTAGATAGGATTTCTGAGTACACGTGACATTGTTTTCGGTGTAACACACATTGGGAGAGCACCTACCAAGCTCTAAAGATGGTCCCAGCCTTCTGGTCTGTTCATCCCTTCCACAAAGACTTGTATGGGTTCAATCTAGTTGACAAGGGAGATCTTTCTACTTGTTACTTAACGGCTGGGAGAGAGGCCCACACCATGGTACGGGAGCCCAGGAGGCACATTTGTTCTCAATGGCGTAGGCACATGGGTAGGTGAGAAGCGAGGAAATGCAGGAGTGAATAGCCCCAGATTGCCTCACCCTGTATTATGGACCGGCTCCAGTCACAGAATGTGCCCACCCTGCTGAACTAACCTTAAAGGCTGTTAAACGAATTCCTAAGAAGGCTGTGTTTCCTAATTTTCAGACTTCTATTAAAGTCTGTCCACAGCCACCACGTTTGTACACGTCTGGAGCATGGCTGTGAGGGAGTGGGGTGGGAGCAGGCCCAAGGCACTTCAAAGGAGCTCCGAGCATTCTCAGACTGTTTTCCTACAGCTAACAGACAACTCCAACGGTTCTGACTCATAGCGGCCCTGTGGGACAGAGAACACCTTAGGCTTTCCCAGCCTGCAAATCTTACCCAAGTAAATGTTTAAGCCCGAAGGGTGGCCAGTGGGTTGGTACGCCCCAGCTTGAGGTATGCAGTCGGCTGAATCACCAGGGCTCCTTTGAGACTCAAAGGGGGGCCGGCACCTGGCATTATCTGCTATTGTTAATTACTCACTGGGTAAGCAGCACTATCTATGAAGTAAAAGGAGACTCCCTAACAAACGAAGCCGCTGACTTTTCTCATCCAGCTCTGGTTGAGATCCAAACCATGCAGGCGTGACAGTAAATGACAAATCAGATACAATGCACAGGAGCACACTCTCGTTCCCACACACAGTTGCATCCACAGGACGGTGGCCACAGCAGTGCTCAGAAGCAGGGCACTGTGACAACAGGCCCTTCAGGCCTGTGGGCAGACGGTCTAGTGGGAGATGCTGGCGGGAGACACACCCTGCTCGGCCTGGGCTATTTCTGCCTCTGGCAGTGAAGCCCCTGACAAAGCAGCATGTCACTGGAACACATGCTCTTTGTTCACAGAGGTGCAGGCCAGCACAGGCTGCCTAAGCAAGGGCACTACCGGGTCTGCAGTCTCCCCTCCCTTGGCTATCCTCTTATTTGAGGCACATTGTGGCTGTGTTTAAATTACTTTGCAGCACGATTTTGTAAAACATACATTTATCCTGCGAGCTGCGCTCCATGGAGAGAGTCCTTCCATAACCTCTGGGGTTCAAAGGACAGGTACCCCACCGAGACCCAGGTGACCAGCTCTCTGAGCAGTCGCCTTCAACATCTACGCCCCACCTGCACGAGGCTGGTGTTAAAGACCCGCACAACTGTTCCCAATCTACCTGCCGCCCTGGCTTCATTCCCAGCTGGGCAGGTGGGCTGATAGTGTGGCCCAAGAGAGTAGGTTCTAGCGTTAGAGCCGCTGGGGTTGAAACCCTTGCGTGGCGCCCCACTCCCACCCCTAGCAGCTTAATAAGGCTCAGTTCTCCTCGGCAAGATGATTAACATGCCATCTACTTCACAGGGGTTTCTGGGCACTGCATGAGAAAGAATACATCGCCCAAAGGGTATGCTCAACCATAGCTTTAGCTCAAGTTGACTTGTCGGTTTTCCACAAAAGCCTTCCGTGCATGGCCCTGTGATTGGCTGGCTGGCTCCTAGCTCCTGAAATACAAGCCAGGAAACACCACACCTACCTTTGTCCATAGCCCTATAAAGCTTTCTTTTGCTTTGAAACTTGAATGCATTTACCATACTGAAAACTGACATCGGAATGATTTAAAACGAAGTTTGGACTGTTTTGCCACTAAATTTCGAGAAAACAGGAGGGGGGGATTCCCCCCCCCCCCAACTTCTAAAAAGTCTTGGGTGTAGGCACAGAATTTTTGTCGTTCTCTTTAAAATGGCTCTTTGGTGCCTCTAAGTTAGAATTAAGGTGGTACCTGAATCGACACATTTGCCTATTTTAAACCGAGTAGAACGCTCCTCCCGGGCGGTCTGCGAAGCACCCTCAGCGAGCGCCCGTTACAAAGGCCTGCGAAGCTAGCCCGGGGCTGGGGACCGGGGGCCGGGCTCACACACCTCAGGGGGTGCAGACGCAGTCAGTGAAGGGAGTCTCGGAGGCGCCATTAGATCCCCACTGCTCGCTTCCAGCTACATGTGACGAAGCCGAGGTCGTTCTCCCGGACGCGGGAACGCGATCGCCTGGGGGTGGCTGGGGCTGGCGGCCGGCCGCCGCGATTCCGCCCCGACGGGAGCCCTCCGCCGCGCTTGCGACACCGCCACCTGGCCACGGAGAAAGCGGGGTTCGGGCGGATGGTCGCAGAGTAGGGGAGCGGAGGTGGCCCCGAGAGCCTTCGCGGGCAGCGGGCGGGTTGGGGTCCGAGGGACACCCCCCTCCGCACCAGCCAGGCGCGGGCCCCGGGGAGGGGGGGTGGGGGTGTCTCCAGGCGGTGGCAGGTGGGGAAGCCCCGGAGGAAGGGCTTACATCAGCCGCCCCACGTGCGCTCGGGGGGAGGGAGGGCTCCCGCCCGCCCCCTAGGCTGCGCCTTTCTCCCCAGCCGCCGCCCCTCCCGCCGCGCGTCTCCCCGCCCCGTCCTGGGAGCCGCGGCGGCCGCCGAGCCGAGCGCAGCCGAGCCTCCGCCCGCGCCGCGTCGCCGGTTTAAGCGCAGTGCGGTCCTGCGGCCGGGGGCGGCGGTAGTGAGCCCAGCGCCGCGCTCCAGCCCCTTTTCCCTCCATGGTTTCTCTCCGCTCCCGCGAGTAACTTGGCTCCAGGGGCTCCGCTCGCCCGCCCGCCCGCCCGTCCGCCCCCCGCCGCCCGGGACCGCGCCGCCGGCCTCTGCCGCGAGCAGACCTCTTCCGACGGCCGCCGCCTGCGCAGGCCAGGACGCCTCTCCCCCCTCCGCCCCCCGCCGCGGAAAGTTAAGTTTGAAGAGGGGGGAAGAGGGAAACATGGAGAGAAGGATCCACCTGGAGCTGAGGAACCGGACGCCGGCGGCTGTAAGTGGAGCTCTGCGGGCGCCCTCGCCCCCCGTGACTTGCATGTAATGGTGGCCACCTGCGGGGCCGGGGCCGCGGGCTCGCCAGCCCGGCCCGGCGCGGGGAAGGGCGCAGCTCGCGGGCTCGGGCGGGGAAGCCGGGCGGGCGCGGAGGGGGGAGTGAGCGCGCGAGCGTTAACTCTTTGGCGTCCGCGGGCCCCCGCGGATGCCCGGGGAAGGCGGCGGGGTTGGGGGCAGCCAACTCGGAGCTCCAGGCGCGCCGAGGCCCGGTCCCGGGGGGAAGGGAGCGCCGGGGCGGGCGGCCGCCGGCGGGGGTTGTGTAACACTGGGAGCCATGTTTGCAGCCTCCCGGGAAGCGAGGCCGGGCCCGCCGGGGGAGCCGCGCGGCCGGGCCAGGCCTAAGGCGGCCCGAACCGGCCTCGGCGCGCTGCGGAGGTCTCCAGGCCGGGCCTCGCGCGGGGGCGGCGGGGTGGCCTTCCCCCCCGCGGGGGCGAGCGGGCACCGGGGGGCATGGGCGGGCGCGGCCTGGCGCACGCGGTGCGGGGGAGGGGCGGGCCCTGGCGGCGGAGGTGGCGCAACCGCCGCCCCTTCGCGGGCCAAGTTTGAAAGGGACGCGGTTCCCGCCATTTTTTCAAGCCTAAAAATAAAAACTTTCTTCCCCTTCTCGGCCCCGCTCCATCCTCCGCTCCTCCCGGCCTCCCCAGGGTGGGCCCGGGCCGGCCGGGCGCGGCGGCCCCGTCCTGGTTCCCCACGCCGCCCCGGCGGCGCCCGCGGCCCCTGACCCGGGAGGCTGGCCCCTCGCTGTGGGCGGGCGGCGGCCTCTCGCGCCACAGGCCGACGCAGCGCCATGTTGGCGGGCGCCGATCTCCCTCCGCCGGCGGAGGCGGCCCGCCGGCCCTGCCCTGCCCAGCCCAGCGGACTTGTCCTCCCGCCCGCCCGCGGCGAGGGCCGCCGCTGCCCGCCGCCGGGGGGCGGTTTCCTTTCTGCCCGCGCCGCCTGGGCTCGGGCTGGCGGGAATCGCGCGCCGCGGCCGCCGCCGACTCATCCGCTCTCGGGCGCGCGGCCGCCCCTCCCCCTTCTTAAAAGGGCAACTCCAGGGGCCGCCTCGGGCCCGGGCCCGGCGCGCTGGGGCTCCCGGCGGCTGTGGCGGGGACACCGCGCCGCCGGCGTGGCCGCACGTGCTCGGGGCGCTCGGCGCTCGGCTGGCGGGGCTGCCGAGGTGCGGAGCCGGCCTGGGCGAGTCGCCTCTTGCAGCCCCGGAAGGAGCGCGGTGGGCGCACGCCGCGGCGCCGGGCTTCCCCGCCGGACGCCCCGGGCGGGCGGGGGGTCGGCCTCGGAGGGTCCCGTCGCGCCCCCCGCGTGCGGTCAGGTAGCTGCGGGCGACGAGTAGTGAACTCGCGGGACCCCGGCGGCCAGCGTGTTCCGTGGGGCGCCTGCTCGCGGGCTCGGAGGTCGCCCCTGGAGCGGTCGGTCGGGGCGGCCCTCCCCGGAGGACGCCAGAGGGGGCTCCGCCTCCGCCGGTTTCCCCGCGTCGGAACTGAGGAGGTTTGAATGGCGCCCGCACCTTCCGCCCCTCCGTCAGACATTTTGTGTTCGCCATGTGCTGGTGTGCCGAGTGGGGGCGGGGGTCTTCGGGCTGAGGGAGGCTCCTTTCGGGCCGTTGCGCTATTGCCACGGCCTTCCAAGTGAACAGAATGTGCAGCATTTCGGGCGAAATCAGTTCCACGAAACGTGCCGGTGTGGGGGCTTAGGCTCCCCTCCCTGCCGAGCGCTGCTGATCTCGAATTCTTTCGGTGTGGGTGCTCAGACGAGATTACCACGAACATACTCGTTCAGAATAGCTTTGCTTCACCCTGGAGATGCACCTGGCCTGGGTTCCCCGTGTGTGGTGTTTGTTTCATACATGTAATATATATGACGAAACTTGAGTTGCCTTTTTTCCAACAAACTTTTCAGAGCAACCGGGTATGTGTAGATGTGAATTAATTTTTAAACGATTGACTTGGGCCTTCACCCTCTTCTCTAAGCCAGGACAGAACTTCTGACCATTTCCTCTGGCTGTTGTAAAGTGCACGTTTTCATTTGTTCGGCCCAGTAGCCACGTTTCACGTGTTCAGAAGGTCCCACGTGGCTGGCTAGTGGCACTGTCTTGGGCAACATTGGCCTAGGGAATAGAGTATGGTTAACCGGTTAGGAACAGCCTGGCAGGGCCTAGGAAGCACTGTAACCAAGACAACAGCCCTCTGGCCCTGCAAGCCCCGTGGGGTCCATGCTGCCTTGGTCAGAGAGGTAGCCTGGGCCTGAGCAGTTGGGGGGGGGGGGTGAGTTTGAGGAAGGGTCCTGAAGGGTGACTGAGACCAGTGGGAGTTGGGGGAGGACAGAGCCAACCTAATACTACAAGGAAATTTGCTGCCTATTTCAAAATAAAACAAGAACCTCTATAGAGTTGGCTGCTGACTCATTGCAACCCTATAGGACAGGATGGAACTCCTGTGAGTTTCCAGGGCAGTAGTGCACTACAGGAGTAGAAAGCCCACTTGCAACAACCATGCCAAATTTAAGAAAAATTTTTAAGTACTTTCAACAAAGAAAACTCCTTTAAGGTCAGTCACATGGCTCCCGAGTATATTATGTGGAGGTCTTCACCTGGCATCATGAAGTTAGTGTTGTATATTAATCCAGGTCAGACATTTTCTAACTTTGGCCTCCAGAGACCTCTTTCCATTCTTAAAACTTAGGAGAACTCTAAAGAGATTTTGTTATGTGAGGTATGGCACAGGTATTTTCTGTATGTGAAAATGAGCCAAGACTGTCCAAGCATATTCCATTAAGCCCTTGGAGCCATGACATCAAGGGGGTTTTTGGAAAATGCTGGCGAATAAGAGTGAAAAGGGCAAAAAGAAATGTGACCTCAGACTCTCAAAGGATTTACTCCCCAGATGCAGAGGACCTCTAATGTTAGTATAGATTCGCCCTGGTTGGCATTTATTTAGAGAATTTTCTAAGCCAGGGACATGCTGTAGAGAGTAGGCTTGGCTCCTGGAATCCCAGGCTCTTGTCATTTGGGGAAATAGGAAGAATCCTTCCACTGAATACGCGCTTATGATACGCACGGGGTGCTCTTAAATACAGGACTATTCTGTGATTAACCTCGAAGATTTGTAAATGGCTTTTGAAGCCAGATGCATTCATGAGTGTATTTTTTAAACATCTAAAGAAAATGTTTTCTTTGACCAAAGTACAGGGGCTTCAGAAAACCTCGTGATCGTGCTATTTTATTTTCCATCAGAATTCTTGTCATTCGATCGTCAATAGGTGTTCCATTGACTACTCCTGCCCTCCTATTCCTTAGTAACCCAAAACCTGGTGCTTCAGGCCCCCCTGCAGTGACCCAGGGGAAGACAGGAGGTGTGGTGGTCTGCTTTTGTAAAGATTTATAGCATTGGAAGCCCTGTGAGGTCACTCCTGTAATGTCTATGCTTTGGGATCAACTGGACTGCAGTGGGTTGGGGGGGGGGCAGGGGGCAGCCATGTATTATGAGCCATACCACATGGGGTCACCATGCGTTGAATGGACTTGATGGCCACTGGCTTGTTTCCTAATAAACCCAGCCAGATGTGGGTTATTTTCCAAGCAGGGCTCCTTGGGAAAATAAATATGTGGTCCATCTTGCTCAATCTAAAACAGCAGAGCTGTGTTCACATTGAAGAGAAAATGGCCCAGGGTGGCCTTTTCATCGTTACCATTTTAAAACATTTCATGAGCGGGTATAAGAGTGACTATAAAATACTTGTATTGTCCACTGTGAACCAAGTACAGTACTGGAGCATGTCTTGTACAATCACTGGCATTCATATTATTGGGAAAGGAGACTGACTGGCATTAGGGAACTGATTTTAGTTGTAGCTTCAATTCTGAATTTAATACTAATGCGCCCACTGCTGTGGGTGAGTCTCCCCCATGGTGACCCTGGGTAGGAGTTCGGAGACGACCTTTACAGAAGCACACTCTCCTTTGGGGCAGTGGGGCCTTGGTTTTGTCTTGCTGACCATGCAGTGGGGGTCCTTTCCTGTCATAAAGAGACTAGATAAATCCTCCATACCGTTCTTCCTCCTGAGGCACAGAAACAACCATAAGAATTGAGGGCGGTCACCAACCATTTGGGTATAAGGAGTTTGAGGAGAGGAGATTAAGAAGAAAGGGCTCCTAGTTAATTCCTTGTTCTGGACTTCTTGGTCCCACCTTAACTTAGAGAAGGCCTCCTGGGTGATTTGAATCTTAAAATGTGTTTTCCTGGAGAAACAATGTTCTCTAAATGGCTGGTAAGTCTGGGAAGTTGGCCCTTAGACAACCTATTTGGTAACAATGCAGTTTGGATTTTTCAATGAAAATGTAGAAAACTTTGGGCGAGAGACGAGCTAATCGGGGTGCCATAGAGCAACGATGAGACATACAACTTTCCTGTAGCTCCTAAGTGCTTCTTCCTCACCCACTATCATGATCCCAATTCTACCTTGCAAATCTGGCTAGACCAGAGGATGTACACTAGTTACAGATAGGAACTGGAAACATAGGGAATCCAGGGCGGATGATTCCTTCAGGACCAGTGGTGTGAGTGGCCTTACTGGAAGGGTAGAGAGAGAGTGGGTTGGAAAGGGGGAACTGATTACAAGGATCTACATGTGACCAACCTGGGGGTCGGACAACATAAAAAAGTGGGTGAAGGGAGATGTCGGACAGGGCAAAATAATTTATAAATTATCAAGGGTTCCTGGGGGTGGGGTGGGAAGGGAGGGGAAAATGAGCTGATGCCAGCCAGGGCCTTAGAGAGCAAATGTTTTGAGAATGAGGTCAGTGAATGTACAAATGTGCTTTACACAATTGATGTATGTATGGATTGTGATAAGAGTAGTATTAGCCCCTAATACGATTTTTAAAAAAAGAAAATGTAGAAAACCTATTGCTTTGCTCAGATGCTATAGAAAATAAAGATGAGTTAAATAAGGAGTGGTTTGCATGTGTGTTTGTTTTTTTTTTTTTACCCTATACTCATCTTAGAAAAAGCCAGTTCCGTTGAAGGAAGCCAGAGATTGAAAACTAAACCACAAGCCCCACTAGCTCCGTATCCATCAGATAGCCTCCTCCAAGTCGTAGGTACACATATAAAAGTGCCCACTCAGCCTGTCCTTGGATGTCTGCTGTCCTGGAAGGATTTGGGATGTTAGAACGACCTAGGACCTTGTTTTTATTTCCCCCCTTGATTAGAATCTCTGGTTTATTCTGGAAGTAGATCGGGAGGTTGTGTTTCATTCAGGCCTGACCTTACTACCCATAGCCCCAAACGTTGTCTTCCCTGACTCTCACCCATACATGTTTCAGGAAGCAGGAGGAAGATGGGCCTACCTTCCTCTGTTGCTGGGTAGAATGCCTTTTCACCTAGGGCCTGAGGAGGACTGACCTCTAAGGCTGCTGGCTGTGTGCAGAGCCTTGAATGATGAAGCCCTCGCCTGGTCTCTGTTGTAAGCTTATTCCCCAGTGACTCAGCTGCCTAGCTGCCCTGTTCCAGGGGTAACATTTCTTTACATCTTAGCCATACCACTCCGTATTTTGTTACTGCCTACTTATGGGGAAAAAATAACGCTATTGGGTGCATCTGCCTCGGTGCTCCCATCCCAGACTTCCCTTCTCCACTGGAGGAAGCTGTCCCACTCCGTGCACCCTGAGTAGACTTGCCTTTTTAATGCGTGTTCTTACTTTTTAGTCATCTTTGTAGGACCCCTAGGGCCCCATCCTCTTCCTAGGAAATTCACACTTCACAGCTCTTAGCTGAATGTGCCCAAATAGTTGTAAGCCAGAGTTCCCCTGAGCTCTAACCCACATCTCCAGCTGTTGCTGAAACCTTCCACTTGGATATCCCACGGGAACCTTAAGCTTGGTGCCCCCCAGATGTCTGGTTCTCAGCCTGTGGGCTGCGACCCCTTTGGGGGACAAACGACCTTTTCACAGGGGTCTCCCAATTCATAACAGTAGCAAAATTACAGTTATGTAGTAGCAATGAAAGTAATTTTATAATTGGAGGTCACTGCAACATGAGGAACTATTCAAGGGTTGCAGCATTAGGAAGGTTGAGAAACCACTGTTCTAAGTGGCTCTCTTAACCTGACCCCGCCCCCTTCCCATCAGCTTCCAGTCCCAACTGCTAAAACCTGCACATTGGAAATCCTCCCCCAACCCCACCCCAAGTTTCTTGATTCTTCCTGCTCCTGCTTCAGCAAAGATGTTCTGATGCACTCAGAGTACGAGGTGGTGTTTGGGATGAACCATTATGATGGAACATTGCACTGATTAAAGTGGAATCTTAGCAGTTGAGCGAATGTCCAAGAAGTGATTTTACTTAGTGAGCTGGGAAGCAAACATAATCAGACAGGATGGCTCTTTTCATTCCTCCTCGCATAACTCTGGGCAGATTGGTATGTGCTTTTGTGTACCATATTTCCAAAGTATTTGTCAACGTCTCGAAAGCACCCAAAGTTGGTCTCTGCATTTCAGGTGTTCTGTCTCTGAGGGAAGAAGGTGGCGATGCCTGGAGGAGAGTAGAAGGGAAAGTCCAGCCGTAGACCTGCAGGCACCCTGAACGCAGGGCTTTTGAAGGGGGGGCAGAGGCAGTAGAAGTGGTAAGGCCTGGTGGAAAAGGGTGTTCTTGGGTTGTGAGTATCTGATCAAGTCTTTTTCAAGGGGTGCTGGAGGCCATGAAAAACCACCAAGTATACTCCATAAATAGTAGCAATTACTAGAGTGACGCAGGACATTGTTGGAAGATGTAAGCATGGTTTCTTTACTCTTTCAAAACTGTCAGCACCGCTGGAGAAGGTGCCTGCTGCTTGATGGCTGCTAGGAGACTGACTGCTCCCAGGCTGTCATCCTGGGGCCGTGGGACTAATTTCCTCACCACAAGTAGCTAAGACCATGTTAAAACAAGGTCTTTGTCGCCCACAAAGCTCAAATAAATACTAATGCATCGGCATGGTAGATAGACTCCAATGAGGGCTTGTTACTGGGTTTGGAGTGAGTGAGTATTTTACAGCGCAAACTGACCTTTCCCCTGTAGTTCATACATGCACACTTTGTGTAGCATGGAGCGCTGTTGTCCTCTGCCTTCCCAGCTTTCTTTGTCTTGGAACTTTCAAAAGCCTCTAGTTCTGCAGAGTGGGTGCTTCACCTGGTGCTGGAGCGAGCCCACCCTATAAGCCTATTCATGTTTGGCTAAAAATTGAGCCACAAGGTGAGATCCGTTTAGAAGGTGCTCGGGACAGAAAGCCTGCTATGTTAGAATTCTGAGTTAAGTTTAGCGTTTCCCTTCACGCCTTCATCATGTCCCTCTCTCGTTGTGCTGGTCTCAAGGTTTTGGGCGCTGTGGGTTGTGTGGCCTGTTTCCCTGTCTTTGGTTACTTCACACTGCCTGCTTTGTATAGGGAGAGATAGTAGGTGCACTATGGGTACACCGTGTACCATTCAAATGATCGACATTTAAAAAAGATGTGCCTTTGGATGGATTTGAATTCTAACTCTGACTTTCAAGATCTCCATAGGGGAGGGGATTTTGTGCCAAGAAAAAAAGTAATATCTAACAGTCCTCTTCCTGGGAAGATTTTCCGTGTAACCCAAATTCATCTTGGTTTGGTATTAAGGTCTCTTCATTTTTCTCAGTGTCAAGGTAATCTGCACAAAAAATAAAATTGGATTAAAGGAAATGTAGAGACGTAGCCCAAATTTCCTGGTGATCTTGTTAGGAAAAGGGAAGGTTCTCCCCCTCCCCCCCCAAACAACTCCTGGTATCTTCACTTAGGTTTTTCCTTGAGATAATGTCTTCCTTTGGAAAGAAAGGATACCATATTTCTTACACAGCTGGTAGCATACTCCATCTCCATTTGTGCTGTTTTTATCAATTGCATTGGTTTATTATGAAATAAGTTTTTTTAATCCTTTTATTAGGGGCTCATACAACTCTTCACAATCCATACATACATCAATTGTGTAAAGCACATTCATTGCCCTCATCATTCTCAAAAACATTTGCTCTCCACCTAAGGCCCTGGCATTAGCTCCTCATTTTTCCCCTCCCTCCCCGCTCCCCTTCCCTCATGAACCCTTGATAATATTCAAATTATTATTTTGTCATATCTTGCCCTGTCCGACATCTCCCTTCACCCACTTTTCTGTTGTCCATTCCCCAGGAGAGGAGGTGACATGTAGATCCTTGTAATTGGTTCCCCCTTGACAAACCACCCTTCCTTTACCCTCCCAGTATGGCCACTCACACCACTGGTCCTGAAGGGATCATCCACCCTGGAATTCCCTGCATTTCCAGTTCCTATCTGTACCAGTGTACGTCCTCTGGTCTTGCCAGTTTTGTAAGGTAGAATTGGGATCATGATAGTGGGGGAGGAGAAAGCATTTAGGAAGTAGAGGAAAGTTGTATGTTTCATCATTGCTACATCGCACCC